>NC_088844.1:3007393-3704893 GCF_904066995.2 Poecilia reticulata | reverse complement strand
ATTTTTTGAGGAGGGATTTGGGGAGTAGACATATTCAAAGAATTATTCAGTTTCTTAAAAAAACAAAGATATTTCATAGAATCTGAGTAGAATAAGATGGTTGTGAATGTGCAAAGAATAATGAAGAGAGATATTCAAGTTATATAAAAGTAAAGTTATATTAGTAGGTGTGTGTGAGAGTCAGAAATATTATAGGGATTAGTTATGAAGTATATAGATCATCACGAGCCACACTCCATACCAGTAAGTGGCGGTAATGCTACTGAAAGTTTGTTGCCAACCGCCAATAAAAACCAAGAAGAAGAAGGTGTGTGTGTGTGTGTGTGTGTGTGTGTGTGTATGTGTGTGTGTGTGTGTCTTTGTTTCTCCCACTGTTGCTACATGTCGGCTTGTGTGTTTGATCGACTCGTCTGAGATCGTAAGTGGCAGTTTTTGCTATCCGTGGCTGAGATCCTGGTTGGTTTCTGGGTGTTGCGCCTGTCGTGCGTCTTCTTGCCGCTCCGCTCCGCCCACGCGGCAAAATACGCGCGTGCTCGTGCTGAGCACTGAGAAAACACGCGCGTAGGGAACTACGGACACCGTGAAAGCTCAAACATGTTTCTGCAAAGTTGGCACTTTCTTCACGTTTTAGCGGGAAACTAATAATAACAACAACAACAATAATAATAAATAATAGTGATGATAAATACATATATGTCACATATATTATAATTATTATAAATGTATATATGTTTAAATATATATATAAGGGGAACAGTATCTGATGGGTAATATCAAGCATTAAAATACATTGCCCTGTTTTTATTTCATATGTATATATAACTAAACATATATATACTGTACATTTATAATAATTATAATATATATGTGACATATATTTATTTATCATCACTATTATTTATTATTATTGTTGTTATTATTAGTGAGAATGTGTAATATTTCAGATGGTGATATAAATAAAAAGTAACTTTGTAAAGGAGAGGACAAGCCGTTTTTATTTGTTGCCAAGTGTGCAATAAACTGCTGCTCTTTACGGTGAATAAATTGGGATGGGTTCAGGATCAGTGGCTTATAGTGAGGTGATACCATCAGTGGTGCAAATTTGAGGCTGGTTTATTTGACCAGAGCTGACCAGGTCTGCATTATTGAAGAATCCTCTGGGTGGAAATTGCAGTCGGCTAAATGGATTTTTCCTGGCACTGCTGTGCCTCACAGCCTCCGTGCTCGTCTGTGTGCGTCTCTCTTGCATCGCTGTCCGGCCTTATTAACCTGTTACTAGGCTATGTAACAGTAATGAGTGTTAATCTGTCTGCAGAACCCTGTGATTGTTCTAGGAACATGTGGACATTTTGATAATTAACATCAAAGCATGTTTGTGCTTTGTTACCTTGAACATCTGCTTCTCCTGCTTTATCCTCACTGTGTAACTTTGTCAGGATATCAACAATGTATTCATTAAAAACAGACTTGAAAATTACAATACAAAAAACTAATTTCATTTGTTACAGCATCATATTGAAAACATATTGCAAGTTAACAGTGTGGTATGATATGTAAAGTTGTCATGTTTTAATTTCAATGTACTTTATTCTAGATTTCAGACAATGCTCTAAGTGATGTGAGGGTGGAAAACTAACTTTAAATCTCAATTAAATCTATTTATTTATTAATTTACTTTACAAAAAAGTTATTTTATTTCAATCATACATCCATTCCAATTAATTCTAGTTATCTACCAGTGCATTGAGTTCAGCTCCTTATTTAAATTATTTTTAAAGTTTCCAGTCTAAGGACCGATTGCATGGAGTCAAACACATCACCATGTAGCTTCTAAAAAGATTTCACTGATACAAATTAGGAAAACTGTTTTACACACATCCTTCATAGGGATTCCGTAGCTGCTGTAATTTAGAAACATAAAATGATAATTTTATGTTTGAATTTACAATGAAAGTCCCAAGATTCCATTTCTGTCTGAAACTAGAAATAATAATTTTGACTCCCTCTCTTAGCCTTGATAATTGTAAAAATGTACATTTTACAGGGACATAGAAGACAATTTAAATACATTTTAATCTTTAGAGCAGTGGTCCCAAAACTACGGCCCGCGGGCCGGATCCGGCCCGCCTCCACATTTGGTCTTTTTGGTTTTGTAAATAATACTGGGATCATTATGAGAATCTGAGGTATAGATATTAGGATCCAATAGATGGCAGTAGTGCAACAATAATGGATGCAAGCTGCTGTTGAAATCTAAAGAAGAAGAAGAAGAAGGCGCCCATTTTCATTTAGCACATGCTAGTAGCAACACGAAGGATCAGCACTTTTACTGTTACCGTTCAGAAACTACCGTAATCAGTTCAGTTAAATCTAAACTTGGCAACTTTTTCTTTTTCAACGTAATAAATGTGATATTCAATTGACCTGTTATGACTCAGATTTTGGGTGTCCGCCCCTCTGCTGCTGCTGCATCGCTGTGGAAAACCTGGAGCGGAAGAGATATCTGAGGCTTATATATGTATGTTTACTGTTTTTTTGTTTCTTTTAAACTTTGGGGGTGGTTGCGGCTTTTAGTGTGGAAAATATGGTATTTATTTCATAAATAGTATTATTATTTATTTCCTGGATTTTTTCTGTGAAGAACCCAGAGAGGGTTATGTGATTGTGCTTTCTGGAAAACAATTTTTTTACATTTAGGCTCTCCTGCAATCGTCTCACTTTTTCTGTTCCAAACTGACTCCGGCCCCCAGCAGAGAAGGGAAAGGTCATGTGGTTTTCCACAGAAAAAAGTTTGGGGACCCCTGCTGCAGAGCAAAGTAAAATAAACAGTTGAATTTCATGTCTGAAAATAAAATGCAACAGGAAAAGTGTACATCTTATTCTGCTTAATCGTCAAAACTGAATTATGTGTAGCCAGTTTTTCAACTGCAGATAAAGACAAAAAAGTTTCAAACATCTCAGTTTAAGGTGAGGTTCTCATCAATGTGTTTTTATTATTAAAGTTTTTTTCATAATTTGAAATAATCATGTTTTTGTCTGTCTCTTATATGCAGAAAACATCTTATGGAAGCTTCCTCTTCATTATTCATCCTTGCCAATAGATGTTCATAAGATGGAACTTCTCCCAGAATATCGATGTCTTTTAGACAATGGGTTGCCCCAAACTTCAGTTTTTCCTGTTAAAACTGGAGGCAAACATGACATGGTGAAGGGGAGCAATTTACAAACTACTGGTTCATTTTTAATGGTATTATACACCTGAAAGAGTAAAGCATAAGTTAAAGAAGAGGAACTCTAACTGGATGAATTTAAGTGCCAGTGGCCAACCATCTAAAGCTGTGGTGTCAAACTCCAGTCCTCCAGGGCCACCGTCCTGCATTTCTTAGATGTGGCGCTGGTCCAACACACCGGAATCAGACACGTTCTCCAGAGTCCTGCTAATGACCTGATTATTTGATTCAGGTGCGTTGCAGCAGAGGCACATCTAAACGTTGGTGGGGCCTGGAGTTCGACAGCTGTGATCTAAAGCAACAAGCAGTGCAGACAACAGGTGAAGATGAAACGTACGGATCGGGTGGTAATTGGGATTTGTGACAAAAGCACGGCTGTGGAAAAGAAACATTTAGATGACGGCAGTCAGACCTGCTGGGATGTTTGGGAAGTCACACAGAACAGGTATGGATAAACTACAAGGCTGGATGTTGGATAAATGTTATATTATCTTTTTCTACTTATTAGTTTTCATTCTAAATAATGTAGTTATCTATAAAAGTATCTCTTCTGTTTATGAATAGTGTGTGGATTTAGTAGAAACTTGTGTCACATATTTGTTTCATGTGGTTGTAAAACCACCCCCGCTCCAGGACGCCAGCAGACAGAGTAGCTGGTGTCAACAATGCATGCTGACCATTACCTTATAAGGAGAAGAAGGCCAGTTGGGGGCATCTGGAGAAAGAAGAGGAATGCATACTGTAAACCAGTTTCAGCCTGTTTGCTCCCCCACCTTTAGAAATCATCTGTAACCAGGGCTTTCCCTAAATAAAAGCGGGGAGAGCGGAATGCAAGCCAGAGTTTGTTTGGGGCATGTGACTGGTTGCATCTCCGAACACCTCTCCTCGCAGCGAGTTGAATTCTAATCTCTGTCTCCGTGTTTCTTTTGCAGAGTTATATACTTATGTCAGGGGTTAAACCTGACACTGGAAAAAATAAGAACCAAGATATTTGGCCATAACTCAGAGTAAATAATAATAATATCACAGTTATGAATGTCTATAAATGCCAAGGATTATACATTTTGTCTTTGAGGATAATTAGCTATAAATGAATTTAAGAATTAATTAAATTAATTGACCAACTTCATGTGTTCCACACATCATTTCACAGAGCAAAGACAAAACTTTCTTTTCAGAAAACAATGCATTATTCATATTGAATGAAATGACTGTAGTCATCAGAAATCAACAACCTTTTTGGATAGTTGATTTATCATCTATATGCAATGATCAAGAATTTAATCACTGGAATACCAGGAAGAGTTTCCTAAATGGACCCAAAGAATCTAACATTTGCTGTTTAATTGATCTGATTTCAATGCAGAACACCATAAATAAATAACCATATTAATTTGAGTCAGTGATTCACTGCAGCTCAGTGTAGATGCATGGCAGCTGTGTGCTCATTTAGCTTGGCTGCCTCTAGCTTTAAGACATTTGAAGACATTTTGGAATTACTTTTAGGGCTATTTTATGTTACTTACTAGCTAGCATGAAAGGAAATAAAAAATACTCAAAGAATTTAGGTAAAATTTACCAATGTCATAATCCTTAGTTTGTGTCTACATATTGTGGTTAATTTAGTTGTTCCCTGGTTTTTTTTCTCGTGTGTATTTCAGTTCACCTGCATCTTCTGTTGGATCCTGTGTCTGTAATCAGTTCTAGTGTGTTGTAAACTGTTGGGTTCTGTGAGTACGCTGCTGAGCTGCTGAGCTGCTGAGCTGCTGGTGGCTTTGACCATTAGAACTCAACAGGTCCTTCTGACCCACTGCCGTCTGCCAGATCTCCTTGGAGACTGATGCCAGTTTGGTGGGTCCCCAGACCCACACTGTTCCCCACACTGACCACATGGTGGCCCACCAGCTTGATTTTCTTTTCTTATCTCTTGGACTTAATTTTTCTACTCACCTGGACGTCCACCATTATTTTTCTCACCTCCCAATCACACAACTTGACAGCATAACATATTAAGTTATTTTATATAATTTACTGACATACAAGGAAGTGAAAACACCCATTAAAAAGATTAGTTTAACCGTACCTAATTATTGGTCAATTAAACATTCGCTCGAAGTTGAAGGTTCAGGGGACTGAATGCAATTTGTTCTTCATTAACTTTCTAAACAACCTGCTCATCATTCCTGTGCTACTGCCTGAGATTCCAGTCATCAGTTAAAAAACCAGCTTTGTTTTTATTCCATTTAATTCGTCATGCAACACATGAAGGGAGGGCTGGAAAAGAGACTTTCAAAAGGGCAAAAGTTCCTCTTGTTAAAAAACACGTTTGCTCTCTGAAATCTATTTACAAAGCCTGTCGCAATCTCGCCTGTGAGCTTCGAAGCGTGCATTCTAATGGACGGTCATAAATGGAAAAATTAATAATTGACATCCTGTGTGAAGAAGCTTTAATGAATGTTGGTCTGAGCCAGTAGCCCGTAGGGGAGAGTAAACAATGTATTTATTAAACAAATTGGAACATGATGAGGAATGTTATGCTCCATCAGATTCCTTTTTAGTCTCCCTTTTAATTGTCAAACCAGATCATGCATGGTGTAACACCTGGAGGAAGATGTATGGGAGCTATCTGCATGTGTAATTAAAATCTGTTACATAGATGAATGCATCTGCCCTTTCATCAATCAAGAAAAATAAGCTGGAGGTAAGAAATGTATCTACAGCATTTAAACTACAAATAGATTGATGTCCCAGTGAAGATGAAGAAAAAGTCTAAAAATAAATTCATCTTTTACATCAGCAAACTAAAAACTTTGAAACAGCAAATGACCCAATTTCATATCCCACATAAATCAGTTCAATTCAAAAATACTTTATTGATCCTGAAGGTAAAGAAGAGACAGTATTATGTGCCTCCAAGCACATAGTGTGATATTCTAGTACAATCCAGTAACTGTTACCTTCAAATGCTCTATATGTCAAAAAACGCTATGGATCTCTGTCTCTTTCTGAAACTCCGCCTTCAGGAAGTATTAATTAGTTTGATTTAGTAACCAGGTTGCTGCGTGTTGCAGACTTTCTGCCCAGGTCCCTCTTGAAAATGAGATCTGGATCTCAACAGGGTTCACCTGGTTAAATAAAGGAAGTTACTACATCGCTCCTTTATTAACTCATTATCAACATTTTCACCAATGTTTCACTGAGAAGTAGCTCGTACAACGAGCTCATTTCTGTGTAATATTTCAGGTTGTTGTCTTCCTGGAAAACAAATCTTTTCCAAAGATTTAGTTTTCTTACACATGGAAACCAATTGTCCTCCATTAATAAGCCCGACGGACCCAACGGCGGGTCCAGCTGTCATGTGACCTCGACTCGCTCTGTAAACAAAGACTCCACGTGCCTTTAAAAAAAATTTTTTTTATTATTCGCTAAAAAAAGCTTTAATCTTTCAAAAACTATTCTGCATAAAGGTTTTGCCCAAAATGTTAAGATTTTAGAGCTATTTAAAAACAGCTGATGAGATTTAAAGGTCCTCGGGCGATGACGCAACTGCCCGGAAAACCCCCGATCAGCTGATCATCACGGCCATTTTATGGCTTCACGAGATAGTGGAAAGACTCTCAGAGTATGGCACAAGATGTCGGCTACGCAAAATCATGACGTATTTTCCGGAACCCGATCTAAATGTATGCGTAATTTATGCGCTCTCCGTGCGCTCTCCGTGCGTTAGCAGGCGTGGTACACGGGAGTCTGAGCACGTGGAGTTATCTCGGTTCCGTGAGTTCAGTTTTGATTTATTTATGATAAATCGATCATAGCAGCAGAAACTGGACGATTTAGAGGCTTTTGAAGGCTTTTGAACAACAACGGTTTTTCGATTTGCTACGAGTGGAGCTAGCTCTTCTGATAGCTGGTGGGATTCGGACGAGGAGGAAGAGGAAGAGCCGGACACAGCTGACAGACTTGATCTCGGTGATGTGTAAGTTTCCCCCGCAATTTCACACAAAATATTTGATGTTTTGGTTCTATTTATTTATTAATTTCAGTGATTATATGCTTGTAATAACGGCAGGAACTTTTGGCGAGGTTAAAAAAATGCAAAATATTTTGTATTTTGTCCCTAATATTTCAGGCAGGGTCAAAGCTACAATGGTGCTGACACCAGAAAACCATTCTATGACATCTTACCTTTACAGAGGTACCAAAAGTTTCTTATTAAATCTAATAGCTGTGAGGCTATAAGTGATTTACTTTTGTGTGTTTTTGTCAGGCGGAAATTTATTTATACCCCTTAGGGTGTAAGAGGTTAAGACATGGGACATATTCCTCCATTTCTTGATGACAGATTGAACTGAACTCTATGTTCAGTGCTTTAGAGAGTTTTTGTGTCTGTCCCCTGACTTAAACTTTTCAATAAGATCTTCTCAGATTTTCTTGGAGATTTGTTCATCATGGTTCATTTCTGAGAGCAATAAAACAGGTAAAACCTCTGGTTGTTGAGTGCTTTTTATAGAGCTGCATCTTATTCTTTATTCCATGCTCACTTTAAACACGCTGAATGACTAAGAATGCTTAAAATTGTTGTTGACACCTGTAACGTTCAGTCTCCATTGGGTGCTTTTCAGCATGCAAACCCCTGCTCCCCAGCCCGTCTCATGACCCAGAAATTGCTCCCCAGCCGCCAACATCGAGGGTCTTCCAATTCCAGGAAGCAGGGTGGAGGGTGGGGGGGACACAAGGCTTCTGTGCCTGGTGGAATCACTCCTGCATGGTTCCGGTGGGCGAAGTGCTCACCAGCAACACAAGTTTGCTTTGCCCTCCATATGGCTTCTTTCTACACCAGAAACTATTAGGAACTGAAGCATATTGGCCCCATGTGGCCTTTTGTGTTTCACCGTCTAATCCACATGCAGTGTTGGGTGAAACAGCAGATTTCTTTTCTAGATAATTATGTCGCTATTCGCCCACACATCCAGAACTCCTGCAATTAAATTCTGTCTCACTCTGTTTTTATGTTTTTGTCAAAGTTGATCTTCAGCATCATAAGCTCAGTGTTTTTAATCAGCATCATCCGTTATGCCAGCTTTCTGTGTGGTTGATAGCATCTGCTCTCTTCACTTGAAACGTAATTGTCCAATGCAACAACTTGGTATCATCAAAGTTCAAAATGTGACTCATAAAAGACTCAAGTAATTTCAAGAGTAATAGAATTAAAAATATTGTTTACCTCCCAGACATGAATCTTGGTATTGGATGCACTTTGCTGCTATCTACTGGTCCAAATTATACCTAATTCAACTAATTTGTATAAGAAATGCCTAAATGCTACATTCATATTAAAAGGACAGTATTGTGTTTTCTAGGTACACAGTGCCATTTTATAGCACAATCAAGTTACAATGTTAATTTCAGAAGTTAAAGCAATTCTATATATCAATGCTACAGTACATATGAATTATGACTTAATAGGAATTTGACTTTGTTATTTAGTGCTGTGAAATTGACCCTGTGTCACTTTTGAAGCTCCGCCTTCAGGAAGTCATCACAAAATTGTTCCTTTATAAAGCCTTTAATGTTTTCACCAGTGCTGCACTGAGAAGCAGCTTCTATAATGAGCTAAGGACTAGACAGACTGCTGCTGGCTAGTCTGAAGGAGCTGAATGGAGGAGGGCAGGTCTATGAGGTGGAAGCTTGAAAAAGGCAGCTGTGAGGAGAATCTTTGCCCTTGCTGGTGGTGCCGGGTCCACCCAGGTGCTGCTGATCCCGCCCAACCAGAGGGATTGTTGGTTGTTGCCATGGGAGATTAAAGGATTTTTCGAACATGCATGAAAGAATCAAAGCAACACTCCTGGTATTTTTTGATGAGGGAATAACATTGTAATATGATGTAATGCTCAAAGAGTTGATATTACATAACACTGCCCCTTTAACAAGCTCTGCTTGACAGCAGTTTTCACAACCTGGGACAAGTCCTTTCTGTCCTTCACTATGTAGATGCTGTAGCACACAGTCATACTAAAGCAGAGGATGCTCTCAGTCACGGCTCTATAGAACTTCCTGAGCAACTGAGCAGGGAGTTCAGCCCTATTTAGTTTTTTGAGGAAGAAGAGTCTTTGTCAGGCCTTCCTCATCAGAAAAGAGGTGGTCAGCGACCCGGTCAGGACCGAGGTGATGCGGATGCCCAGGATTTTGATGCTGTCCACACACTCCACCACTTACACCAACAGTTTTCATCAGTGGTCTCTTCAGATTCTGACTTTTACTGATACAAGCTACTTGAACATTTATTTTCCCTTAATAAAGTATTTTTGAATTGAGTTGAATGTACAGTCAATGCATTTGTAAAAGTTAACTGATTAAAGTTACCTTCATTTACTGTAAACTACAGTTAAGGTTGTATGCTTTTATTTTGGTAACTTTGAAAACGTAATGGTAACAGTTCTACATGAAAAGCAGCAAAACATAAATATAGAACTATATATACAGTAGTTATATATCATGTGAATAAACATGATATTTAACAAAACATTGATAAAAGTACTTAAGTGATTTGTCATTAACCATTGAGGCTACATTAAAATTATTGCACACCATCTTGTCCCAAAATGTTACAGCTTAAGAAAATTTAATGTTATTTTTCTTTTCACTGCTGATTGCATTCATACACACATATATACAAACATACATGCAAAACTGATGCATTTGATGCAATTGTGACATCTCTAGTAATAAATCTTACCTGCTTCTTTCTTTAGCTACATCTGGAGGACTGGCTGTAGGTCCTGGATGCAGCTGGAAAACATTTTTGTGCATTTTCAATACATAGCATAATTACATTATATACATAAATAATGTTGAAGCATAAAATATCATCAACATTCTAAAATAGTAGATACTCACACACAGTTGCATCTCTGTCCTCATCATGGACATCAGAACGTTCCTGAAGAGTCTGATGGACACAAATGTGACTCTCATTCTGTGGAGTCTGTGGAAATAAATGTAAAATTAAAAAAATATCGTAGCAGATATATCGCTTTCTCAAAAATACGTAAGTAAATAAGTTAAAATTATTCTCAACCAACCATTCTACAGTCGGGAATCAACGCAGTGATTATACATACCGGCTTCATGACTTCCTCCTCCGTCCGCCATTTTGTAGATCTTTACTGCTTTCCACACTCTGCCTTGCTGTACTGAGTTACAACAAAATAAATAAAATAACGGGAAGATCAGTTTTCCTTACAAATATGTGAGTGTTCACTATTCACTAAATGTGAAATCACAACTTACTGAATCTCTCTTGGTCCTGGTGGACTCAGAGCTCCTCGGCACCGTGGTCTGAGGTCTGGCTGGTTCTGCTTGGCCATTTTTCAGGTCTGAAAAAATTCAAAGAAGATGCGAGTATTTTTAAGAGTTCAGAACATCACATGTAATAGAGATTACAATACAAAATCTTGTGATGGGGAATGACCACTACCACTCCTATATAGCATGACTCTGGGTCTTTAAAGCAATCAGTGAATATTAACTTTAGTTTGAATATTATTCACAAAAATACTTTATGTACAATGAACTACTCTGGAACATGGTTTTTATTTTTATTTTTGATTAAGTTGTGCAATTCCTCCCATCACAAGATAAATCTTCAGATAGGAGGAATGTCAAAGTAAGATCACGTTTCACAAAAGTCTATTGTATGTAATCATGCATATTCTTCTTTTATATCATCAATTCAACCAAAACTAAGTTTTTCAGTGCTCCTAACACACATGTAATATATATTTTAATGGATAAGAGATTGTTTTAATATTCTTTCTCCAAACATACTTCTTTATGGTGAACAGAAGGTAAAAAGGGTTAGCTACAAAATGAATAAGAGTCAAAAGGCGGTGCTCAACAGTTGATTTGCATTTGCATGGCACTCAGCAACTTCATTTAAATACGAAAACCTCTGCTAGGCACAAGGGGAGGGGGGTGATAGGGGAACACGGACACACAGCGTTTTTGACCATTTTTGGCAGTGTTCGACTGATTAAAACCTCTTGCCGAAAGCCCTCAATCTCCATGCACACGGCAGAACAAGGAGTCAATAGCTGACAAAAATTCCATTTTTCGTCCTGTGAATGCTCACAGCATTCCAGGAAACAGGCAGCATGGCAGACAGACAAGCGCACAGCTTATGACTGACAACTGGAGCTGACGCCGTCACAGGACTAAACCAGTACAACTGGGACGACGGACAGACACAGACAGCAGTGAACAACAGACAAGGATCAGACAAAGAACACTGACAACAGGTGAGGCTAAATACACATGGGGTAACCAAGGGAACGAGACACATCTGGGAGACAATCAAGGGGAAGACTCAGAGACAGGATCACACAGAAAACTCAAAAACAAACAGAAACTCGGATCACGACATAAATAAAAGAATCAATATAAAAATAAATGTAGAAATATAGAAATAAAAGAATAAATATATATCCTTATATCCTACATAATAATAAATAAAACAATAAATATATAAATAAAAGAATAAATATATATTTTGATAAGAAATAAAAGCATGAATATAAACTTTGATTTTTTTTGCTTCTCCCTTTTCCATTTGCTGTATTTATTTCTGTATTTATTTCTGTATTATTTGCTCGCTGTATTTCTGCTGCATCGTTATGTTAATGAGGTGGGCTGGCTTCTACGTCAAGCTCTTCTACTATTGGTCAATAAACAGGAAGGCGAACGATCCGTGTGCAGGTCGATTGTGAATGGCTGCGCTGTGGTCCTGTTCGGAGCCTTATAGAGCCTTTTCACAAGACGTCAAACAACATCTGTTTAACATCCCAACATCCACTATCTATACATCATCTAAACTGGACAAATTCCTCGCTGATTGACACCAGTTTGACTACGAAGATACGTGTTTTGGTTTTTTCTAGCTGTTAGTTGATATGCTAGGATAGCAATATTAATTTGTTTCACTGCAGACTGGCACCAGTTCACTGCAGACTGGCACCAGTTCACTGCAGACTGGCACCAGTTCACTGCAGACTGGCACCAGTTCACTGCAGACTGGCACCAGTTCACTGCAGACTGGCACCAGTTCACTGCAGACTGGCACCAGTTCACTGCAGACTGGCACCAGTTCACTGCAGACTGGCCCCCGCCAAGGACCCAACATGGTCGTCTTCTTAAGTTGTAAACCCCGAGTACATGTTGAAATAAAATTGATATGTCTTTTGTAAATACATTTTCTCTATCAATGACTTAAATTGTTAACTGTGGTAATTATGTTTGTGTAATGTAGTAACCATGTACAGTGTTTAATATAATTATTAAATAGATGTTTTAAAGAAACAGCCACAAACCTTATGTCTTTGGTCCACAATGACAGCTTTAATTTTAGCATTTCCTCTCCTCCACATACTTTGTTGCCAGATGTGTAAAATTTACAAAAAGAAGCAATTTAAATGTAAAAGTTGCACATATGTAGATTACTCAAGAGAAGTCATTAACAATAGTTTTTTTTACAGAACTCTACACATTAATTCATTTATTAATAGATACATATAGATATTAATTACAGAATAGATACACAAAGATTTCATTTCTAACAGCTGCTAGCAGTAGTGAGTGTTCATCCAAGAAGTGTGACTTGCAGGAGCAGAGAGGCTCTGTACTGGTTTGTCCTTTTAAATCAAGAGGCCCATGATACTTTGACTAGGCAGCAGATGTCACACAGCTGATTGACTGAACCTGCCATGGACAGAGGAACAAGACCATCCCAGATATGGTGGGTTGTTAGGTCGGCTACTGTTGAGAAAGATGGACAACAAAACAAAAGGAGAAATTATGAATCACATCAGAATATGGAAATTATTTGGCAGATATGCAGAGTGAGAGAATGGTGAATTGACAATGAGTAATAACAGGTATCTAACACTTAAATGCTGTTATTAACCTTACCTTTTATTGTATCTTTAAGATGATGAGAATTTGTGAATTTTTCAGTCAGGTTTCCGGAGGACTGTTGAACTGAGGCCGAAAGCGCCAAGTAGGTAGCCGTTCACAATCGATCTGCACACGGATCGTTCTCTTTCCTGTTTATTGACCAATAGAGAGCTGGACGTAGGAGGCAGCCCACCTCATTAACATAACGATGCAGCAGAAATACAGCGAGCAAATAATACAGAAATAAATACAGCAAATGGAAAAACAGCGAGCAGAAAAGGGAGAAGCAAAAAAATCTAAGCAAAGTATATATTTATGCTTTTATTTCTTATCAAAATATATATTTATTCTTTTATTTATATATTGTTTTATTTATTATTATGTTGGATATGTATTTATTATTTTATTGATATATTTATTCTTTTATTCATTATTATGTCAGTTTTGGTCCTCCATACTAACAGACCTGCGTAGCTCCGCCCAGCAGCAGCAGGTCTCCTTCACTGGTGGAAACCCAGCGCGAGCGTCGTAGCGCTCATGTTGCGTTTAAAGGCGGCTCGGAAAAACAGATTACCACATGTTAACAACGGATTAAACAGTTTTAACTGCTGATAAAAGTGACAGAGGAGACAGATATGGGAAGTGCGGAAGCCTCTACTGTATCAAATTGACAGGAATAACAGAGAGTTGGCCATTCTAAGGTAAAAACCCAGCACATACAGCGTTCATGTTTTGTTTTTCTTTTTCCATTTAGACAGAAAGAGTGATAACCTTGTTATCACTCTTTCCTCCTGTTTCTTCTTCCATCCCTTCTTTCTCCTACAATCTTCTGAATTTTATAAAACCATCTTCCTGTTTTATCTTCATCCCACCTTTTTTGCCAAACTTTCATCAGTTTCTCTTTAACAATACTCTTTCCTTCAGATTTACTTATTTTAACTGTAACTAATAGGATTTTTAATGGCCCTGTTTGCCATTTATCTGCCCTCTCGTTTCTGGAACCCACACAAATATAACTATCAAACCATGTTTTGTATTCTGAATAGTGTATGACATATTTCTAATAAAATGTCCATCCTACTATCTGTTTGATTATATTTTAAACTTAATAATGCAGAGCTTGAATCTGAACATATTATCGTTTTTAATGGTTTCATGTCTTCTACACATTGTAAAGCTAATAATAATATTGCCAACATTTCTCCTTCGTTTTCCTATTTTTATATCGAATTCTGGTTCTACAAACGCTATTCCTATTTTCTCAGTTATTTTTGATACATCAGTATAAATTTGACCATATTGATAATAATTATTTAAATATAATTGCACTGAATCTACAATGTATGATTTATCTTGTTTCTTTTCCATTATTGACATATCTACTGTTGCTTCTGGTAGAATCCATGGAGGTATAATTGATATTGGTGTTTGACTAATTTCTAAACTATTCATTTAAATGTTTTTATTTTATTATTTTATTTTCAAATTTCCATCCAAATCTCCTAATTTCTTTTACTTTCCCCCAACATGGATTTAAAATTTCCGGAGTCGGATGATCACCGTTATTTCCTTGCAAATTTAACCAATAATTCATTTCTAATTTTGTTCTTCTTAAATCTAACGGCATTTCTCCCATTTCTATTTCTAAAGCTGCTGTTGGTTTGTTTTAAATGCTCCAGTTCATAATCTTAGTGCCTGATGATGGATGATGTCTAATTTAGCCAGATGTGTTTTAGCTGCTGAACCGTAAACTAAACAACCAAAGTCTATGTTGGATCTTATCATGTGTAAATCTGTTTTAATGATTGTCCATCTGCCAGCCAAACATCTCAAAATATTCAACATTTTCTTACATTTATCAACAATGTTTTGAATATGTATTTGCCATTTAAATTTTTCATCAAACCATAATCCTACAAATATTATACACTTTACTTGCTCTAACTCTTGATTATATAATTTCAATTTTATTTCCTTGTTTATTTTTTCTGAGTAAATATCATTACTTTCGTTTTATCAACGGAGAACTTAAATCCCCTCTGCAACGCCCATTTCTATATTTCAATAATAACCTCTTGTAATTTTTTAACAATAAAATCAACCTTTTTCCCTTTTTTCCAAACAGCTCCATCATCTGCAAAAAGTGAACAACCCATGTCTTTTCCAATATCTTTAAATACGTCATTTATCATCATTGAAAACAGTAATGGACTTATAACACTCCCTCCCATTTTCTACTATATTTTCCTGAGATAACTTCTCCTATTCTAACTTGTATTTTTCTATTTGTTAAAATGTCTTTAATCCATTTAAATATTCTCCCTTTAATACCCAACTTGTATAATTTAATTAATAATCCCTCATCATGTCATACAACAGAGGAAAGCCGTTGTGGTGGATGTAGCAACACCAAGTGATACAACATCAGGAAAAAGGAGAAACTGGAGAAATACCAGGGCCTCAGAGAGGAACTGGAAAAGACCTGGAAGGTGAAGACCACAGTGGTGCCTGTGGTCATCGGGGCCCTCGGGGCAGTCACCCCCAAACTGGAGCAGTGGCTACAACAGATCCCAGGAACAACATCAGACATCTCAGTCCAGAAATGTGCAGTTCTAGGAACAGCCAAGATACTGGAGGAGAACCTCAAACTTCCAGGACTCTGACAGTGAGTGAGTGAGTGAGTGAGTGAGTGAGTGAGTGAGTGAACTTTTAGAACTTATATTTAGTCGTGTTTAGTTATTTGTAAGTCACTCAAGCTCATTTAAAACCATAACTGACTTATTGCATCAGTGAAAATGTGACACACAGTCACTTTCCTAAGATGTACTCAGTGTTGAGTTTGTGTTTAAATCTATTTCTGTTGCTTATTCACCCGTTTCTGGAATAAATCAACTGCTGATGTCTTTTGAAGGTTTTCTCTCAAGATTCAAAAATTCCAAAGCAAAAGGAAAGAAACATTTTGTTTTGTCTTTATTCTGCTGTCCTGCCCATTTCTAGATGAAGTTTTAAAGTTTCTGTTTCTCCATTTAATCTGTATTATTGTTGTCATGGAAATAGTTTTGTCTAATGCAAAAATTTCACAAGACATCAGAAATATTCAGATGTTGTTGTGGAAACATACTCATCTGAAAATGTTTGCTGTTCTCAAGAGTCCAAGACAAATCATGAAGAGCCAAAGTATTTATTGTAGGAGGTCTAATGGTTTAGATATCAACCAGTTTTCAGATGTTATGTTGCACATGGGGGAACTAGTTAATGAAAAACATTAAATCAAGACAGGGATGAAAGGATAATTAGGGCATTGCAGAAGTTTGGTTCTGTAGTACAATTCCCATGATACTCTAATTCTAAGCAATATACAACTCGAATCACCAGTTCGTTACAACATATGGTCATTACCACCACATTCAAAACAGAACATATCTGTCCCATCAATAGAGGCTGCCTGAGAACCATCCTCCAAGATTATTATTTGATTTTCAGCTGCAATCAGGGAGTGTTAAAAATCAATGAAAGACACCAGTGTTTGGGATATTGCATCAAATCTTTTCTGAGTTGTCTTTGCTGCAAATATTGAAGTTATTTAATATTTTGATTAAATGTAAAGCCAAAGAAGCCTTTGCACAGTTAGCAGCTAGCAGTTCGATAAGAAATCATTTGTCTTGTTTGACACCCAAACTCAGTTTTGACACTATAAAAGCTGATGCTTCAAAACAAAAGAAACCTTTTGGATAAGAGGTTTCAGAGGTCCACTTGTTTTCATTTGAGCTTATCTGTGATATAACTTATGATCTGAAACCAATAAGATATAAAGTTTAACTTAGTGATTGAAAGTTGAGTATTGAAATTGAAATGTTTTTCTTTAAAAATCTGATTGCCTACAAATTGTAATTTCAACAATGTTGCTGCAAAGTGAAATATTACAAGCGTAATGAATATATGAACAAAAGCTGCATTTCCTCTGACCTTAAAACTGTGCAAAGTGAAATTCTGAAAATAAAATTCCTTAAAGGAAACATGACCATTTGGGGAAAAATAAATATTTTTGTTAAAAAGTTATTGCCCTGTAATGAGATGGTTTTAATACCAAGTGATAACAACATCAGGAAAAAGGAGAAACTGGAGAAATACCAGGGCCTCAGAGAGGAACTGGAAAAGACCTGGAAGGTGAAGACCACAGTGGTGCCTGTGGTCATCGGGGCCCTCGGGGCAGTCACCCCCAAACTGGAGCAGTGGCTAAAACAGGAACAACATCAGACATCTCAGTCCAGAAATGTGCAGTTCTAGGAACAGCCAAGATACTGGAGGAGAACCTCAAACTCCCAGGCCTCTGGTAGAGAGAGAGAGAGAGAGAGAGAGAGAGAGAGAGAGAGAGAGAGAGAGAGAGAGAGAGAGAGAGAGAGAGAGATAGAGAGAGAGAGAGATAGATAGATAGATAGATAGATAGATAGATAGATAGATAGATAGATAGATAGATAGATAGATAGATAGATAGATAGATAGATAGATAGATAGATAGATAGATAGATAGATAGATAGATAGATTGGGCATCACAACAGATGATGAGTAATATTCATCCCTAGCAGAGATGAAAGGCAGTAGAGTTTTCTTTGGTTACAAAGCCTCACTCTGACTTATCCAAACTCATCATGTCATTGTGACTAAACAACTTCTGGAGAAAAACATTTACATCAACTTGGAAGTCAGATTTTGCTTTAAACCAGTCACTGCTTTACCGGTCAGCAAAGAAACGCTGGTTTCCAGTTCCGGTCCATGGTGATGTGGTCGTCGTCACTATTGGTTACTTCATTAGAGACAGTGATGTTGGGATTCTAGCTTCCAGTTCATGGCAGGCTTAGGTCTTGCTGGTTCTACGGTTGTTTCCATATTATCCCATTTTTTTTATTGATTTTTTTTTATTTTAGGAAGTTGGTTTGGCTCTTGAGTTTACTAATGTGGTTCAACCAACTTTTTAGAACTTATATTTAGTCGTGTTTAGTTATTTGTAAGTCACTCAAGCTAATTTAAAACCATAACTGACTTATTGCATCAGTGAAAATGTGACACACAGTCACTTTCCTAAGATGTACTCAGTGTTGAGTTTGTGTTTAAATCTATTTCTGTTGCTTATTCACCCGTTTCTGGAATAACTCAACTGCTGTCGGCTGATGTCTTTTGAAGGTTTTCTGTCAAGATTCAAAAATTCCAAAGCAAAAGGAAAGAATTAAAATGGTTTTTCACTGGTATCAGAATTTGTGTATTTTGTACACAAAATATCAATGGAAACCATTTTTTGCATCACATGAATAACAATTGGATGTTACTACTGGCGAAAACGACGAACAAGACAACAGGAAGTTTGAAGAGAATTATGTTTCTTAACGACATTATCGCACGAACAAACTTATTCCCATGTGATGTTAATTGTCTTTCTGGAAACTCCACAGTTGCAAAATTGTGTTTTTTCAACATTAGTGAAGTATCGACAAAGCTTAGCGCATTTTTGCAATGAAAACACGGCTACAATGAAGAGTTTCTTGGACATTTATTTGTCTCTTTCCTTCCAGCTGTTTTGCTATGATGTTGCACAAAATGTTTGCTGCTCTACAGTTTTTCTGCTGCTGCCTCGTTTCCCCTCTTTCACAGATTTCGGAGCTCGTTTCTCAGTGGCTCGGTTTAATAATCTTGCTGTGCGACGACTGTGATTTCCCCCAACGTTTTCTCTGTTTCTCTGCGCTTCACTTTGTGACAACGTTGCGCCGTGACAGTTCCTTCTTGTTCTGATGTCTGTTTCCGCTCTCAGCTTTCACTCTCGACTTGTAACAGCTTAACCAGTGGCTCCCTGTGAGCCAGAGTGTAATTACAACAGCATTGCCTCAGCTTTGTCTGACAACAAAACTGCTTTGCAAACAAAGACACACTTGTTATGTTCAATTGAGGTTTGCGCCTCGCCTCTCTGTGCTCATGTAGTCAGTGTCGGGTTTTGTACAGGCATGTTTGAGAGATTTCTCTATCGTGGCTCTGTTGTCTGTCTGTGTTAAGTATATCAGACTGACATAACACATATTTTAGTCTTTACAGACAAAGAACAAAACATTTCCCACTATTCTGAAAACGTAGGACCTAAATTCTTCAAAGGGACGTGATACCCCAACATCTTTGTTTGTAGAGGTAAAACCAAAGTGAGCAAAGCAGCCAGAAGGGTTTCAAAGTATGTTGTAACATTTAAAGTATTTTTCCAAATCTTCTTTAAAAAGTCTGTCTTCCTAAAGCCATCTAAATTATCCACTGAATAGACAAATACAGGAATTGTTGGATGCACCAAACCACTTTTTGTTACTTTTGATACCGATATCAGTGTCTGTGGATACCAATCCGATACATGCCTGACTCCTGGCACATTGTTTGAAAATCTCCCCATAGTTTTCCCCAATATTATAGTATAATATCTAGCTGTGAAATGTTTGATTTGCTCAGGAATAAATTAAATACGTTAATAAACCAGTTTGACTGATTAAACTTAAGCCTTCAAATATAACAGTTTTATTTAACTGTAATGTCTTATCTGAGATCTGGAGACTGTTATATTTGAAAATGAATAATTTGCTTGTATTCATTTCTCAAAGAATCGTGCTATGCATGGTTGTACATTTTAGAATCATCTAATAGATTACATTTTTTTTACTATGGAACACGTTTGACTACAAACAGTGAAGAATAATACAGAAATCAGGAGTGATTTATGGCTAAAAAACAAACTTCTGCTCTTTATTTCCTTTGGAGGATGCAGACCCTGAATTCAGATACAGCTGAGCTATGGAACCTTGTAGAATTGCTATAAATAAATGTTCCGTTTGTTTAAACCAACTTTTCCTCTAGTCGTGTAATTTAAGCAGAATTGAACTGAGTAGAAAATTTCTGAATTGAAAATCGTGTCAGAATCGAATCATGACCCATAAAAATTGGAACTGGATCTACAGTAAAGTGAAGGTTCAGCTTTATCATAAATCCATCCACCTTTAAACAAATGTTTCAAGTGCTGCTGCACTTGAAATTGTACAAAAGCTATTTCAAATTGCACAATTTCTTGTGCTTTTCTGTTTTTTAAATTTGTACATTACAACTTTAATCATTTTCATATGACTAAACCAAGTTAGTTATGAATACAGAGTAAAAACAAAGTACAGAACAATCATTGAGAACCACAATAATAGGAAGCTGAAGAAAACAATGGACATTTTGATGAGTCTGGATGACAAAGTTGAAAAGACATGAACTGTACAAACAGACGTAACTACTTTATCTACAGAGAAGGCGCTCCAAGGAAGAAGGATTCATTAGATATTGATCAAAGTGCACTGAAGCAGGTATGATAAAATACTCCACAGAAGACTGCATTAGTTTGTAATCCAGATATTTTGGGCACTGTGCTGCCAGGCGCGAGTATAGAGTTTGATTGTACCTTTCAAGACTGAAGACAAATTATATTTCAAACAGAGCATAAACACTCCTCCTAAAGGAGGTGTGTGATCAAAGCATCACTGCAAAACTTCTAAGCATCTGGTTGGAATGTGAAATAGAAAAACGAAAAGTCTTCACATCATCGCCGTTTTAGCCACAAGACCTAAAGAAAGATTTATCATGTGCCACCAGAGCAGATTGCAGATTAATCATGATCTGAGCTTTATAAAAAGGTACATTTATCAACTATCGAAGGATAATTCTTTCTCTAGAAGTATTTTACTGTAGTCCCGAGCAACTGGACACTGGTAGAACGCCTAGAAACGTAACCGTAGCTTACAGAAAAGTTTTGAGAGACTTTACCAACAATACAAATACATGCTTAAGTTTGAAGATTCTCTCACATCTTTTGTTTTCTTGCCGCATCATGTGACGTAAAATATATTTTACGTGGCTTTAGATGTGACAAAACATATATTTCATGTCGTATATGATGCACCCATTTAATACTAAATGAGTCTTCTATAGTTAATCTTACTTATGTACATTTCATAGCAGTGGCAAATCTATGCAACATTGTATCTTGGATAAATTATGAAATTTTTACAAGATGCGTTTATGCATTTTTGAAAGGCGGAAATTTGTATAGCAAGTTGTCTTAGGGGGCGATATCGTATTTGCAACAATATCAGACTTAAAAAATCTGTTCTGGACGTTTGTATATCAAGCAGCTTATCTTTGCCTTTTGAAATTGAAGACAGTTAGGCATTATTTGTTAGTGTGTTGCAAGGTTTGGGGATTTGTTGCTGACCCAGAAATGAATAAAATAGCTCTCAAATTTGTTAGGTGGTTTTGTTACTTTATTAGACACAATTGAAAAAGTAAAATAATAAAATTAAAGACCAAATATTGCTGGCCAAAAATAAAGATGCATAAAATGTATTTTCACTGATTAATGAAGATAAATGTCTGTTCAGCTGTATTTAAGATGAATGGTTTATCAGACCTCCAACCTGTTGACCATATAACCATTAATGAGATGTTCACAAATGATCCGTTTCTTTCAAACAGTTCTTTATCCAGAACAAAATGACTCGAGTCTCAGTTAGTGAAAGTTAGTTTTTTTTTTTTAATAACTTTTCTTGCTGACAGTGCTCTGCAGTAGCTCTTATTATTCCATATATTTTAAAAATATAGATTTTAGTGGCTCGATCGGCTACCGATCACGATCGGCCAATTTCTGTGAAAAAGTGCATGATCGAAGATCACGGGTAATCTTTGCCGAAAGATTACCTTCGTGTCATAGAATTGGGGAGTAATACTTCACAGACGTTGCGCCGTTCGACCTCCACCTGACAGAGTTCTCTCATATACCTAAAGAGAAAAATTAACAACCAATCCATGTGATCGGTATTAGTGATTGGCACCAATGGACCTTACCAAGCTCCGCCCAGAAACGGCCCTAGAAAGTCTCACGTGACTGCATGTCTCACAAACATAGCCTCGTGGTGCTTAGTTTTAATGTGTAATTTCATTTCGACTGACTCTCTGCAGAGTATTTCTGAGTCGATTAGTTTAGCATTTCTGCCGGATTTTCACAAAATATCAGACACGACAAAGGAACCAACGAGTTCATGTCATCTTTTTTGGACGACATCAAGATGTTTTAGCCACGCGATGCCTCCAACATTGTGCGAGATGCAGCTAAATGCTACCAGTCGATGAGGAAAACAGCAGATCCTCAGACCCTCAGCATAAATATAGCTGTGGACAAGATCACTGATGCCTATTGTTCTTGCAAGGATGGGTAAGTCGGGCATTCATGGTTTTGGGGGTGATTTCTGTTGGCAAATATAACACAATTAGCATGGCTAACACAATTACAGTGTAGTAAAAGCTAGCGTGGCTAACACGATTACAGTTTAGTAAAAGCTAGCGTGGCTAACACGATTACAGTTTAGTAAAAGCTAGCGTGGCTAACACGATTACAGTTTAGTAAAAAGCCTTTTCAGGTAAAATAAAATCTTTAATGTATGTCAGATACGGTACACATTGCATATTGATCTGTTCAGCTAACGTAAGGCTGTAACTGACAGGCTTCAGGATGTAGAAGTTGTATCGGTACTGCCGTTATGCTGTACTTGGCTAAAAGGTTTTCATAATGGATGTGTTTATTATTGACTTTATTTTTTTCATCCACTAAACACAAAGAAAGCAAAGCAATAATACTTACGCCAGCAGACACTTTGTTCTTATTGATCCTACGACGGTTGAGCTGCAAATGCGGTCGTGCACAAGCTTTGATCCAAGCAAGGCTTTACGTTTCAGATTTTGGAAATCTGTGAATTTTAGTTCCACAAACATGATCAGGATACCTGACATCACCTGTACAGATACCCCACTGACGGAAAACCATTTTTTTTAGAGTCCTGACGCAAAAACTTTGTCGGTCTGGTGGTCCACAATGTACATTAGCATGAGTTTGTGAGCCGGTAACCCACGTGGTAGCTGCGCTGTGACGTAAAATGGGCAGTAGCCAATGAAAGGCGGACCCTGTGGTAAGGTCCATAGATGATCCGTATCGAAATAGGCAGAGAAAAGCCTGGTTGGAGCATACCTAGTAGATTTAATAAACAAAGTAGCAGAAAGGGCTGAACAAGTTTGTTTTTGTCATGGCGCTGTGCTACCTGGCTGCTACTCTGCCACAGAGAGGATGAGGACGGTACGGTGCGCTCCGTCTTTCTTGTTGTTAGTGAACATCATTCAGTGTTCATAGTTGGGTGATGTTTAATGTTAATACTTTGTCTTTATTGTTGTATTTAATTGTGCAGAAGGAGAATTTTTTCTGCCAACGCCACTCAAATCTACCTTTTCCCTCCACTGTTTACTACATTTCCTTTTTATTTTCTACATAATAGCACTACATTTTTAATACACATAACATTTGTACAAAAAATCTACATGGGTATTTGACATGTATATTTTTAAATTTTATATTTTATGAAAATTAATACATAATTTTCCTCTGTACAAACACACTGCATTTTTTTCACCTTATACAGATAATTAAACTTTTTTGTTAACTTCATCCTCAAAAACTATTGATATAAAGCTATGTTTGGGATAAAATCTTGTTCTGGAAAAAATATACTATGTACAAAATAGATAATTTGAATGTCTCTTTGAAGTGAATGGACTCATTTCTAACCCTTGAACAAAATTAGACAGAAAGAAAAACAAAAAGGTGGGATGACTTATCAACAGTTTTTTTCCTCCTAAAACTTTACCTACTTTACTGTTTGAACAAACAGGCAAAAATCATCTTACAGGCCTGAAATGTCTGTGTTGAAGAACAAGTTAACAATAATTACTGTAGAGCAAAAGAAAATATGCATAGTGACAAAGATATTAAAGGACAAAAGCAGATTCGTGACATGAACTTACGTCTCAGAGTCAACACGAACAAGTACAAGCATAACAGTTAGTTTTTTAAACTAAATCTTTCAAGACTGAGTGAAAAAGGTTTCATTTTGAAATGCCTTTTAATTTTAATGCCAAACAGAAAACTGAACTTGTGTAATAAAAGCAGGGAGTTGTCAGGAGTCCCGGTGTGACGAGAACAACATGGTAATGAACTGTCAATTAGCCCGACTGACGGGATGAGACGCAGAGCGGCTGTCTGGATGTCAGGAGTTCTGTACGTTTGATTTTTTATTTTGATGTTTTAATGCCTGTACCTGTGAATTTTTAAAAGTGTCATGTTTTAGGTAGGTGGGCATGCATATGTCAAGTTCGAACTGTGTACAGAGACAAAGGAAATGTCAGACTTTATTTAGGATGCAACGTGCAAATTAGTGCTTGCTCTACTCGCGGTAAATCTGACCAACTCAAGCCAATGCGTGCATTTGGATGGACAGCAGTTACAAACATTTCATAAGATGCTAATGAGTGAAATTAATATCAGGACTGAATATTTTCAATATTGACTGTCCTTCAAGGCTTCTCAAGAACAATCTGATATGCTGGATATTGTTGGCAATATTCTGACTCCCTGGTGGCCCAGTTGCATTTTTATTACAAATGTGTGTACATCTTTGTCTGTATTCTGTTATTGTCAAAAAAATTCATTTCACAATCACGTTGTTTCCATTAATTAAGAAATTAAATTAAAATCGCACATGAATAAGATTGTTCACCCAGTAAGTTATTAAAAACCATGGCAGCGACGGATGTAAAAACTTACATAAAGTATATTCATAATTCAGCCTTGCTGCTAGAACTCAACAGTCAGAGGAAACGTTGGGGTCTTATTCAGGCGTTGGAGCAACAAGCCTCTTGTTCTTGGGAGCGTCTACATGTGTGGAGATTTAAGGAGATTGTAGACGTCGATTTTACAGACGAACTTTGGATTCAACACATTTGAATGACACATAAGTTTTTATGAAGCTCTGGTGGAGCCAGCTGCACATTGTCATTAAAAAGCATAAACAAGCCATCATCCTCCTGCTACTTCCTGCTGTCTTGTTCTTCATTAGTAACATGTGGTTGTTGATCACTCGACTCCTGTGATTCAAAAACATTGTATTTATTGCAGTTTTGCAAAATAAATACATTTCAATACGGCTGATGAACTTCTTCAGACTAGTGCCAAATGTTTATTAAAAAATGTGGGTTTTTTTCAGCGTTTGTTAAGCAAATTTACTTTTGTAACTTAAATTTGCGTAATTTTATGGTCAATGGAAATGCAGCTAATGTTATATTATTAAGTTGATCAAAGAATCCTCTTTGACCTTGTGCTTCATCGTGCTCATTACTCACAGGGCTCTTGGAAGAGATCGCTGCTGATGAATATTGTGAACTTTGTCCTCTTCTTTACACTGATATGTAAAATAAATCAAAATAATCATAAGCAGCCCTTTTTGTCATCAACCTGCTCTTTTGAATTTCTTCACTGGTGGTACAGATGCTCACACTCTACTGTCATGTTTGTCTTTGCTCTGTGTTTGTGGTGTTGAGGTAGAAAATGTATCTTTCAGATGCATATAGGATGATTTAAATACTTTCCTAAGTGCCAGTCTAAGAGAATCAGCTGTGAATCAGTGGTTTAGATAAACACGACCAGCTGGGTCAGACTTATCTGCCTGTCCAGCCCCCCCACACACACACACACACACACACACACACACACACACAGCAACAGGCAAAGAGAGATGATGATTCTCCAGCTGCATATTGTTAGAACAACCCTGACAACGTATGATGATCATGAACTGTGTAAGTGGAGTATCTTTGTCATACCATAGATTATTTTATCTGTCAGTGATGCATCTACTTATTGCAGGAAATAACTGGAACTAACGTGGTGTTTAATCTTGTTTTAATCTTTCTAAAGGTACATAACTAAGATCCATCCATCCATCTTCTTTACACCCTTGTCCCTCAGTGGGGTCAGGAGGTGCTGGTGCCTCTCCAGCTAGCGTTCCAGGCGAGAGGCGGGGTCACCCTGGACAGGTCACCAGTCTGTCGCAGACATAACTAAGATATGAATGTTAAATCATTACCTTTTCCAGCCTGGAACTGGTGTTTTCTTGACCTTTACTGCCTGCCATGATGTTCCTAATATGCATTAAAGAGCATATGAAGGTTTTATAACAGTAGCTGCATTTCCACTAATCTTTGAATTGCTCAAATTGAAAACATGAAGATACATTTGCTCAATTAAAACACACACATTTTGAAAAATCACGGTTTTTGCGTGAGGTGGTTTTTCAGCCATATTGAGATAAATTTGTTTCTCAGAACTACAATGGAAACTTTTTTTTCTCACCACAAGTCAATGAAAACACTGTTTGAATACCAAACAGCTGCAATTGTAAAATTTATGTTTGTTTTTTTTTTACATTAGCAGGATATAGACAAAGTACAAGACAATTTTAGACCTTGTCGGACAATCTTGAAAGCTTTAAGGTCTAATGGGGTTAAATAAAGACAAGAACGCTAGCTGGATCAGCTGTGGATAATAACCAGACTAAGCTAATAACAGGCATTCTTTTTCTGTTTTTGGAGATGTTTTGCCTCTTTTCCAAAACACTTATTTGGTCTCGACAAGAGCTGCATGCTGTCACACAATAGCAGAATATTCCGATGAGGATATCTATTATAATTAACCCATATTTTCAAATCTTTTTTATTTCAAGTCATGTAATCCAAAAGCAGGAAGTGGGTGAGCTATTAATTTACTACAAGGCAATAATTTACAACTAATGTTTTGTCGAGATCTGGACATTGTAACCAACGTTGTTATGAAGACAAGACCAGGTAGGTCTGTAGATATTTTAAGCAAAATTACAGTTAGCTAAAATGCTATATTTAGGCTAACATTTCCAGTCTCATCATGGCTTATAAAATAGCCGACCATCATGACCTTATCAGTGTTTAACAGTAAGTTAACTCCAAGTTACAAAATATGATAATTGATCTAAAAATTGAGAATGAGTGACTGGTGCATAGCATAGAAATAAATCCAACTGGTTTTGGTGTTTTGCAAGTTGGATGACAAAAACTAAGTGTTATGGTTATAATGCAGACCATTGAAAGTTAAAACAAGCAAGATGACCAGAGAAACTACTCATGGAGGAGGTCGAGTTAAAGGCAATGATAGAAATATCATCTAAAGAGTACCAGTTTACAAATCTGTTTATGGCATCCATGAACAGAGTAGAGCCGTCACACAGAGCCACTTAACATAAAAATATGCAACTTTTCTCACAACGAAGAACAAGACACCATTCTTTGTACTCTTGTCAGATGCAATCTCCAAGCAGTACTGGAGTTTACTGCACTATTAGGTGTGAAAATAATTCACTTATTTTCCCTCCAGGTCAAACAAAGCTGCTTCAGAAGAAACAATGTAAACATTGAGGACGAATAAAATGTAGAACTGATCTAATAACCATCAACAATGTAATCTCTGCAGAGCTTTCGCAGGCGAACATCCATTTGTCACGCTGCTGTTGGGCTGTTTTCCATTTTGCCATGTATGCTGGGGTGTTGAAATGTTTTATGTTATTAGGATCAAGTCTTGAGGTATAAATTCCTTCAGATCTGCTTCTATTCTGAAGTTACTTTTTCTGTTTCATTTTCATTCATTGTGAAGGAAATATCATTTCAATGAGTCTCCCAACATGGTCCGATAATTATTTACTAAATGAACCTGAAAGCAGGCAGCGACATGAACGTCACTATTGGTGAGCATCCAGTTTTACAAACATTTCAAAATTTTACATGGTGTTAAGTAACATTATTGGGTTTTTGTTGTAAATATTTAGGCAGTTGTGTAGACTTTGTACATAGGGATTGGCTGTATAAAACTTTATCACAATATTTTGTGATAACAATAAGTGATTAAAACAATTTACTACTTCTTTTTTTGGTAATTGTAAAGCTGTGACCATGTGTCACAGCGATCATCCACCCAAAACCAAATAATGCTCTTTGGAGAAAAAACAAAACATTCCTATCTGTCACAAAAAGAAGTGTGATTTCTATGAACTGCACACACTAATCACATTTAATTAGTTTTTAAATATAGTGATATTTAGCTACTTAAGGGACATAGTTGCATATTTTTGATTGTCAGAAAGCCATAAAGAAGCACTCATTAGTTACATTCAAATCAGCCTTGACATCCTTGGAAAGTTATAGAGCCCATAACCCTAATAACCCTAAGTGAGGTCAGGGTGCAGGACACGAGTCTTAATGAGCGTCACGTTGCTGATGACTGGCTGGAGGTTCAGCTTCTTGCACCTCGAACAGGTCAGATGAAAATGACAGTTTTTTTTGGATTAGTTATCTGAGAACAAAGGAAAAAAAGTCCTCTTGCTGTTTGCATGAGCTCCTATTATAATCATAATGTCATAATGCTGACACATTTACAAAAGGAACTGATTTTATATGTAGTTTCCGTGTAGCATTATTAATTATTATTATTACTACCTTTTTTAAGCTTAAGTCATTTGTTTTTGGGTAAGATTCAATAATTGTAGCTTACATTCTTTGAAAATAACATTTAAGCTTAGAATATTTCTGTTATGGTAAGTCTTTTGTAGATTGAACCCAAAAGCAGAGAAGCTGAGGTGGCAAATGGATTTTGAAGATTTAATGACAAAATAAGAACAAACAAATTACAAAAACCTACAGCAGCACAGCTAGCCAGAACAAAATCCATCCACAGGGAAAAGCCAGGAAGAATACAGTGTTTACACCATTACCAGGAACCAGTGAGGAGGGACTGAGAATGAGGTGCTGAACAAAAGACCTGGGCTTTTTACAGGTGTGGAGAGAGAGCAGAAAGCAGACTGAGAAACAGGAAGTAACACCCCGGTGGAGGAGGGAGGGTACAGTGGGAACTGGGAAATGAATCTAATCAAACACCTAGACCAAGGGCGTAGGAACGAGTCTGTCATTGACGCATATCGGAAACCTGACAGATCAGTAAATAGCTTGAGCATCAACACATCAGTAATGCGTTACTCTAATCTGACTCTTGTTTCAGTAACAAGTATTCTAACGTGTTACTATTTACAATCCAATAATCAGATTAAAGTTATGCATAGTATAATGACAGTAATTCCAGGATGAACACTCACTTTAGCATTTGCCTCACAACTAGCAAGATAAATACTCTGGTAGCACACACAGGCTACCAGATTCTGATATATGTTATTGGTCAAAATGCATTGATATAAATTGACTGGTAATTGAACAAGTTCTACCTCTTTCTAAAACCAAAGTAGTAAACAGCTCATAAAGTAGGACTCGATCGTTTTAAACTCAATACAGCAGTTTGACCAACAAAACTAAAATCTAAAAAACAAGTTTTGTTCTTCTTGAACATCTCTACATCAGTGCAACAGTTTGATCTACAAAATAAATAAAAATGATACTTTTCACGTCTAACAGACCTTCAGTCTCACTTCCAGCTCTGCATTCAGTAACTTACCAAACATGAACCATAAAAACACTGAAGCAAAAAGACTAAATGTTTTTATTCTCCTGTCATTTTCAGCCACAAACATTTAACTAAAATATCTAGTTATGTGTTTCTGTCTCTGCCTCCTCTGAGTCTCTGCAGCCTGATGTTCCTGCAGGGATTCATGGATTTACAACAGACACTACAGTGATGTCAGAATGTGAACTAAAGATAAAAAGTATGTTTTTATCATACAGAATGAGAATTTAAACTTAATTTTCAGGTGTATACATTATTATACATCTCAACTCTATTTACTGTGTAGCAAAAATTTTCACTAATTCATTTTTAAACTTCTCCTCAAGCACTTTTCTTATTGTCTCCTAACCATTAACCTCATAGTGTGGAAATGAAAAAAATATTGAAACGCTGAAATAAATCAACCTGACATCAGTCTTCACCTGTTCTCCTTTCTGGTTTTATTGAAATTAATAAAAATTTTATATCTTCACACTCTGAAACTCCACCTGGCTCTCCTATGCCTGATCTGCTCCTCTCATAATAAAATAGTTTATTTAAAAATTAAAAACAGTTCATACATATTTCAATAAACTAAATGAAGATCTCACCAGAGCTTCTTCACCTTTCTAGAACTGCTGTTCTCCTAAATATCTAAATAATATAATAATATAAATACATGTTAAGTGGTCAGTATGATCAGGTGTTGCTCACTTTAAATAATAAAAAGGTTCATTTTGCTGCTGTTTCAGTCTCATTCTAAACTAGCTCACCTTTAAACAAAGTTAGCAGTAAAAGTTTGGACATGTGACTATTCCAGAATTAAAATAGCTTAACCAAAAAGATTTAGTTCTATATATGAAAGTAAACTGATAACAAGATGTTATAAACGAGCGATATTCATGGCAACATTCCTGACAGACAGTTTACCTCATTCAAGCGGAGTTTCTCTGCTGCTGCCTTTACTCTGAGCCGTTCAGAGGGGGGAGGGGCAGGAAGCGCTCTGCTGAATGCGCTGTTGTGCGCCTTCAAAATAAAAGCACGCGAGTGGAAGATTTTAAAATTCTTTGCAACTGCAGTGAAATTATTGGGGAGAACGAATGTGACTGTCTCTAATATTTCCTACGCCTATGACCTAGACATAAAATCATAATTAAAAACTAGAGTGATAAGAAAAGGACTGGACACAAGAAATAAACAACTAGAATCACTAAGAAGACACTGATGTGAAAATGGAAACAAGGCAACAGAGATAAGAAACCAAGGAATCCAAATAATGACAAAACATCTCGAGATCCTAACATCAGACCAAAAATAAAGGAATACAGTAATGTGGGCTTAGTGAAAAGTATGTTAGTACCACCTTAAAGGTTGTCATTGTGGAAAAGTTTTAATCTGACATGAAGCATATTTTAGTTCTTTGAGGTGCATCAGTATTTACTATGTTGCCTTTAAGCCATAATGTAATTAACTTGTAAAGAAAAATAAGGACTTTAATTTCCTAAAGACTTCACAAAATGTCTTTAGAAACACTGATCCCTGTGTGATCATCTTCATCCCACTCTATAGAAAAACTTTCACGAAGCTGTTTATTTTTGCACACTGCCACATAAACACAGAGAAGATCTTTCAGAGAAGATGGTGCAGACAGAAAACAGAAAAAAGGAGAATTCAAACATAAACGAGATGAGGGCAGAAGGACATTATGATTGCATTCATTTTATACTGTCTCTGCAAAGACGGCAGTAACCATCTCCATTTAGATTGCTTTCTGTGGCAACCGAGAGGAAGAGTAAACATGCACAATGACAAACACCTCCACAAAACATACATATATGCGTCAGAGTGTCACCCAACACAAATTCTTTATCTTCCTCAACATGCTCAAATGCACGATCACAAAAACAGCAACAGTTTACAAAAAACACACTGCTATTTGAAAGTTGGATTTTAGAACACAGGAAAACAAATACTTTGACCATTTGATACTTTAAATGTCAAAAGTTAAAGAAAAAAACAACCATTCTACCAAGTTTAATCTTTTCTCGGTTTTAACCAATTCAAGGCACGGTTACATGAGACAGAGTATTCACTCACCTGCTGCAGACAATCCACACACCACCATTGCTCTTCTCTCGTCTCTTAACATTTTACTTTATATTTCTATGGGATTATTTTTGCTGACGAAAAGGAAATAATTCAGTCATGTGAATACAAAAACAAATCACAATAAGTAAAACAAAGAAAATCCATTAAACGATTTGAAAACATTTGTGGCATTATTAGAAAACAGTGACAGCAACTTTAGCTAATATTTTTCCATGTTTTGCTAATCTCAAAACCATAAAGCAGCAGTATGTAACTGTTGATACTGTCACCATGTCATGACTGATAACCTGGGAAAAAAATTGAGCTCATCTGGCTTCTCCCAGTGTGAACTAGAAACAACCAATCAGAGCCAGGAGGCGAGTCTTGGCGCTAACCTGTGCACGCCACTCACCCCCCTCAAAACTTTCACCGTTGTTCTCTGCTATTCTACCACACCTTATCAACAGTACAGCCTTCCATGAATGCTAATGCTAGTTAGCATAGTCACCAATAACGTTAGATAAACAGCTTTTCTGAACTGAGGAGTTTTTTCTCTGCACATTTAGCAAAGAATACATGAGGATGATTGACAACTATAAGTCCCTCCTCCTGGCTCTGATTGGTTGTTTTTGGTCAGGAGTGGTTCATTTCTTCAGACGGCAATAGTAGCACTAGGAGGAGGTGGAGGAGATCAATCTTTTCACAGGTTTTGTTTCAACATACTGTCATGACATGGTAACAGTTTTAGCAAATATGCAAACACTCAGGCGATGAGACGAAGAGGTGCTGCTGCTTATATCCAAACTCCACGCCTCCTAAACGAGCCACAGGTGTGAGTACGGGTTGAACCCAGCAGCTTCTCAGGGGTTCTGCGTGCAGGTGCCATCTGGTGGACACCAGGTGGAACAACGGTTCCATCCATGATAACAAACCCATTCGAAACAAAAATAAAGAAAAGACTAACAAAAATAAATGGGGAAGACACAGAACCTGACACAACCGCCCACTCTGAAAGGTTTGGGAGATGTGACTAATAATTAAAAAAAAGTTACACTAAACAAATTATTTTGATTTTTAATAACACAATATGTAGTCCAATCAGAGTATGAATAGTATGTCAATGTGAATGTCATCTGTAATAACGTATTTGGTAGTCATGCATAAGATTTTTTGACATCCTTAGTTGCCCTAGATGCACCGATCCATTTATTTCATTTCCGATTCCGATAGCTGAGGTTTAGTATCAGCCAATATCAACACAGAAAATTTTGCTGAATTGACTTAAAATGCGCCATTTTTTAAATCAGACTTAAATGGATTGAACTACAAATTTGTTTGGTAACTCTGCAGCACTACAGCAAACTTGGTCAAAAGTAAAAAACAAGACACCTTCCATTTGCCAGGAACTTGTTTAGCATCTTGTGGTCTACTTTCATTTTGAAATTGTTTGGAATGAACACTGCCATGTTTACGCTGTTTTGAATTTCCTTCACCTGGACACCATCTTCCTGATAATGGAACAACCAATATCTGCTCTCAATGTGTTACCATCTTCTTCCTGAAGGCTTCCAACAGCTTCAGTCAGGACCACACCAGGCTACATATCTGAGGTTTTTACAGCAAACCTCAGTCAACGGGCCATTTGAAATTTTAGCCACTTTAACTCAATGTAAATATGGCAGTATACTAATTTACTCCTTACCAAGTTTTATCCAAATTTAATATTTTTTGCTTAACTGTCTGCAACTTTAATGTGAACATTAATGCTGAGTTTGATGTTTTTAGTTCCTGCAGTAGAGACGCCTCAGTGCAGAGAGCTTTCAGAATCTCAGCTCTCCACAACTCTGAGCATTTCTTCACTTTTCTCTAAAGTGTTTGAGTATAAAATTTGTCAAGAATTGGTAAGGAAACCGTTGCTGATAACTCTGTAGAACGTTTTTAACTAAATCTTTACCTGATTGTCAAACTTTACATGTGTTTATTACTTTGATACTTTCTGGATCAAAGACTTATCAGTTTTCAGCTAATGTGTCTTAATATTTGCGCAAGAGTATCAACTTATGCTTAACGTAAGTTTATTTGTTTGGATATCGCGGTACGACTGTTCAGTACAGAGGTGCTCAAGTCCAGTCCCTGAGAGCTGCTATCCTGCAACTTTCAGATGCTTCCCTGCACCAATTATCACACCTGAATCAAATGAAAGGCTGGTTAGCAGGTCTGTTCAGAGCTGATCCTGGTCTGTAGGAGTAAAAATACATCGAAAAGTTGCAGGACGGTAGCTCTCGAGGACTGGACGTGAGCACCCTTGGTTTATTATTTTTGTTAGCAGCTAAAGCTAGCCAAGCAGGTGTAGCACGGGGTGTCGGTGGTTAAACGAACATTAAAACTGTCAGAAAGGCCATTTGAGTTAACATTATTTAGCTGCGGAGTCGTTTTCTTGAAGTTTTCGGCTATAGACGGCATAATGGGGAGAGTGGCTGTGCTGGACCGGTGGTTTGATCTATGCGATCAAAGTTAAGCCAAAATGTTTTTGTCTCTATGAATAATAATGATAATAAATAATGACATATTGGCTGACTCTTTTTTTCTTCATTAGTATGTCATGTTAGTGACTGAAGCCTGTTATGATGACTTCAGCACATTTCTTCTGACAGGTTGGCAGAAGAAATGCTGTCCAGAATGTTTCTATAAACTGACTAATTTCTATAATGCCTAATGTCTGAGTTGTGTTCATGGTAATATTTCTGACATTTTTATGCTTTATGTTGTAGGTGGTGAAAAATGCTCTACAGGGTAAACCAGGTGGACAAAGTATTTTGGTGGGTCTGGTTAGTTTTGCTCACTTCTCTTTAAAATGTTTATTTATTATCCTAATGTTTCTGCTATTTATCCTGCTGTTCCTCCAGGCTGGGAAAACCAGCCATTCTTCTGTTGGTTCATGTGCTTCGTTCTACATCCAAAACCCACAAGAAGAATCCAAAACGGCTCATGTCAAACTGTGGACCATGTTGTCAGATATGTGCAGGTATGTGGTTATTCTAATGATCCTACTTCTTTGTAGATGCACTTTCTCATTGGCTTTGTTTGCTATGTGAATGTAGCTGTGCTGCTAAATATATTTAATAATTTTTATTATTCGTCTTTTTATCATTACATCAAAGATGCAAGCCAGTGTTGAAGCCTTCCTCATTGCCGTGCAACCAGGACAGCCCTTCCTCCTGCATGTTGGTGAAAACGAGCAGCACCAAAGACACTTCACCATCAGTGATCACAAGATCATCCAAGTAGCTTTTGATGAACTTTCAAAGCACACTTCACCTTCAGTGCAAATTACCATGAATTCCTCTACAACTTCTGTAAATTAATCCAGCCTACAGTTTTCAACATTGATGTGACTTGCACAACAATTGAGGAGTTTAAGATCCTTGCTTTTACTTTACCTGGCAGAGTGGACACTCTTTATTATGATGATCATTTAAATACATACTGTATCAATGAGAGGATTTGATTTATGTTCTTCCAATTAAGGACTTGGTTTATTACAGTCCCTGGGCAAGCAGTTTTCTGCATGGTCAGCATTGAAGGCCATATTGTCTTTGAGAGGGTCCAGCCAACATTCCAGACAGGACAGCATTGTCCATTTTCTACATCTTCAACCTCCAATATCAACATGAGGCAGCCAAGACTTTGGAGTTCACTCAACGGTAAAACCATTCCTATGATTTTTTTACAATGAGAAAAATACAATGACATGGTTTAAAAGTTTTAAAGCAAGTTATGATTGACATTTGACAAAGGTGGTGATGTTTTCTCTTTACGTAATTAAAAACGTCTTTATTTATTTATTGTACCAGCTGTATTCAGAATACCACACTATTTATATTCTCAGGAATTTTACCATTTTGATTTTGGTTTTTAGTCGCTTCATTGGGATTAACCCAGAAAGGGGCACAAAAGCCGGTCATGGGAAGATGGTATCCAAAAAGACAGGAAAGACCATTCAAAAGAAAAAGTGACAGTCAATGTTCAAGTTTCCACCCTCCTCAAAAACCTGATGGACTTTGAGTGGCATCTCATTCAGGTTAGTTAGTTGTTATTTTCTTTGAAATCTTTCCATTTCCATATTATTTAGGATCTAAATTGTATTGTCTTTTCTTTTTCCATGTTGGACGGTGCCTTCATCTGCATCTAATAAAGTAAGTGCCACTTGGACTCTTGAAAACTATTAATAGTTCACATTTTAAAATTAATACTAGAATTCCACATTATTTCAGCCATGTTGAATTTTAGATTTTGGAAGTCTTTTTTCATTGATCTGCTTAGTGATAATCAAAGCACTGATATTTCTTTTAGAATTGTGTTTTTATGTTCATAAGATTGTAGAAATTAATGAGTTAAACCCAGTTTATGTCGCTGTAAACTGAAAGTCTTAAATTTTTATTCCATTGTTGGTGAAACTATATATTGACATTGAAGGCCTATTTTTTACCAGTTCTCACAGGAATGGTTATGTGTTACTCGTTTTGAATGTTTGAATATACTGGATATATATGTGGTTTGAGGCATAGTGGTGCCTTTAAATAAAAAATCTGTTCTGAAGGTTACTGCCAAGAAAACTAATGCTACTGCTTAAAGTACAGTCTTAGTTTTACCATAGAACATTAATACCTAACCCAGTGTAGGCTTCTTAGAAGTGCTACAATTGGTGCAGTTCTAAAATGCATAATCTGCATAATCAGAACTTCACATAACACAGGGTTAGGGTTAGGGATGTGATACATCTTCTTCAGGATTAATTATGGTCAGGATTAATTACGGTACAGCTACTGTGCATTTACAGTAAACTACATCCTCTTCTGTGTTATGTGAAGTTCTGATTATGCATAATCTGGGTAAGGTATTAATGTTCTATGGTAAAACTAAGACTGTACTTTAAAAAGTAGCATTATCGTTTTCTTGGCAGTAGCTTACTCATAAAGTGAATGCAGTAGTAAAACTAAATTCACAGTAAAAATACTGGAACACCAGTATTTGAAGGTATATTTACTTTAACCACTGATTTACGGTGGCCAACAGGTACAAACACCCAGCAAAGACGAGAAAAACACATGCAACAAAAAAGAGATGCAAACAAAAAATGCTGAAAACAGAAGTGATCCAGACCACTAGGGGGAGTTGAACAAAGAACAGCTGTGTCCGAAGTCAGGTTGTGCATCTTTGGGTCCTTGACGACCGGAATAGAAGCTGTAAATTACTTTTTTTTTTTTTTTTTTTTTTAGCTGTAGCTTTCAGCTAGCTGCTTAGCCTCTACCGTGGCGTTATGTTGCTTAGTAACCATGACAACGTGTATCACACAGCGGCGAAGGAAAAAAAACAGGCTCAAAGTATGTTTTTTTTTTCTCCTGATTTCTCTATTACTCTTCACCTTTTGTAATAAAGGCTGTTGCATATTTTAAAAATCTGTTAGTCTGATTCTAAAATGTTTAAACACATATAGCACATTTACACAAGGAATGTAAACAAATAATCCCTTTTCAAATACTCTCCAAATCTCAGGTAAGACAATACAGTGTAATAAAACTATTATGTTTTTAGGCTTAACTTTAATCAGTCAAACCGATTTGCTCAGGAATAAATTTTTATTTTAGTGAACCAAAATATTCCAACTAGATGTTACCTGACTTAATGTCTGTGTTTAACTGTCATTTGGGAAAGCCTAAATGAGTCAGGTGTTCTCCCTTGGTACAGCCGGTGGTTTTTATCTCCCTTGGTATGCTAAACCTGGACCAGCTGGCAGCAGGCGAGGGGAGCTGTGGGTTAATACTGTGGGAGCAGATGTCACTGAAAACGTTGACAGATATTGCAATTAGGTGATGCACTGATGAACCGAGCAGAAATGTGAGATTTATACATCTACAGAAATCATGTTGTGTCACGGCTGCTAAACAACATAACGCCGAGGTGGAGGCTAGGCAGCTAGCTGAAGGCTAAAGCTTCTCTGCAATGCTCTCTGCCTATGCAGGACCCCTCTTCCGTAGACCGGGTCGTTTCTCAAGCCCATGAAAAAATGAGCTTTGAAAGGATGCAGACCCTGAATTCGGACACAAAGCTCTAGTGGTCTGTAACACTTATTTTTATATATTTTTTTGCATCTCTTTTGTCTTTGTTTGCTGTGCGTTTGTACCTGTCGACCACCGTAGTATTTTAACGATTCTGTATTTTAGTTCTGCTGGGGTCCATATGGTTATGTGTATTTGTTATGAGTTGCATTGTGATCACTGTTATGTGTAGAGTGTTATGGGGTTCCCCTATCTGACTCTGCTGACTTCCACTCACATGTCATGGACCTGTCATGTGGGCGAGGGATCCGGGGAACGGGATCTGACAGAACACCGGAAGAGCGGAGAGTTCAGTGTGTTAGCAGTGAAGCTATTCAGTTGAGTGTAAGAATTTGTTAGAGGCACAGCTGCAGCCTAAGGAATAACAGCTCGCTCAGCTCGCTGTGAAACTCACCAAACTCATGTCTCAGAAATTATTTCTTAAGTCCAGACACCCCATGGCTGGCACATAAATTCCAACAACAAAACACTCCTCAGATTCAGATGGGGGAGTCCATTGCTCCCAGTCCCACAATAGCACATTAGAATTCCCCACTAGCAACCCTCCCAGGACATGATCAAGGCTCAGCAAGAAGGTCAGGCATTTGGCGTTCTTCAAACTGTTCAGTGCATGAGCACAGAAACCCGTAAGAACCTCCCAACCCCGGAGGCTTCTCTTTATCTTCTGAGGGACGGACGTGCAAGTCACGACAGTAGCTCCAAAAATAGCCATTTTGATATGTAATGCTAATTTTGATTCCATGTGACTTAATTGATTTTAATCACCTGTCATTATAAGTTACTCATGTGAAAAGTGGCTATTAGTTTGTCATTAAGAAACCTGGGAGAGCAGATGCATGGCTATTAATATTTAAAAAGAAAAACAGTAGTAAGGTGGGGTGAAGAATGTGCAGCTTCTCCCATTCCTTTACTGACGCACTGACTCCCTTCCTTATGAGCAAAGAGATTCTTTTCTGGGAGTCAGTTGGATTTTTACCTAATGTTGAACCACCTCGATGATTTAGAGGAACCTTCAAAGAGACACATTTAAAGTCTCTTCCCGGAGCTTGTGAGAGTGGGTGCCAAGTTTGTATCTGACAGAGTTTTGGCCTTTCACTTAAACTTGTGTGGATCTTGCTGTGCCGATAAGGATCACTCATTATGTGGCGAGTTAGTTCTCTGCCGAGCCTTGTCACGAACTCATAGCCACATCACACCAAGCACCTCATCTGTATTCATGGCTGGTTAGCAGCTTGTGCACCTCCCCTCTGAAATACAGCAGGTGAAGAGAGATGAATACACACACGTATGCACACACACTACTTACATATCCTCTGCCTGGCTGAAATAGGAAATTCAAGATGAGGGTGTTGTATGAATCTAACCCATTTGATTTACATTGAGTCTGACCAACTATACTTTTTGTTTCTAAGCATGTGAACTGTTACCTTCCTGGTAAAATTCAGGTTCAGTCCACGTCTGAAAGGGATCCACGATTAGTTGCAACGGTTATTTGAGAAACATTTATTTCAAATGTAAAAACAAGACTGAAAATGCTAGTGGTTCTGTAGTTTTCATAAATTGAAGAAATACTGTCACATGGATGCTGCCATGTTGTTTACATTGCAATGCCTCCATGGTAGATTACATATGCTAGCTGCTACAGCACTAGCTTGATCTGCCCTTCAGTTTGAACCAGAGCGTGTTGAAATAGAAGATAATGGAGAAATAAAATGACGAGGGAAAATGAAGATGAGAAGGATGATGGAGGGAGTCAGTTGAAATATCACTGTGACAGTTTGCTGTGTACAGCTGCAGTTTCTAACTCAAGCTGTTTACAGTGGGCATCGGGACCAGAAGAGTTTCTTAAATATAGGAGAATATTGAGTTACAAGGAAACAGATGATCCAATTATCATCTGTTTTGATTTTGCATGAGCTCCTGTTAATAGTGTTAGCTGTAGTTAATGTAGTAAAGGGTAAATTACAAGTTGCCTCAATCCAGGCATTTTTAGGCTTCCCAAGTCATCCTCCACAACCTTGACTGCTTTTCATTTTGTTTGTAGACTTGGTCATTAATAACAGGTTGTCCATATATTTTATTGCTAAGCCTTTAAGTAATTTACAAATTAAAAATAGTATTTAAAAAGTCTATTCTCTGAGCTACAGGGAGCAAGTGGAAGGATTTTAGAACTGGGTGATGTGCTCCATCTTCCTGGTTTTAGTCAGAACGCCAGCAGCAGCGTTCTGGATCAGCTGCAGCTGGAGGATTTTTAAACAGACCTGTGAAGTAATTTATGAGACAAAAGATAAACACATGGATGTCTTTCCCTAGATCTTGTTGAGACATTAGTTCTTAAATCCTGGAAATATTCTTCAGGTTGATAGAAGGCCGACTTTGTGACTGTCTTTATTTGGCTCTGAAGGTTCAGGTCATAGATTTGCGAAGAAAGAATTTCTTTGTGAAAGTCTCATTTCAAACACATTAATGGTTCTTCAGTGTGATTAGCAAGTGAAATAGCCGGTAAAATTGCATCTAATGACACTCGGTGGGTAGAAGGGTCTGCTCCACAGTTTCAGAGCAAATTGAACCAGCAATATAATTTGACTGATTATAGGATCATTGTTCAATCAGAGACCCCCCTGAAGTGTCTTTGTGTGAATCACTTAACTCCTAACAGCGAAGCTGACCTTCCCGTTGTGCAGAAATGTCAACAAAAAAAAACCTCCAAAAGCATCAGGATCTGGAAAATGGAGATATGTCCACTAAAGTCTCCTGGCTTAAAAAAACAGGCTGATGTACACAGAATTTTCTAATGTTATTCAATACTGTTCCATATTGAAAAATGTAACATGACCAATTATTTAAAGGGGCAGTATTATGCAGAATCAACTATTTTGAGCTTTACATGATGTTATGTTATTCCCTCATCAAAAACCTACATGGAGAGTTGCCTTGATTCTTTCATGCATGTTTGAGAAATCCTTTCATCTCCCATGGCAACCATTTGGGTGTGTCTCAATGTTTGGTAGCACCAAGCGCCTCCGTGCACAGAGCGGCCCTCCCCACTCCACTCCTTCAGACTAGACAGCAGCCATTAACAAACAGCTGGTGAACTGCTGAGCTAATTAAATGAGCTACTTCTCAGTGCAATGCTGGTGAAAACGTTGTAATGACTTCCTGAAGGCAGAGTTTCGTAAAAAGCAGAAGTTTCTTAAAGAGATAGCGGCCCAATTTCAAGGTGCCTATAACCCTATAACTCAAATAAAAGCTCTCAGTGGAATCTGTTAGGATGACCTTGGTCCAAGAATATCCATTTGTAATCTCTACCAAGAAACATCTTCAAAGAAAACTGACAAATATCAGGTTTTTATCACTCACTTTTTTTTATAAGTAATTAATTTGCAACAATAATCTCAATCACATATTGTGCTAATGAGCTGTTTAACTAAAAAAAAAAATCATTTTCCAGTTTCCATGACAACATCTACAGTTCTTTTAGCAAAACTGGAATAATTAATATGTCATTATGCTTTTCAGATTCTCTTTGATTTAAAAATTGAAAAATACCATTGTTGCTGCTGGACTTTAGGAAAATATTATGGTGTGATCACTTTGTAAATTACTATTAAAAAGTACAAACTGCTTTCACAGATTTTCATTTTATTAAATGTCTTTATTGAGTTTACAAGTAATAAGTGATTTATTCAAAGTGTTATTTTTTTCAGATATGAACAACCAACTAAATAAAAAAGAGGTTTATTTGTCAGCCTGAAAGCAGTAACTTATTTACATTTGTAAATGCTCCAGATCACCAAACATTGCTTCATGGTGAGGAGGGCTGGGGGAGCGAGGAGGAAGAGTGCACAATTATCTTCCACCGCACACAATGTGACTTATTTAAATTGCAAAGTGTGTGTCTGGATTCATAAATACTGAGTTAATTGGAAAATGTACAGCGACAGAGAATGTACCCAGTCATACTAATCAGAAAGTAAATCATTTGAATCCATACCATTTCATATATATCTAAATGTGATTTGCAATGCACACTGCTGGGGTGCTCACTATTTATTTATTTATTTATTTATTTATTTATTTATTTATTTATTTATTATTTTCCAAGGTTTGACACAAATCATCTTCTGGTGTTTTTTGTAGGGAGGTGAGTTCTGTAATTCAAATGAAAATGGTTTTCACATTAGCGGGTGTAGATATCAGGTCAACTTCCTGGTGTGTTCATGAGATTCAGAGTGAAACTGTGAACCAGACCAAGTTTTACTACAGTAATCTACATCGTAACCAATAAGCAATAAATCAATTATTCACATAACTTAAAATTAGATTTATAATTTCCATGTGGACAACAATCATTCAAGAGATTCTCTCCTTTTAGTTGAAAAGCTGTCATTTTGAGAAACTGTAAACATTTGACATCCAGTATGAAGTAGTTTTTTTTTTTTATTTGCACCTTTGCCTGTTTTCCATGTCCTACTTTAATGACAAACTTTTAAAACACAATTTTCTTTACTTCATAATCCATTTTAATGCTTGCTGTTTTGGTTGTAATGTTTATTTATTTTGCATATTTAAAATGTTTTCCACTTCCAGTGTGAAATGTTCTTTAGAAATTAGTTTTTCTTGTCTTTTTTATCTTTGAGAGTGTACATGGAGTACTGTAGTAGAAACTGGTTTCAAATGGACAATATTTTTGTTCATCGCAATAATTTCTGATCCAACAAGCTTTTGTATTGTGACAGGTCTGTTGGCCAAAAATGGTGGTTGGGTTTTAACTTTTAGGCCACTAGACTCTAACATCATTATATGACCAAGAAAAGGAACATTTCTCCATCTATGTTGACAAGTTTAAAGGTTTTTGCTAAACTGTGCCTGTCAGGGAAAACCCCACAGGCTGCGATAAAAGGGCCAAGACAATCCAACATGTTGAATATGCCCGATTTTAGATCGGAGCGGTCCCGACGTTCAGGATGGTCGGTAGCCAATCAGAAAGCGCGGTGACGTAGCTAAGCACGGAGGGGACGGGGAGAGGGGGAGGGGGGGAATCCCAAACAGCTGACATCGCGCAACTGAGAGCCCGGTTCGGTGCATAGCACAGCAAATAGAGCGGCTGCTCTATTTTCAGTCTTTATCCAACGTTTTTTTTTGTTTTTGTTTTTGTTATGTCTTTTATCGCTTAACTTGAGTAGACAAACTATCACTATTGTTTTTGCATAATTTTCTTCTGGAATCGGGATGTTCGTGAGAGAAATTGGTTCGTGCTGTGTGGCTGGACACACAAACCCACAAACTAAAACCGGCTGTTTTATATTATATCATTGTTTAAAATGCTTTACTGTAATCCAGAGAGATTTTAAAAGACCATTTGTAATCAAATCGGATAAATCACTTCTTTGTGTGAACTGGGTATTTTTGCAGTATTTATCAGTGAAAAAGAAAAAAAATACACCTGCACAACATTTCGGATGACTTTATCTAATCATTTTGATGTGAAACCAGACCAGATTTAATTGCTTAACTTTTCATCTCCCAGTAAGTGAGCAAACGCTTCACAGGTGAGACTCGACACAGACAGACAGACAGACAGACAGACAGAGACATGCACACAAGCCTCAGCGAAGTGCGTGCAGAGTTGTTTTACAAACTCTTGATTTTATGATTCTGCAGAATAATTTGACAGCAGCTGCTTGAGTCGTGACTTCCACTTCCAGTGTGAATCCACTAAAACGCTCAGCCACCCACTCACATGGTTATGAAGATGTACTGACTCTCACAGACACACGGACTTCCTGTGGATCCAAATTCAGCAGTGCACCTTGGCTGGCAAAAACATTCACACCTCTTGATTTGTCCTACATTTAGTTACACTGCTGCTACACACTAAGGCATTTTATTTATTAACCTTTACAGCCTAAAACAAATGATACCAAATTATTAGGTGGAAGGAAAATGGTGAGTATTTTTCAAAAATTATGACAAGTATGAATCTGAGTGTGACATTCATGCCTCCTTACTCTGACACCCCTAAACATAACCACCTCCAGAAGTCAGAATCCGTAAAACCTTTGTCTAATTCAGTATCAGTTTAAATCAAACGTCTGTGAATGTCTCAGAGGTTTGGTGAACAAACACCATCATGAAGATGAAAACAAAGCAGAAAAGTTTGAGATAATGTTGAGAATCTGATCCAAGATGGCATTTCAGTACCACACTCAGAACACCAGACATGACAAAAATCCAAATCCAAACTTAGACAACTCCAGATACAACAAAAGATGGTTCTGACCCAGGGATACAAAATATGAATAGATGCCACATAGTTCAGATTGTTGCAAGTAAAAAGGTCAACTGATGATGTTCTTCCTTTATATTCTACTTTATGTTACCTTCCCAATAAAATACATCAGTGTTTGCTGCAATTCAATATAAATTGAAAATGTTCAGATTATAAAGTTTCATATTCCTAAAACTGTAGATAATAATCTCAGCAATGATCCAAGCCAACAAGGAAGTGGGCTCACTAACAGTAAACCCCTTTAACAAAATTACATGGAACTAAATGCATTCCTGCTGGATAAAGCAAAACATTTTGTCTTCGATTCTTTAAACTAGCCGTGTGACAACAGACAATGAAGACAGACAGTTTCTGCACATGCAGTTCCTGTGACTATAACTTTGCTACTCTTAAGCCTTTTGAGATTTGTGTGTATTTTATCTTTACACACTAGGACATTAGAAGATTGGGAAAGTTGGAAGGAAAAAAAAAATTTATCCAGAGAGCAAATAATTGCAGCCTCATTGACACTTCGACTGGAGTTCTGCTTACTTCAAGCTCCTTTTTACTCTGGGTTTTAATTTGGTTTGCATGATTCACAGCACCAGAGGGAAGGAAAACTTCTAATAATTTGTTTTAGTGACGTGCGTAGCCCATGGGTTCCACCACTATCTGGAAGTAGCTGGTTTATCTTCTGTCTTTGACGCTGTGCAAAAAAATAAAAAATAAAGGATGTCAAACGCAAAAAAACTTGTTAGAAACTTTTCTGTTTTGCTGTTTGTCACAATTAAATGGTTCAGATCACCCAACACATTTTAATGTCAAAGATAACTTGAGAAATTAGAGAGGTGGTTTTAAAATTAATGTAATTGATTAAATGTATTAAAGGAAAAAAGCTGTCCAAACCAACTTGACCCAATGAGTAAAAGTAACTCCTAAATGTAATAGATAGTTTTGCTTCTTTTGGCACCAACAACCACCAATGAGTATTTTGCATCACTATATATGTGAATATGTTGTGGAAAAACAACATATTTTGAAGTCACGTCTTAAACTGTTTAATTTAAATGATCTTCATTATGTTTTCATTTTTTTCTTAAGACATTCTTGGTTAAATGCTCATCTAATCCCGTCCCCTTGTGTTTGATTGGATCATACTCAATGCATGTCAAAGAGTTTGAGTTTCAAAAGGTCACAAAAGGATATTTAAAGAAATATCATTATCAGTAAAATTGAGCGATAGAAAATTACATATACTGATTGTGTATTAATACTTAAGTTCCAGCAAAAACAAAACAGTTGAATTAAAAGTAGGTAACTTTTGCTTCTGCCATAGCCGACTGCAGTTATGTTTTTCTGTAGTCAATGTATTATATTATGCATATTATAAGCTAAGGGTAGACTAAGTGATTTAGACATGAAAATACCTTTCCTTAATAGTATGAAAAAATACTGACAATCTTATTAGAGTCAAACTGTTTCATATCAGGTGTCCCTTTTTTCACAGGAAAGTTTTCACAAAGTTTACCAATGTTTTATTAAGCCCAGGCCTTTTGGAATATTTAAATAAAAGTGACACTTTTTTAGCCCTACTATGCTTGAATGGAGTCACAAATCCAGCATTATGAATTTTAATCAATATTTTTGTTGTATGTTGACATTTTTGAAGTCAGATTAGATAGATCGGTTGCCTTGTAGAACCACAATGTTAAAGTCACATGAAACTTTTTTACTCCAGTTTTTAAGTGTTTTTTTGTTGTTGTTCTTGTGTAAAAATACACAACCGTATATATTTTAAGTCATTCTTTTCTTTTCTTTTCTTTTCTGTGTGCAAGTACTTTTCAATCAGCTTTGAGACATCCATGTAAATCAATCTGCACCCAACAACCTGGCTTTCAGTTAAAACTATGGCATTTTATAATTAACTTGATATGGCGACCTGTCCAGGGTGACCCCGCCTCTCGCTCGGAACGTTAGCTGGAGATAGGCACCAGTACCCCTCCCGACCCCACTAAGGCAGTGGTCCCCAACCTTTTTATTACAGCGGACCGGTCAAGACTTGGAAAATTTTGCTGCGGCCCTGGGGTGGAGGATGGCGGGTGGGCGCTGTTGGTGTTCCCGCTAAATCCTGAATATACCCAATTTGGGCTGTCTTGGAGTTTCTATTGCAACCTGTGGGGTTTTTCCTGTCTGGGAACGAGAATTTGGCCTGCTTAATGTGACAGGTAGCCAATCAGAAAGGTGACGTAAGAACAGAGGGGAATCCCAAACAGCTGACATATCGAGCAACTGGGTCCGGTGGATATCGGAGATGATATGTGGAAATGTTTATTATTAAATCTAAAGGTCATTATTATGTTTATTCAGTTAAAAATGTTAACTATGAAAAAACATAGTCACATCCAAATCATAGTGCAGCAAATAGAGCTGCTACTCCCGTCTCTTTTATCCGCCGCCTTTTCTTTTTGTTACGTCTTTTATCTCTTAAAATGACTCCACAAACTATCACTATTGCTTCTACATCGTCATCCGTGTTTGGTTATTCTAAATTCCCGTTTGCTATGTTGGGGGTTTTACTGGATTATCCTCTGGAATCGGGATGTTCGTGACTGGAATCGGTTCGTGTTGCTCCTGCCTTGGACACACGAACCGATCGAACCTGTTGGACTTTTATCTTTTCTGTGGTCACAGAGGTTTGGAGAATCGGCCGACATTCTTAAATCTTTCCGTCTAAACCAGACTTAAGACTCACAAGCTCTACTCATCTCCTCTCGACCGCAGCCCAAATGCTCTGACTCTGGTCACTATGGTAACGTTTACATATCCCTTCAAAATAAGATACAGATGTGCCACAAAAACGAACATTTTACTTTCGTGAAAATTTTAACTCACAATACCGACTAACGGAGCCCTGAGCTTGTTTCTCTGCAGAGACGGTCCCATCTGGGAGTGATGGGAGACAATAACACCTGAAGTGTTGCTTATATCCACAGCCTGCTTGGTCTCTACGTGGTGAAGCAGCTTGAAGCTTCATTGCCTCATTAGCAGCCGGTCGCCGCATGTTACGCAGAGCGGCTTGTAATGTGGGACTCACCTACCGGTCCGGGATGAATCCATTCTCCTGTCTCTTCTCTGGGCCTTTTCCCCTTTGCAAAGAAACTTTCCAAAGACACCTGATCTGTTTCTTACTCATTTTGCTGCTTGTGGCCTCAGTGTTGGCGCGCAAGTAACGAGAGAATCCGGTTAAAATATTTTCAAAATAAAAGATCCTCCAGACTCAAATAATACATAAAACGGAAATATTTCACTATTTCTTGCGCGGTCCGGTACCAATTGGTCCACGGACCGGGAGTTGGGGACCTCTGCACTAAGGGACAAGGGTGTAAAGAAAATGGATGGGTGGATGTTTTGTGCTCTTAATTATTTCTGTTCTGTTTGTTAATTGTTGCTACAAGGAAATTCTTTAGAGGCTTGCCTTTGATGATATGCTCATATTTCATATTCTGATATGATTAAATATATCATTTAACATATTACTTTATATTACCAATATATTTCTCTATAGTTCAGCTGAGAAAACAGCAACAACCTTAAACGTCAACCTGTGTCCCACAAACGTAAATTAACTTAAATCTAGCCAACTAGAGCAATGGTTTGTGTGTGTTTTTTTTAATAATACTTCACTAGCAAGGACCACGCCACAAACCTATGCGTTTAAAGATTTATTTATGAATGCGTTAGGGATGAAGGGGAGAGGGATGCAAGGATGGAGGGATGGTAGGATGTGAATGGATGGATATAGGGATGGATGGAGGGACTGATGGAGGAACGAGGATGAAGAGGGAGAGTAATTGTACAAGTAGTTGCTGGATGAGATGAAGTACCACATAAACTGTGAGAAAGACATGCAGGTAAATGCAGATGTACAATTCAGATTAAAAGAAACCGAGTATGACCCCTGATAAAATGGTTGAAAACGGCCTGATGTCTGGGCTGCAGAGAGAATGCAATGTTAATGGAAGCCTGATCTTCTAAATTGGAGAATCATGTGAAGAATGATGGAGAGATGGTTATTGAATTCGGACCTGGGACCTGGATACTTGATGTGAAATTCCTTCAAGGTTTGCAGCAAGATGCGGACGTCCTCTACGATTCTATTGTCTAGAGAGTCATCTCTTCTGCCGTCATCTGCTGGGGCGGCAGCATCAGAATCAGGGGACCTAAAAAGTTCAACGGCCTGATAAAGATTGGTTCAGTTCTGTAGAAGACTAAAATAAATTGGATGGCTCCGGCTGAGCCAGAATGCTGTGCTAGTTGTTTGGCTAAAACCTAGAATATAGAGCACATCGCTACGGTTCTAAGGTCTCTGCTCTGGCTCCCTGAAGCTCAGAGAATAAACTAAGAATACTGCTGATAGTTTATGAATCCTTGAATGGCTTGGCGCCAGAATACGCAGAGATTTGCTATTGAGATGATTATGTGAATAAGGTTCCTCATGATTCGAGAACGATTCTGAACAATGATGACCATGTTATTCATGAGACTGGCCTGGGAAAGCCGAGCATCTTGGTTAGAGGTTTCTTCAGATTTGTGTTGAACGGATCGCTGCAGAATATCTTTCCTGCCAAGAGTCAACAACATCATTTAGAATTTGATGGTGAAAATGATGGTGAAACGGGAGAGGGATGTTATGTTGTGTTATTGCATGAATGGGACAGAAGGGGGAGCTTTGATTATGCATGTTAAAAAGATGATGAATGAAGAGAGAAGAAGGGAACGGAGGACGGATGTTAGTAGGTTTGAAAATAAAGTGAAACCTAATGTAAATCGCTACTGCTCAGACTGGTAACGGTGTTCTTTAAGACAAGTGAAGATGTACTACTGTCCTGCTAAGGTACTATAAAGTAGACAAACATGTTTAAATGTTTGAACTTTGAGAAGCTTGGGAGAATGGTGATGAAATGACGATGCAGAAAGAGTCTTTGAACTGAGAGGATGCAGGCAGAGAGTGTGATACAACCTGGCTCCACTAGGGGAGCTATCGGTGCGAGTAGAGGTCCGAAATCGGAGTGAGTGAAGGCGGAGGTGACGTCATCAAGGATGCTGTTGGAGAAGGCGGAAGCCTGGGATGTTTGAACTTCGGTGGTGGAGGTGCGGTTGACTGTTGAGTTTCGGAGGAGGAACGATGAAATAAGGATATGTTTGTGTTGCTTGGCTGAGAGACTGGAAGTTTGCGGTGATCCGAGAGGAGTCTGGAGCTCCAGTGGAGGTCTACGAGCCGGTATCAGAAATGATGACAACGGAGATCATGGATGAGGAAACGGATGTTGAAGAACTTGCTGGGCGGCTGAAAGGGATTCGTTTCTCCTGTAGAGAGCGTTGGAGGCGAGGAATTGAGACCTAGATGGGTTGATACGCCTGCGATGCAGCGCTGAGGTGTGGAAGTGTTGGTGTTGTTTGGCTGAATGACTCTGGAAGGCGGTGGTGCCCTGGAAGAACGAGCCTGATGTCTGGCGTCTCTTGGCCTTCTACGTTCGCTGGACTGGAATGTTGGAGGTGAAGGACGAACCTCGGACTGATGTAGGAACGGCGCTGATGAGGTGCGAGACGGAAGATGAAAGGGCACACGGCGTTTGATACTTGGAGCTTGGCTAATTACTGGAAGAGGAAAAGAAATGTTCATGGCAGATGGAGTATTGAAGAACATCGTCTGAATCTGAAGGGAAGAGTAGGATGGCCACGTCGCCTTCAGTGGTGAGTTGAATTGTTGGCTTGTAATCGTAGCAGAAGTCATGGGTCTGACGTTTGACAAAACACCACAGACTGAGTAGCGTGGATGAGCGGAGTAGAAATAGGCCACTTGAAGAGTTAGAGGTGCGGTTTGGGCGTGGCCCTGCTCCTGAAATTAACACGTTAACTTCCACTTTATTTCAGACAAGACAAACATTTCACCGACAAGTGTAAAATAAAACACAATGCCTTTCTATGAAGTACAAAATCAATTGCATAGAAACACACCACTTATTCAGTGATTATGAGTCTGAAAAGGAGTATGATGAAGTATAACTTACATAAACATACCCCTTTTCCATTCCTAATTCATCACATTGTTTTCCAGTTCTGACAGAAAAATGAAATGACTATACTAATATTTCCTAAACCAAATGAAATACATGCATACACGTATACATATATATACTCATCTGCATATATACATAAATGATACACACCTATTTACACACCTATATATATATATTTACACACATGCACAAACCTGCACCCAATTGCTGAAATCATCCACAGAGTTGTAATTCCCAGCCAGGTTCATCCCCTTTGTTCAACCTTATACTTTTGAATAATAACCAATGTGAGTCTTTTCTTAAAATACCTCATGCTTGGACTTTGCTTCAGCTATTTAGCAAATTTATTCCAGATCTTCACACCAATGACAGAAATGCACATTATTTTCATTGTTGTTCGAGCCTTCAAAGTTCTGAAGTTGAGGGTTTTTTTATAGTCATATCCCCCCACTCTATCAGAAAATAATGTTTTAATATTTTCTGGTAATATTTTGTTTCTGACTTTATACATAAACTGTGCAGTTTGAAACTCTACCAAATCAGTGAGTTTCAGTAAATAAGAATCTGTAAATAAATTGTCAGTGTGACGATAAAAATCAGCCTTGTGAACTAAACAAATGGCTCTTTTCTGTAGTTTGCATAATGGTTGAAGTGAAGTTCTGTAAGTGTTGCCCCAAACTTCCACGCAATAACTTGGATATGGCAAGATAAGGGAACAGTACAGAATATGTAGGGCAGAGGAGTTTAGATGTTTTCTAGCCTTAAAAAGAACTGCAATACTTCTTACTATCTTAGATTGGACATATTTTATATGAAATTTCCAACAGATCTTATTTTGAACCAATACTCCCAAAAACCGGATGTCAGTCACTCTCTCCACAGTCACATTATCAATTCTTATTTGTAAATCACTTTGCCCTTTACAATTACCGAATAACAAACTTTGTTTTATCTCAATTTAATGACAATTTAATATTAAACCACTCTTTCAGTTTACATAACTAAATTCATTTCAAACAAAAGTTGCCATAAATTTTCACCCGTACCAAAAATGTTTGTGTCTTCAGCAAATAATACAAATTTAAGTATCTTAGAGACCTTACATATAGGCCTGTCACAATAACAAATTTTGCTCACAGCATCTGATTGTTGCTATGGTAACAAAACAATCTAACTATGAATATTGTTATTTTAAGTTTTACAAAGTAAACTTGCCAGCTCCTTAAAATTTTATATTTAAATTTTAAACAATTTAAAATAATTTAATTTATGTATGCCTAAACAATTGAATAAAATTTAACAGCATTGATAATCTCAATAAACAAGTGTTACATTTATGTATCTGTGGTCTGTTTTAAATTATTAGCATTTATGTGGCCCCTGAAGCCCCCGCGGGGGGTGGGGGTGGGGGTGGGGGTGGGGGTGGGGGGTCTGATGAAGCCACTGACTTAATTTGGATTTCACTGGAGATCTTTTCCCGTAACATAGACTTTTACATTTCCTGTCAACTTAAAATCTTTTAATACAAAAACACAGTGGATGAGCTACAATATGGCCTCCTTCAGAGTAACATCATATAAACAGAGGTAGTTTGGTATTTTGTCAACTCCAGAGTTTTTGAGACTCTTTCGGTGAAATTGACAAATCTCACTTAAATGTGCAGTTAATTCATTTTAATATATTTGACATAAATTGCATTACTTCACATGTATCAAGTATTTCTTTTTACTCAGTTTGTCACCACCTTCAGGTCTGTGTCAACTCCATCAGATGGACTTTTGTTTTATGTTTTCAATAATATTTCTTTTGTTCCTTGAGAAGCATTTGCATGTAAAAATGAGTAAAAATATCACTAAAAGGGTATTTTAAAAATAATTTTATATTTATTTTTGTCAGATGGTGATGACAAAGTTCTGGGTCAAGTCGATTAAAAATTTAATTAAAAAAAAAACTGTTTACTGAGCCTGTACCTTTGCATCTTTACATTTCCAAAACATTATTTGTCATATTTGCATACAAAAGGTTGAGAAATAATAAAAAAAATTGGGGAAAATTAAAACCCATTTTGTCCCTATTCTCAAGACTCACTGAAATATTCTGTAAATGTGGCCCCTAAATTGGCTGAAGAAATCCTGCAGCCCACTGAACACGAAATACTAAATGACATATTAGTTAGTAGTAGGGCTGTTGTAAACGATTATTTTAGTAATTGAGTAATCTATAGATTTTTCTTACGATTAATCGAGTAATCGGATAAAAACAATTATGAAATAAAATAATGGTAAATCTTCCATAACACCAGTGTTACTATCGGATATCAACATCAGTCTATTTTTTCCACATTTGAGCTTCCCTACCAGTTACTTTTTTGTAGACCGGGGGAGCAATACGGGATATTTACGGTTCCTCCGTTCAGAAACTCATCTACCAGCCATGTTCCGCCTCCCGTTTGTTCAGACCGGGATGATATAAGTTTATTGTGCGGTTCGTCCGTAAAGCTGCTCTTACCCTGTAAGCATCAACCCTCAGCCGCCCGCCGTGTTCAGTCTCTCCGCTCACCTGTAGAAATCCTCCTCAGCTTCTTCCCGCCGTTCAACCAGCAGCTCCGGAGCAGAAAGGCTGCCAAACTCCCGGCATCGCGCCGGTCATTTTAAGGATGTTTATTGGTCCCACAAAAAAACGATGAAAACCCGGAATTATCACCAATCAGTAAAATCCCCGCGGGCCGAACTTGAAGATTGGACGTTATGCCGCTAACACGTAGCTTCCGTCAACAACTCAGAGGCGGAAGTCAGAGCTCCGCGCAACGCAAATAATGTTTCGGCTGAAACACGGTGCTCTAAATGATAAAACATAAATTAACGAAGCTTCGAGGCAGGTCAATTTTCCTCGAAGAATTTTAATAATCGAGGTACTCGAATCACTCGAGGAATCGTTTCAGCCCTAGTTAGTAGGAATCCAGATTCCATGTTTCTCACAGCGGTGGAGGAAAATGAGATCATAGATACAGTAAATACATGTGAAAATAAAAGGTCAACTGATTATGATGGTATTGACATGATGATAATAATGTAGGTGATTATGGAAATTATTCGGCCGCTAACGGCGGCCTGTCAGTTCAAACAGGAATATTCTCACAAAAAATTAAAATTGCAAAAGTCATCCCACTATATAAATCTGGGAATAGACATGATTTCACAAATTACAGGCCTGTTTCATTACTTCCGCAATTTTCCAAAATTTTGGACAAAAATATTTGGTGTTAAATTAGAAAAATGTATTAGTAAACATCAACTACTCAGAAAGTCGGTATGGATTTAGGTCACAAAGATCCACAGAGATGGCAGTTCTTCAATTAATAGAAGAGGTGACCAGTGCATTAGATAAAAAGAAACATGCTGTTCGGGTATTTATTGACTTAAAAAAAGCATTTGATATGATTGATCATGAAATACTCATCAAGAAACTTGAGTGCTATGGTCTAAGAGGAGTAATTTTGCACTGAATGAAAAGTTACCTCAGCAATAGGCAACAATTTGTGCAGTTGGGTGATTTCCAGTCCTCATGCTTGGACATTGATTGTGGTGTTCCCCAAGGCTCAGTATTGGGACCAAAATAGTTTATTTTATACATAAATGATATATGCAAGTAGGCCTGTCGCGATAAACAATAAATCAATTAATCGTACGATAAATTAAACCTATCGACCTCATTTTAATTATCGGCTTTATCATCTCTTCTGGCCTTTTTTTCTTTCTATTGATGACACTGAATGGAAAAAGGGTCAAAAAAGCTCTCCACTGACCCTCCCTTCCTCATTTCCTTAGTGTAATGTCCAGCACACACTTCACGAGTAGTCAGCCTATTTTCAAAACCTGAGAGACACATTAGCCGACAGAAATCCCAGGTATAACGGTTCGATCATGCTGAACCCAACCTTTGAAATCAAACCCAATGCAGTGTTAAAACCAGGCATTAATCAATGCTTTACTAGAATCTACCTGTGATGCATGTGGCTAAAGTCAGTGTAAAATCCTGACTGAATGAAAATCATTATAACCTATTTATGTCACGTTAACGAAGAACAGCTGAAAAGTTACCGGGTTTATTAACTGCAGTAACAATTTAACTCTAACTCCTCTCCTTGTCATTTCTATATTCTTTGCACAAAATGTTGAATAAACATTAATGTTGTTTCCACATATCATCTCCAATGTCCTCTGGACTTAGGGTTGCACCGTGTCAGCTATTTGGGATTCCCCTCCGTAATTTCCCCTCAGAAAGTGCAGAGGAGAATCCGTGCTTTCTCATTGGCTACCTGTCACATTCAGCGTTAAACTCCCAGTCGGGGAAAACCCCTGATTTAGATCGGAGCGGCCACGACGATCTACCATAACACACCACACACTGCAGGATGATCGGTTACAAAATCACAAGTGACAATCTTGGATCACCCAACGTTGTAAGATTGTCAAAGGGAAAATGGGGGCAAAAAATCGTGTAGTATTAATTATGGATTAGGTAGTCGGATGTGCCCCTCTTCTCTATTTAAATCTAGAGATTACTGAAGGCCAATAGTACACAGACTTCATAATCTGCACTCTTTTGGTTGAATGCCGTATTTATTTCCACTTTGGCTTTATGTTGTTTAGTTTTTATTCAAGTAGGTTTTTTGTTAATGGAGACTGAGAATACATTAACATTGGAACTGATTTAGTTTATCAGTTCCAGTGTTATGTGTTCTTTTGAAAATAAAGTGTATCTATGGCAGGAAATCGCATGCATTATTACATCATTTCCATTAAATCAGTGTCAAAAGGTCTTGAAACAATATTATCGTTTATCACAATAATTTTTTGGACAATTAATCGCTCAGCAAAATTAGTAAAACTTATTGCTTTTTAGGCTGGCCAATTAAACTACTCCCTTCTCCCATATTTCACTAAATCTAACACAGAACCTGTTAGAGCTGCTGATGTTTTTTAGCAACAAAAGGGGCCCCTAAGTCAGATTCTGCTCAAGGCCTCATACACTCTTGGACCGGATCTGCATGATGAGATAATCTGCTGCACTACGCAGAGATGAGCAATAAACGGGAGATTTAAGTCAATGCTGCTAATGTGGCTTTAGTAGCTCCTTCATTTCATGTCTGTTGAGTTTTTAATAAGTGTCACAGAAACTATTTTGGTTGGTCAAGTTTATGGGGAGTTTCTCAGATCTCTGTGCGGCCGCGCGCCTTAACTCCAAGTAAACAACGCATTTGACATGGTTTGATGCATAGTATAATCTGAAAAAATAATACTAAAAATGATAATAAAATAATATAAAATCAGCGTGATGCGTGAGTCCGAGGAGAGGCGAAAGCTCCTCACCAGGCTGAACCTGCATGATGAGGTTAGCGCTGCTCGTTATCCACAAACCCAACCGGGAACACAGACATAAACTTTACAGGGAAGACAGACACAGAGCCACACGCTGGGCAGTGTGTTTAGATGTAAACGCAGCATATAATTGTTCGTTCACAAAGATAAATCATTCTCACCGCTCCACTACGCGACCTCTGAAATCGCTACACGTTATTCCTGCGGTTCACATTGAGCTGCGCAACCAGAGCTAACGCGGCGGGTTTTAAACTCTTACCTAGAGTTCTCTAAAGGATCACAATTCCTCACAGTAAGTTGATGTAAATATCCATACAGGTCAGCCTGTGTCCAGTTTGAGTGAAAGGAGGCGCGCGGGATCCCGTTGAGGTAAAGCAGCGGCAGCCGCGAGGCAAAGCGCAGTGGCGCCAGCGGTGTGATTGGTTAAATGCATAAACTATAAACCTATCATTTAGGAATAAATCTGCTCTGCTGGTGAAATGCTCAGAGCAACAGAGACGCTTGCAGCCCAGCTTTAAAAAATAAAATAAAAAAGTTTTATTTTTTTTATTTTCCTAAAAACGTAAACAATTTCTATCCAACTGTTTACTATAATAATCTTGTTTTGCTATTCTTAAAATACTTTCAACTTGTTCTTATATTTCTTATACTTATTTTCTGCCTCAATTGATCTATGCCTTATGAAGTCTCTATATAACTTATTCTTTTTTTTACAGGCATTTTGCAATCCCTTTGTGATCCATGGAGTTTCTGAAGATTTATTTTTAAGAATAAACTTTATATTAGGACAATTTTTGTCATATGATTTAAAAATATTCAGAAAATTATCATATGCTTTCTCTGTCATTTTCTTTCAATACTAACTCCCAGTTTTGTTTAGATAATTCATCTTTAAATGCATTTATAGATTCTTCTGTCCTTAATCTTTTAATAATTGGATTATTTTTAGTCTTAACTTTCATGTGGCAGATGTCACAAACAACAAAAACAGGTAAATGATCACTGATGTCATGAACTAACAATCCACTTATTGTGTCATCTATTAAATTTGTAAATATGTTATCTATTAATGTAGCTCTATTGGCTGTGATTCTGCTAGGTTTTCTCGACATTATTCTGGGTAAACTAAGCAGGAAGATGAATCTAACATTCTGCATATTGTGCAGCATGTTATTTCGTTATTTCAGGTTTTTGGGATGGGAAAACCTGAGAAGGTCAGACAACAAATGAAATAGTCAAACTAAAAACAGCCAATAAATGTTGTCCTTTCAGTTCTTCTTTCTGTGTCAGAGCTTTTAGGCGAACCATGGGGCCCTTTTAGTACCGCCGTTATCCCAGCCCCTCCTCTGTCTCTTCAACCCCTGCTGTTTTTGGAGTCTCTTCTTTTCTCTCATGTTACCTCTTGCTTTTTGTCTCTCTTCCCTTCATTTTATCCTTGCATATTTCTTTTATGTTTTCTAATGTTTTCTCCTGTCAGATGAGGCCCATGGAGGACCAATTAGTAGGATTTTATGCTTTGCTTTGAAACATTTCTGCAACATGTGCACTTTCTCTTGGCCAAAGTGTTTCAGTGTCTATCAATATTAAAATCAGGAATGTGAGTATGTGTGCAATATATTTAGAGTCTCTTCTTTTAGGGACCTTTAGCAATGCTGAACTAACTGGAGTGTCTGGATTAACTAACTGCAGTCCTTATTCTCAATACAAAAGTGTAACAGGAGGCTCCTTATCATTGCTTTGGTGTTCCTCTACTTTTTTATGTTACAACAATTTTCAGGGAGTTTCAGTATAGCAGTAGCCTTGTTTTTACTTCCTGTGCAATTTTGCTGGATTAAAATCTTGCTAGACAGAGAGTCTGGGTTTTCTCCCATTTACTTGGATTACAGCAAAAATTTAACCGGGCCAATCAGGGAACAGAAAGAGAAGTTGCGAACAATGACGTTTTTTTTCTGGACTGTTTTGTTTTGTAAACGCCCCCCTAAATGTAGTCTGTGCGTTCTATTAGGAACAGCAGTGAACAAAGCCGTTCAGTCCGTTGTGTTTTTTTGGCAACATGAGTTACGCTGAGGTGGGGGCGGGGACAGTTGGTGAAGGCTACACCTGTCCGAATCCACAGATATTTTTCTTCCGGTCTTAGTTTATTCCTGGCCTTCGAAGGACCCGTCCTACGTAGACCAGTCCTTCGAAGGATGCAGACCCTGAATTCGGACACAGCTAATGATCCCAGTATTATTTAAAAAACTGCTAAATAGCACTGAGGTGAAATGCTATTTAACTGATCAACAACATTCTCAAATTTCAATTCCCTATTAAAACCTAATTCCGCTTTAATGGGCGCTTTTTTCTTTTATTTCCAATTTTGACTTCCAATGATTCACTTTGTAATGGTCTCGCTATGGTGTCTTGTACCAAAACTAACCATCTGCCAAACTCCTTTCACACGAGTCAGGATTAATTAGTTCTTCCTTTATTTCCATGTAGAATGGAGTGAAACTGTCAAAACACAAACAACTCAGGATGAGTTCAGAGCAGCTTACAGAAGTGTTTTACATTGAGTTACATAGTACAACTGATACAACAGCTACCTCTGAATGCTATGAGCTGCAATGCTACATAGCGACCTAAGAAATCTTAGCAGCCTGCTAGTTAGCAATGACGTAGCACATAATCAAATCGCTCGCAGGTATTTCCAAAACTAATTCAATAAACAAGTTACTTTTTTTAATCATATGTTAACATAAAGGCTCGTTTTGAAGTATAAGCTGCTACTTACAGGCATTGCTTCGAAGAACTCAAGCAATGCCTGTGCTTGAGTTCTTCAACACGTTCATAACGTGTTCATAACAGACGCGTTATGAACACAGACACGTGTTCATAACGTGTCTGTTATGAACACGTGTCTGTTCATAACAGACACGTGTTCATCTGCTCTACCGCTAGCAAACAACCGCACTGACTAAATAACATAAAAGTCGAGCAGTTGCGCCATGCAAAACAAAACACCCACAGTTTACAGCAGTGTTTTTCAACCACTGTTCCGCGGCACACTAGTGTACCGTGAGTGATCGTCAGGTGTGCCGTGGAAATTATTCAATTTCACTACGGTACCGTGTTTTCCGGACTATAAGCTGCTACTTTTTTCCTTAACTTTGAACCATGCGGATTGTAGCCCTCTGTGGCTTTGCTGTGGATTTTTCTTCAACCACCAGGGGGCTCTCTAGCAGGAAGTGAATCATTAGAAGTCAAAATTGTAAATCAAAGAACGGCTAATTTTCATTTAGAACAGCCACATGCTAGCAGCAGGCACGACAGAGAAATGTTTTCAAACTCATATCATGCAGCTTTTAAGTTGAGGGTTGTCGATGTGGCACTACAGGAGGGAAATAGAGCCGCTGCATTTAAGCTCGGTGTGAACAAAACCATGGTTTGACTTTGGAGACGGAGTGCTGCGTCCAGCAGATTTATTAGGACGAGGCATTCTGCTGGGTCCTGATGGAAAACCGAGAGCAGCTTCCAGTTTTTATTTTTATTTTTTAATTGAAGGTGCTAGTATGGTGCGCTCTATAGTCCAAAAAATACGGTAATTGGTTTTAAAAGATTTTTTGAAAATGAATTGTCTGCAAATAATGCCATCTTCGAGTATCTGCTGTAGTAGTAGCAGCGGCGTAATCATGTAATGTTCTCACCACTAGATGGCAGCAGGTACAGAGCATTTTACATTAAAACAAGAGAATTAGTGATGCACGAATGTTACAGTTAGCGGTGAGAGCATCGTATCTAGCAAGACAGTGATGGAAAAGACAGTGAAGCTCAGCAGTAGTTGGAAAGAACATGAGTCCATTTCCCACAGCATATCTGTGTGAAGTGAGCTTCTCTAGTTTGGCTACTATAAAAACTAAAAACAGAGAGACTGAGATGTGGAGGAAGAGCTTTGTCTTTCTTCAATTTCTGCCAGGAAGTCAGATCTGTTTTCATCCAAACATGCACAGTTTTCACACTAGGTGGGTAAAATATACAGATATTGACATTTTGTACATGCAACTCTTCATATTGTAACAGTGAATATGAAGTAAAATGTTTCCCAAATATTATTGCTTCTTTCAGAATAAGAATGATTTTCTGTATTCCGGCTATAAGATGCTTGTGGATTAGTTTGTAAAACAGTTTGAAGTTTTCTACAACTTCTTTAAATTTAACACCACAGTGTTGTGGCTGTTCAGGTGTATTTTTGGAGTGGACATGTTAAGTGCAATTTGAAATAAGAAATGTAAAATGTGATAAAAATGCATTTTTGATTCCTATTCAAGACACTTTGATAAGAATGATTATATATATGTAACAAAGGCGGCTACAGAGTATCTTTGTTTACATTTTTGGTTGGTGGTGTGCCTCGGGATTTTTTTAATTAAAACAATGTACCTTGGCTCTAAAAAGGTTGAAAAACACTGGTTTACAGGACACACTTCCTGCTAAAGAGCCCCCTGGTGGCTGAAGAAAAATCCACATATAAACCGGAAAATACAATATATGAAAAAAAAATCTGAATGCTTTCTGGTATTGTTCAGGGGGCCGGACCAAATGTGGAGCTCAGGCCAGATCTGGCCCGCGGGCCGTATTTTGGGGACCCCTGATGTATTGTTTTCCAGAAAGCACAATCAAATAACCCTCTCTGGATTCTTCACAGAAAAAATCCAGGAAATAAATAATAACACTATTTATGAAATAAATACCGTATTCTCCACACTATAAGCCGCAACCCCAAAGTTGTTTATAAAAACCAGTAAACATACACATATAAGCCTCAGATATCTCTGCCGCTCCAGGTTTTCCACAACGATGCAGCAGCAGCAGAGGGGGGCGAACAGCCAACATCTGAGTCATAACAGGTCAATTGAGTATCACATTTATTACGGTTGAAAAAGAAAAAGTTGCCAAGTTTAGATTTAACTGAACTGATTACGGTCGTTTCTGAACTGTAACTGTAACAACTGATGAATTGAAACCTATTAAACCCTATTAAAACCTAATTCCATTTTAATGTGCGCTTTCTTCTTTTATTTCCAATTTTGACTTCCAATGATTCACTTCCTGCTAAAGAGCCCCCTGGTGGCTGAAGAAAAATCCACATATAAGCCACACTGGGCTATAAGCCGCAAGGTTCAAAGCTTATAGCCTTTGAACCATGCGGCTAGCAGTTTATAGTTCGGAAAATGAAAAAAAATCTAAATGCTCTCTGGTATTGTTCAGGGGGCCGGACCAAATGTGGAGGTGGTCTGGATCCGGCCCGTGGGCCGTAGTTTAGGGACCACTGCTCTAAAGGATCCAAAAAAGTATTTGGAGCCTTACAGATTTCTTCAATGGTCTTCTGTCACACAAACCTGATTTATAGTGAAATAAATTCAAACATTAAACTGCAGCTGGGGACACTACACAACTTTCATGCTCATCACAGATTTTGGAAACACAAAACGTTCAGAATATGTGTGTATCTATTGTATCTATTAACCATAAAAATGCACAAATAAGTTTGCTTAATGTAAACAAGCCAACTGGCATTTTTCTATAAAAAGTCTACACTAGGATGAGGTGGGTTTTTGGTCACATCAAAATAATTGTATTTCGTAAAATTTCAATGGAATCACTTTGTTCCCATCACACATATAATCAACAGCTGGGAGTTACCACTGATGAAAATGACAAAGAAGACGACAGGAAGTGGTATGATGGGTTTTTTTTGGTTTTTTTTTATCAGATAATGTTCAGCTGGCTCCACCTCGTACAAATTAAATGAATGCTTATGTTGAGGAAAGTATTTGGAAGCTTTGAACTTAGTTCACAATAAAAATAATCTATTTTTTACATTGAGAGGTGGAGCCAGCTGAACATCATTGCACAGTTCATAAAAAATTGTGTCAATCAAATGTTTTGGAACCATAGCTATAATGTAAGATCATCGACTGTAATTTTCCCAAAACGCTGCATGTGTAGCTGCTGCCAAGCAGGTGGAGCTTGTTGCTCCAACACCTGAATAAGACGCTGATCTGGTGGCTGATGGGTGATGAGTGCTACCACCATGGCTGAATTATCATTATGTCTCACATGATCGTTTACATCCCTCGCTGTCATGATTTCTTTAAAAACATATCGCGTGAACAAGCTTATTTATGTGTGATTTTGATTTCAGTTTATTTGACAGAATCATTGAAATGGATGAATGTAGTGCGAGGTGCTATAAAGATACAGGCCATTTATCATCGATGGGTCCTTTGCTGAGATTTGAAGTAAACTCCAAAAATGTAAAAGATGTGACTACTACGCATGATACGTTTTGAGACTTTTACAAAGGCCAGTCAGTCCTTGAGATGCTTGCTTACAAGACGCAAATCAAAGCAGTAATGCTCTCCCAGACTACACCCAGCTCATCGCTCCAGCTACCCACCTCAATGGGCAAATTAGGGGAGCAGAGACAGGAGGGATAAAGGATATGTTCCATCTGAGGTTAGGAATAAGGGACAAAATGGGTTTTAATTTTCCCATTTTTTTTTTTTTTTTAGTATTTCTCAACCTTATGTATGACAAATAATGTTTTGGAAATGTAAAGATGCTAAGGTGCAGGCTCCCAGTTGCAACAGGCTCCCAGTTGCAACATTCTTTTTTAAATTACATTTTTAATCGACCTGACCCAGAACTTTGTCATCACCATCTGACAAAGATAAATATAAAATAATTTTTAAAATACCCTATTAGTGATATTTTTACTCATTTTACAGACAAATGTTTCTCAAGAAACAAAATATTCAAGAAACAAAATAAATATTTTGTTTCTTGAGAATATAATTTTAAAAAATTATATTTTGTGTATATTTTATTCAAATTTTGTGCTTTATCCATAGGACCTGTTTTGTCCCTATTCTCAAGAATCACTGGGAAGCTTGAATTTTGTTCACAATAAAAATAATCTCGTTTTGCACATCCAGACAGTTCTGAGTTGTTTGATGTGTCAGAGAACATAAAACAGAAGTTTAGCTGAGTTGCATATGAGAGACAAAAGCTTTTTTTATCTGGATGTCAAGCTGTCAGATGAAATATCTTGAATTACTCAACTGCTGTATGTATGTGGAAAAAATGAATACATAAATTTTCAACTCATTCACGTGATGGTAATAGTGTGATTTGTGCTACATACACACTCCTCGGCTCTTCCTAGAAATGGGCCACCAGGGTCTAGGGTACTTTGAATTTGTCTCCAAGTTGCCTGAAACCAAAGCGTATTGGACACACGGGACACTCCGTGGTGAAAGCGGGACCATGTACTGGAGATGGTGTGACTTTGACTCCAGCTTTTGGCATTTGTCACCCAACTTGTCTCTGTCATTGTTCTTCCAAATTTTATTTTCCCTTTCTCCCGTTTGCCTTTCCCTCATGTCCCGCTTTTTTTCCCCCCGCAGATTTTCTCTTTCATTTCAGAGCCTCGCTGGCAAAAGTCTTGTCTGCCGCTGCCAGAGCCTCTTGTCTCACATTTGCCTCCCTAACGCTTTCTGTGTGCGCGTTAAACCGCAATCCAGTTAATCCCTCTAGTAATGGTGTGCACTGGGAACCGTATCAGGCATGACCACTGGGGTCGGTGCTTTTGCTTGGCTAAAGACATGAAAAAGAAAATCTGGGATTCAACACATGGCCATCAGCTTTTCAGAGGTGTCTGTAAAAAATGTTTGATTTCTAATTAGTCACAAATGTGGGTGAGAGAACCGACTGGCCTGTCAAATTACCGAGGGAACACATAATAAAAGGGCACTTTAAATGTTAAGTCAGTGGTCCCCAAACTACGGCCCGCGGGCCGGATCCGGCCCGCATCCACATTTGGTCCGGCCCCCTGAACAATACCAGAGAGCATTTAGATTTTTTTTCATATACTGTATTTTCCGGACTATAAGCCGCTACTTTTTTCCTAAGCTTTGAACCGTGTGGCTTATATGTGAATTTTTCTTCAAATACCAGGGGGCTCTTTAGCAGGAAGTGAATCATTGGAAGTCAAAATTGGAAATAAAAGAAGAAAGCGCCCATTAAAACGGAATTAGGTTTTAATAGTGAATTGAAATTTAAGAATGTTGATGATCAGTTAAATAGCATTGAGGGGAAAAAGAAGATTTTTTAGCTGAGAGGTTCCGGCTAGAAATAGTTGGCCTCACCTCGACGCATGGCTCTGGTTCTGGAACCAGTCTCCTTGAGAGGGGCTGGACGTACTTCCACTTTGGAGTTGCCCACGGTGAGAGGCACCGGGCAGGAGTGGGCATACTTGTTGCCCCCCATCTTGGGGCCTGTACGTTGGGGTTTACCCCGGTGAACGAGAGGGTAGCCTCCCTCCGCCTACGGGTGGGGGGACGGGTTCTGACTGTTGTTTGTGCTTACGGGCTGAACAGCAGTTCAGACTACCCACCCTTCTTGGAGTCCTTAGAGGGGGTAAGGACTCTAAGGACCACAGAAGGGGTACTGGAGAGTTCTACTGAAGGACTTCAATGCTCCCTTGTTCTACTGGGGGACCTCAACGTTTGTGTGAGGTAGCTGTGTTGTGTGAGGGATGCTGTCAAGCTGAAGAAGGAGTCCTTTGGGCCTTTTTGGCCTGTGGGACTCCAGAAGCAGCTGATGGGTACCGGCAGGCGAAGCGGCATGCAGCTCAGGTGGTCGCTGAGGCAAAACCTCGGGCGTGGGAGGAGTTTGGAGAGACCATGGAGAAAGACTTCCGTACGGCTTCGAGGCGATTCTGGTCCACCATCCGGCGTCTCAGGAGGGGGAAGCAGTGCAGCACCAACACTGTTTATAGTGGGGATGGTGTGCTGCTGACCTCAACTTGGGACGTTGTGGGCCGGTGGGCGGAATACTTTGAAGACCTCCTCAATCCCACCAACATGCTTTGTGTTGAGGAAGCTGAACCTGGGGACTCTGGGTTGGGCTCTCCAATCTCTAGGGACGAGGTCGCCGAGGTGGTCAAAAAGCTCCTCGATGGCAGGGGCTCCTTGGTATTGAGGGGTCCTGGAGAGGGGGGTCCATCAGATAGTCGAAGGAAGAGCAGTGTGGTTTTCGTCCTGGTCGTGGAACACTGGACCAGCTTTACACCCTCAGCAGGGTCCTGGAGGGTGCATGGGAGTTCGCCCAACCAGTCTACATGTGTTTTGTGGACTTGGAGAAGGCGTTCGACCATGTCCCTCTGGGGGCCCTGTGGGGGGAGTATGTGGTACCGGGCCCTTTGATACCGGCTGTTAGGTCCCTGTATGACCGGTGTCAGAGTCTAGTCCGCATTGCCGGCAGTAAGTCGGGCTCGTTTCCAGTGAGAGTTGGACTCCACCAAGGCTGCCCTTTGTCACTGATTCTGTTCATTACTTTCATGGACAAAATTTCTGACCAGCCGAGGTGTTGAGGGGATCCGTTTTGGTGGCCTTAGGATCGCATCTCTGCTTTTTGCGGATGATGTGATCCTGTTGGCTTCATCGGAACGTGATCTGCAGCTCTCACTGGAGCGGTTCGTGGCCGAGTGTGAAGCGGCTGGGATGAGGCTCAGTGACTCCAAATCCGAGGTCCTGGTCTTGAGCCGGAAAAGGGTAGAGTGCCTTCTCCGGGTCAGGGGGGTCGTCCTGCCTCAAGTGGAGGAGTTTAAGTATCTGGGGATCTTGTTCACGAATGAGGGAAGAAGGGAACGGGAGATCGACAAGCGGATTGGGGCAGCGTCTGCCGTGAAGCGGGCGCTGTACCGGTCCGTCATGGTGAAGAGAGAGCTGAGTCAAAAAGCGAAGCTCTCGATTTACCGGTCGATCTACGTTCCCACCCTCATCTATGGTCATGAGCTTTGGGTCATGACCGAAAAAACGAGATCATGGATACAAGCGGCAGAAATGGGTTTCCTCCGCAGGGTGGCTGGGCTCTCCCTTAGAGAGAGAAGCTCGGTCATCCAGGAGGGACTCAAAGTAGAGCCGCTGCTCCTCCACGTCGAGAGGAGCCAGTTGAGGCTCAGGCATCTATTAAGGATGCCTCCTGGACGCCTCCCTGGTGAGGTGTTCCGGGCACGTCCCACCAGGAGGAGGCCTGGGAACGCCTTGGGGTTCCCCCGGAGGAGCTGGAAGAAGTGGCTGGGGAGGGAAGTCTGGGCCTCCCTTCTGAAGCTGCTGCCCCCGCGACCCGACCCCGGATAAGCGGAAGAAAATGGATGGATGGATGGATGGATGGATGGATGGATATTAGCATCCAAGGCAGTAGTGCAACAATAATGGATGCAAGCTGCCGTTGAAATCTAAAGAAGAAGAAAAAGGGGCCCATTTTCATTTAGCGTATGCATTTAGCAGTAGCAACATGAAGGATCAGCACTTTTACAGTTACCGTTCGGAAACGACCGTAATCAGTTCAGTTAAATCTAAACTTGGCAACTTTTTCTTTTTCAACCGTAATAAATGTGATATTCAATTGACCTGTAATGACTCAAATGTTGCTGCATTATTGTGGAAAACCTAGATGGCAGAGATATCTGCAGCTTATAGTCCAGAAAATATGGTATTTATTTCATAAATAGTGTTATTGCCTGGATTTTTTCTGTGAAGAACCCAGAGAGGGTTATTTGATTGTGCTTTCTGGAAGACAATATATTTTTACATTTAGGCTCTCCTACAATTGTCTCACTTTTTCTGTTCCAAACTGACTCCGGCCCCCAGCAGAGAAGGGAAAAGTTATGGACCCTTGGTCTGAGTAAAGCCATGTTTTGTCACCGTTTACATCTCTGAAGTTCTGATATATGTTCAAATTTTATATAGTCTTCGTAGATTTTTTAGCTGAATTTAGCTGAATATATTCTTTATGCAAAGAATATATTCTATTTATCACTGGAAAAGACATGAAATGACTCACAATTAGAATAGCTAACATGTTTCAACAGTTCAAAACATGGACATTGCTGTATTCAAAAGAGCCTCTGAACCACTATGAAGTGACTTTTCTATGTTGAGTCGTCGTTTTGGGTGCTTCTGTTTTGTTTCTCTAACCTAGAGGTCAGCAGAAAACTGAACCTGGATTTGAGTGTCTACTTTTTTGTTGAACCAGGTTCTGTTTAAAATGTAACATGTTTCTTAAGATGTGTGGGGACCAAAATTGTAACATTTGTTACAGTAAGTAAGTAAGTAAGTAAGCTTTATTTCTATAGCACTTTTCACAGACCAGGATCACAAAGTGCTGCACAAAGTATAAAAAATAAAACAAATTAAAAACAACATACAAACAATAAAACACAGTACACTAAAAAGCAAGATTAAAAAAGTGGGTCTTAAGTTGTTTCCTGAAAGTGTCTATGCAATGTAGAGATCGAATGGTGCAAGGTAGCTCATTCCATAGGCGGAGCGCCACAGCTTTAAAAGATCTGTCTCCACGAGTCTTAAAAAAGGTCCGAGGAACCGTCAACAAGTTCAAATTCGACGACCTGAGGCTCCTAGTTGAAACATAAGGCTGTATGAGGTTCTTAATGTAGTCTGGCGTCTGTCCATGAAGAGCTCTAAAAGTCAGTACCAGGATTTTATAGTGCATCCTGTAAGATACAGGCAGCCAGTGCAGGCCTTTGAGGATGGGAGTAATATGTTCCCTCCTGTGGGTGCAGGTGAGCAGGCGTGCAGCAGAGTTTTGTACTACCTGCAGACGCATTAACTCCCTCTTATTAAGACATGTAAACAGACTGTTACAGTAGTCCAGTCTAGATGAGACAAATGCATGAATAATCATCTCAAGCTCACCATAAGTTACCATTTCACGAAGTTTTGAAATGTTCCGAATTTGGAAAAAACAATTCCTAACAAGTTGAGTCACGTGCCGCTCCATCGACATTGCTCCATCCATGAAGACACCCAAGTTGCGCAGGTTGCTCTTAACTGTGCAGCTCAGGTTTCCAAGGTGCTGCTTAATTCCAGGCACAACACTGTCAGGAGCAACAATCAAGGTCTCAGTCTTATTGGAGTTCAATAATAGGCTGTTTTCAGTGAACCATTTTGTCACTTCGGCCAAGCAACTAGTGAGAGTGCAAAGTTTATGCGGCTCACTAGGCTTGAAAGAGCAGTACAATTGAAGATCATCGGCATAGAGATGATAGGACACCTCACTAAACTTCTGAATGACCCTGCTTAAAGGAAGTAGGTACAGCAGGAACAAAACAGGTCCCAAGACCGATCCCTGCGGCACACCCCACAAAAGCCCTGCAGAATTAGACACTACATTTCCCACTGACACACTAAAAGTTCTACCAACCAGGTAAGAGGTGAACCATTTCAAAACGCAACCCGACATTCCAACCAAATGTTGGAGCCTATTTATCAGGATGCCATGGTCCACTGTGTCAAACGCCGATGACAGATCCAATAAAACCAGCACAGAACATTTACCGGTGTCCGCTGCTATCATAATATCACTAAACACCTTCAACAGGGCTGTTTCAGTAGAGTGAAACTCACGATACCCTGATTGAAAAGTGTCATAAATGTTATTTGCCTGCAAATACAGTTTCAGTTGGTGAAGTTCGGTTACACATCGCAACGTGACAAACGAACCAAACTAATTGAAAAACCTGTTCCCCTCCTCACCTGTGGTGGTGCTGTTTCTATTGACCTTGTAATTGCGAATTTTGACATTTTGAAAATAAGTTTGCCGTGCAGATACACGTCAATTACGAAAAACAATTTTTGGTAAAATGTTTTGGCAATAGGATGAGGTGTTTTTTTTTTGGCTGTATAGAAATTGCCGTATTTTGCAAAACATCAATGGAAACACTTTTCGCTTTGCACCAGTCACATGATCAACAACCAGATGTTGCCACTGCAGAAAACCACCAAGAAGAAGACAGGACATATTTGGAGGATCATGGGGCATCATGTTTTAAGTTACTTATTGCGTGAACAAACTTATTCACATGTGATTTTAATTGTGCTTCTTTCTTAATGGAAACACAGCAATTACGAAATGGTGTTTTCTTCGACATCAGTAGAATATTGACAAAGATTTGTGTACATTTGTAATGGAAACGCAGCAACTGGGCACAGCTTCCTTCTTTAATAATGTAAACAAAAATAGTCAGATTTTAGCAGTTGTAGGATTTCTCTTTTGTCTTTTGTGAAGATCACAAGCCATTTCTCCTGCTAGCGCTATAATTTCCAGCAGGAGAAATGGCTGTGGCTACAGAATGCTGTAGTCTGCTCACTCTTTTGGAGCGGTGTCCATTCTGCTTGACCTGCACATTCGAACGGCGCTGCAGTTCAACCAAACTGAGACGTGTTTCTTCTTTTACTAATCATTTCCAGCAGGCTGGTTTAGTGCAGTGCTTTCAATCCCTGATCAATTTTACATCAATAAGTAATTCACCTTAAGTAAATTGATAGTCATTTGTGATATAGTTTCTGTTGATATATTTTGGCTAATGTTGGCTTAGTAATAGTTTTTTATTTCAAAATTGCGTATATTTTTTATGTGTTAGCGAATTTGGAAAGAAAAAATCTTTATCGTTTGAAAAACAGTTAGTGTGCATCCCTATTATTATCATCACTCTCTAGCCTAATTAAGCTTGTTTCAACATTCAGCATCTTGAGTTCAAAATCTCATTCCAACCCATATTTGAACCCAGATTCCAAAAGAACAAACTTGAAAACATGACCAAATCAGGTAATCAAGAAGCTGTAAGGTGAAGATTATGTCATTTCTAAATTGCTAAACAATAACAAAAGTTTGGAATACCATACAAAACATATTCAGTTCAGCTTTTCAAAGGAAATGTTACAGCAGCAGTAAGTACCATTAGCATCTGCATCCTCTGCTGTTCATCAGAAATTAATTTCTGTTCTAGTCTTTCATTATTATTTCCTGGCTCCTTGAAAGGTCACTAATGCAACGCTGCATATTTGCTTTCTCAAAGAGTGTTACTGATAGTTAAAATTGATTAACTGTTGCACTCTATGCAAATACACATAAAGTACCCAATTTCTTGTTCTAATAAAATTATATAACATTGCATTAATATTATCAAAAATGGACAGTCAGGATGGCAGAAAAAATACCCAGAATCTTTATTACATGTAGGTGGAATAAAACAAAACGTTTGAATATTTGACTTGAGGAAAGTTCAGTATCTTAAGGATACGTTTAAAGGATTGTAGAATGTTGCGAGCCTTCTTCAACAGAGTTTCTTGTAAAAACTACAAGTAGAAAGATTTACTAACGTCATTTTGGTATTTATTTTCATTTGTTGACCTATCAGATGCCAGAACTTGTGAATAGATTTCTACCCCTCCAGTATCTGGCTGGGAAGAAAGTTTGTTCAAACAAAGTGCTGACATTAGAGAGGTGAGCTAACCTCCTGCAACCTGTTGTTCTACCCTCAGGTTGGAAGCACACAGAGAAACAACGAGGAGCACCCACATCCACAGAAAACCTACTGAAAAATGAACCTGTAAAACATGTTTTTATGGAAAGCAAACTTATCTGTTTTAGTTTTGTGCTCATTGTTAAAGCTGGAAGAAAGAGGAGGGAACAGAAGTGAAAAGCAGTAGTAGATGTCCAGTTTTTAAATTTTCACCCTTTTCAAGGGGTGGTATTATTTAAAATTGACACTTTTGATCTTTATGTGACCAGCAGGTGGAGATATTTCTAAAAAAAAAAAGCAACAAGACACACCAGAACACAGATTTAACAGTGTACAATACTTTATTAAACAATTATCTAAAAATTCTTTTAAAACACTTCTTTTAAAATCCGAGGCATCGGGCTCACTACTTGGTCGCCGGAACCAAAGAAAAGGAAACACACGAAAAAGGGACAACCAAGGTGGGGTTGTTCCAACAAAACAAGCAAACCATGCAAATGCAACAAAGTAAAACAAGAAAACAAGAACATGCACTCAAAAGAAATAACAGCACTCAAAAGAAACAAAAGAATACTTCAACAAACTGTAAAAGAAAATGCTTCAAAGGATGGAACAAGTTGTCGTCGTCTCTCCAAGTGCCCTTCTATGGGGGGGGGGGGAGAGAAGTAATGCCCCGCTCACCAGCCGGCCCAATCCACAACAGACTTGGCGGAGAGTGGCCAGAACAAACAGTGATAAGACAAAGCAGCAGAGCGTCCAAAGCACTGCAGCTCCCAACACTCAGTTGCCTGAAACAGAAAACCCATTAATGCTAAGTACAAAATAAAATAATCCAGAACTAAATGGCAGGTAGCTTACCCAGGGATGGAGACACAGCCTACACCAGGAGGGAGCAGATCAGCAGGCAAAGACTAGGCAGAAGCCACACACCACCACAACCTCCAGCCGCGGCCGGCAACGCCAGCAGAGCCGCACTGCGGAAACGCACGACAGGTGTAGCACCCAAAAACCAACCACAATCCCAGCCCCGGATAGCAAAAATGGCACTTACGATATCATACGAGTGGACCAAACACCACCAACATGCAGCCGCCAATTGCGCAGACAGTGGAGGAAACAAAGGCACACACACACCTCGCAGCGACTTACCAGCTTTAAAGGCATCTGCCCCGCCCACCAATCAGTGGCGCGCCTCTCGCCACACCCGACGCGAAGCGTGGGGGAGGGTGAAACATCATCCCACCACATTCACATCACGTTATTCTAATAAAAAAAAATACCGCAAGTACATGTTTGTTGAGAGAATAACAAAAATGTACTTATACTTATTTTATTGGTAAATAAAGGTTGAATTTCTGCTTTGATTCTTTCATGCATGTTTGAGAAGTCCTTGAATCTCCAATGGCAACCACTGCTCAAAATGCCTGGGTGGATCAAGCTCCGCCCTCGAAATGCAGCTCCTCCTCAAAAAGTTGTGACGACCTCCTGAAGGTGGAGTTTCAGAAAGAGCTGGAGTTTCTTCAAGGGACAGAGGTTGGGTTTCAAGGCTTTAAAGCCAAATTTTTTCCTGTGGGCAACATAACTTTTCTCTTCTCTGCTGGGGGCCGGAGTCAGTTTGTAACAGAAAAAGTGTGACGATTGTAGGAGAGCCTAAATGTAAAAAAATTATTGTTTTCCAGAAAGCACAATCACATAACCCTCTCTGGGTTCTTCACAGAAAAAAATCCAGGAAGGATCATAGTCCGTATTTTCCGAACTATGATCCGCACCGGACTATAAGCCACAACCCCAAAGTTTTTTTTTTAAACCAGTAAACATACACATATAAGCCTCAGATATCTCTGCCGCTCCAGGTTTTCCACAGCGATGCAGCAGCAGCAGAGGGGCGGACACCCAAAATCTGAGTCATAACAGGTCAATTGAATATCACATTTATTACGGTTGAAAAAGAAAAAGTTGCCAAGTTTAGATTTAACTGAACTGATTACGGTAGTTTCTGAACGGTAACTGTAAGTAAAAGTGCTGATCCTTCATGTTGCTACTAGCATGTGCTAAATGAAAATGGGCTCCTTCTTCTTCTTCTTCTTTAGATTTCAATGGCAGCTTGCATCCATTATTGTTGCACTACTGCCATCTACTGGATCCTAATATCTATACCTCAAATTCTCATAATGATCCCAGTATAATTTAATTTTTTTTTTCTTTTTCCCATCCATCTATCCATTTTCTAACACCCTTGTCCCTCAGTGGGGTCGGGAGGGTTGCTGGTGCCTCTCCAGCTAACGTTCCTGGTGAGAGGCGGGGTCACCCTGGACAGGTCGCCAGTCTGTCGCAGGGCAACACAGAGACACACAACCATGCACACACACACTCACACCTAGGGGAAATTTGGAGAGGCCAATTAACCTGACAGTCATGTTTTTGGACTGTGGGAGGAAACTGGAGTACCCAGAGAAAACCCACCATGCACAGGGAGAACATGCAAACTCCATGCAGAAAGACCGGGAATCGAACCCAGAACCTTCTTGCTGAAAGGCAACAGCTCTACCAACTGTGCAGCCCTTTTCCCCCTTAATACTATTTAACTGATCAACAACATTCTTAAATTTCAATTCCCTATTAAAACCTAATTCCGTTTTAATGGGAGCTTTCTTCTTTTATTTCAAATTTTGACTTCCAATGATTCACTTCCTGCTAAAGAGCCCCCTGGTGGTTGAAGAAAAATCCACATATAAATGACTTATAGTCCCGAAAATACGGTACATGAAAAAAAAAATGTGAATGCTCTCTGGTATTGTTAAGGGGGCCGGACCAAATAGTTTGGGGACCACTGGTTTAAACTATGAAGTCATTTTTATAAAAGCTGAAACTAACATAATTTTACTGTGCAATAAAATGACGTAATGTGAAAATAATGTCCATTTGAAAACTAATCCTCTGCCTTGACCCAAAAGTCAAGGCAGTGTTTGAGTAGTTGCAATATGTAGCATTTTGGAGAAAGAAAATATGCAGTCTGAGGAATTTCTAGTTCGATCAAAGTGTTCATTCCCAAATTCAGAAATGTAACACTTATTTAACACTTATAAAATAATTTGTACAAAATGGATGAAAGTCCTTTGTTGATGATCCAGAAGTGAATGATTCATAGAGTAAAGTATGTTTTTTCTAATATCTCAACTTTTATTATTTCAGTATAATTGAAATAACAGCAAGCTTGTGACAGACATTATAAGACACTTCTGGGCCTATTGAAGAAACCTGATGATATTGAATTTTTGAAATGACTCCAAACTGCCAGAGTTAAGAAATAAAAGCAGTATTCTGTTATAATAAGGAGGTTTCTTCTCCAAACGAGATGCAAAACTTGTCAAAGCAAGGAAAATTCAAATTTTAACAAGACAAGTTTTGTATCTCATTATAATAAGAAAGTTTCTTGTTTAAAAGAGATATAAAACTATGTTCTCCTGGCAGATTACAGAAAGAGGCTTAGAGGGACTGACTCTCCATCTCCTCATCCAGTTTCCTTTAGACAGCATTCACACATCCAGCAAAATTTTGTTTCACTGTTGCAACCTTTTTGGCTTAAACCAGAATATATTTTAGTATTATTGATATATAAATAGTTATAGTAAGATATGCAACTTGTACCAAGTCTTGTATATTGGTACAAGACTAGTACAAAACTTGTACCAAGTCTTTACTTGGTGCAAGTTTTGTACTTTTTTATATGAAAAAGTACATATGAAAAGTTTTGTACTTTTTCATATAATGAAAAAGTTTTGTACTTTAGCAAGATGCTTCTTCTGAATTTATTTCCCAACTGAACGCTAAGTGGACTAAAGACCACCCTTTAAAAAGGGAAGCAAACTACACCGCATGACATTCTGGGTAAAGTTTTACCAAAACAAATGCGTGAGTCTAGCACTAGCAGGAGAAGTGGCTTGTGGTCTTTTATCAGACTGAAACTTTGCTGCTATTGTTGTTGGGATTTTTTCGGCAAAAAATACTTAATTGGAAAATACACCATATTGCCAAAAGTCCACCCTTTGCAGCTAGAACAGCTTCAACTCTTCTGTGAAAGCTGTCCACAAGGTTCAGGAGTGTTTATGTAGATTTTTGAACATTATTCCAGAAATGCATTTGTGAGGTCACATACTGACGTTTAACGAGAAGGCCTGGCTCTCGGTCTCTGCTCCAATTCATCCCAAAGGTGTTCTATCGGGTTGAGGTCAGGACTTTGTGCAGGCCAGTCAAGTTCATCAACACCAGACTCTGCCATGCATGTTTTTATGGACCTTACTTTGTGCTTTGGTGCACGGTGTTGGAAGAGGAACGGACCAGCTCCAAACTGTTTCCACAAAGTTGGGAACATGGAATTGTCCAAAATGTCTTGGTTTGCTGAAGCATTCAGAGTTCCTTTCATTGGAACTAAGGGGTCAAGCCCAGCTCCTGAATAACAGCCCCTCACCATATTCCACCCTTCACCAAACTTTACACTTGGCACAATGGTGTCAGACAAGTACTGTTGTCCTGGCAACCGCCAAACCCAGACTTGTCCATCAGACTGTCAGATGGAGAAGTGTGATTCATTACTCCAGAGAACGCGCCTCCAGTAGCAATGTGCTTTACACCTTTGCATTTGATCCTTTGCACTGCACTTTATGATGTATGGCTTGAATACAGCTGGTCACCATGGATACATATTCCATGAAGCTCTATGCACTGTTCTTGAGCGAATCTGAAGGCCACATGAAGTAGTGACCGACCTCTTCACACTATGCGCTTCAGCATCTGCTGAACACGCTCCATTAATTTATGTTGCTGTCGTTACCAAACACTTCCATTTTCTAATATGATAGTTGACTGTGGAATATTTAGGGACAAAAACATTTCATGACTGGATTTGTTGTGCAGATGTCATCCTATCACAGTTCCACACTGGAATTCACTGAGTTCCTGAGAGAGACCCGTTCTTTCACAAATGTTTGTAGAAACGGTCTGCATGGCGAGGTTCTTCACTTTATACACCTGTGGCCATGGAGGTGATTGGAACATCTGATTCTGATCATTTGGGTGGATGAGAAAATACTTTTGGCAATTTAATGGACATGGAAGATAAAATGAACCAGTCAATTTTGTTGCATAACATTTAAATCAGTGTCTGATTTAAAAATTTCCGTTCCTCCATCCTAAATAAAAGCACAGATGTGATAGATAAATTAGACGTTTAATAAAAATAAATTTACTATGTGTGATGCTATTTGTCAAACAGACCTAATGATGCCTTCATAATGGGAATATGAGTGTAAACAGAGATGGAAGACATGAAGCACAGAGAAGACAAAAAAGATGAGTGGGGGAAAAATAAGAGACAGAATAAGAGGTGAGGAAAAAGTGGTGAGTAAGCAAAGAAACCCACCAGGTTCAGGCCCACAAGACAAGGATCTGAAAGAATTAAAGAACAACATACAAAGAAAGAAGCTAAAAAAAAGATATAGTGACAACACAATTTGCATTCAAGGTTTGTCAAATTCTTGTTTCAGTCTGTTAATTAAAGCCCATCCTGATTGTTCTAAAAAAGCTGCAGCCTGTCTGCAGATGTCACACATCATTTAGTCTCTGATTACATCTAGAGCAAGTCTACTCCTGTAGAAAAAAACTAGATGATTACAGCTACAGCTATTAAATAAGGGAGAAATCATTACACAAGCTGTCAAGTCAACAGCTATTAACCAGACCTAGAAAAAAAGACAAATCGATGCCAGTAATGGTGATTCGCCTTCAGATATCGCAGCCAGAGAGAAGGCGACAAAATGGGACAGAGCAAGAGGGAAGAGAGAGAGATAAAGAATAGAAACCAAGGAACGACAAGAGAGAGAATCAGAGGCCGAACAAACCCACGAAGTGCAGGAGACAACTAGCTTTCCATGAATTCCAGACATCTGTGAATGCCTTGATGCCGTTTCCTGATAACATGAAATGAGAGTGAGGAGATGGTTTACTCCTAGCCAACCTCGGCCCACTAATTAAGCAACACAGGCAGCGCTCTGGAGTACTTTTCTCTTGTGCCATCTTTGTTTCTCCGAGGCGTTGGAAACCTAATCGCAGCATGGTCTCTGCAGCTTGTTGTTCGCCAGAGAGGATTCACACATGAAGGGTGCTAGAGAAAAAAGGGACACTTTTCAGAAAATGACTTGAGAGAAACTGTTATCATATTCTGCAAACACTTATGTTTCCCAAAAGATTGTGATCCAGTCTTGTTTCAGCTCTGTGAATATTGTATTTTCCTAAACTTGATGTACCGTTACACCCCTGCTGATAACAGATCATACTATCTACATATGTATGTGATGTGAATATAATAGGAAACAGTAGCTTGGTAAAAACCTTGTTCTATGCTTTGCTTCGTTCAGCAGGTCTGGACCTTGAGTTATAGACAAGTTGCATGTTATTGTTTGCAACCTAAAATTTAGCTGGAGGGCAAAAATAATTTGTTTTTACTTGCCATCCATAGCGCAGCTGCTGCTGTAGAGCACTTCCTTTCAGAAAATGAAACCTGGAGATGTCGATATTATTAATGTAATGCAGTATGCTACAGCAAAGGAAAACCACTGAAAAATAACTCAAAACCACTCATTCTTTTTTTCTTGCTCTCTGTGTCGGCCATGCTACGCATAGACCTGTTGCCATAGCAACTGACTGAAAACAGCTCCACTCACAACAGAATTCAGCAGTAGTAGATTAGCTAATTTAAATGTAGAGCCCTGAAAATATGTTAAGAAGGTGATAATATTCAATTAATAGGTATAATTATTTTATTGGACAAGCATTTATTTTAGTATTTAGTTAGAACAATTCATTTGATTTATGGCTAAATATGTGTTAAAATTACTTAATTTTTTAAATAGATTTATGTCATGATAATACCCCTTTAAGAATGACACAATGCATGATGGGAGTTGGAAGTTCATATACGAAATGAGAGAAAACTACACATGCTGAATGCTCGAACCATGGATTTTGTTTAACAAAGTTGCATAAAAACTAAAATATACTGTATATGCGTTTTAAGTTCTATTTAAGGGCAACCCTCCCGACCCCACTAAGGGACAAGGGTGTAAAGAAGATGGATGTTCTATTTAAAGGTACACCTGCTCTACTGATGACCTGTCAGAGCTGCTATGTGGATAACCTTATTTGTTTATAACTGAACCCAAACACACCAAATTCCACAGCACATCTACATCTTAAGATTGTCAAAGTCAAGCTAGCATTACTGGCCTACTTCTCTCTCCCTTACAATTTTTTTAATTAAAACTTTTCACTGACCAGGGAGATGTGAAATCCATGGACCTTGCTCTTTGGTTGTCATAGTGCTGAGAATTCATAGCAAAGCACTGCATTCGTTTTTCATTTATTTCTCATGCAGACGTTTAAGATTTAGTGCCTTATGTTGACAATTTGACAGCTAAAACCAATGGTAGTCATCATAGGAGAGCAGATTGTTTTGCCCTCCAACAAAGAGCTGAGGGGCAGGATCTTGAACGTGTGACGTCATGTTGCAACACGTCTATTGGGAAACAATTGCTTCCTGAAGCAGTGGACTCTGCTGAAGTTTTTGCCAGTCGATAACAGTTGGTGGTGATGTATGTAATGGGCCAGTTTGAAGCTGTGAAGCTTACCGGAAATTGCCTACACTATAAATTACCTTCTACCACTGCAAAGAGAGAAGTGCCGATCTGAACGAGGCGGTGTTAATGATAAGTGACACCAATATTAGGAAGTGTGGCCAACACGGACTGAACGGCTTCGTTCCCCTCTTGCCATTGCTACAACTACAGGCAAATTACAATTCTAAAACAGCGCAGGGAATTGATGTCATTGATCACTAATGTTCCTGGTAGAATTCAACTGGAGAAATCCCAGATAGAGCAATGCAGGGAGATGAGAATCAAGTAGAATTGTGTAGGAAGGCAAATGCCAGGCTAACAAACTACAGATGGAAATTTATAAAGAAAAGAACAAGAGGTTTGAATTGAGCCTGGGTCTCCAGCTGCATTTCAGTTACAAATGTGCACAGTGTGTCAATATTCCGCCAATGTCGAATTAACTTTTGGAAGTACTGTGTTTCCGTTAAATAAGAAAAGCAATTAAAACCATACACGAAGAAGATTGTTTATGTGTGATTCATTAAAAAAAACTGTACTATTGTTACTTCCTATTGTTTTCTTCATGTTTCGCGCCAGTGGCAACATCAGTTGTTGATAATGTGACTCTTGTGATGTGAAAAAAATTTTCCACTGTAGTTTTGTGAAATAAACTAATTTCAAAATAGCCAAAAAAAATTACCTAATGCTAGCACAAAAACTTTAAACATTTGGGTTGGAATACCAGAAGTGTATTTTTGTCCATTACCGATGCTAAATACTTCATTTGAATCAAATGCTTAGTTTAGCTCATATTATAATAGAGTAAACATTTAACAGGTAACTGATTAAAACAAATAGGAGCAACAATAAGTTAAAAGTGTCCATCTGCAGACAGGATTGGGAGTCCTGAGAAGGGAAATGAATCGGAAAGTCCTGTTCTGTCTTTATGCTTTGTCCAACACGTCACACAGAGGATTTTAAGGGCTGAAGGTCAGAACAGCTGTGTATCTGGGTTATCCTGTAATTCACATGGATAGGGGTGTGTGTGTTAAAAAGTGACAAGGTGACAGTGTGTCAGAGGAAGTAGTCTGTCATGCAGGAACCAATAAATGGAAACCTTGATGGCTCAGACCACAGGAGACACACACCCACAGGACTTCAAAGGTGCACAGCCTGCCACCACCCACATTCATTGTGCACGTGTGTGTAGAGAGAGGAGAGGTGAGTTGAAGCAGTGAGCCAGAGGACAAATCAGATCTAGTGGAATAGCAGAAAGATAACGCTTGGAAAAAGTTGGCCACTGTTTATACTAAACAGCAATCATTTTAATAGGATACTAACATTAAAGATTTGGACAAACAATGCTAATTTGACAACTTTATAAAATGACAAATGAGAGACATCAAAGTAAAGTTATGCTCTACTGTTGAACACTGTTGGGTAAAAAACAATCAATAAAATAAATACTCTCCTACAAACACTAGCGTCACCTTCGAGGATGAAGCTCATCATTGGATCTGCAGTTTCCAAGTTTCCACCTCACAGAACAACTCTCCCCCACTCAGCTCCTTCAGACTAGCCAGCAGCAATTAGCAAACACCTGGTGGAACTGTGCATCTGCTGAGCTCATTTTACGAGCTACTTCTTCTCAGTAAAACACTGGTAAAATGTTACTAAAGGGTCAATAGAGGAGTGATGCTGTGGTGACTTCCTTAAGGTAGAGTCTTAAAGAGACAGAGGCCCAATTTCAAGGCTTCAAGGGTTTTATGAGGTCAAATTTCTTTTAAGTCAAAGTTGTATGACCATCACTACTGAACTGAAGGTAACATGACTACTTGATTGTTCTATTAAATGATACTATGTGGCTAGAAAACTTATAGTACTGCCCCCTTATAAATGGATAAAATGCAGATAATTACTCTGTTAGTTTCGTTAGTAGTTAATAGTAGGTATTGTACTCACATTAGGTAATAATAATACTTCACTTGTGGTGTGACTTGATCCTCATATCTCAGTTCTGACTGCTTTCTGTTCAAACAGGGAGAGTGTGGGGAGATTCTGAGAAGTAGTCTAAACCTATAGGAGTGTACTTTTTTCCAAGTCACACTCCCATTGCATGAAAATATGTGTGAGCCTGTGTGCAGTCGATAACACCTGACCTGACCCAGAGTGGTAGACTGCTGTGATTAGCAACAAAGACAGGCCGAAGAGGACGATGAGAAGCCAGCACAGTCCGACCGGAGGATACTAGAAGGAGTTAAAGTGCCAAAAGAACATAACAGGAAGAAAAAGCAGAGGATGTGAGAGCAATTTTGATAACAAATGACCTGCCACAGAGTCCATATAGCTGTGGCAGGAATTGTTGGAAGGAGTGAGACTTGGTCATTATCACTTCAAAGCCTCACCAGGGAGCTGGAAAGTTCTCATGGTGTGGTGTCAGGTATACCAGTAGTTTTACCAGAAGCAGTGAGTGGTGAAGAGGGCAGGCTTCTCAACTGCAGTTTCAGCTGTTATGACTCAATATTCAAATGAGACATCTGAACACTTGGAAGCAAGAAACTGGAGGCAAGAAATGAAAGAAGGAAACCAATCTGTGATTATATATGTCGTGTTAAATTATTTATTATTCAAAGAGAACATTAACTTTATTCAGCCACCTTTTCATTATCTAAACTACAGTGAAATTCACTTACTAGTGTGTCTTTTTAGGGTGTAACATAGTCCAGTAGACTCGGTTCGATTGGGCATCAAAATTGTAACATTGGTTCCATTTTCAGCTGGTGTGGTTCTCTTTCAATCAATCAATCAAATTTTATTTGTATACCACATTTCAGCAGCAAGGCATTTCAAGGTGCTTTATATAATTAAAGAAAAAATAAAAACAGCATGTCACATTGAATAAACAGTAAGAAAGAGAAAGAGATTTAAAAAAAAGTTAAAAAAAGATAAAAACATACCTTTGTTACGGAATTTAAGCACCTGTCGTCGCCGGACTCCGCCATCCTTTTAACATGGATATTATCCAGGTATTATCCAGGCCCCGTCGCCTAACAAGACAGGGTCTCCAACCTTGCAGCACCAGGCTCCGTCCATCTGTCACGCAAATTTTTGCGTTAGGACTTTGCCGTCCTACACGGATTTTTGTGCACTATTTTTACCTGTTAGAGTCTAGAATTTACAGGGTTTTTCTGTGCGCGCAACGACCCTCAGTCACTCGCCACTTTTACATCATTAGAAAGATTAAAAACATTGAAGACATCAAAACCCTAATTTAGCCATAAGCAACTCTAACAGGTGGGTTTTAAGTTGAGATTTAAAGGCACCCAGTGTTTCAGCTGTTTTACAGTTTTCTGGAAGTTTGTTCCAAATTTGTGGTGCGTAGAAACTGAATGCTGCTTCTCCTCGTTTGGTTCTGGTTCTGGGGATGCAGAGCAGAACCAGAACCAGAAGATCTGAGGGGTCTAGACGGTTGGTACAGCAATAACAGATCTTTAATGTATTGTGGTTCTAAACCGTTCAGTGATTTATAAACTAACATCAGTGTTTTAAAGTCTATTCTCTGAGCTACAGGGAGCCAGTGTAGCGACTTTAAAACTGGTGTTATGTCTCTATCTTCCTGGTTTTAGTGAGAACAGCAGCAGCAGCTTCTGGATCAGCTGCAGCTGTTTGATTGATTTATTAGTCAGACCTGTGAAGACGCTGTTGCAGTAATCAATGCGGCTAAAGATAAACGCATGGATGAGTTTCTCTAGATCGTGCTGAGACATAAGTCCTCTAATCTTGGAGATGTTCTTCAGGTGAAGACTTTGTGACTGTCTTAATGTGGCTCTGAAGGTTCAGGTCAGAGGTCATCACTACTCCCAGGTTTCGGGCTGATCGCTGGTTTGCAGTTGTAATAACTGAAGCTGTGCATTGATTCTAGTTCGCTCCTCTTTAGGTCCAAAGATAATAACTTCAGTTTTGTTTCTGTTCAGCTGTTTCTTTCACACTGCACTGTCACACAAACCAAACCCACTCCTTGCCTGTGGTGGTGCTGCACCACGAACAGCACAAAAACCTCTGAAGAAGACACTGACAGCAACTTCCTTCTTCCCAAAATGTAAACTATGGGTTGGTGTAAAGATTTCTCTTTAGTCTTTGGCAAAAGATTACAAGGTATTTCTCCTGCTAGACGCACGTTTGTTTTGGCTGTATTTACCCAGAATGCCCTACACCAGAGGTTCTGAATTTTTCTGTATCATGGACCAACAAACAGCGATAATTGCTGGATGGGGACTCCTTTTGCAAAGATCCCCAGAAAATGCTGCAAAATGTTTAAAGAAACATTAACTTTTCAATTTTTTTTTCCTTACTTGTCTTCACTATTCAATAATTACTACATTCTTTTAGCATAAACACTGCCTCATACTTTCATATTTCAGTTTCCCGTGAGTTCCTAGGGTTTTTTGCAGCATGTGTCCTTCACAACAAAGCATGTGGACGGATCCTTCTGTCTTTTTTGTATTAGAAACTTGTCCATTTTGTGCTTGCTAACTATGCTAGCTTTCAGAGCAAAGCAGGTTGATGAATTTGACTGGCAGAAGGATGATTGTAGCAAATAACATTCCAAATAATTGTCCTAACTTATATTTTGTTATATTGATTGAAAAAAAAAAGATTTTTGATGAAAACATATTTAAAAATTTAGGGGAAAAAAAATTAGCCAACATTTTTATTTTGAGATTTTTTTCTTATCTTCCCACCAACATTCTGAGTCCCAAACTATTGCCCTGCACTATAGTCCACTTCGTGCTTTTTGAGCGGTCTCTGGTTTGCTTGGCGTTCACATATGGATTCTAACTGCACCAGACTTCATTTCAAATGAACCAACACCTAGCTTTGTAGGTGGACCAGAGTTTACTTTTTTGGTATGCATTAGAATTTGATTTTCAATTCACACTTTCCCAAACAAACTGGACTTAATAGGCAAAGAAAGTACAGCTTGACTAAAGTGAACTAAACAGGGCTGGTAGTCTTGCTAACAAGACAAAAGGTGTGAAAAAAGTTAACACTTGAACTCTGTCTGTTGCCAAAAATTTGTTGATTCTTCTTGTTTCTCCATACACAAGTTTTCCATTGTGACAAGATGTCAACAGTTAACTTTTTTATTCTTTTGCTCGTCATAAAACCAGCTGATGTACAACTATTAAAGGCTCGGAGGATAAAATCATAACATACACCTGTAGGCTGTTTTATCAGGTTAAAACATGAACAAGCCGACACCACAATGTAGCAAAGCATTGGTTGTAGAAGCTGTGATGTGGGGCAGGTGGACTGTGCCAAAAATACAATCCGTTTTCTCTTCACTCTGAACCCCATTTCATTTAAACCCCATTCAAAACTCACATTTACAATTGGTCATGCACCAACAGTCTGGCATGTGTAGTACAGCATGTAATCACTGCAGAAATGTAGCTAGGTAGTCCACAGAAATGACATGTGAAACACACACCAGTTTTCTAGTGTGTGTTTAGACATACTTTTTTAAAAGGCTTAGTCAACCTTACTGTCTGAAAATGTCTCCCTGGGACGAGACGTATTAAAATTGGATTCCATGATCCATAGCAGGAGTCATAAAGTTTTACCAATTTAGGTCTCAACCTGAGTACAATTAATTTCACCGTATGACTCATGCTCATTAAAAACACAGTGCCTCATTGTCAGACAATAATAAGCACTATGAAACCAACATCTTATAGAATATGGACTTACAGGACCAAGAAATACTAAGGGGTAAGCCTGTGTTTCTGTAAACATAGCTTAAGGCAGGAGTGTCAAACTCAATTTCACCGAGGGCCACTTCAACATATTGGCCCCCAACGGGCCACATTGATGGTACAAACCAGGAGTTCCCAGGTTCAGTCTAGACTTGGGCAGCCCTAGCATAAATGTATGAAAATACAATGTTAAAAATAGATTAAACAACACCTCATATTGTTAAATAACGCTTTGGAGCGTCTGGCTAGGAAGCGCATTCAAAACCTTTGGTTGAAATGGCGCGTTAAATTCAACTCTCCATTACAGACCAGAGAAAACTAAAGAGAATGCAACGTTGTGTTAATCCATTTGAGGAGCCGGCAGTTTATCTTGAGGAAATAAATGACGACGCAGAAGTTAATTAGACTGTAACATGCGCAGTCCACTGCGGACGCCGCTCCGCCGCTGCGAAGAATTAAAAACTGCTGGAAGTAACTCATCCAGAAGATTTAACAAATGGAGCCTTCTGGGTTCACATTACCCAGGAGAGCGGCGCTGCAGACGTAACATCTGAACATCTGTCCGTTTCTGAGAAGCAAAACCACGCAAAAAAAATAATAAAATAAATTCTGTTAAAAGCGCACACCGGACCGCACAGGGTAAAACACTCAGTTCAATTGATCTGTTTGGATCAGACAGATCCAACTGACTGATGAATTAGGGCAGATTTTTCTGCAGATGGGAACCAGGAGGAAGTGCGTTCAGACGCCCAGCGGGTGAAATCATGCTAATTTAAGTGAAGTCGCTTAATTTAATTTATTATAACTTATTGGGGCCACAGTCAGTGGTTTTTGTCACTACGGATAAAAATGTAGATACATTTATCTGCTTAATTTGTGATGGGATCTGGATTCACGATGAATATTAGCTAAACCACATAAAATGCGGCTAAATAGCCGATGTTAATATGATTTCATGGATAAAAATAGTACATATGTTGTCGGCCCAGATGACGGATAACAAAAAAGTATAGCGCGACCTGCCGCCCTGACACCAACTCACACATCTTCATTCACAGTCTGACTTGTAAATCGATGTTTCTTTCCTTGGACATTTTGATGTTCGCTTGTCGATGTCTCAGTTCTATTCGCTGGGAAAATCAATGAGCAGCTTGAGGTGACTCTGCTACACTCTAGTGGTAAGAAGCCGTAATGTTGGCTGGTATCAATCGGAATGCTTTATGGGAGATGTAGTTTGTAGTCAATTCATGCTCAAAACCTATTTTAAGTCAATCATGGGCCTATAAAACGCTGGGGGGGCACATAAAATGACATGGCGGGCCACATGTGGCCCGCAGGCCTTGAGTTTGACAGATGTGGCTTAAGGTTATTTACAGGTCCTGGTCTGAAATCCTTGTTTGGGCTTTTCTTGGTGTGTTTTACATGTACAGATACCGTATTTTCCGCACTATAAGGTGCACCTTCAATGAATGGCCTATTTTAAAACTTTTTTTCAGATATAAGGTGCATAGAATAGACGCTACAGTTAGGGTTGCCACCCGTCCCGTATTGAACCTATACGGGATGCGATTTGTTCCGTACTCTACGGATGTGGATGTGTAATAATAAAGATGTGGTCCCTGAGTGCTTTATATTCTAGGCTGCCCCAGTCATTGTTTCACTCACAGTGTGGTGTTGCGATATTGTGCCCAACTGCTTTCTGGGCCAACCGACAAGCTGCCGCCGCAGTCTCTGTCTCTCCTTCCCCCCGGCTTTAAATGTATAGGGGTTGGTCCCTTGGTCAGTAGAAGCAACCGGATTAATATCTAAAGCCACTTTGTTGACATAAAGAATGTCAACAAAACAGTCCGACTCGTGTCGGCGAGGAGAGCCTTCTGCGACTGGGCCGGGGCGTGGCCGGACAATGGTCACCCTTCTCCGTTCGCCCACAGCATGTTTGTGGAGAACGTGATGCTAAAGGACCTGCAGACGACCTGATTATCAGGTCGTAGGTAGATAGGTCAGTCAGTCAAACTTTATTAACAAACCAGCGTTCTGACAACTATCCCAGCATGCACCGCACGCTTCTTCTTCTACGGGCGAAAATGAAGTCGGCGGCTGCTTACCGTACTTGCTAGACCTGTTGTGGCTCAATATTGGTCCTTATATAAGGCGCACCGGATTATAAGGCGCACTGTCGGCTTTTGAGGAAATTGAAGGTTTTTAGGTGCGCCTAAAAGTGCGGAAAATACGGTACTTTTCCATGCATGCATGCATGGTGTTCTCTCTGAGTACTCTTTCTCCCAGAGTCCTAAAACATGTTAGGTTAATTGGTTACTCTAAATGTATGAATGTCTACGGTTGTTTGTGCTATGTCTCTGTGTTGGTGTTGTCCTGGACAGGTGACCTGCTCTATGGCTGCCTCTCTATCACAATAACAAATTTTGCTGAACAATAAATTGTCACAGAAATTATTTTGATGAACGAAAATATTGATGCTTTGGAACCACTTTCACATTATATATTCATAATGGTGTAATAATGCAAGTTTGCCCTCTTGACTAATAAGACTAATAAACTTTAAGCGTTCTGTACAAAAATTAAACGGGCAGTATTATGTCACATCGACTTTTGTAACCTTTACATCATGTTATAGTGTTATTTTTTTATATCAAAAACATATCTGGAGTGTTGCTTTGACTCTTTCATGCATCCATCCATTTTCTGCCGCTTATCCGAGATCGGGTCGTGGGGGCAGCAGCTTCAGAAGGGAGGCCCAGACTTCCCTCCCCAGCCACTTCTTCCAGCTCCTCCGGGGGAACCCCAAAGCATTCCCAGTCCAGCCGAGAGAAATAGTCCCTCAAGCGTGTCCTGGGTCTTCCCCGAGGCCTCCTCCCAGTGGGACGTGCCCGGAACTCCTCACCAGGGAGGCGTCCAGGAGGCATCCTGACCAGATGCCCGAGCCTCAACTGGCTCCTCTCGACGTGGAGGAGCAGCGGCTCTACTCTGAGTCCCTCCTGGATGACCGAGCTTCTCACCCTATCTCTAAGGGAGAGCCCAGCCACCCTGCGGAGGAAACCCGAAATGGGTTTCCTGCTCTATGGCTGCCTCCTCCGGGGGAACCCCAAGGCATTCCCAGGCCAGGATGCATCTGGTCAGGATGCCTCCTGGACGGCTCCCTGGTTAGGTGTTCCGGGCACGTCCCACCGAAATGGGTTTCCACCCTGCAGATCACGAAAGTACGTGATCTCGTTCTTTCGGTCATGACCCAAAGCTCATGACCATAGATGAGGGTCGGAACGTAGATCGACCGGTAAATCGAGAGCTTCGCTTTTTGACTCAGCTCTCTCTTCACCTCGACGGACCGGTACAGCGCCCGCTTCATGGCAGACGCTGCCCCAATCCGCCTGTCGATCTCCCGCTCCCTTCTTCCCTCATTCGTGAACAAGATCCCCAGATACTTAAACTCCTCCACTTGAGGCAGGACGACCCCCCTGACCCGAAGAAGGCACTCTACCCTTTTCCGGCTCAAGACCATGGCCTCGGATATGGAGGCACTGAGCCTCATCCCGGCCGCTTCACACTCGGCCGCGAACCGCACCATTAGAGCTGCAGATCACGATCTGATGAAGCCAACAGGACCACATCATCCGCAAAAAACAGAGATGAGATCCTAAGGCCACCAAAACGGATCCCCTCAACACCTCGGCTGGTCAGAGATTCTGTCCATGAAGGTAATGAACAGAATCTGTGACAAAGGGCAGCCTTGGCGGAGTCCAAATCTCACTGGAAACGAGCCCGACTTACTGCCAGCAATGCGGACCAGACTCTGACACCGGTCATACAGGGACCAACACAACCCTACAACATCCAGAGCCTTAAGGAACTCCGGGCAAATCTCATCCACCCCCAGGGCCCTGCCACCGAGGAGCTTTTTGACCACCTCGGTGACCTCGTCCCCAGAGATTGGAGAGCCCAACCCAGAGTCTCCAGGCTCAGCTTCCTCAACAGAAGGCATGTTGGTGGGATTGGGGTTTTCTTCGAAGTATTCCGCCCATTGGCCCACAACGTCCCGAGTCGAGGTCAGCAGCACACCATCATCCCCACTACAATCAGTGTTGGTGCTGCACTGCTTCCCCCTCCTGAGATGCCGGATGGACCAGAATCGCCTCGAAGCCGTACGGAAGTCTTTCTCCATGGCCTCTCCAAACTCCTCCCACGCCCGAGTTTTTACCTCAGCAACCACCCGAGCCGCATGCCGTTTTGCTTGCTTTCACGCATTTTTGAGAAATTATTTGATCTCCATGGCAACCATTCAACTGTTCAAAATGCTGGGTATAACGATCGCCACCTTCGAGGACGAAGCTCCTCCTCAGAGATGCAGCTTCCAAGCTTCTGCTTCACAGACCTAAACCTAACCTTAACCCGAACTATTCCACTCAGTTCCTTCAGACTAGCCAGCAGCAATTAGCAAACACCTGGTGGAACTGCACACCTGCTGAGCTCATTATACTAGCTACTTCCCACTACAACGCTGGTAAGAACGTTGTTAAAAGGTTATTTGAGGAGTAATGTTGTGATGACTTCTTGAAGGTGGAGTTTCAGAAAGAGCTGGAGTTTTTAAAGAGACAGAGGCCCAATTTCAAGGTGTAATGTTCCAAAAGCAAATTTCTTTTAAGTTATGTTTGATATATACACCATCTTTATAACAACAGAAGGCAGAGTTACTTGATTGTGCCTGGAAAATACACAATACTGGCCCTTTAACACAGGAACTGGAAGATATTTCAAATATCCGAAACAAAACACAAAACAGCCAAAAACAACAAATAAAACAGAAATAAAAACTTAACCACAACTCTGTAAATACATTTGCCCTTCAAAAAAAGAAATTATCAAGTTTATTTTATTTTATCTTGTGATCAATTGCTTAATTGCTTATCACAACAGGCTTAGGTATCGGAAATTGATAAATAGCTGAAATAGTTTTCATCCATCCATTTTCTTACACCCTTGTCCCTCAGTGGGGTCGGGAGGGTTGCTGGTGCCTCTCCAGCTAATGTTCAGGGTGAGAGGCGGTGTACACCCTGGACAGGTCGCCAGTCTGTCGTAGGGCAACACAGAGACACACAAAACAAACAACCATGCACACACACCTATAGGGGCAATTTGGAGAGGCCAATTAACCTGACAGTCATGTTTTTGGACTGTGGGAGGAAACCAGAGTACCCAGAGAAAACCCACCATGCACAGGGAGAACATGGAGACTCCATGCAGAAAGACCGGGGCCGGGAATCGAACCCAGAACCTTCTTGCTGCAAAGCAACAGCTCTACCAACTGCACCACTGTGCAGCCCCGAAATAGTTTTCAAGTTTACATTATTATTATTGTGCAGAATTCTGTATCGTTTTTGCCTTTCTGCTTTTTTTTTCCGTGTAGTTGGAGCCGAACAACTTAACCTGTTAGGATTAGCGGCCTGCGGTGATGTTGGTGGAAGACCTATGATTAAAAGTGGACAATAACACCACAATAATTCAGTTAATCAGGTATGTTTCAATAAACACACTGAATGCAAAATTAGGAATGTTAAAATAATCAATCATTTAGACACTATCTGAACATCCAGTCCAAACAGAAATACTAATGTTGTGTGTGCAATCTGGATGGCTGTGATGCCTCCACAGCCTCCATCTTTGTCAGATTACAAGCCACAGTGGCTAACAGAGCAGAGAATGGAGCCCACAGCAATCTAGCAGTGGTGAATTGAAGTGCCAGACCAACCAATTATGTTGTCAGCACTCGCGCTGAAAAGAGTGTGCCACTGCACCATTGTGATCATTTTAGCGTAAGGACCACAGAGAACACACACACACACACACACACACACACACACACACACACACACACACACACACACACACACACACACACACACACACACACACACACACACACACACTCAAACACCAGCTGTAGTCAGAAAAATAACACTCATCTCGTCCCTGCAGCTCATTGCCCCGTCAGGACAAAAATAAGGAAGAAACACTTATACCATAAAACGCTGAAGAAAACACACACGCACACGCACACACACACACACACACACACGCACACACACACACACACACACACACCCACACACACCCTGCACAACCAGATACATCCAGATGATAAGTCTGCTTCTCTTTGAACCTGTCAAACTAAAACACACACCAGCTCTTCTCTTTTTAGAACTTAAAGGACAAAGACGGAGCTTGGTGCATGTCACAATGATTACACAGAACTGGATCCACAGAGCAATGAGCGGGTTGGGGGGAAACCTTGTGTCCATTAAATGTTTTCGAAATAAAATAAAAGTAAAAACACTGAAGGAACATGTTTCATGTGCAAAAGAAAAGGCCTACTGACAAGCATGTCTCTGTATCTGTTAGCTGAAAAATGCCTTTAATATACGTGTTGAATTTGCCTGTTTGTCAAAGGAGCTGTTAAAGACTGTAAACTAATCTAAAGGTCAGCTCAGTGAGATCACGTAACGTCCTGTGAGCCCGAGTGGGAAAACTATTTACTTAGTTGAAACCAAATCCCAAGAAAAAAAACCCTATTATAGTAAAATCTAGACTTATTTCATGTGACTGAGGTCAAACTGTTGTGTTCACAGCCAAACAGACTTTAAAAAGAAACTGGAACTTTTGATGAACCTCATGAGTGTCGCTCAGGCCTGACACAATTAATTGTGATTAATCAATTATTGAAGTAATCGTCAACTGATTTAGTAATCATTTAGTTGTTATCTGTGTTATAAAGACTCAAAAAAATGAAATTTGCTGAAAAAGCAACACCCTCAGAACAGTAATTAATCAAAAACTGTACAAAATATGAATACAAATGTTTAACCAACATATTTACAGTGTAATTCACTAAATTCACTTAAAGAAAGCTATGTTTACTTTATTTCAAAAAGGAATTTATTTATTATTTGCCTCTTTTAGGAGGCAAATAAACAAATTTGCCTCTTAAGTTATTTTTTCCACAATATTAAAAATATTGTGGAAAAAATAACTTAAGGGGTTAAATGAGGCAAATCTCTGCCCATATCAGAAACCGCCACTGTGTGCATGTTTTCAACAACTGTTTAAGAAAATGTTTTATTTTCTCAACCCAAACACGTCTGAAGACTCTTAAGTTTTCTAAGTTTTTGTATTCAGGAAGATTTAAAGGAAGCCATTTTGTTTTAAATGTTAATTTAGAAATGCCCTTCTCCATTCATTTCCTGTGAACTTGTGCAATGAGGCGATGGTCGCTATGAGCTACCAGCAAAATTCATGCATGTGAAATTTCGAGCTTGCATACATAGATGTGCGCACATCTATGTATTCAAGTGGCACTAGTGATGCAACTCAAGAAAGTTCAAAATGTTGAACTTTTGTTGCTGTGAATTAGGTAAACCTCGGTAGGAGGGAGGTTTATAGGTCAAAGTAAGTAATAAAATGTATCTACATTATGTAATATTGAACATTAAAATTTTCAGATTTATTGGCATGTGTTAACACATTAATATTTACAGACCTAGCAAACCTGCTCCCAAGATTAAAGTTGTACTGCACAGTAATTCTTTCCCATTTCCAGATTTGATTAGAGTAAAATATGACACAAAGAAGTTCAAAGCTGTGGAAATACAGAGATGAGAGAAATATTTGTGACTCTTACTCTTTGGACAGAAACCCAAGGTTTGCGGTTTTCATGTCTCTGTTTTTCTCAGCATTTGCTTTGATGTGCGCAGCTTTTATGTGTCAGAAGTAAAACTCTCGTCATGACCCCACTGCACCCGAACTGCATTTAAAGAACTGCAAAGGACAAACAATATGAAGAAGTGGAATAAATGGCATCTTAAACTGAAAACAAAGTAAAAGCCCAGACAGTAACGGCCGTCTCTCTGAAGATGTGTCTGTATTCATGGAGGCAGTTATCAGCTTTTAGATGTAGTCCTTCCTCAGAGTCACTCACTGCTTCTCTGTCCTTCGGCCATAAGTGGCCTGATGCATCTATATTGATACCCGCCTGTTAGCAGACATTTCAGTCACCGCTTTCTGATAAAATATTGATGCATGCTTCACTGTTTCACTCCTTCCTCCTCTATGAAATTGTCCCACATCTTGATTTTCTGATGTTCCCGTGAGACATCCGTTATTGTGGCAGTCCCCTTCCTCCAACCACACCAGATTAAAAATGAATGTCTGTCCTTTCTACTTTTGTCCCTTTCCTCTTACCACTTACCGGAAGTTTTTCCAAGTGTCTCTCTGATTAAAAATAGATGCAAATCTTCTCTTACCTTTTTTCCCCACTACCAATTATGAAACTTAACTACGGAAGAAGATTAGAGAGACTGATTAAAAGTCAGAATTCTAAGAAAAAAAAAGTCTGAATTCTGTCATGATCTTGGGTTGTTTTGTATTTCAGTGCTTTGGGGTCATTTTTTCCCCTGTAACTGGTTTCAGCTGTTTCTCGTCTCCCTGTGAGCCTCTGTGTGTATAAAGTCTCACCTGTGTCATTGTTACTGTTATTTATTTTACAGTAAATTGTGAGAAATTTTTAAGAGAAAGGGAAGACACACAGCAAAGGTCAAGGAGTCATGACTCAAACCCTTGGCGGCCGTGTTGACGACTGAGCCCACTGAACGTGGATCCCAAAAACTTTTGTCACCCAGATTATATTGCTGTAATCGTAAACTCAATCCATCATGTCTGCTTGGAAACTGTAGCAGAACTCAACTGACCTAAATCCACACTTCTACTTTTGCAAAGTGTAGAGAGGGGACCATGCCCCATGCCGCCACTCAGATTGTTATGAGATAGTAAAGATAAAACCATAAAAATGTGTAAATTGAGATTTAAAGGCTCTCAGTGTTTCAGCTGTTTTACAGTTTTCTGGAAGTTTGTTCCAAATTTGTGGTGCATAGAAACTGAATGCTGCTTCTCCTCGTCTGGTTCTGGTTCTGAGGATGCAGAGCAGAACCAGAACCAGAAGATCTGAGGGGTCTAGACGGTTGATACAGTAATAACAGATCTTTAAGGTATTGTGGTGCTAAACCGTTCAGTGATTTATAAACTAACATCAGTATTTTAAAGTCTATTCTCTGAGCTACAGGGAGCCAGTGTAGGGACTTTAAAACTGGTGTTATGTCTCTATCTTCCTGGTTTTAGTGAGAACAGCAGCAGCAGCTTCTGGATCAGCTGCAGCTGTTTGATTGATTTATTAGTCAGACCTGTGAAGACGCTGTTGCAGTAATCAATGTGGCTAAAGATAAACACATGGATGAGTTTCTCTAGATCGTGCTGAGACATCAGTCCTCTAATCCTAGAGATGTTCTTCAGGTGATAGAAGGCCGACTTTGTGACTGTCTTAATGTGGCTCTGAAGGTTCAGGTCAGAGGTCATCACTACTCCCAGGTTTCGGGCTGATCGCTGGTTTGCAGTTGTAATAACTGAAGCTGTGCATTGATTCTAGTTCGCTCCTCTTTAGGTCCAAAGATAATAACTTCAGTTTTGTTTCTGTTCAGCTGGAGAAAGTTTTGGCTCATCCACACATTTATCTGTTCTAAGCATCTATTCCAGTGTTTCTCAACCTTTTTCAGCCCAGCGCCCCCCCAGCCTTTATCCAGGTCCATCACCGCCCCCACCAAAGAATTTGTAGGCTACTTTGCACTGACTATTATTTTATTATTAATATTACTATCACTATTGTAGATGTTTTGATTTTTATGCTTGTTTCTGTATTTATCATCAAAAATAATTTCCCAGAGAACAAAAAAGTCATGGGAATAGAAATTATTTTCACAGGCGTCTATGAAAAATGCAATGAACATTCAAGTTAAAATCAGTAGGCCTAACATCAGCCAGAGTGGAAACAATATTCTTGTTCTTTGCCATTTTCTAGTTGTTAAATATTCCACAAAATGACCAGATAAAAGATGTTCAACATGCCAGTTTAAACTTTGAACTATTTGCAAACCGACTGAGCTCTGCAACATTAAAACATGGATAGAATGTAACTACATTAATCATAACTCTTCTTCTCTTCAGTGTTTGTCAGTTTCTGGTGGTGCAGCTCTGTGCTGCCTTCAGGAGAATGGGACATCAGAGTTTCATCCATAAAACTTCAACATGGCATTTATTGTTCAAACCAGAGCTTTCAGTGGAAAAACAAAAGTTCCAGATCCTTTTAATGCCATACAAATATGAGACAGAAACATGGATTATATCTTTATATAAACCTGTCTATTGATTTATAGATTAATAGTTTTACTGGACAGAAATTACAAAGAACAAATCTGGTTCTTAATCAAATCCTAATGAGTCAAATTGAAAGTGTCATGGAGTCATCAGCCTCATGACATTAACACTGACATGAAAAATAATATTGAAGAAATAAATATATCAAATCTAATTAAAAACATAAATAAGTGATCAGTTCTTTACTGTTATGGTCTGTAAGATATATTTATTCTCAGTACTAGATGTGGTCTCAACAAACCCATGACACTTCAACAATATTATTTTACCTTTTATCTGGAAATAGTGTCTGTATATTCTTGCCATACAGTCTCTGTATTAATTATTGCTCGAAAGGTCTTGCCATACCAGTTTATTCCTCTGTATTTATTTTAGTTTCTTAGTTTATTCTTGCATTTTGTTCTTCATTCATTTCCATTTAGTTTCCTTTGATTAGTATTATCCTCTCTTGGTTTATTGCTATGTCCACTTTAGTTTCTTTCCTGTTGCTGTCATGTTGAGATTAATTTGTCGAACCCACATGCGCAGAACACACTCTGGAGACAGGTAAGATTAAGGTGATTTATTAAATACAGTGTAGACAAAATATATATACAAGATGGTCCGGAACTGGTGCTCGTCTTCGTGGTTGTGGATCTTTGCTGAAGATTTCGTCTGAGCACGGAGAGGTGTACCGCAAGGATCCGGAACTGCAGGGGCATGAGCTTCTCTAGAGGGTGGACAGGTGAGTGGAGGGAGATGCCAAATGGGGAGCCGGGAGGGAGCCACTTGACCAGGGATCTGCCACTGACAGAACTGAGAGCTGGTCTCAGAGATTGTGGCCACCAACGGGTAAGATCCGCGGGGTCCCGAGGATCTTGGTTGATCTGCCGAGGTTCGTGGAGATTCAAAGAACTCAAGACTTCACGGAATGACGACCTAGGAGAGGCAGCATAGAAGGAGATTACATCACAGGCTAACACTCTGGCACAGGAGTGTCGGCGGCTCCGTCCTGATAAACTCCTCCAACAATGGTAAGTGGCAGCAGGTGTGCAGCTGCAGGTCCACGCCCTCCAGGAGGTCCCCGGATGCCCCCTGGTGGAGAAACTGGAGACGCCCCAACCAGCCTTCCCCAAATCCTAACAGTTGCTAGATTTATTTTATCATTTATTGACCATCAGTAATCTTCACTCATCACCTGCTGCGCCGCCTAATCGTCATGTGTTTCACATCATGTGTTGATTTTTTCACTGTTCAGCGTCAGATTCTCTGTTTTTATGCCATAATTCACGTCTAGTTCGTCGCTCCGTTTTATGTCCAGCTTCTCCTGTTTCAGAGTTCTGCGCAATGTGCTCCTCGTTTTTTTTTTTTTTTTTTTAAGCCCCTAAGGTGCAGGGCAGTCGGGAAGAGTATCGATGGGGAAAAGGCAGTCTGACATAAACCTTTTAAAACAACGGAAACAATTTCTGCTTTCTGATTATTGAAATTTAAAAGTACTGTGTTGTTCCATCACCCCCATTTCATACCGGACCACTTACAGCACCGTGTTAACGCTATAAAATGAATGCTCTCTATCGTGGTATCACCCATGGAGGGATTTCTTTATTTCTTTATTTAAATAGGTTCATTTTTCAGAGGGATACACAGTGAGGGTATCTGATTTTAGCTACCAGTAGCAGAACGGAGCTGCGCCAAGAAGCTAACAGAAGCTAACAAACACTGAATAGAAGAAGAAGAGCTGCCATCAATACAGTTGCAGCCAAGCATGGTTTAATGTTACACAAGACAGTTTTACCAAGTTGCTCTAAGTCTAAACTGGTATTGTTGTGCATTTAAGGTGTAAAGTTTACCTTCGACCAAACGCCCCCAAAAGGCATCCCAGTGGCCCCCTTTTGTAAAAATGTCTGCCAGCGCCCCCTGCCGTCCTCTGAACGCCCCCTGGGGGGCGGTACTGCCACGTTGAGAAACGCCAATCTATTCAGTGATTGGATGGGTTCAGAGTCACCTGATGACATTGTGATGTAGAGCTGTGTATCATCCGCATAATTATGGTAGCTAATCCTATTTCCTGTTATAACCTGAGCCAGTGGGAGAATATAAATATTGAAAAGAAGGGGTCCTAGGATTGAACCTAGTGGTACCTCACATGTGACCTTTGACCTCTCTGATGAGAAATTTCTGATCGAAACAAAGAAATCCCTGTTCTTTATGCAAGATTCAAACCAGTTGAGCACTGGACCGAAGAGTCCGACCCAACTCTCCAGTTGATTCAGTAAAATGTCGTGGTCAACAGTGTCAAAAGCTGCACTGAGGTCCAACAGAACCAGCACTGTGGTTCTCCCACAGTCTGTGTTTATATGGATATTATTGAACACTTTGACTAGGGCCGTCTCTGTGCTGTGGTGAGACTGGAAACCAGACTGGAAGGAGTCAAAGTGATTCATTATTGTTAGGAAGTTATTTAATTGTTTAAAAACAGCTTTTTCAATAATTTTGCTGATGAATGGGAGGTTGGAGGTCGGCCTGTAATTCTGCAGTAGGGATTTGTCCAGATTGTTCTTTTTTATAAGTGGTTTGATAACTGCTGTTTTCAAAGCCTGGGGGAAAACACCTGAAGAGAGCGATGAGTTACTATTTGGATCAGATCTTTAGCAACGACAGGCAGGACTTTCTTAAAGAAATGTGTGGGTAGGACATCCAGACAGCAGGAACTGGAGCTTAATTGACTTATAATTTCTTCTATGGTTTTATAATTTAGTAGTTGAAATTGGGTCATTTTTCCTGCATTTGTTTTGTTTGGGCACAGCATTAGTACTGTCTTTGGAGTGGATGTGCAGATTAATCCTCTGATCTTTTGAATTTTCTCTGAAAAGAAACTAGAAAACTTGTTGCAGGCAGCAATAGATTGAAGTTCAGGTGGTAACGTCATTGGAGGATTTGTGAGCCTGTCAACAGTGGCAAATAAAGCTCGAGCATTGTTAATGTTTTTGTTTATGACATCTACAAAGAAAGCTTCTCTGGCATGTTTTAGTGTTGTGTGATAGTTACGTAGTCTTTCCTTGTAGATGTCATAATAAACGTGCAGTCGAGTTTTACGCCATTTCCGTTCGGCAGAGTTGTCTTTCTCCATGGAGATTTCTTCCTACCAGTCACAACCTTCACTTTAGTGGGGGCAATGTAATCAATGATATCTGAAAGTTTGCACTGAAAATCATCCACCAACTTATCTATGTCATTATAGCTTAAGGGCGAGGAAGAAGAGTAGATTTGATTAAATGTTTCTGCTGTGTTTTCTGTGAAAGTACGTGTTGTGATCATCAACAACAACAGGCAAAACTTTAAAAAATGTGTGTGTAGGACATCCAGACAGCAGGAACTGGAGCTTAATTGACTTATAATTTATTCTAACTCTAATATATTACATAGCTTTTTTGCCCCTCGGTCTTGGGGGTTGTCAACATGAATGTTGAAATCACCGACAATTATCAAACAATCATAATCAATGCATATCAGAGATAGAAGCTCATTCAAGTCCGTAAAGAAATTTTCCACCTATGTTGGAGTTTTGTATAAAGTTAGTGTCAAAGTTCATTTGTGGCCTTTTACCTCAATTCCAAGATGCTCAAAAGACGTGAAATTACCCAAAGAGATTTTACTACAGCTTATGGTATTCTTAAATATTGAAGCCACGCCTCCTCCTTTTTTGTGTTTTCTATTCTCACTTAAAAAATTGTACGTAGGAGGCGCTGATTCAATTAGTATGATTGCTTCATTATTGTCATTCAGCCATGTTTCTGTCAGAAATTAAACATCAATATTATGCTCAGTGATGAAATCATTAATTAATAGAGCTTTAGCACAGAGAGATCTGGTGTTTAAAAGAGCTAGTTTAAGTGACTTGGAGGCTGAAAGTTCTTCAGTCTGAGGTTCCTTTAGACAGGGGATCAGTCTGAGGTTTGAATTAAGACCGCTGTTTTTTGTATTTCTGTGTTTTGTAACTTTTCTTGTAGTGATCCAGACAGGTAATGTCCTGTTTTGCACTTCTGGGGGGCCAGACACATTCTGGAGGAAGACGGGTGTAAAGATAATATCTGGACCCCGGTCTCAGACCTCAGAGACTCAGAGTGCTGGATCCTCTGGGAAGTCAGAGGCAGGTGGCTTAGATGAAGTGTGGTCTGCTATGTTAGCGCTAAATAGAGTCGTGTCGAGGCGAACCTGTTGCTCCATTCCATCCGTAAATTTGAGAAACTCTGGTCCGGAAGACATTTGTTCAAAGGTATCTTGTGAGTGAGAGTAGGAGCAGAGAGGGAGGGGGAAGGAGGAGGGGAACCAGTCGCTATGTTCCCAGTCGATGTTTTATCAGTTTGTTTTGGGACACTTTGCTTCTGATAAGCGGAGGGTTCCATCCTAGTCAGACATCATTGAGCCTGTTTTTCTGAAGCGATGGTCACATTGTTGTTCTTGTTGATAAAATGAAAAATGTTTGCAGTGAGCAGCTTTATCCCATGTTTCTTAAGATTGCGTCCGCCTCTTCCAAAGAGGTGAAAGGGCTGCCAATAGATCCAGAGGTTATCGATGAAGGTCACTGAGCTGGCAGAGCAGGTTTTAATCAGCCATTTGTTTATCATGTCCAGCCTGGAGTGTTTTTCGTCTCCCCATTGAGGTGATGGAATTGGACCACTGAGAAATAACTATATTTTTAATGTTCCCATAGTGTCCAAAGGAATATTAAAGTCCTTTTTCAGAATCTCCGATTTTTGCTTTGCCAGATTGTTGGCTCCAACATGCACAACTAAAGTCTCCATGTTTGGCTGATCAGTGGTTAGAGAGAGCACTTCGCGAATCAAATCAGATACAGTGTCACCAAGAAAAGAAATCACTCTCGTTTTGTTGGGATTGCAAACATGACTGATTCCATTTACTGCCTCATCTCAAACAATAAGCACTCTTGGCATACCTTTCGTTTTCCTGATGGTCACTTTGTCTTGCGGAGCTTTGGGGGGTGGATGTGTTGGTCTAGCCCAGGGGTGGGCAATCCTGGTCCTCGAGGGCCGGTGTCCTGTAACTCTTAGATGTCTCCCTGGTCCAACACACCTGGATCCAACAGCTGAATCACCTCCTCAGAGCAGTCAAGTCCTCCAAAGTCCTGCTAACAACCTCATTATTTGACTCAGGCGTGTTGAAGTAGCGACTCTAAAAGTTGCAGAAATCCGGCCCTCGAGGCCTGGAGTTGCCCACCCCTGGTCTAGCCTCATTGTTGATGTTTGAAGGTGGGTTTTCACTCAGAGGCTCAGGCTGGAGTGCAGAAAATCTGTTTTTCAGTGGGATTCCCACGGAGTCAGGATGCTTTGAGGCTCGGGCTGGTTGCTTTGTTTTTGGTAGCGGGGTCAGTGGTGCCGTTACGGCTGCAGCTGCTTGTTTTGGTGGAGCAGGTGTTGAAGTTGCCAGGTGCCAGGTTGAAGTTGCGTAGCAAGTGTTGAAGTTGCCTGTTCTTATCGGATCCGCAGTGCGAGACTCCCGTTTCGGCTTGGCACCCTGAGCGTTCCAGGGTGAGCTGTTGGTACAAGGCGCACAGCCTCTCCGTTGATTTGAGGAAGAGTTATCTCATTTCCACAGGTAGCGTTGATCTCGAAGTTCACCTCCAGCAGGTTAATCTTCTTTTCAATAGAATGAAGTCGTATAATAATGCACATGCCCGTGGATTCACATTTTTTGCAGAACCACAGATCCATCGGATTCGGCACCTGAGTCATTCCAGAGCAGGCTACGTGCACAATGAATGTGCAGCCATCACAGAACATCAGTGGGTTTCCGTTCCAGCCGTTTTCGACCGAGCACACAGAGCAGCAATACATGTCCTTCAAGTTAAAAATAAAAGTAGGAAAATCTCCCGGTCCTGAGGTTTGAAGTAATCCTGTAATGATGTCAATAATGTAAATATAACTATAAAAATTGTGACTTTAAAAATAATTCATAGGCAAAGTTATCAGTAAGGACGAGAGAGAGCAGGATAAGCTGTTACTGTTGAAACTTTTGGGATCCTGGGTTGTTGAGGTAGTTTGATTTCATTCTAGTTTCATTATTATTGTGTTACTTTACTGTTTTGATGGGATCAGTCTGGTTCCTGTTTTCCTTTAGTTCAGTTCTTAGTTATGTTTATTTCTTAACTCCCTCGTCCACTGGAATGGACATGATATTTTTATGGGATTAAACCAGTAAGAAAATTAAGGAATTTGTTATTTGCCTGATGGAACTTACAGATTGGTTTCTCATTAAACAAAAACAATAAAGTTTAGACTCTTAACTTCATACTAGTGAGTTTCAGGCATCAGACAAGACGAGCATGTGGCATGAGGAATAAGCATCTGTTTTCCATCAAAAATATTAATTTATGTTCATAGCAGCTTAAAAAATTACTCTCAGCATAATTTTAAGTATTTCCTGTCATAGTATTTGAAGGTATTTAGAATTTTTTTTCTGTCATGAAGTCGTAGGATTTTTTTAAAGTTGAGTGTCCATCCCAGTGGACATCAGGAATTTGTGCATATTGTACAATGCCTAATTATTATTCAGTGTTATCGTGCAAAGAAAGCAGCATATATCAGCATTTCACAGCCATTTTGTGATTTGTTAATGATTTTATACTATTTAATTTTTTCAATGATGGTGTATAAACTCCCAGACTTTCTTGAACTGACTGTACATCGAAAGATATCTGATATTGAGTGCCTGGATATAGGAAATAAGCCATGTGAGAATAGGAATTAGATGGTAAATTGGTATGTTATTATTTGTAGTAATATAAAGCAGTCCTAGTTTTTCAAAGTGTCTCATCCAGAGGTGTTCAAGCTATACAGTGAATCAATGAGTGGTGTTGTCCTGCTAGATGAAATTGTCAGTCTGTACCACACAAAAATCTGGGTCAGTGCCCACCAGATGCAAAAGGCCATAATACACAGGAAAAACGCATTTCAACTGTAACACATGTAAAATCCAGCTGTGCTTTGTGCCACACTGAAACTGCTTCAAGGGTATTCATCAAAAATGAGAGATTACATGAAAATACCAAGCAAGCTGATGCTGTGTCAAAGGTTTGGTAACTGTGTAATCCTTTTATATTACTACAAATAATAACATACCAATGGATTTGAAAGTTCAATGACACATTACTAAAGTCAAAACTACATTTTGTATTATATATTCTCTATTTAGACATGCACACTGATAAACAGAAAATCAGACATCCAGTTTAAAAGTTTGAGATCATGCCTAATCAGATATTACATGAAACTCTATGGGAAAAAGCATAGAAGTTTTCAAGATATTCTACACCCATTTAGTCGAGATGTCCATTACAATGGACATTAAAAAAACATATTAAAACATGAAATAGGAAAATTGTCTCTTTTTCCTTTTATTTCTAAGCTTAAGAGGAGTAAAAATCAGTTGGTCCACCTTCAGGTCTGAAGGGGTTAAGTCACTCTAGTTTAATTATATTTCTTTAGTCTAGTTCAGGGATCGGGAACTTATGGCTGGGGAGCCAGATTTGACTCATTTCATGGATGCATCTGGCTCGCAAATAAATCTTTTTAATAAAATAAAAAAGTTAAAAATACTAAACATTCTGATGTATTTCAATCCATTCATTTACTGCTCATATTCATGAATGCGGGAGGCAAGAGCCAATCACAGCTGTCCTCTGGAACAACACCACACGTCATTTTTATTGGATAACATACATGTGGCGTTGTGAGGTCAAGAAGTAAACTTTCCTCCTTTTAATCAAGTAATTGTCTAGATTATTGCAAAAACCCTTTTATGGAAGATGACTTAAAGAAAAAAGATGAGGTCTATTGTAATTTTCAGTAGGAATGGACAGAGGAATTTGCCTTTGTGAAGAGAGCAGGTTCTACAGTGTGTAATATGCAATGACAAAATTGCATCAATGAAACTGTCAAATCTAAATTCTGAATGACGATTTGGAAAGACATCAATCAGAGTTGGTGAGCAAACACAAGTGGTGAGAAATAAAAGAATGTCAACCTGGTGACCAGCTGATTGTCAAAACTTTGAGCCCACATCCCGTCACAAACCACACACTGCACCGTGTGAGTATCGTTGTACTGACAATGTTTAGCTCTCTGTGTGCATGTGAGCAGTCTCTCACATCTAGAGAACATTAAGACCAACCTACGATCATGTCCAACGTCTACATGAAGCTTAACCTCACCACCCATCAACAAAGACTACAAAGCCATCAGCAAAACCATGCAGCAGCAGAAATCCCATGAATGCTAAAAAGTACTTTATTCATTGTTGGTTAGCAACAGCATAACAACGTTGTTAAAGAGTTCAGAGACTTATTCTACTTTAAGTGTTGGTCTTATATAAAATGCACACATTTTTAAACATATTGCCTGGCTCTCATAAAATCGCATTTTAAAATATGTGACGTTTTTGACTCTCTCAGCCAAAAAGGTTCCTGACCCCTGGTCTAATGATTCTGTAGTGTTAGAATTAATTCCTGTTCCTGTACACTCTCCCTCGCCCCCTGCGCAACTTTCTCTCTCTCTCTCGCACGCTCTCTTTATGCCTTTCTTCTCAGGAAGATTTTGTTCAAAGAAAGAAAACTGTCTGGAAAATGTGCACAAAATTTTATATGTACGTTTTTTTTTAGTTTTTTTTTTACAAAAATATGAAATTAAATACTTTCCTGCTGCATTCCTAAGATGCATGTTTTCATTTAGGTCCATCAATGTAACATCAGAATCGGTTTTGTGGCAAAGTTTGTACACACTGCACAATGACTACTTCCTAAGCAATGAAGTGGTAACAATTGATTGCTTATTTTTTAAAGTTTATAATAGATTTAGAAAATATTGTTGCCTGTAAAGATGTGTCCTCATATCCCTATGGATTTATGTTGAACACATTGGGTAAAAAAAACATTTTAAAACCCTTTTGGTTTAAAAAAAAAGAAGACCCACTTTCAGGGCATCTTCCAATCCGAAGTGTCAGCAGTTTCTCCACAAAGCACAGCCACATTTCTTTTCCCACAGACGTTTGTCATTTTGCTCCATCCTAGGAATAAAGGAGGTGACAGCTATGCATTATTTAACAGAGATGTGTGTTTCTGCCATAATGGAACAAAGTAGTAAAGTGTTGCCTTTTACCGCTGCTATATCTGGATCTCTCCATCAGCTACAATGCTGAATCACAAAGACGTGCTTTATCCATACTCGATAAAAAGCTTGGGCGTCCAACAAGTGATGAACTCATGAAAGAGGATTCGAAGGGGATGGCCTTTTTTCCCCCCCATCACTCCCACTAAAACACAGTGGATTTCTGCACAAATCAGCACGTTGAACTAATCCATTAGTAGTTCCTGCCGGGACAGAAACAGGAATAAACTTTGAGAAGGAGAGCGTCAACTTTCCTCTTGCTCCAGCTGCCTCTGAAAACAAAATGGCCTCTCAAAACTAAAATCCTAAAAAAACTGAAGAGTAATGAAGAGCAGAAAAAAAGCACCAACTAGTCGATTCTTTACTCTGCAATGACTTTTTAAGGGAGTTGTCAAATAGTCCCAATCATGTGACAAATGGATTTTTCCAAGATGAGAGATGATGAACCAGGTGAGTTCAAATTGTGCAAGTATGTAAATAATTTTCCAAAGGGATTCTGCAAACTCCAGCAAAGGATACCAAAATGGGGGCACAGTGTGGTGTGTGGTTAGCGTGGGCATCTCACATGTAGTGGCTGTAGACCGCAGTAGTCCGGGGTTCTACTCCCGTCCTCGGATCCCTTGGTCCATGCTTCTCTCCCCTGCCTTCCCTCTCTCTGTCCTCCTCCTGTGGGATTACTGTCAAAAATGGCAACTAGTACCTCCATTGGAGCAGTCATTCATGGCCATTACCAGCCTTCAGGGAACTCGGATCGAACTGAAGGACTGACTGGCCAAACTAAGCCAAACAGTCCATCATCCATGGCTTTTCCCAGCTTCTCTAAACTCTTTTCCCTACTATTGCACTGGAGAAGTTTTTTCACAAAGGTCCAGGGATCCATTCATACTGATCACAGCATCGGACTAACCCAGTTGGAGCAGTGCTTTGCATAACGAGTCATTTTTCCGTTCTTTGGACAATATGGTAAGGGAATCAGAAAAAGACCATATGTACAGTACATCTGGAAAGTAACACTTCACTATTCCACATGTGACAGCCTCACTCCCAATTGCGCAAAATTAAATTTGATAAATTAACTAATTAAGCAAGTTAATTACTTTTTTTAAATGCACATGCAAAACTCCAAAGCTGGAACTGTCATGAAGAGTGAGTTTGTTGATGGATCAAAATACAGACAGGAGCTGGGAGAACGGATCATGTTGAAAGTTCTAATGAAAAACAAAAAAAAGAAAAACTTACAATGAAAAACCATGGAGAATGCAGGGAGCCAGAACAAAATGAACAGGAACAACAAGGAGGTAACAGGACTAGGCGGAATGAACGGGATTTAGCAGGAGAAGGGTACAAACACTGTGAGGTTGAATGCTGGAACAAAAGACCTGGACTGATTAGTTAACAGGTTACAGGTGTGAGATGAGACCAGAGAGGTGGACTGTGGAGGGAGAGATGGGAACCAATGGGGAAACAGACAAGAAGTAGGAAGGGAATGAGTGAAGCTTAATGACCAGCAGCTGGGGAAGAAGAGTAAACTGTAGACTGACGCAAGGCAGCAAGGGAGGAGAAACAGAGAAACCAGGATTTAAAAGACTATCCCAAAGAATAAAACTAAGTAGACTAACAGTAAAATTTAACTAACAGAGGACACAAACATGGATGGAAGAAAATAAGAAATTAATACAGGGAAGAAACAGAAGCAAAGAGTCAAAATAACACGGGATATGACAGGAACCTTTACACTTTACATTCACGTGTGTCTAGTACGTCCATAAATCAGACGCACAAGCGATGAACACTAACAGTGACGGATGGGGGTTAATTTTTGCTTCAAAAAGGGATCTGAGGGGAAGCTGGAAGAGACTGTCATGTTAAAATGAGTTGGCTAATCAGCAAAGGTATTCAAGTCTGAAACTGCATCTCAATGCTAAACATACGGCAGCAGCACAGCAAAGCTAATATCAGCGTCCACAATCCACATTTAAAAACAAATGTGTGCTACTACAGAAATATTTTTGCCATAACTTTGAAAAGACAGAAACAAAACTGAATTAAAATCCAAGTCGGCTTTCTTATCTCCGCTGGTGTTCAGCACATTCAAAGGTGAACTCCCTTCATCTCACGTTGTGAAAAGGGCCTCTGGGTAGATAATCACATATTAGACTAGTCTGCTGACATGTTCAACATTGAGGTTTTCAGAACAAAGGTAACAGTAATTACGTGTCACAGAGAGAATATAATTAACCTAACAAAGAGCCGAGTATTTTCCTCTTTGAATACGATGGAACGTTTTTTTTCTTTTTCCTTGACAGTTTGCTACACAGAGGTTCTCTGGCTAATTAACATGATAACAAGTCTATTCACAAACAATGCTTATGAACAAATAAAAGTTAGGTTTGGACAAAAGTAAATGCTAGCGTAAATGAGTCATTGAACTGTTGGGGTGTATCCTTCCATATCACAGATCCCACATTGTTAGGTCGCTTTGTTGTTTGATTTAATCATAGTTTCATCATTATTTGGTGTTTCTTTCTAATTTTCATTGTTTTTGTCTTGTTTCTGTTTCACTTTAGTTCAGTTCTTCTCAGAATTTCCTATTACGTTTATTTATTGGTTATAGTTATTCTCCGTTAATCTAGCTTTTTTTTCCCTTTAGTCTAAGACTACACAGAGAGCAGAAATAAATCTGACTCGCCCCCTGTGCCACTCACTCTCTCTCTCTCTCTCTCTCTCTCTCTCTCTCTCTCTCTCTCTCCTCAGTCTGCCTCCAGCTCCCACTGCTCACACCTGTTAGCTCATCAGATCTTGTTTCAGCAATCTACCTCTCAGTACTTAAGCGCCTCTCTTTCAGTCGCTCCTCGTTGGCTGCTTCTGTTACTTTCTGTTCAGCTCTCTTACCCCTCATGTCTCTGTGTGCTTATTTCTTGGATTTGTGATTCATTTTCAGCCTTGGCCTCCTGTGGATTATTTTAAGTTATTCAATTTTTCACTAAACATTTTCATTATCATCTCTATGCCTTCGCTATTTTGCATTTGGACCCACAATAAACCGCAGAACCTACATCTGTGTACTGACCAAAACAATAGCTAATTGGTTGATTTCTCGAGCTGGTGATTTTTGATTTTAACTGACAAGTCAAACACAAAGCTTTATGGAATATGGTGGATCATCATTATATACACAAAACCTAAGACTTCTTATATGTTACAATGATCGTGACTTTTTTTAGTCCCATTTCTTCAGCAGAATTGATTTAAAATGAGCAAATAGGAAGTTGTTAAATCTGTGTCAACCACCTTTCAATGGTGTTCACAGTGTTATATTAGTCTTGATGATAAGCTATTTTTGTCATGGTGATGTTTAATCTTCTGACTCACATGCACAGAGAGTTTATTACAATAAATGAATAATGAATCTCAGAATGGTGCAAGAGGAACTGGAGGGCGGCAATCAGGAAAACTGTGGAGATCTGACAGGTGAGTATGAGTTGATGGGAAGATGGAACCTGGATTGAGAATGATATAAAAGGTAGATGAAGACATCAGGAAGGAGTGAGATGAGGGTGTTGTTTGTCCTTGTATGTTGATTTGGCAGGAGACACGGCAGCAGAGGTTTCTTGGCTGTACAGAATGTTTGGCGAATGGCAGGAGGCGGAGTCATGGTGGACGGACAGGTAAGAGGAGGATGGTGATGGTGATAATGATGATGATGATGAAGGTGAGTTGCATGAAGATGATTTCCAGTACTATTGGCAAAGACGAGATCTTGACAAGGTAATCCAGATTACTCAAATGGGGAGACTCTGGGTGCATTCATACCAGCCCTGTTTAATTCATTTGTCTAGGAAGTCTGATTCATTTGGGGAGTGCGAATGCAAATTTGAATTCTAATAATGACTAAAAAAGCAAACTCTGATCCGCCTGAACACCTACGTCTCGGTCCGGCTGAAGTGAACTGCTACGGTTGGAAGGCGTGTGAATGCAAGCAGAAGGTAACTACTTTGCTGGGCATTCTGGTCAATCTATTACTCTGCTCTGCGGGTTAACGGAGATGTTGTCGTTTGTCATGGTAACGGCTCTGTGTGATGACACAGAGAGCGAGGAGCAGCAGAATATAAATGGCGTAAAGTTCCTTTGTACCTGTTTATCAGCTTATTTTCCCTTTCTGTGGCGATTTTACACTTTTAATAAATTACAAAAACTGAATTTGTTTGAACCTTTATTCATAATCATCAAACAGGATGACATATTTTGTAATGTATTTGAGTCATGGTTTGTTACATTTGACAAACTAATTTTAACAACTAATTTATGTAATATTAAATTATTGACCAATATAAAAGAGCAATTTGCTTAGTGCTCTCATCATGACAGAAACCAAACTGTACATTTATTTCAAGAGAGAATACATATTTTGCATATCGAAACATTAGCAATTTTTTGGGGTGAATAAAATTTGTTGAATAATGAGACAAATTAAAACATAACAGGGAAAATGTTGAAAATACAGATTGAGTCAGAGGGCAAAAAAATTGCTTGAAAAAGTGCTGGAAACTGGCTGAACAATTACATCATCCGCAGTACAAACAGAGATGTTTATTTTACTTCGATTGATATTCTTGAAAGACAGCAACTGAGCATGAAGAGGCCCACGCTACTTTTTTTTTTACATAAATCAGTCAGTTAATTCACCTAAAGTAATTCATTTGTTATTCATTTAGGTGATAAACATTTCATTTGAGTAAAATTAGCTGTGCTGACAGAACTGACAGCCTCCACCCCCATTAGACGAAATCATTTTAATTGGAATTTTGTTCTCGTTTTAATTGTGCTGTTTTGGCTGAATGAGGATGGGCTCGTTCAGACAGCCTGGGCTAACACTGGAAGCAGAGAAATGGTGCTGATTAAAGACAATGAGTGATAAAATGTGGTGGAAATGAACTGTTTAACGCGCTTTGATTAAATATAAACACTGGAGCACAGACTCAGAGAGCATATCTCAGCAAGCAGGAGCCTCCGCCGTCATTCAACTGGTAAATCCTTTACAGATGGCAGGTGACGTCTGGAAACAAGTTGCTACTCTTCATCCATGAGCGGTTATCTCGGAATAAGGCTGTGAAATTTGGTAATGATGTAAGATAATGACGGGTATGGTGGTGCTGCATAACTTGAAGATTTGTCAGAGGAAACAGGAAGCACAAACGTGCATTTCACAATGATTCTACATGACAAAGCAATACAAAGTAGTGCAGATGAAAAAAAGTAAAATGATTAGGTTGTTTTTGTTTTTTTACTCTTATACTCTAATATGACACATATTGCAAGTAACTGACTTCTGTCTGTTCTGTGCGGGCCTCAGATGTTGCTAGGGAAAAAATGAACAGCATCGTGGAAACTAACAAGCACAGCAGATGGGTCAGGTAGAAAGTTCTGGTGCAGGTTAAACCAGGGTTAGAGTTGTCAAGCAGCGGTCCAAGATTCTGTTCAGTTCACTCTCTGAAATAGAAGGCAGAATACCAACACTGCATATAGAGAAAAGGGATGGTGTAAAGATGGCTTTCTTCAGCTGGTCAGGGCTGATGTGATGGAAGCAGCTGAATACACAACAGCTATGGAAGAAAACCTGTAGAAAGCAAAGGAATAGACAGCATCTGCATTTCCATTAACCATAAAGTTGCCCAAATTGAAATGATGAAAATACATTTGCTAAATGGAAACACGGAAATTTTGAAAAAAGTCCAAATTTCCGTGTTGATAAAAAGTTTATGGGTTAGGTTGAGGAGGTTTTTCGGCCATATTGGAATAGAAATGTTTCGTAAAACTTCAATGGAAACAGTTTTTTTGCATTGTACAAGTCACATGATCAACAGCCTGATATTATTACTGGCAGAAATTCCAAGAAGACGACAGGAAGCGGTAGGAGGGTGATGGGTTGATTTTGTTTTTTTCAGACAACAAGCTCCACTAGAGCTCTCATAACATCACAGAGTTCATAAAAGTTGTCATTTCAACGTGTTGAGTCCCTAGCTCTTCTGTAAAATTGTTGACTATAATTTCTCCAAAATGCTGCTTAAGTAGCCACTTCCAGGTATGAGGGGCTTGTCGCGCCAATACCTGAATAAAACGCTGACGTCTCCTTTGAATCGCTGATGGATAAAGAGCGCTAGCATCATGGCTGAATTATGAATATATCATGTAACAATTTACAACTGTCGCAATGATTTTTAATGATATCTTGTGACCAATCTTATTCATGTGTGGTTTTAATTTAATTTCTAATTTAATGGGCACTCCGCAATTGTAAAATTGTGTTTTTTAAACACTAGTAGAACATGCACAAAAATTTGCACAAATTTGTAATGGAAACATGGCTACCGGTGCAAGGGTTGACCTTCAAAAAGGACAACTACCTTGAAAATATAAACACTGCTACAATAGATTATTTTAGATCAAAGTATATTTATATGTTAGAATAGCTATTTTGTAATGAGGAATGGGCAAAAATACCATACTCCAGCTGTAATTGCTGTCAAATTGGTTGATATCAATTACAATGACGATAACTGAAGGAAATTCAGATTTGCAACATAAATATATAAATCTATTTGAAAACTATGTTCTATTTACCCAATAATGCTGACCCCCAAAGAGGGAATAATCAGTCTGACCTAATGTCAGACAGCAATCAAAAAATTATGTGTCTGTTTTATGAACAGTCATGTGATTTCTGCTGCATTATGACGTAATCCATTGATATTAGTGTGATGTTTTAGTGACTTGTTTAGATTTAAGATTAGAAGTGATGACAGTGTTCATATGGATGTTAGAAGATAATTCTACTCAGATCTTGAGAACTTTTTCACACATACAAAAAATTATCTTTTTAAAAACTGAGGCTTGTTCAGTGTACGTCGTCATGCATGAATGAAAAAAAAAAAGTTACCTTAAAACTGACACCTGATAAATAATGCTGGTGCATTCACAGAGAAGTAAACATGTCAACTCCCAAACAAAGCAGCTACAAAATAGTTTTATTTGGCCATCTGGAGCTGCTGACAAGTTGGTTGCGCCTTATAACCTGGCACAACAAGTTTGCCTCTAAAATATTTAGTATTTCTTTTATAGGGTGCACAGCACATCATCTGTATGTACCATGGGTGTCACAAAGGTCATTTTTATATCACTAGTCTGCCAGGAGTTTAGCGAAAGGAATTGAAAAATTATGACAAAACACTAATAAACAATCCAACACTGCTTTACACTACAGAATATTATTACACTACTGTCTTGACTTTAGGAAAAGTTCTCAGAAAATCAACAAACCTATTACACTGAAACAGGCAGTTGGTCACCATCTGGTTTGGCATGTACTTTATGATTTCTGTTTGTTTATTCATAAAATGAACTGTTATCTCTTTTGTCTGTGATTTTGAATAGGAGCAAATAGTCATTTTCTGGAGATGTGTCTAGTTTGCTGACACTGTCATGGTAATCACCCCCTGGTGGTTGGCTTGTCATCCTGGGAAAAGGGAATTGTGTGCGCCCTCTAGTGCTCAGAACCATAAAAAGAGTTGGATGTTGGAATCAGTCTGCACCTGCTGCATCTTCCTGCTGCATCTTCCTGCTGCATCTTCCTGCTGCATCTTCCTGCTGCATCTTCCTGCTGCATCTTCCTGCTCTGGGAGTTCAGAAAAAGGGATCCTGACCCTCCAGTGGTCTCCTTGAGCCCAGGCCTGGAGCTGCTCCTCCTCCCGCGGATCTTCCTTTGGCACCGGAGCCTGCTCACGTATCAGAGCAGACAGAGCAAACAGTAGCCTCATCAGGCACCATCGAAGTGACCACCAAGTCGACCCCTTGTAATGTGGCTGAGACAGAAGACAGCTCTGATCCCACAGTGAGACACAACACTTTCCTTGGATCTATCAGTAAGAGAAAGCTTAACTTATTGGAGCAGAGGACCTACAACTTGTCTGCGTTAACGAGTTAGACCTCTTAATGAGATGGATCACTCAAGAATGGGTGGGGTCGATCACGAGACGGTCCACTCCTGGTTACTGCTTCTGGTCTTTCCCCTGTGTGTGAGGATCCCAATCCCTAACAAACTAACGTAGGGGGCTGAACCTTCTATAGGGTCGTGGGGCGGGGAGGTGGCATGTTGGTGAGTGGGTGACTGGGGGTTAGACACTTGGTTGATTGGCCTGACTGAATAAGTTTTAAACCAGTCGGTGGAATTTGCTCGATCTATGTGTGACAGAAGGGACCAGGGGGAGTTCCTGTTGATGAGCAACATTAAACACCTTGAACTGATTCACGCAGATACCTGCTTTGGCGGCCCTGTCTGGGAACCCAGTGGGTATTGATGAGTGGTTACTTATTGGGTGTCACCAGGGGGGGCAACACGAGTCAATTGTCAGGGAGAGCTCCCTGCCCAACCCCCAGAGTATGCACCCATATGCAAGTCACCTGTGTTAATTTGTAATCGCCACAACACTTTGGTGCCTAAGAGAATTTAAAATTCAAAAATACTTTATCCCAAAGGGAATTATGTTGACATAACTCATTAGGGCTGTTGTAAACGATTATTTTAGTAATTGAGTAATCTATAGATTTTTCTTACGATTAATCGAGTAATCGGATAAAAACAATTATGAAATAAAATATTGGTAAATCTTCCATAACACCAGTGTTACTATCGGATATCAACATCAGTCTATTTTTTCCACATTTGAGCTTCCCTACCAGTTACTGTTTTGTAGACCGGGGGAGCAACAGGAATATTTACGGCTCCTCCGTTCAGAAACTCATCTACCAGCCATGTTCCGCCTCCCGTTTGTTCAGACCGGGATGATATAAGTTTATTGTGCGGTTCGTCCGTAAAGCTGCTCTTACCCTGTAAGCATCAACCGTCAGCCGCCCGCCGTGTTCAGTCTCTCCGCTCACCTGTATAAATCCTCCTCAGCTTCTTCCCGCCGTTCAACCAGCAGCTCCGGAGCAGAAAGGCTGCCGAACTCCCGGCATCGCGCCGGTCATTTTAAGGATGTTTATTGGTCCCACAAAAACGATGAAAACCCGGAATTATCACCAATCAGTAAAATCCCCGCGGGCCGAACTTGAAGATTGGACATTATGCCGCTAACACGTAGCTTCCGTCAACAACTCAGAGGCGGAAGTCAGAGCTCCGCGCAACGCAAATAATGTTCCGGCTGAAACACGGTGCTCTAAATGATAAAACATAAATTAACGAAGCTTCGAGGCAGGTCAATTTTCCTCCAGGAATTTTAATAATCGAGGTACTCGAATCACTCGAGGAATCGTTTCAGCCCTATAACTCATAGAAAAGTTAAAATGTTATTTTAACTAGGAATTCATCTTGGCCATTGAATTAATGTCCTAATACATATTATGATGCAGGGTGAGGTTATGCTGCTTGTTTTATTTTAAGATTTTTCATACATTTTCCTTGTGGTACCAATATGTGTGTACAGTTCAACTCTGTTGAATGCAAGCTGTTGCAAAAAATGTCTCTCTGGTTTGTGTTTGTGGAAGCTGACTGAGGGGGGTAATCATCAGGAGAGAAGCAATCAACACAGGCTGTCTGTCTAATCAACTGTAGGACCCCCACAGACCAACTGTTAAATCAGTAAGTGGTTTTTCTACCTTCATGAGAACCAATTTAGGTTTTAGACCAGGGAATGCTTTTAGAATACTTGAATCTGTTGAACATTTCTTTGCTCTGGTGAAATACTAGTTCCAGTTTTTCAGTTAAACTGCAATATTCAGGTTTTATATAATTGCAAGTAAATTACTTGCAATTATATAGGTCCTCACAAAGGTAGAAACCTAGGGATGTGTGAGTTGGTGTCTGAATGTGTATAATCAGTCTACGGGAATTTGTAAATGCTGTCAATGAGGCTTCAATCACTGAACACCCACACATCACTCATGATTCCCATCACACTCGCACACACACACACGACATGTGTCACTCAAGAAAAGGAGGAGCAAATTTAACCTGTGATTTCCTGTCATGGATTGGCAGACTGGGGTGGTGGTCCCCCTGTTCAAAAAGGGGGACCGGAGGGTGTGCTCCTATTACAGAGGGGTCACACTCTTAAGCCTCCCTGGTAAGGTCTATTCAGGGGTCCTGGAGAGGAGGGTCCGTCGGATAGTCGAACCTCGGATTCAGGAAGAGCAGTGTGGTTTTCGTCCTGGTCGTGGAACACTGGACCAGCTCTACACCCTCAGCCGAGATGTTGAGGGGATCCGTCTTGGTGGCCTTAGGATCGCATCTCTGCTTTTTGTGGATAATGTGGTCCTGTTGGCTTCATCAGATCGTGATCTGCAGCTCTAGCTGGAGCGGTTCGCGGCCCAGTGTGAAGAAGCCAGGATGAGGATTAATTTATTTGTATTTAACTTTATTTTTGTGCCTTACTATATTTTATGAATATACTGGTTTAGTATGGCTTTTCTTCTTATATAATTGTTTATTCATACTACAGAAAGCAAACAATGTTGAGCAGGACGTTCTCTAAATAACTGCTGTCAGGAGTTGCTCATGCAGAAATGTGTGTGGGTTTAATGAGAGTGAAAAAAACAAAAGCTTGTCTGCATATTCAGGTAAACAACAGTTAGAGCAACAGGCAAATAACAGCTTTGAACAAGACTGACTCCAAATTGGCTTTGATTTCTGTTTGACTCTTTGTCATTGACTGTGAATTGCTTTTTTGATTGAAAATGTTTGATGGTGAAACGTCTAATGAAGGTAGACAACCCTATGCATCCAGGCCCCGAAAACTCACTTCAATGGATTTGTGGATTTAGGGAATAGTTTTCCAATAACTTAGAGTGAGAAGAAAACCATCCAAACCTTATTGAGTGCACAATATAGCAAAGTGATTATTTTTACAAGCCATTACAAAGACAAAGAAGCACTTTCTTTTATTCATTCAGAAGTTTAATGTTAACAGATTTTAATCTCTTATTATTCTCCTTGGAAATATAAATAGGATTTTATGTTCTAACAACCTGAACACAAGATTTAGGTGTTTTAGTATTTTCTAGACTGTTTTCATGGTACAATCTTGACAAGCACTTTATTGAAGAAATTGGGGCTTAAAAAACAAACAAACAAAGAAAAAAACAAAGTCATGCAGACATCGATGTTTGGTAAGTGGCATGCAAGTGCTTTGATCAGTCTCGACTGATTTTGATTGTTAAACTGACTTCTAACCCTGAGCGCTCTATAATCTGTTTCAACGCAGCTGTAACTCTAATTTGCATCATTTTAGACGCCTCTCTTTCCGTTTTGCATGTAAATGGGTTTGCTGTCTTTGATGTGCATTTAAAAGAATTTGTGGGTTTTCTCTTTGGCAAAGCATAACAAATCTCCTGAGACTCCCCTGAGCCCCCTCCACCCCCCACTACACCCCCATTCCCAAGCGGTGCACAAATGGCAGCTTCATTTTTATGTGATTGCTGCTAAATTAAGAAATTACTGTAATGCGTCATGGAGGCATTACCTGGAAGTATTGCTTTCGTTTTACTGAATTTGATCCTTTTTGTTATTTCCTCAGCTAATTCACTCTGAAAGCCTAGAGAAGCAATTTCTTGCCTCCCTTTGTAAACAAATGCAAGCACTTCCCAGCATGTTGGTTGCATAAATCACAGAAGGTTAAACAGCACAACCCTAAGTCCAATGAAGTTGGGATATTATGTGAAACAAATAATAAAATACGATGATTTGCCAATACACAGTTGAATTCACTACAATGACAAGATTTTAATGTTCAAACAAATGTTATTGGGATTTTTTCCACATATTCACTTCTTTAGATTTTGATGCCTGCAACATGTAAAACAGTTGATCCACCGTCAGTTGTCGACCTCAACCATACATGCAACCTTCGTGATAATAATTCAACATTGAATTAACATTTTTTGCCAACAGGCCAACAGCAAAGCAGCTGTGTGGTTGGGCCATCCCACAAATTTAAATGGCGGGGGTGGACCGCTCCACTCCTTGTAGTAAGTTTTAGTTGTTTTTGTGTCAATATATCCCACACAAACAGTCAGTGAGAAAATGTACAAGTAAGAAAATGTACAGAAATGAATCATCACCCACTATCCTTTATAGTGCTTAATTTAAAACATGATAACCCGCTCAGTAATAAAATGCTCTGACCCAGAGCTAGGATGGTGAGGAGAGGAGGGGATGGGGTGCAGCAAAACAGCTGACATTGATCAGATGTTGATCAGACAAATGCATTTCAGCCATTAGATTTCAACGACAAAACAACATTGATTCAATGACACAGTTTCAACGTTAGTTACTTGGCTAGAGGTGGATGGTTGTTTGATGGTTGATCCACCGTCATTTGTTGACTTCAACCAAAAATCAACGAATCTAACTATTTTTCAACGTTGATTTAACATTGTGTGCTATCTGGGTTCAGTTGGATAAACTTAATTGAATTGCTTGTTAACTACATAAGCAATTCAATTAAGTTGGTTCAACTATTTTCTTTTTAGAGTGCAGTTAATTTTTGTTTTTTATACTTTAGCTGAATTTCAACAAAATTTTGTGCACATTTGTAAAGGAAACGCAGCTTAAGTTTATTAGTCACCTGCTGTTTAGGTCTAGATTATTTCACCTCTCACCAGCTGGATCTCTGTTTTAGAGTTCCATGTGTAGGAGAGCAATCGTTCAGTTAGTGGTCGTATGTTTGTTACCGCACTAGAAATAAACGTTCAGTTCTGAAGGAACCTTTGACTGTCTCTTGCTTGCCTCACCACACCGCTGTGAACCACTAAGGGAGTTAACCCTGAAGTCCCCAACCACTTCACCCTTGGAGCGAGAAGGAGCTCTCCTGTGTTTCCCCCACCAAGTTTGGAGGTTCAGCAGGAAAGGTTAACACCATTAAAAAGAGACATGCAACTAAAATAACATTTGAAAAAGTTTGTTCATGTAATAAGTGTCATTAAGGATCAGTGTTATCATTCTCCTGCCACTTTCTGTTGTTTACTTTGTCGTTTTCACCAGTAGTAACATCCGGTTATTGATCACGACTGGTGTGATGTGAAAGTGTTTCAATTGCAGTTTTGCCAAATACCAGGGGTGATAGTAGGAAGGTACGGTAGGGTACTGCGTACCCCTAAAAGATTTAGCGGGGGTACGCAGTACCTGCAAGAGAGGGGAGCGGCTGTCTGCTGTAAAACATGAATGGGTTCACTGTGCAGCTGTGAGTGCAGCCACTAATCAGCCGTGACTGATTAGTTTTTCAAGAATCTAAAACACGACTTAATAAATAGCATTTTTCCCATTTCATATTGTTTCTGAACTGTTCGTGCTTTACTAGAGCAGCGGTGCAACGAGTTGATCGCGGAAAGTTTTGAATCGATCTCGGCATTAGAACGCCGCCAGGAGGCTGAGACCAGCACGTCCTCCTCTGGGTCCTTATCAAAATGTTCATAAACTTTATTAAAGAACAACAACAACAACAAACAACAAAAAAATCAACAAAACGTGTTCAAATGAATGACCCAACAAAAATTATTATAATTTCAATTAAAGCTGCAAGCAGCCTCGAACGGCCCTCGCAGCTCAGCGCCGCTCCGGCCTCTTGGCCACCGCAGGGGTTCCACCAACCGTCTCCCACCAGCCACCGCTGACGCTCCCGTCCGCCAGGCACAAAAAATCTGGTGCAGATTGGGCCATGTAGCGAGGAGATACAGCTGTTTGATTAAGCTACGGGGCACAGTGGAGTCAAATTACAATGTAATGCTATTGGGCTCTTTAGAGGTTCACCAGAGTCAATCATAAAAAGTCTGGTGCAAATCGGATGATGCATGTGTGAATTAGAGACGATCGTAGACATATGGTGAGCATTGCTATTCGCTATTTAGCCACGCCCACACAGTTCAGCCAGCAGCCAACATTCAAAGAGTTTATCATCATGTCATTTATATCAGTTGGCACAGCATTCAACCCATTTGAATCATATAGTAAAAGTAAGACATCCAGCAGGAAAAACAGGTGACTTCCTGTTGGAGGGGGGCGGGGCTATGTTGATGTCATCAATTAACCATGTGAATGTGATCAGGGCTGGTCTATATTGAGACATGGAAAATCTGATGCAGTTTAGACCTGGCCTGTGGAAGTTATTGCACCTTCATGTTTCATGGAGAAAAGTCAAGGTTTGACACTTAGCCACGACCACATGCTTTGGTGTACGAGAATTCTTTTGATAACTTTTCACTTTCAATGTCTCAAGAGTAGGCTGAGTGAGTTTGAAGTCTGTATCTCAAAAGCTGTAGGAGGAGTTCGATCAGATGTGACGCCTATAAAATAGAGGAAATGGCGGCTTTGATCCAAAATGGCCGACTTCTTGTTGGGTTTGGACCATGGCTCCAAGAGACTTTTTTGTACGTCCTGACAAGATACACATGTATTCCAAGTTTCATAATTCTGAGAGAAAGCATGACTTGGGGCTGATCATTTAAAATATGCTAGGGGGCGCTGTTGAGAGATTAGGCCACGCCCACCAACTATTGTTATGGATTCCTGTCCGTGGTTGGATAAAGATCCATCCTATTGAGTTTGGTGCAGCTGGACTCAAAATTGTGGAATTCAGAGCCAAACGTATGGGCACGGTGTTACAGGTCACTTCGCCACGCCCACCTGCTGCATCGAAACCAGCTGGGGTTGGAAACCACAACACACCAACATGTCTTCTGTCTCTGGACACAGTTTCATGTTGATTAGGTCAAAGGGGTCAGATAGCGAACGTTCACAGTAAAACATGACACTTCCTGTTCTCAGGGGGTGTGGCTTAAGTGAGTGCAAAATTTCACCATTGCGTCTTGTAGGGCACCCAATGGTAAAGCCCCCAAAAAGCCGATTCATTTGACAGAAGTGGAATAATAATCAACATTTGAAAAACAATAGGCCTTCGCAGCGCTTTCGCCGCTCGGGCCTAACAAGGTGTTACGCAATTCTGTGCATTTCGGTACCATTACCAAGATAACTAGCAGAGCAGGAGTTTAAAATTAGTCAACCACTGCTGTGTTCAGGGGAGCGTTTATTAATAATCGCAAAATAAATATCAAGCCTGAAAACCTGATATTGTAACGGACTGAATGTTTTTAACGTAACCTGTGCTTGGCTCGAGGAGTGCAGGTGGTTGCTGTGGCAACTGGTATGCTTAAATGACAAAGAGAGACGAAGAATAAAAAGGTTGGAGGGGTTTAGAGTTGATCACCTGTTCAGATTATTTTACCTTTGTTTACCTTTGCTGTGACTCTTGACAGTCGCTGTAGTTTCTGAACGTTCAATAAACGACAAACTTGGACTAATTATCTCATTAGTCTGTAAGTATAAGTCATTTACAACAAACATCAAACACTCTAAATATGTTTCATTAAGTATTTAACAAACAAATGGCTTCTACCGCGACAATTATGTGAAATTAAATTAATTGTCTAATATAAAAAAAATAGTTTGGTGGTGTCGGGCTCAGAGTCTGAGAGGCTTTTCCTCTCTCAAACAATTTTTTTTGCCTCTTATTTAGTGGAAATATTGATCTTGATGAGATTTTCTCCAAAATAATAACCTTTTTCAACCTTTATAGCTCCACTGTTGAAAGTGAGGCTCTAACATTCACAAATGACATTGAAATAAAATCCAGTCCAACATCTGGTTTGAGGTGATTCCTCTGGAACCTGTTGGAGGAAAAATATCCCAACTTCAGAAGATGAGCTTTAACATATCAGAGCTTTGTGGTTCCTCCTGTCAGTATGAGAGTCAGGGTGAGGAGGCGCCATGTTAGGAAGAGAAGTGGAAGCTGCAGGATCTTCAGAACAAACAGGTCATGATGCTGGGCTACTGATTATCCCTCTGTCTGGACACAGGATCAATAGAACCAGTTTAAAAGCTAAAATAAATGGTTATATGCCAGACATGGAAAACTGGGATGCTCTCCATGCCATGATGTTCAGGATTTAGGTCTCATGGCATCTCAAGGTGTCAACATTGCAGCCAGTGGGCTGAAGGAGGAAATACAGCTTTATTTTGTAGCAATTCAAGAGCTACCAGCTTTTATCGCTTCGCAAAAATTTTTTATCAGCACAGAACTTTTTGTCATAGTACCCCCAAGAATTTAAAACTACTTTCACCTCTGCAAAACACACTAATTTTGATACAGCTGAAAAACCACCTCATACTAGCAGCAAAACGTTTTATAAAAAAAACAAGTGTTCTCAAAATTATCGTTTCCATTACGCAAATTTATTTTCCAAAATGTCAAATGGTGCTATTTTAAGGTTAATAAAAATGCAGCTATAATCACAGCCTGTCATTCAACCATACATTTACAATGCATACATTGTCACTCAGTGTTATTAATTTTTATTCAATGAAATTAGTTTATGTCACATTATTTTAGTTACTGTTTTGTCTTACTATTAAAAGTCTGATGTTGGAGTACAGAATGTGTCTTTAGATAACAGGCTGCTGCTGTGTCAGCTGTGCTGTTAATTAGTGTCTCTGTTTGTTTGTAGCTCATGTCAATGCATGCGTTAGGATGAATTTAAAATGTGATCAATTTTCATAATGTCAAAAGACAGGTAAAAAAAAAACAGTGGCTCTGTCTTAGGGTAACAACACACTGTGTGATGAATGTGTTGTCATCAGCCCTGGAGATTAGTCAACACAAACAACGCCAACACTTCCACTTTCTTAGAATTTACCAAGCTGACGCGAGAACAGAAGACATTGCTGTTGTAACGGTTTGCTGTAACTCTGGAGTGCCTCTCCTCACAAATGAATTGACTTTGATATGAAAAATTGGTGGAGTGTCCCAGTCACATCGTCTGCCTCGGTAAATGAAATGGAGCTAAGCACGGCTGATGTGCCTACGCTACTCCACTGCATAATGCTCTCTACGTGTGAAGAGCCATAAAATTGTGGTTTTATAATAGCAAGGTTCAGAAAAACGAAAAGCAATAAATTAACCGACAGCTGTCAGAAGTGAGGGCCATGGAAAGTAGAAGTAAGGTCAATGAAGTGTAGAATGACGTCCTGTCAAAGAGCACCGCTAGCCCTGAGTCGAGACAGCCATGGCAAAGAGTGATAAATTGAACATCGCTATATTACACTCAGAAGCACCTTGTAGTTCAAATCTTCAAGCTCCCCCGAGCAAAATGTGACTCCGGCTACATACAGTCTAGATCAGCCTGATATATTAGTGTCCACAAGAAATGAGAGACTGGCTTTACCTTCTAAAAATAAAGCTGGACATTTTTTGTTTTAATTTACAGTGTCTTGCAAAAGCATTAAACAGATTTAATCATATTTTAACAATAAAGCTCATTGTGTTTTATGAGGGCTCAGGTAGTTAAGGTTAGAGGTTGGTGTCAAGGTCAGGTTTAGGTTCTGGAGACGTGAAACCATAGAAAAGGTCTACAGACTGAAAATGTCCTTATGGACCCCAGACGTTGCATTCTTTTGCTTAAGGTAGTGCAATGCTTAAGAACTGTATGTGACAGATCATTTAGGAAACAACAGACATCTCCTTCAAAATAAAAGCATTCAGTTAAGCACACAAAAGGATCTCTATATTCTAGTAAAATTTCCAGTTTTTAAGCAGGCCAGTGGAAGACTTTGGAAGCCCAAATGAGGCCCTGAGGATGTGAAATGCATAGAAATGAATACTAGACGCCTCACTGAGCGCTGAGTCCTGCGCTACGTCTCCACCATCTTCTATGTGGCAGCAGGGCGATCGGAGCTCCTTAAGTCCTGTGCTGTGTGTTTCAACCGTTTTACGAAACAAACTGGATTCATTGGCATCACATTTCACAGGTAAGAATGAAAGATAAGAATCACTTGACTTTGCAGCCAGAAATTTGCTTCTAAACAACCGAAAAATATTTCCTATGTAGCTAAATTAGCGTAGCAGCTAAAGTTTTCATACTGTGTTTTCTAAAGAAAGAGCTGATGAGAAACCGCTGTTAAGAGGAGAAGTTAATTAAAGACCAGGGGATTTAGTGAGTGAAGATCAGTCAGGATCAGAGCTGGAGCTGCTGGTCTTCAGCCTGTTTCCAGCTCAGCTTCACCATGTCGGTATTTAGCTATAAAGATGCTACGAGTCAGAGCCCAACATGCTGAAAATGTCTTTATGAATGTGAAGGAAACCTATATGTATTTTCTATTACACTTTTGGATAATTTCTCATTTATCCTTGGCTTTAGCCTGTGAACCAGGACGTCTCAGAAGTCATTGAGTTCTCTCAGTGTGACCAGCAGACTGAAGCCTGTAACGAGCACAGAAGTCCAACAACAGAACACCACTTGAGTTCAGATCGGGGGGCGTTCCTCCCAACCACGCCCCTCCAGGTCTCTGTCATTGCCCACGTGAGTGTTGAAGTCCCCCAGTAGAACAAGGGAGTCCCCAGAAGGGCCACTCTCCAGTACCCCCTCTAAGGACTCCTAAAAGGGTGGGTAATCTGAACTGTTGTTCGGCCCGTAAGCACAGACAACAGTCAGAACCCGTCCCCCCACCCATAGGCGGAGGGAGGCTACCCTCTCGTTCACCGGGGTAAACCCCAACGTACAGGCGCCGAGATGGGGGGCAACAAGTATGCCCACTCCTGCCCGACGCTTCTCACCGTGGGCAACTCCAGAGTGGAAGTACGTCCAGCCCCTCTCAAGGAGACTGGTTCCAGAACCAGAGCCATGCGTCGAGGTGAGGCCAACTATTTCTAGCTGGAACCTCTCAGCCTCGCACACTAGCTCCGGCTCCTTCCCCACCAGAGAGGTGACGTTCCACGTCCCAAGAGCCAGCTTCTGCAGCCGAGGATCAGACCGCCAGGGTCCCCTCCCTCGGCTGCCGCCCGTTACACAATGCACCCGACCCCTTTGGCCCCTCCGACAGATGTTGAGCCCATTGGAAAGGGGACCCACGTCTCCTCTTCGGGCTGAGCCCGGCCGGGCTCTGTGGGTAAAAGCCCGGCCACCAGGCACTCGCCATCGTGCCCCACCTCTAGGCCTGGCTCCAGAGTGGGGCCCCGGTGATCCGCGTCCGGGCAAGGGAACGCTAGATCCAAGGTTGTTGTGCATCATAACTGGTCTTCGGGCTGCGCTTTGTCTGGTTCCTCACCTAGGACCTGTCTGCCTTGGGTGACCCTACCCGGGGCATAAAGCCCCAGACAGCATAGCTCCTAGGATCATTGGGACACTCAAACCCCTCCACCACGATAAGGTGGCCGCCGAGGACAGGATTTGTACAGATACATTTTTAAATATTTTTCAGATTCACAGTACTATTTCAATTTGGGAAGGGCAGTGGGGAATATGAACATATGATCCACCAGCAGTGGGTTTGGGTTGAGCTTTTTTCAAGACTAAAATACACGTGACCCAAAGATGCCTTTACTGCAACCCAGATCCTTTATCTTAAGTCATATTTGGACATTATTAATCACTTATAAGCATTTACAATAGTAGCTTAATAAAACCATTTAGTTTTTGTTGACAAAGGCAGAAAATACTCAATTTTAGTGAAGGAAACGGTAAAAATAAAGGATGTAAAATGCGAATGAAATGAAAACAACATGGAATGGATCAGTCCCACATTGGAGAGGTAAGGTGTTTGCGGATTATCTGTCTCCTGTGTTATATATCATTGCGACAGCCACAGATATGGAGTCTCCCCACTTAATTACATATTCACTCTGCTTTCAAATGGAGCCACACACATACACCCACACACTGACACCAACTTTGTCTCCCTCCATCTTTCACAATATTGCTTTAGTTCTCTCCCGTCTCCAAGCCCATCATCCTGTTCTCTCTCCCACATGCGCTTGCACAAATATACATTTCAATTAAGCCTTAGCTCAGCATGATAAATGGGGGTGCCTTTTAATTTCAATTACAGCTCCTGTTTAGCTAGCAAGAAATATGTTTTGTGCTAAAGCAACATCCCCAAAACAATGGTTCAATTACGACACGTGAAAGTGCCGGAGCGGGCGTACACTGAGGCAGGAGGCGATGCAAACACACACACACCAAGCAAAGGCACACGCAAAGTAATACACATGCTACAACATGAACAGCAAGAAAATAAGATTAGCTTATTTAGCTCTTGTCTGGACACATTTTTCACCTCCCTCCCGCTGATGGCTGTTACAGAACCCATTTAAGAATTTCCACGGGGCGGCACGGCCATGGGTGGAAACTAATAATTACTACCACAAATGGAAGAGTTGTTTATTCATTTATAAGTAAAAGGTGTCACACATGAAGAATGAGTAGTGGAGGACATAATTATCTCCTGGGATTCAGCCAAAGTGAATTTGTCCCGTAGACCCGATTCGTGTTAACACACGTCAGGAGATGACGTGAGTTTTGAGCTGGTAACCTACTTAACCAAACGAGTTATCACAAATGTTTGTTGGAATGTATTCATGTATTCAGTCAACAAATGTATGCACAGTTTTATTACTGCTCTTAATCCTACAGCTGAAAACATTCTAAAAGGAGACATAACCTTTATTTTTCACTGTAACAATTCAGACTAAACCTTTCTTTCTTGTTTTAGGCGAGTTTGGACTTCCAAATGATTCCCTTTTCCAAATAACAGATTTTCTTTGAAGTCAAAAATTTCCGTACGTTTTTCTTAACACTTGACATTATTTTTTTTAATCTAAAAAATAGATTTAAAAGAATCTGGTAAAATATTTTAGGCATCGTTCTCCAATCTTCTTGTTGGTGTAACTGAGAAACGTTTTTATTCTTCATTGCTAAAAAAACATATGTAGCATATATTTTCCCATAACCCTGACCCTTAGCACTAAATGTTGCTGCCACTTCTGTACTTCACATTTGGCGCAGGGGCTGCACAGTGGCGCAGTTGGTAGAGCTGTTGCCTTGCAGCAAGAAGGTTCTGGGTTCGATTCCCGGCCCTGGTCTTTCTGCATGGAGTCTCCATGTTCTCCCTGCGTGGTTTTTCTCCGGGTACTCCGGTTTCGTCCCACAGTCCAAAAAGAAGACTGTCAGGTTAATTGGTCTCTCTAAATTCTCCCTAGGTGTGAGTGTGTGGGTGCATGGTTGTGTGTCTCTGTGTTGCCCTGCGACAGATTGGTAACCTGTCCAGGGCGACCCCACCTCTCACCAATAATGTTAGCTGGAGAGGCACCAGCAACCCTCCTGACCCCACTAAGGGACAAGGGTGTAAGAAAATGGATGACATTTGGCATGGTGTACTCAGGATTACAACCATGCTCATATTTCCTCCAAATGTATCATTAGGGCCAAATACTTCAAAAGATCACAGAAAATGTTTCTTAAAATAAACTTCTCTGTCTCCAAGTGGATTTCTAAACTTAAATGTATGTATTGCTGGAGAGCAGTACATGATATGCCCAAAGTGTTGGAGAATGAGTGATTTATGATCGTTATGATCGTGCGGGACTTTGTGATTGTTGATGTTAGCAGATGACAGCTGATGTGATTGATATGGCAATCCCTAATGATGGAAACATTAGGAAAAAGGAACATGAAAAACTGGAGAAATATCAACAAGAAAAAGTCTGGCGGGTGAAGGACAACTGAAGTCTCCGTAGTCATCGCAGCACCTGCAGTGACCCCCATCCTAGAGAAGCGGCTCCAACAGTTACTCAGAGAAACACCAGACAGTCAGATCGCATTCTCATACTGCGGATAATCCTGAAGCTCACGTCCTGAAGAGGATTTGAGCTTGAGATGAAGAGCCACCGACATCGTCCAGGGAAATGAGGGATACGTGAGAGAGGGACAGTAAATAATATATATTTCATGTTCATTTTTTCTGGCCCTTTTGGAGCCATTGTGTTCAACATTCAAATTCTGACCAAAAATTTGGCCTCTACACTCCCTGTAGGTATAAGTGTGTGTACTGTGTCTGCTGCCCTGTGATGGGTGGCGTCTTCAGAGTAACCCACTCGGTCTAATCCCTTGACCAATGAACATAGGGACCAGTTACTTTTAAATCCCAAATGAATTAAGTTTGTCTAAAAGAAGAAACGATAAAAACACAAAACAGTACTTGTTTAATAATCCAGTTAACGTTTCATTCTTGTTCTTAATGGAGTTAGTCATTTTAGTTGTTTTCCAACCTCCTGTTTTAATTTTCTCTCTGGTTAAATTCAAACATGAAGATATTAAAACATTTTCCTGAACCATATCAAAGAGAGAAAATTATATCTAAAAAAAAAACCCCACATCTGAGATGTGAGAATTGTGTTTTGTCTATGGGTAAAAACTGAATGTAGACGTCTCAAAATGTGGTGTTTCACATTTCCCACTACTTATGGTGAAAGACATGGCAATATAAATTAAAAATTAAACTGGACACAGACAGCTACAACATCTGAGAGGGAAAATGGAGAGACATAGCAGCTTTAAAGAGAATTCAGGACAAGCAAATAGAGGAATTGGTGAGGGAGGTGAGAGAGAGAGAGAGAGAGAGAGAGAGAGAGAGAGAGAGAGAGAGAGAGAGAGAGAGAGAGAGAGAGAGAGAGAGAGAGAGAGAGAGATCCAGGGTGGAAGAGAAACAGAGACACCCAATGGTTGAAAAGAAATGGGAATCTCAGCAATGGCTATTAAACCACTTTATATTGCTGCGGTGCCACCTGACAAAACCCTCAGAAGCAGGCAAATGGCTGAAAATAGGTCACAGGCACAGAGTGATATTCACACTCAGTGTGTGCCATCACCTAAGGAGTCAATTGAAGAAAGCTTGAATAAATAAGTCCTCTCTCTCTCTGAAACACACATGTACACACACACAACCAACCCTAGAGTCAATCAGAAGATGAATTGCCCAAACTAGACAAACGCTTGAGGATGAAGGAGCTCTCAGGGCAGGTTGTGCTGTTTCCAACCCTCAGCTGTGGGAGTCTCACATGCACTTAATCGCCTTCTCTGCTTTATAAACCTCTGTTCTCACCATTACTCTGTTTGTGCTTCATTCTCACAGTTTTTTCTTTTGTTTTGTTGTATTAAATCGGACTCCAACAGGTTCACGCTGTAGCTCGTTTGTTTTTTATTTTTGACTACTTTCTTTTTTAGAAGTGAGAATATGGCCACTTGTCTCTAATCTAACCTGAAACCAAAACACACACTAATATTAGCCACAACAACAACAATAATAATAATAATAATAATAATAATAATAATAATAATATTAATAGCCTAAGGGTTTTTATTCTTCACCGTTTAATCTGACTTCATTCATACAAATTAGCTTTTTTTTTAAAAAATAATAATAATAAAAATTACACTGTACATGATCCCCATCTTCTTAGAGCAGATTTTTGTGTGTGTGTGGAAAACCTTTATTTTGTAGAAGATACAAATCTTTTCATTAGCGTTTGTGGTGTTTCATTTTGAAAACATGATTTCTCCAGATTTCCTGTTTTTTTTATTATTTTTTTTATTTCAGAGCCTGAACTCTTTCGCAAAAATCCGACTGCTAGGCAGAGGTAAAGTACTTCCAATATGAACTGTGCTATGTGTTGATTATGAATCAACTGACATTGGTAGGAACAGACTCCGGGTGGATTAGAAGCATCTTGCCACGATGTTTTTGGCAATCATCTCCATGTTGTCAAATAACCCTAGATATTCAGACACTTGCTCCTGCCTGGATGGTCAGTAGCCATTCACAGCAGCTCCAGTAACACGTTTAGATGCAGGTTTTGTGGAAATCAACAACTGATGGAACTCAGATTAATTATTTGTCCACTTCTCTTGGATTTGGTAAAGTTAAGCTCCATCTGCTGTCTGGACAGTGGAACAGTTGTTGTGTGACCTCTCAGAAGGTTCTGGGCTGAATTCAAGCCGGGAGTCTTTCTGCACCCAGTTCATGTTATATGAAGGTAAGTGTTCATATTTGAAATTCTGACATTTGCAGTCCACGTTGGGTCGAATAGTGTTTCTATATTGGATTATGGGTGAGGGAGTGCGTGTGTGTGTGTGCGTGCGTGTGTGTGTGTGTGTGTGTGCGCGTGTGTGTGTGTGTGTGTGTGTGTGTGTGTGTGCGTGTGTGTGTGTGTGTGTGTGGCTGGTTGGTTGTCCTGTTCGTCTCTGTGTTTCCCTCTGACAGACTGTCTAGGATATATCTCACTTTTCATCAATCTCTGGTGAAGATCAGCTCTATCATTCTAATAAAGAACAAAAATGGCGTGATCAGGAGTGACCCAAATCCATCTAGGTCCAAACTACTGGTAATGTGGAAGAGGCTGGATAATTGTGTATAATAAAATATAGGTAATTGTCAATTGCTATTTAAGCTTTTTTTTTCTTTGCCACAGAACTGTTTATATAGACCTTTTTGTTTTGTATTTTTTTCACCAAGTTTACATATTCTCTGTCTGAATATTCAAAGTTTACAAAAATGTCTGAACCTACTATACATCTGTCATATTTTTCTTAAATATGGAGGGGAAACTGTAATTTGCCACATCCCACACATTTTTTAAATGGTTGTGTACTTGCAAAAGCAGTTCTAAGTCAAATAGAGAACCTGGAGAAATATTTAAAACATTACTGTTCCCAGAAGCTTTCCATTTAAGCTGACTGAACATGAGCTAATTTGCAACGGAGAATCAGTCAATATTGGTTCTATTCTCGGTGGGGCTGAATACAAATGTGTGCCAAACTTTTTATTTGTAAAGAAAAATGAAAGCTATGAGAACTTCTGTTTCCACCTTAAAATTATGCACTATTTTAATGCTGTGTGTGTGATATGCCAATATAAAGTACGTTGTAATGACGACATAGAAGTATCCTGTATAATTCAAATGTGATAAAAACACCTAAAATAAGTTTGTGAAAACTTGACTGACATTTTTTACATTGTTCTTTAAAACAAGCCCTGCCCACTGCTGCTGCAGTGATTACTTTGTGTACAATCAGGAAATTTTACTCTGAAAACTTTGCTAACACAGTTTAAAAATATCGAAACTTTTAATAAAAAAATCAAAAACAGCCACATTAGTTTCAATGAGAGAAGCAGAAATAAGAGTTTAATATTCTTTGGGAATTTTAATTAACAGTGGTTAACTGTTGATAATCTGTTTTTAAAAATGTATCATCTTGCCTTAGATGACAATAATAAATGCAGGAAAGTATTCATGTTTGAAAATGTTAAATTCCACCCATCAGTTGTTAAGCATAGTGGTGACAGTATCATACTGGGGGCTGTTTGAGTGACAGCAGTAATGGTGTGTTGCACAATGTGGCAGATATATGAAAGATCAGCTACATTCAAATTTTGCCGCAAATCATTAATAACATTGTTGAACTTTTACATAACTGGATGTTCTAATTCAGTGTTTCTCAACCTTTTTTGGGTCAGCGCCCCCCCAGCCTTTATCCAGGTCCCTCACCGCCCCCCACCAAAGAATCTGTAGGCTACTTTGCACTGACTATTATATTATTATTAATATTACTATCACTATTGTAGATGTTTTGATTTTTATGCTTGTTTCTGTATTTATAATCAAAAATAATTTCCCAGAGAACAAAAAAGTCATGAGAATAGAAATTATTTTCACAGGCGTCTATGAAAAATGCAATGAACATTCAAGTTAAAATCAGTAGGCCTAACAGCAGCCAATCAGAGTGGAGAATATATTCTTATTCTTTTCCATTTTCTAGTTGTTAAATCTTCCACAAAATGACCAGATAAAAGATGTTCAACATGTCAGTTTAAACTTTGAACTATTTGCAAACGACTGAGCTCTGCAGCATTAAAACATGGATAGAACTGTAACTACATTAATCATAACTCTTCTTCTCTTCAGTGTTTGTCAGTTTCTGGTGGTGCAGCTCTGTGCTGCCTTCAGGAGAATGGGACATCAGAGTATCATCCATAAAATTTCACCCTCATGGCATTTATTGTTCAAACCAGAGCTTTCAGTGGAAAAACAAAAGTTCCAGGTCATTTTAATGCCGTAGAAATATGAGACAGAAACATGGATTATATCTTTATATAGACCTGTCTATTGATTATAGATTAATAGTTTTACTGGACAGAAATTACAAAGAACAAATCTGGTTCTTAATCAAATCCTAATGAGTCAAATTGAAAGTGTCATGGAGTCATCAGCCTCATGACATTAACACTGACATGAAAAATAATATTGAAGAAATAAATATATCAAATCTAATTAAAAACATAAATAAGTGATCAGTTCTTTACTGTTATGGTCTGTAAGATATATTTATTCTCAGTACTAGATGTGGTCTCAACAAACCCATGGCACTTCAACAATATTATTTGACCTTTTATCTGGAAATAGTGTCTGTTTATTCTTGCCATACAGTCTCTGTATTAATTATTGCCCGAAAGGTCTTGCCATACCAGTTTATTCCTCTGTATTTACTTTAGTTTCTTAGTTTATTCTTGCATTTTGTACTTCATTCATTTTCATTTAGTTTCATTTGATTAGTATTATCCTCTCTTGGTTTATTGCTATGTCCACTTTAGTTTCTTTCCTGTTGCTAGATTTATTTTATCATTTATTGACCATCAGTAATCTTCACTCATCACCTGCTGCGCTGCCTAATCATCATGTTTCACATCATGTGTTGATTTTTTCACTGTTCAGCGTCAGATTCTCTGTTTTTATGCCATAATTCACATCTAGTTCGTCGCTCCGTTTTATGTCCCGCTTCTCCTGTTTCAGAGTTTTGCACAATGTGCACGTCTTTTTTTTTTAAGCCCCTAAAGTGCAGGGCGGTCGGGAAGAGTATCGATGGGGAAAAGGCAGACTGACATAAACCTTTTAAAACAACGGAAACAATTTCTGCATTCTGATTATTGAAATTTAAAAGTGCTGTGTTGTTCTATCACCCCCGTTTCATACCGGACCACTTACAGCACCAGTATAAAACGCTATATTTTTCTTTATTTCTTTATTTAAATGGGTTCATTTTTCAGAGGGATACACAGTGAGGGTATCGTGATTTTAGCTACCAGTTGCAGGGGAACGGAGCTGCACCAAGAAGCTAACAGAAGCTAACAAACACTGAATAGAAGAAGAAGAGCTGCCATCGTCACAGTTGCAGCCAAGCATGATTTAATGTTACACAATACAGTTTTACCAAGTTGCTCAAAGTCTAAACTGGTATTGTTGTGGATTTAAGGTGTAAAGTTTACCTTCGACCAAACACCCCCAAAAGGCATCCCAGCGCCCCCCTTTTGTAAAAATGTCTGCCAGTTGACATATACAGTTACTCAAAGCTACAAGATAATATGTTCATTAAAACATTTTTTTAACATTTATTGAAAGTGTTCCTATGTTGTGACAGTATAAAATAAGACAGATAATCAGTAAAAAAATCAAGCTCCTCTGTCTTCTCCCAGTGCTCTCAGTACTGACTAGAAACAACTAATCAGAGCCAGGAGGCGGGTCTTAGAGCTGTCAATCACCTGTGTAGCAGATAGCGCTGCTTGTCACAATTGCTAAGGCTAGTTAGCATAGCCACCGATGATGGCAGATGAAAATTTTTTCTTCAATTGCATGTTTTTACCACCATTAGCAGCAAGTTAACACAAGGTTGAGTGGCAGCGCCAAGACCCTCCCCCTGGCTCTGATTGGTTGTTTTAGTCGGAAGCGCTGCATTTCTTTATATGGCAATAGTAAATCAGGAAGGAGGTGGAGGAGATCGATACTTTCACAGATTATCTGTCTCATATCACACCGTCACAACATGGTGGCAGTTTTAACAAATATGTAAAAAACATTTTTTATAAAAGTTACATACTGCACCTTTAGGGCCCCCTCTAAGATGCGTACGGTGGCATAAATAAAAAACATATGAAGTGTTTTATAAATTCAAATGCTACCTAATGTTCATGAATACACTCAGTGGAAACATCAGAAGTTATCTTCTGACGTTAACGCAGAAGTTAGACCTTACTAACTTACCAAGTCTTCCTTTTCTCCACTCTTGTGCTTACAGCCAATCAGAGTCAAGGAATCCATGTGTCTGATAGTTTCATTTCAAAAGACTCCATCTCTCACTCACTGACCAACATAAGAACATCTCTTCCATGTGTACCGATAATCACATCTGGAAAAGCTTTCACAATAATAGTTTGCTACTTCTATCATCATCTGGATGTTCCTAGAAAGCAGCTTTTAGGACTGCTGTTGGTCACATTCAAAATATCTCAAAGCCAGAGTGAGAATTCTGCTTGTCTAATCTTAAGAAGTGAAAACTTTAGTTGTCAGAAAACATGAAATCCTTCAGAGGGACGAGTCCACGGTGGTGGAGTGTTTTTTTGTTCGTTTTTTTACCTTTGTGTCATTTATTGCCTGTTTTTGGAGGAAACTGCTGTGGTTTGAGCAGAAATACTGGCACTGTCTGACAAATCTGTCACCCCCTCTTTGTCTCGATGATTTCTCTCTCGCTGTCAGTGACAACAACATCACGCATTTCACCGACTTTTACTACTTTGTCATATTCTCTCCCATATTTTGTCTTGCACCACTTTCTCGGTAAGTGACACTTTGCCTTTGTAACCTCACCGCTGTCCCCTGGTTTTCTCCCCTGCAGCCATCTTTATTTGTTCCTCTTCATTGACAGCTGTCCCAAGGCGTCATGCCTACAAACCTGTGTCCTTCCCTCCCTGCACTAAGTCCCACACCTCCTTCCCTCGTCTTCCTCCTGATATTGACAGCTGTCATGGAACACCAACGTGACACAGTCTCGCTTTGCTCTGACAGCTAAGCTTAGTTTGGTTGTGCAGTCTTTGACTGAATCCCACACCAACATCTGCCATGAAGAGTGATGAGTCATAAAATGAGCCCACAAGTTAATTTGTCATTTGTCTTTCCTCTGCACCGTGCATTGGTGCCTCAGATTTGTGTTCTCCAACCCGTGGATCTCTGAGGGCTTAACTTCAGTTTTTTCCCCCATTTTGGTTTAAATTTAGACTTGGTTTGTGAGAGTGCAAAAGTAAAATATGTCATCATGTTCGGTGTGGGAGACATGTTTTCATGGCTTTATGTCACACTCTTTGTCTTCCGTACAGTATGTTACAAAAGTGATTTCACTCCTCACATTTTGTAAATATTTCATTCAATCTCTTCATGGGAAAATGCTGTTTTGACACTTTGATACATTATAAAGCAGTCAGCTTGTATAACAGTGTAAATGTGACTGGCCATAACAAATTGGGAGCGTGATTTAAAAGGAATATGTAAAGTCCACTTTTTTGAGCTTTACATATCAAGTGTATTAAAACATATACTTGATTCCTTCATGCATGCTTTAGGAATCCTTTCATCTCCCATGGCAACCATTCAGAAAACACCTAGGTGGATCTAGCTCCGCCTTCTGGGCACATCACCTCCTCTGAGCCCCAGTTTCCAGGTTTCCACCTCACAGAGAAAACCGCCCTCTTAACTTCCCCACTTTTTTCCTTCAGACTAGCCAGCAGCAATTAGCAAGTTCAAACCTTGTGTGACCTTTACAATTTTGTACTGTGTACTTAACACAGTACAACTTTGTACTTAACAAAATAAAAATCATACTTAACCATACATTTTAAAAAATATTTACAAACCACCAGTTCTACATCTGTTCCAGTAAAAATTCATTCCATTGTCCTTAGATCAAATGTTTTCCATTAAAACCAAACTGTGGTTTTGCTAACGGGGACTCAAATTCAAAAATGTATATAAAATCCATAGTTAATCATAAAAATCTCAAAATATTCCCTGATGTCTGTGTCTCTATGTGAAATAACATAGACATCATTTCATGTCTCTATATCTCATTGGGTTTTAGCAAAAAATAGTTATCTGCTGCACCAAACTGCAATAGCAATGCATCCCTGAATTACAAAAATAGTTACATAAAACACATATTTCAATAAAAAAGTTTTTAAAAAATTGTAAGATAACCGAGGGAGTAAAGAGGAGGAACTCTCTGTTAACAAAGTTGGTCCTTTAAGTATCTGTTGGTCTAATTCTAACTTTGAGCAACATGTAAAAACGTCTTAACCTTCCTGTTATGTTCGTTTCTGAGGTATAGCAATAATGTTCGTGGGTCAATTTGACCCGGGGAGAGTTTTATCATGCAATAGTGTCAGGAACCAAAAAATTCCTCCAAAACATTTTTTATCTGATTATTAACTCTAATACTAAACATCTCAATCAAAATTTGTGCAATTATGTTTTTTTATTTCTCAGAAATTAAGGATTAATGACGACAACTTACTCAATTACTCATTTGGACATAAAAAATGGGATTTACATTTTTTATGTCCACTGAAAAAAACCTAGACACAAAAAAACAATAATTTCCTTGAAAGTGATCTTTGGTACATTTTTTTATATTACATTAAATTTTTTTTTTCAAAGGGTGATATTTATAATTGAACTTGAGACACATACTGTTCCGGGTCAAATTGACCTGCCAATTAAATTCAAGATAAATGAGTCATGCAGAGAGTATTTATGTTCTCCTCCACTTCTACTGAGTGTCACTCAGTGTGGGTGGAGTTTACCCACTCAGTGTGGGTGGAGTTTACCCACGGGAACAGAAAAGGTTCCCGTCAAAAGCTGTATGAACACCTGCTTTCGTTCAGTTCATAGTGAAGTAAAGAGAGCAGGGAGAAAGTGTGTCTGCGTGTGTGTGTGGTGTGTTGTGTTGTGTTTGTGTGTGTGTGGTGAAATAAGGTTCATAGCTGTAAGGAAACAAACAGAATTGGACATTTTTAATCTTTTTGACCCGAACAGTATCGATGTAACAAGTAGACGCAGGGGGGGCTGCAAATGTGTAAAATGAATACATTTTCAATTTATATGTAGAGTTCACCTATTAAGACAAATAGAAAAAATTTCATGCAATAAAAATACTTGCAACTATTTTAAAAATATTTTTAAACTTTGAAACGGGTCAATTTGACCCGCAACATAATAGGAGGGTTAAAAATCAGCCACCAACATTTTTCAGGAGACCCGTTGCATCATTCCAGCCTTAACACAGGATGTGTGAACAGAACTAATAAGTAAGACTTGGGAGGTTTAGCATTCGTCTATCAGGGCAGCTCTCTGAACCCCGTCCACCCATTTTGCCTTTCTTCACAGTATAAAAAGAAAGTAGAGCATTGTGGGAATACCAGGGTATACCAATACAACATGAATGTGAAACAGAAGGAGATTAGTCTATTAATGGTAGTCTACTTGATGGGCAGCAGTTTTAAAGGTTCTTTAAAAAAACCACTGCTTTAAAAGTTGCCTGTTCTAATATGGTGGAAGTATGCTTTTGTCTTGAACCACCTGAACCATTTCCTGAACCACCTACAAAATCACTCTAACACAGACGGTAAGTATGTTGTGTTGTGTTCATAAAGCAGAGCTTCAGAAAAAGCAGGAGTGTCTTAAAGAGACAGAGGCCCAATTTCAAGGAGCTAAATCATAAAGTCAAATTTCTTTTAAGTCACGTTTTTATAACTTGTATTAGTGCTGGTGTGAGAGACACTGGACACTGGTGTTGTGTAAACGAGCAAGTGACCAACAACATTGTTGTTGTAGATCTGAACAACAATGTTCTAGAGCTGCTCTGCTTACATGGAGCAGCTCTGTGGAATCAAGGCCTGGCATCCAAAGCTCTGAACTGAACCTTCAGAGCCACACGGAGACAGTTACAGTCGGCCTTCTACCACCTAAAGAACATTTCCAGGATTAGAGAACTAATGTCCCAGCAACCTATAGAGAAACTCGACCATGAGTTTACTTTTAGTCGCATTGATTCCTGCAACATCTTTAGAGGTCTGCCTAAAAAATCTATCCTCCAGCTGCAGCTGATCCAAAATTCTGCTGCTGGGGTTCTAACTAAAACCAGAAAGATAGAGCACATCACACAGTTCTAAAGTCCATACACTGTCTCCTAGCAGCTCAGAGAATAGACTTTAAAATACTGTTGTTTGCTTAGAAAACTGTATTTTGAACAACTTGGCACCAAAATACTTTAATGAATGAAATAATCTGTTGTATCAACCTTCCAGACCTCTCAGGTCTTCCGGTTCTGGTTCTGCTCTGCATTCAGAACCAGAACCAAACATGGAGAAGCAGCATTCAGCTTCTATGCACCACAAATCTGGAACAAATTCATGGAAAACTGCAAAACAGACGAAACACTGAGCGCTTTTAATTTGCAACTAAAAGCCCATCTGTGTGGAGTTGCTCTTGAAACATAATCAATGAAACATTGATCAATATTTTGATGTGTAACGACTTGCACTTGAAAATTGTTGTTTTTATCATGTAAAGCACTTTGAACTGCCCTGTTGCTGAAATGTGCTATACAAATAAACTTGATTGATTGATTGATCTTCAAGTCCAGACCTCAGCAGCTGGAACTCTGAAGACAGACTGGGAAGGTGATTTAGTCATTTGATTGAGGTGTGTTGCGTAGACTCATGTAAAAGTTGCAGAACATAAACCCTTTAGTCTTCAATGTGAAAACCCTTTGTCTACAGCTGTGAAATTAAAACTGGCCAAAATAATATGTTTTGGCATGTGTTTTTATTCTCATGTGTTCAAGTAGTCAATGACCCAGATATGGTAAAAAGCCTAATTAAAAGGATTCTTGGGAGAAAACCTGGCAGTGGAAGATCACAACACCAGGACAGAGGTGAAAGAACGAATCGTATCATTCGCCCCTCAGATCTTTTCAGATAAACATCCTATCCAAACCTTTAAAATTTAGTGACACCACATTCATCAACATGGCTGCAGGTTGTTTTGTCATCGTATAAATGTATATGTATGTAGTATACACTCCCAATTCCAACTTTGAGGTCCCTTTTTGTACTGGATAAGCAGGTTAAAGGTCAAGGAAACTAACTTTAAATAAGAATTATCAAGTAAGGAAACTAGTACAGAATCAGAGTAATGAGACAAAAAGAATTAAAAAAAAATAAGATGTAAAAAGTCAAGCACAAGAGTGGAGGAAAAGAAAGGAAAATGTGTGGCAGACGCCGAGGAGGTGGGAGGAAACGAATGGGAGAGAGATGCCCTCAGGTAGCCTATTTTCTCACCCTGCAGGAGAGAGACAGCAATTAGGATAGGTGTGTTTGTGTGTGTTGCTGACAGTGTCTTTCACTTGTCATGAAGACAGCAGGGCTTTTGAGCTTTTGAAAGGCGGGGTGCAATGCACTGCAGCACTCTTCCCATGTTTCATTTTCGCTTAACACAGCGGAGTCTGGTTGCCCGGGTTTGTAGTTGCTGAGGTTTAACAGTTTAAGCTGAACAAACTGCATCTGTGCTGTCTGGAAAATGCACTTACAGAGACATGTAAGGATAGCTTAGCCCTCCATGCTAATGGCACACAGATGTTGCATTCATGTTGGGCTTTTGTAAGAGTTGTCGAACTGTTCCTTTTTCAGGATGGGATGAGTATTTACCACACAACTTCAATGAATTTCAAAGACAAAAACTGACTAGCACAAGTATTAAGCTACATAGTTCTCATGTGACATCACACTTCCAGGAAGCTTGTAGCTGACAGCCATCTTGGTAGGAATTCATAACTGTCATGTTATGACGTTGCAATGACCAACAATAAACAAGCCACAAGCTTAGAACCAGCTCTCACCTCATTTCAAACTTATAAGCAGTATCAGTGCATTCCAACTATTACTCAGTTACATTTATTGAGTACTCTCCCCACATCTGTGCAAAACTAAGATAAATATCAGTGATATTTAAGGAGCTAAAACAGTTTCATAATTCATAAATGCACAGAACAAGAGTCACACTTGTATTTTTGATGCAAACACAAATACATCTTGATTTACAAGCTGCATCTCTGTGTGAATTTTTACTTATATTAAGAAAATAAATTTAAAATATGCTATTTTTAAAACTTAGCAACATGTCTTGATTGAAATAGCCTAATTATAGTTATTGGACTAATCTTTATGTTACCTGTAGTTACAGCAGATGGCCTGCTAGATCTTCTGATCTGCCCTTTGTCTGTGTGGGAAACAATCAGAAGAAGTTCCAGCTTCACACTGATCTGTGAAAAACCATAAAACATCCTGAGTTCAGGCCAGTGGAGGAGAAGCTCTGCTTCCACTTTGTTTAGATAATGGTGACAAATGGTGTTTGATCTTGAAAACAAATTGTAGGGAGTTTCTAACTTTTAAGAGGGTCAGAGACAGCTGCTGGTTGGATGAGCAAAGATACGCCTTATTTGAATAAAGACAAGAATACTCTTTTACTATAAAAATTTGTTGGACGTGAGGAACAAACTAGATTTGCTTTTGCAATTCTCCAAAGACGTCTTTGCCTTCCTTTCTTTGTTTCTTTCTTCTTTTCTATTTGTCTCAGCTGAATGAATGTCTGTTTTCGTGTGTATGAAGTGTCTGTGTTGTTGATGTGATTTTATACTTTTAAATGTTAGAATAAACTCTGAAAATGTGTGATGTGGAGCGTTGACTGTCATCTCTGTGTGGCTTTTGTTTCCACGCATAGAATCATTGAGTCCAGGAGGATAAGAGAATATAACGAGCCAGAAGTTTTTATTTTTATTCTCTTAAAACTTATTCTACGAGGCTGAACTTTATCTGTACCAAAATATGCCCTCTGCCACCCTCAACCCTTGGTTTGTTACTTTGATCATTTATGGATGCAATACATTAAACCTATGTACCCAATTAATGATTTTTAATAAAATAAACTTTAGTTTGGACTTGTACAGACCTTTCATCCTACAAAAATAAAAATAAAGAATGGTTCAAACAGATGATCAACAGGCCCAAGATGAATAGAAAATTGAAATGAAAAGGAGTGAATGTAAACTTTTCATTGGCTCTGTTTGGTCTAATTTGGGATAAAAGATGAAATATTGCTCCTGTATTTGTTAATCCCCAATGCTCCAGATTTATGATTCATTTTGCATCTTGCAGAGAATGATCTATGCAATAGCTTTTTAAAAAAAACACAGCAAGATCATTTTTTTATTAAAATAAAACTTTCTGTCTCATTTCTCAATGCAAAATTTGCAACAAAAAAAATAATAAAATATGTCTAATTTATGCTATAAAACTCTGCTTGGATGAAGTAATTATGCTAATAACAGAATGTAGTCTAATCCTTACTTTCACTTACTGTCATCATTTGGAAAGCATTACTTAATTACCAGGAAGAAAACAATCTCCTTAAAAGTTCAAATAGGGCCATAGCACTAATATATTATGCCATGCACCATATCATGCAAATATGAATTAGGCATTAAAGTGCCAGGCTGTTGAAAGCCATTAGCATTTCTGTCACTCAGTTTGATTTATTTGAAATTTAAATCCTACATTTTTAAGGTTTATAATCATAAATGAGGATATGAATGGTGCTCTGCTCTAATCCCTCACAGAAATGTGGTTGGACTGGATAAAATGGGCTGAAGTTGTCAAATTTAATAAATACAGACAATGTTGCAGTATTTTCTTGGTTCTGCCAAATGTTTGAAAATGAGACTCATGTTTAAAATGGTTCCTATTTAGCTTCTTTTATAGAAGGCAAACCGCCTCTGGCCTGGAGCTTCTCCTACATTTAAAGACACAGAACCCGATGGGTTGTGGGGATGGATGTTTCAAGCTCACAGCTAAACTGAGAGTAAAACTTTTTTATTATTATGTCTGAATAAATCTGCAGTGACAGTGTTTTCCACTTTTCTGACACATTTAGCTGACATGTTATGTGCTATTCTGACTTCATATTGCCCAAAGAGACAGGCAGGTGATGGATCTTTGTCATACTATTCTGATGTTATGTTCTGCTATCTCAGCAATTTCTTTTCTTGGGATATTCTATGTATAGCTATAACAGGACACCCTGGGATGTCCTGCCTAGATATTTTTAAGTCATGTACTGTATAGAGTTTTGAATAATTTTGGATGTCCCAATCCAAAAGCAAAAGAGTTAGCAAACAGTTTTTGTTGATATTTAGTTTGTTTCATCATGTTTAAAATGGTAATGTCAAAAAAAACAAAACGAATATTAACAATTTCATTTCACACATTTTTAGCAAATCTAAATGATAGGGAACACTGAAGTTGGGAGACATTTTCCTGGAAGAAAAGCCAGCATGTATAAACTGGGGCATGGCGTCTACTCACAGTTTACCAGATGGAATTCTCTTTCACCAATCTCTGAAGTGCTAGCATAGATCTTCTCCAAAAGTGATTGCAGCAGCAGAGGTTAAGGCCAAGTCCTCTCTCCATGCAAGAAAAAGGTTTAGTTGATAACCCAGGGAGGTGTCAAAGGGACAAAGACCAGATACAGAAGAGTTAAGAGAAATATTAGCATAATTCTGTCCCCAAGGAAGCTGAAAAGAGCAAAGGGGCTTCAGTGTCAGAAACTACGCACTGGAAGGCTGCTTCAAACTCAGTCAGTTTGACCTTTAGTCTGAGGATGGAAACACAATGTCACACTAAGCATGGCTCCTAAAGGCATTGAAGAAAACCTTCCAAACTTTATAAATAAACTTTGAGCCTCATCGACAGATTAGGTCAGATTGGATAGTGTTCAAAAAAATTGATTTTACACAGTACTGCCCGTTTTAAAACTTTGAAGTCTGTGGTTGTGACATAACAAAACATGACAAAATGCAAGGAACAAGACAATTCATTGTAAGTCCAGGTTATTACAAAGCAGCACACAGATTCTGATCTATCCAGATTATCTTTCTGTCTGTTTCTTGTGTTTCTTTCCTCTCCATATTATGTTGTTCTCTCTATATGTGTGTCCTGAGCATATTTGTGGTGTAATGAATAATGCAGCGGCTGTATGTAAAGATAAGGTGACAACATGGCAGCTTGAGGGTTGAAGAAGACGGTGTCACTACATCTACCCCCCACCCTTACACTGAGGCGGGCGCGGGAACCAAGAGGAGGAAAGGATAAAGGTGAAAGGATGGAGAGAGAGGAAAAGAAGGCAAGCCAGAGAAGAAGTGGAGTCACAAGGAAAAAATGAAACGAGTGTAGAGGTAGAGCTCTTAGTTCACTCAGATGTTTTGTTTACCATACATTATCTGCTGTTTATTATTTATACCCTTCATGATCTCAGCAGGGAGGCTGCTTCAACCTTCTTCACAAGGACGACGTGCACGACTGTGTATGACATCTTTATGTATGACTAATACAAAAGGAGAACATGTTCTAGCAAATATGAGTCTTTACCGCTTTCATGTGCACTTCTGGATGTGTGTGACTCATATGCCCCCTCTCTTTGCTAAATGCGTGTATGCGTGGGTGCGTGTGTGTAGGTGTGTGTGTGTGTGTGTGTGTGTGTGGAGGGGGGTGGGGGGTGCGTGTGTGTGTGTGTGTGTGGCACACATAAATGTAACATTTTGTTCATAGTTTAGCTTGTTGTTTTAAGGTAGGTACTAAGCATGAAAGGCAGACCTCAGTGGTTACATTTGCATAGTGCTACTGTGATTCTCAGATCACGGAGGAAGTTTGAATTTAGCTTTCTGTGGGTCAAACACTCTAAAAATTCTTGTTAATTTGCAGTGTTACCCAGCTATGTATTGTTCTGAAAGGAAAAGTTTGGGACTGTTGAAGTGAAGTGAAGTTCAGGTAAAACATTAAAAGTTAATGTTACCTATTAAAGGGGCAGCATTAAGTGTTTTCCAGGCATGTAGAGCCATTTTATAGCACAATCAAGTACCTATGTTACGTTCAGTTGTTATAAAAAACATTCTGCCTTGAAATTGGGCCTCTGTCTCTTTAACAAACAATTTCTCATTCTGAAACTCTGCCTTCAGGAAGTCATCACAACATGGCTCCTCTATTAACCCTTTACCAACATTTTTTATCAGTTTCACTGAGAAGTAACTTGCATAGAGAGCTCAGCAAAAGTGCAGCTCCCTCTGCCAGGTGTTTGCTAATTGCTGCTGGCTAGTCTGAAGGAGTTGAATGCAAGTGTCACATTGAACATCTGTCATTGATACTTGACAAACATTTCTATTTTGCATCTGGAAAGAAAAATAACAACTATGATGGACGATAATAAGGATTAAGTTAGTAATGTGCTGGCTCTGCATGGACAACAACTTTAAAATTGCAAAATACGCTTCACCATTACTGCGATGCCGAGGTTTAGTGCCGCAAAGCCTTGTTGAATTACTTTGATGTTTCTCTCAATATTTGTCACAAAAAGAAATCCTATTTTGTTTTGAGACGATGTAGTGAGAGACGAGTGGGTAGGACAGGAGACAAGTAGCTGTTATATCGACATGCCCTTGGAGAAAGTGACGTGCTCTTTAGACGCACTTCCTCCGTTTTTACCGGCCAGATGTGAAGACATTGACATGCAAATAAGCCAGATTTCTTTGTTTTTCCTTCTGTCTTTCATTCTGTCTCTGTTTCTTATCTCTTGGTATTTTGCCTCATGTTATCGCTGACTCCCTCTCCTTCTTACACTTTGGACCGTCTCACATTCAAATGAGGTCCAAATTAAGTTCAAGTGCAGCCGCAGACACTTCCAGACAGCCATTCTGCTCAGGAAGTCATCACTGACGCATACGCTGATGCAAACGGCTCTGTCTGGCTTGCTATCAAGAGCCTTTCGCATTCACACGACTCCTCTGTCATTATTTTGCAATGAATAATCTCAGTCTTTTTGCTCTACAGTACAAAGTCAATGAGCAGTTGAGAGTGACATTAAAAACTGAAAATACCAACTAATGCCACTTTGAGGGGCAAACAACTTTGTGAAGGGTGTCTGAAAGCCTTGATGGGGCCTTAAGGAGTTGGATGCTGCTAGTCTGCAATAAAAAGAGCAAAATATACGCAGATGATTCATGAAAGAGAATTCTACATAACCATACTTCTAAATGGTAATAAGTCATGTTTGAAGTAGCATGGGCCTAAAGAAACTTTCCTTTGTAAATTAGCCAAATAAACCTTGATGAGAGCTCACTGCCTTTCTCTGTTTTCTGTCTCACCTTTGATGCTAGCATCCGCCTCTGTGTTTTATCAGGGAGATATGATCAGGTTTTAGCAGGTCTCACTAGTTTCAGTGAGAAACCTTCACCTGTGATTCATCTGTGAGACTCACAGCAAAGTAACATTTATCCTTAGTGGTCAGTCCATCCATTGATATACATTACTGGATTGGAAAAGCAATGAATCACGCAATGAACATGCAGTGTTTTGCTACTAATTGTCAACATTACTACAGCTAGATAACAAGGTGAAATGGTTGATTATGCTAGCTTGATTTTGACAACATTAATACGTACATGTGCAGCAGAATTCAGGATGTTTTGGTTCATTAACCATTAATAAACCAAACACTATTAATCATTAACACTAATGACTTATACTATGTGCTATACTTATGTGGTGACCCACATAAGTATAGCAGGTGTTAATTTAGCTAATCAGCGGTCAGACAATCACTCATTAATGATCGCAAAGAAAACATCAAGCCTGAAAACATAAAATTGTAACAAGCTTGGAAAACAGAATATAAGTGGTTTTGAATTGTTCTTCACTTGTTTGGGGTGTTTTTTTTCCCTTTGCTGTGGTGCAGTGCAACTGTTGCAATTTCTAAAAGTTCAACAAACAACAAAAACTGGACTAATTTCCTTGTTTCTTCATAGAATGTGGCAATATTCATGGTAATTATAGGTTGAAATATTTCACAATGCAAAGGAGCTGTAGGTTGCTACATTTTACCAAGCAATGACTCCTACAGCAGCAAGTATGTAAAAATGAATTGTTGACTAAATTAAGAGAAATTTGCTAAGTCCTCTCTTACATCTTGACAGAAACCAGTGTGTGTATATATTTCTATTGAGGGAGATCCATATTTTACATATCAAAACATCAGTAATTTTCACAGTTTTAATTTAAGTTACATTTGATAGAAATCTGATAATAAATGATGTCATTATGAATATGTTTGTGACCAATTCCTGCTCATCCCACATTTGAACAGTCTAAGTTTCTGGAAATGAGTCAATGCATAGTAATGGTGCCTGCAGATGTGTGTCACTAGCGATAGCAGCTAACGGTCACTGTCCAAAGCAGTAATGCATGTTGATGGTCAGTCCATTCACTGGTGGATTGTTAGAGCTTTTTACCATTGTGAGTAGGGAGAAGTCGGGTGTACAATGACGATGTTGCCAGTCCAATGAATAAAGGTTTTGGGAAATAGATTTGGTTCTAACTTTGTACACTGCACTTGCATAAACTCATTAAGACTTGAAGACTGATTTATTAAACCATCTTTAAACCCTGTGGGTTCCAGAGCTTCCTCTAACCTTAGCCTTTGTGCTTTCTACTGCTGTCAAGGAATAAAACAGAAGATGTAACGGTTTAACTTGGTGAGTAGAAAAAAAGTTGGGTAAGAGGACTGTTTTTACGCACCACCATGCCTCATTTTTATTATTTTCTCAGAGTATTGATTGGTCGAGAGGCGCTGGTAAACTATCATTTCAAAACTTATGGTAGAGCACAAATTACCATGGCGTTAGAGCCAGGTAAGAAGGAAACCCGTTTTGCGCTACTGAAAATCCTGAACTGAGCCTAAAGCTATATGTGGATAAACTACTAACCCAGTTGATCACCAGCTTCACAGACCCAGTTACTTCAGTGTCACCTGCCTTTTCATCCCGGACAACTAAATAACTGAACAGCAAGAATCCCTGTAGGACGCAGCACTGAAAACATACAATTCAAGAACCTTAACAATTTTCAGTAAATTCCTTACAAATAAAATAACTAAAGTACATTTATTGTATCCTAAGTGAGCAACTGAAATTGGTTGTGCCTAATTTACAGCAAACACAGTGCTGAGAACTAAAAGACTTTTAGATGTGAGCCTGGGCTTTTGTTATGCTGCCAGACACTAAACTGAGATACTCAGACAAGCATTTATTTAAAAGTTTCAAGCCAAGGTTAATAAAAAGAGAGAGAAATAGTCTCTCGGGTTCTGTGAGCAAGACAGCATCAGGCACCTAAGATACACCTTTAATTTTACTGCCTCATTTGCAGCAAGAGCAAGAGCATTTATCCTGGTGAGAGAACATGGCGATGTGATCAAAGTGCACTTAGACATCTGTACAACCAGGAACCAGCTACTAACAACACATGGAGCAATGGAGCAGCCACTTACCCAGTGCTGATTTGCCTTTTTTGCTTGTAATGGTGATCCACTGATGTGAAGCAGAGAAACAAATTCTGGTTGTTGGGTAAGTCCCTGCAAAGCAAATTGTGTTCCACAATTCCTGTCTGACATGTGCTGTGTTCAACCAGGACCAGGTTTAGACTGTGAGCTTCATAAGTAGTTAATGAAAAATAAACTTCATCTCCTTCCTAAACAATCAGTTTGTTTGCCAAAAGTGATGTTTTTTTTGCCTAATTAATCTTTTGCTAAAAAAGACATTGATATTTTTTTTTATTTCAAAGCAAAAAAATAATTTGGCCATTATTTTAGGAAGGTTATGATTAAAAAAATAATTAATTAAAAAAGTACAATGGCGCTGAAATAAATGTAATGTGCCACAGAAAAAAGGCAATATGGCAACTAAAAAAACACAAATATCAGACAGATGACAAAAAAATGCTCTGTGCCAAAGGGAAAAGAGAAACATTTTATTGTCATTTTAAATTGCATTGGTTAAAGGGGCAGTGTTATGTATTTTCCAGGCACATAGACCTATTTCATAAAATAATCAAGTATAAAAACTAAATATCTACAAAATGACATAAAATAAATTTCACTTCCTGATTTATTGCTTTGAAATTGGGCCTCTGTCTCTTTAAAAAATACTCCTGCTCTTTCTGAAACTCCGCCTTCAGGAATACATGACAACATGACTCCTCTATTAACACTTTAATGACATTTTTACCAGCATCACACTGAAAAGTAACTCCTATAACGAACACAATAGATATACAGTTCCACCAGGTGTTTGCTAATTGCTGCTGGCTAGTCTGAAGGAGCTGCATGGAGGAGTTGTGAGGAAGGCTGCTTTGTGAGATGGATGTTAGGTCCACCAAGCCATCTTGCACAACTGAATGGTTGCCATGGTAATTAAAGGATTTCTCAAAAATCAAGGCAGCACTCTGATGTATGTTTTTGATGAGGGAATCATTTTATAAAATGTTATTCTGACATGGGGAGCCTGTCACTTTAAAATAATGTTGTTAGTTTATAAACCACAGTTTAGCATTAAAGATCTGTTGTTGTATCAACCTGTCAGACCTATCAGGTCTTCTGGTTCTGGTTTGGTTACTGTTATTTTCTTCCATCATTTATGAAATATTGCCTTTTAAGCTACATTGGTTAAAGGGCCAGTATCATGGCTCTGCATCCCCAGAACCAGAACCAAACATGAAGAAGCACCATAACAGTTTCTATTCAAATAGTTTTGTAAAAAAGTTTTTCTGTTGGTGTCATTGAAAAGTTCTTAAAATGTGCCTCTACAGCTGGTCGAGTCAAATACAGATTGCATTTGAAATCCTCCTCACCTAATTTCTGCATGTGTCATTGAGAGTTCTTGGCAAGAGATAAGGCCTTCTGCTGGCTATGCAGATGACATGTTTTTTTTTCTTTGGTTCAAAGGACACATACAGTCATCTGTTATGTGGGATATTAAGAGCAACTTAACAGATGAAGAGACTGATAATAAGGTAGAAAAAAACTGATTTGACTTTATGTTTCCTTACAAACAGAACAATATTTCCCATCACGGTTTATAGAGAAAAAGTAAAATGCTACAGTTGGGAGTTTCCATTTGTCTTTAATATTAGCGAAGTACCAATAGTTCAAATCAATGGCTACCTTTAACACAACTACTGAACACTGACATGTCAGTGTTCACACTTTCCATCTGCTAGATCAGGATCTGCAACCTGAATCTCTGGAGACACAAGTGGCTCTTTGGCTCAAAATATTAAATGATGAAATATTGCTCTGTTTTTGTTTAAGTCTTTTTTAAATGTCTCCATAAAAACCACTGACTAACCGGGCCCCTCTACATTTGGTCTTGAAACCAGCCTCCAAAGAAAACAGTAAAGACCTTTCTACATTTTTTTAACCAGCTATATGGGAGCAGACTTGTATCATCATCATCACCATCATCACCTTTATTCAGATGGTAATTTGCAATGCAAAATATTGTGCTTAGTGATTTTTTGCAATGGGCAATTTTAAGTGGCATTGCAGTACTTAATTAATTTAGAATTATTGTTATATTTATGAATGGAAATTGTGAACAGCATTGGTTTTATTTATTTGAAGAGTATTTTGTGGTTCAGTACAAAATTGTGTATATGTGAAAAATATTTGGATGAATAATGGGTTGGTTTGATCCTGGTCCTGGTCCTTAGCCTTGTTAATTACTCTTATTGGTCTTTTTTGAAGTTTGATTAGTGACTGTTGTGTTGTTTTGTAATTAATTTCCCAAACCTCTGGAGTCGCTTAAATAAGGTCAAACTAAAGAAGAGTAGGGTCAGGATGTTTCTTTGTGAATAGAAAGGTGTTTGGTACTGAAACTATGATAGACTCACTTCATGAAATGTGAACTGAAATAGTTAAACCCTGATTCTTAATGTCCATTTTTCCATAGATGGACATTCATTCTTGTAAAAAAGGCCAACAGCCTCATAACGTTCAGATAAAAATAAGGGTAATGAAATTTCTAAGTATGATTTTCAAATATAGTTCAGGTTAATGATTCATTTTCACTAGTCAACTTAACCTGAACTTCTACCTTGATAATAAACAGATTTTAGGTTTATTAATCCTATGAAATTAGTAAAATGTTCTTCAAATGAGTGGAAATGCATAGTTTTTAGTAGATTTTATTCTAATTTCCAGGGGAGCAGACCCCACTAGGACTATCTAGAACCGCCCCTGGGCTGCAGGTCTGGGTCTGTCGCTCCACAGCTGCTTTTGTCTCATTATTGTTAGCAGATGTTGGCAGGTATGTGGTCTTGAGATTCTGTTTCAAACTGAGTTTATACTCCTCTGGAAACACTTAAAAGTTTCTCTGATTTTACTCTTTATAAGTATATGTTTGAGTCAAATGAACATTGTTCTTTTATTCTATGAATTACTGTCTCTTAATTTTGTTTGTGAATGTTTGTAAATAAGCACTTAGATTTAGAAAACTGCACCAAAAAATATCTTCTCATTGGTTCATAGCCATGCTGGGGGCTAAGCACCCCTAAAGATCAGATCCTAGAATCGCCCCTGGGTACAGGGACAAGTTAAATATATGAATATCTTGGTATTTATTTTCCTTAATTCATTCAATTCTGTGGAGGCAAACAGTAGTCTGTAGCTAAGCTAACTATGCTAAATGGTTGATAATATCACAGTCTACTACCTCTCTTGGAGAAAAAATGGGCCATAAATAGACACTTTTGTCTTTTTCTCTGTCTTATCCTCCTGAGAACCGAAGAAAAAAAGTGTCTTCCAATTTCTGTTTTTTTTGTGATTTTCTACCTATTTAAGCCAAAATGAACACCTTAGCATTTTTTTTAAATGGTGAATGGACTGAACTTATATAGCGCTTTATCCACTCAAAGCGCTTTACACTAGAGCCACATTCACCCATTTGCACTCAAATGCTCACATTTATACACTGACACGCAGCTCGGTAGGCAACTTGGGGTTAAGTGCCTTGCTCAGGGGCACATTGACATGTGGCAGGAGGAAGCTGGAATTGAACCTGCAACTTTCTGATTGCAAGACGACCACTCTACCCACAGAGCCACAGTCGCCCCTGTATTTTATATTTTTTATTAAAATTTTGCAGCATGTCCATTGTAGTGGATGTCAGGACTATTTCAGTCTAAATTATGAAGGAATTCAAAAAATGGGAAAATATACAGATTATTGTTCAATGAATCACATTAACCCAACAAGAGGTCAAATTTGAAAAATACATTTAATAATCAGAAGTTATCCATTTCTGGTTGCAGTCTATTGCTTGTTACTTGAACTAAAAACCTAAAATGGCTGCAAACTGCAGGGGTGTCGCTAAACACTATTGCCCAAGAAATGAAGACTTCATTTATTTGTACTTAATTGTTTTTTTTATTTTTATTTTGAACATGATAGAAGTATGAAATTACACACATGAACAAGGACTTTCTTCAGAATATCAGCACACATGGCCTATCTTGGCTTTCCCAGAGTCAAAATCTTCTGGACTAAAAAATCAAAAGTGCCAGTTATTAGCAGGCAAATGATGAGGAATAAGTTCTGTAAACATCTCAATGGGTCTTCCAGTAACTGGAACCATTATGATGAACCAAAGAATACCAAAGCCACACCAATTACCAGAAGATGGGCCACTGTGAACAGCAGGGGGCATCTTAGCTGACTGTCACAAAGTGGTTTGAAGATAAACCTGTGGTGATGGCCTCCATCATTTATGGGAAAGATCTAAACGATATTTGCAGTTGATGGTCAAACAAAGAAAAAAAAAACTTGTGTCCATGATCTTTAGGACCAAATGTTGGTAATAGAGATCCAACATTTGGATCTTTATGACCAAATGTTCAGCTTTCATAGAATGTTGACCAGAATCAAGAAATGGACATTCCCATCACAGATGCCTGGCCCTAGACAAACATACAAATTAATCCTGGCCCACCTAGCACAGTGACTTTCCTGCTCTCTCTCTGGCTCTGATGGTGCGTTCACACCAAATGTGTTTTGAACGTCAGGCCCATCTGGTTTACATTCAAAGTCTATGTGGAGGCGTATTGAGGGCCATGGAGCAGCGGTCCGAGCACCTAGCACGGTGCGATTTGAACCGTTTGGACTGTTTTTATGATGTTCTACATGACTGTGAATGTAAACCAGACGCACCTGATGCTCAAAATGATTTTGGTAGGAATGCACCAAAAGTGCACACGTGTCCAATTTGAAGTGTCAAGGGCGTTTTTGACATGCGTTACATGTTTGGTGTTAGCGCACCATGAGTCTGTCTCTTCATCAGATTGTCCTGGATCTGACGAAGCTCCCTACCAGAGGCTGATATTTATTATCCTCATCTTCATCTGACAACTCCAGATCTGAATCTCCCTCTACTATCTTGTGGAGAATCCAATTTCACGTCTTTCTCCTACAACAATGTGGAATCATTAAATACACTGAAATAGTCCTGATGTCCATTATAATTGACATTCAGAAAAGGTCTGTTATTTCTAAACAGAAATTATTAAATTGTTTTCACTGGTCAAAATATTATTATTGGTATTTAATTAACAAGAATATAAATAATTATCATGACAAACATAAGAAAAGAAAAAAATATTTGACTATTTGATTTCTCTATGAGAAATCATTTCATCTCTCATGGCAACCATTTAAATCCTGCCTCACAGAGCACATTCCCTCATCACAACCCCCACTCAGCTCCTTCAGACTAGCCAGCAGCTATTAGCAAACACTTGGTGGAACTGTACATTAACTAAGCTTCTTCTCAGTGAAACACTGGTAAAAACATTGTTAAATAGTTAGTAGAGGAGCCATGTGGTCATGATTTCCTGAAGGCGGAATTTCAAAAAGAGCAAGAGTTTCTCAAAGAGACAAAGGTCCAATTTCAAGGTTTTTAATCACAAAGTCACATTTCTTTCAAGTAATATTTGACATTTATAGTAATTTTATAGCAACTGAAGGTAAAATAGTTACATGTAGGTGCTATAAAATGGCACTATGTGCCTGGAAAATACATAGCACTGCCCCTTTAACAATGTGTTGATGTTTTATCAATATATTTTTTCACATCCGGCCCTTTAAAACATTCATGATCTTGTGGCACAAAATAAAAATGAGTTTGACACATCTGGTATACGATATACAATCTCAATAATTTGAAGTTTGTTTTTTGACATGGCAAAACATATAATAAATTTTATAGAAGTTCCTTGATTTATTCCTTTAAGTATAAACTGACAAATGTAATGATACGGAACCCAATGAAAAAGGGTGTTAAAATAAGGTTAGAGTGTCAGGCTCTGAAATCATTCCCCTGAGTTGTTGGAAATAAAAGAGATATCAAATCACAGTCTTAGAAAATCCACATTGTGCCGATACAGTGAGACAGAGACGCAGTCGCTGACTGCTATATCATTAAGACCCGAGTTATAAAAAGTTGATAATTAAAGACAGGCCTCAAAGGACGAAGGGAGATAATTGGTTTTCTCAGCCATGCCACTCCGACCCACTTTACTACCAATAACTTAATAAGGAATGAAGGAATTAGAAAAGTAACAATTTGTTTTAAATCTGAAATCATTTATTACCATAGATGTGTGGGTGATCCTTCGCCTCACACACAGAATCCAGGTTCTGGTTCCACCCCAGAAACAGGTTCTATATCCAGACTTGATATTGTTCTCTGCAGTGTAGCTGCCTATAATTAAGGGCTAGTTATAATTTCATGATTCTTTTTTGATTGCGATGGTTTGATGGTCTGACCTAAAACAAGAAATGACCAAACCAGTCAGGTGTCAACAGTCTGTGTGCCACAGAATGTGTATCTGTACAAAATTCATAATGCTCTACTGCATCAGAATATTGTGGTTTCAGGGTTTCTTTTCATACTTAATGGTCACAGTATCACTTAAAGATCTAATGCTCTATCAGTGCCCCAAGTGATCAAGAAATTACTAGCCGAAATGATCAGAAAGTAGGTTGAACTGCCATCAGTCAGAACCATTTTGTCCAGGGAATCAGTGAAGACAGAGTCTGCAGAGTGCAGCTTGAGGTAATGTTGTATTCTTATTCAATCATTAAAGCAACACTTCAGTTGTATTTGTGTAAAACTTTCTAGCAGCTGTACCTATGTGGCCTGTGTGTGTGTGTGTGTATATATATATATATATATATATATATATATATATATATATATATATATATATATATATATATGCCTCGTCAGAATAGCTTATGCTGTATAGATATTAGCATGTCGAACAATTGCTACATTGTCATATGTGTTAGAAGTAGAACTGTCTTGTTCTAGAACAACAGCATATTAGTGCCATTGTAGATAGAAGAAAAAAAAGAGAAACCCATTTTGGTAACACTTTATTTGAAGGGGGGTAAATAAGACTGCCATGACACCGTCATAAACATGACATAACACCTGTCATAAACATGAATAATTCTTCATGAATATTTATGACTGTTGTCATAAAGCGTCATTCAGTAAATCATGACACTTTTAATGCAAAGTTGACATTATTCAAAATGTCTTTGTTATGACAACTTGACATTAACCAAGAAATCATTACTGTTTAAACTTTACCTTTAATAACATAAAGTTACCTAATTTTTAAAGTGCAATCAGTAATACTTTTATAACAAATTTATATCAGTAATGATTTCTTGGTTAATGTCAAGTTGTCATGTTTATGACAGTGTCATGTCAGTCTTATTCACCCCCCTTCAAATAAAGTGTTACCCAAATTTTCTGCAAAAAACTCAAATTCTTTGATTAATCTAAAAGTTTCTGATTTTGAAAGTTGAAAATTTCCTAAAAAACATTTTTAAGGTCAGTCTCAGAGGTTTTAGACAAAAGCTTATGGAAATTTCTGAGTTTCAAAAATGTTTTAACTTCTGAAGTTCCCAGGTTTGTTCTAGAAAAATGTTTTCGTCTTTTCTAGCAAGTATTCAAATTTCTTCTAGAAAATTTCAATTTCCAATTTTTTTCAAGCAAACTTTAGATTTTTCAAACTCACAAATTTCCTGAGATTTCAAGATTTCTGAGAAGTTTTGGTGGAAATTTACTCCTCTCTTTTTCTTTTTTTTTACCAACAATGGCCCTAATACGTTGCCGTAACATAGACTTAGTCTATACTAGAAATGTAATTATTCAGATACTTATTTGTCACGTTAGTCCAAATTGTTGCATTTCCGCCAAAGGCAGCACCACAGTAACACAAATTCAGGACAAATTCCTCTGTAACTGAATGCTTTAGATAAAACTAAAATATACAAATCTGTTAGTAATTATGAAAAGACTTACTTATGTGGAAACAGTCCTATGTTTACCAAGGTTATCTGTTGTATGCTAAGAACTGAGGGCCACCATCAATAACTCCCATGTTTTCTGTTGGTCTTAAGCCATTTATCAAGCCTGTGTGCGGTCCAGGCCTCGACCCTGCGATACTACTATTTGTCTTGTCAAGTTTTCTCTTTCTGACACAGTCCACCGACTGCAACTCACACACATTTGTCCCCTCACTGACCTACAGTGACAAGCACAAAAACAAGCTTAGTATTAAAGCTAAACTCTAATGTCATTCTTTCCATTTTCCAGTGATGGGCCCTGGTATTGTTCTATCATCTCACCCTGCTTTCCAAAACTTTAAGCTGTCTGCTGTGTTTGTCGCTCTTCTTCATGTTGTTGTTGTCACTAATGCTCTCTAGAAATCCTCATGGGGGTTTCAAGAACAGATGAATTTATAGTGAGATTAATTCACAAACAGGTGGAATCTATTTGGTAATCATGTGAGAGCATTTGGTGGGACTGGGTTTTATTTTGGAAAAGGTCTGTTGCATGCCATGCTATTAAAATTTTGAAAAGAAAAACAAATAGAGTATCTCTTTCAAGAGTACGTTAAAAGAGGTGCCCTTTGTGCTTTGTGCACATGGGGCGCACAAACCTTTGCCAGCAAGATTGCAACTTTTCAACTTTTTTTCTAGAAAAGTTCTGAGATTAATCTCAAAACATTTTTCTAGAACATTTTCGATTTTTCAAACTCAAAAATGTTTTAAAAGATTTTAGAATATTTCTAGAAATCTTCTGAGATGTTTTGGTGGAAATTTACTCCTTTCTTTTTTCTTTTTTTTTCTTTTTTTACCAACAATGGCCCTAATGAGTCGTAACCTAGAGTTATCTATGCTACAAATCTAATTATTCAGATACTTATCAAATTGATACAAACTGACCCCTCCACATTTGTCCAAATTGTTTCATTTTGGGAACACCACAGTAACAAGACATTAAGGACATGGTGTTATTTTATAGCGCAATCAAGTAACTATTTTACCTTCAGTTTTTTTTTAATTATATATATCAGATATGGCTTAAAAGAAACTTCTGAATTTAATGCTTTTAAATTGGACCTCTGTTTCTTTAAGAAACTCTTGCTCTGAAACCCCTCTAAAAAACGCTTTTACCAGCGTTTCACTGAGAAGTAGTTCCTATAAAGAGCTCAGTTGATGCTCAGTTTCACCAGGCGTTTAATTAATCACATTGTCAAATTTATTGATATTTATTGAAACTTTCTTTGAACAAACAATGGAAAAAATAGTAAAACTAACAATCCCAACAATAAAGACATCTTTGAATGGTTTTACACAGTATTAACTGCAGTTTTTCAAGAAAACAACAAATCGAGATTCTTGTCATGCTATGAAATTTATCATGACAAATTATAAAGAATAGGACAAATGCCCAGAAGTCCTGCCTTTTCTTTATATTCTTTCTGCTAAAGTTAGTTTGGCCATCATATATTTTTCAAAGAACAAAAGTTTCCTCCTTGCACCAATCCTCCACTTACTGACTGTTTTCTGAAATGAGTTTCGTCATATTCCTTTAGGGCCTCTTTAAATCCTTTAGAAGACTCAAACCTCACATATTTTCTCTCAGACTTATCTAAATGTCTGATGTTTACACACAAAGTGGAAATGACAAGGTCCTGTTTTATTTGTAAGGTTACATAAGCATTTATGTGTTTTTTGTTAAATTAACAGCCTGTTTATTTAATCCAAAGTAACCACAGCTGCCTGTTTTAACATTCATAAAGAAAAGTGTCTTTCTGTGAATGACAGGAAATCTTTAAGATTTCAGCCATGCATCTGTCAACTCTTTATTATTCACTTCTATCAAAAGAGGAAGGAGAAAACAGCCAGACTTCCTTCTACTTGTGTTTAATCACCGGTAAAAGTTACTAAGTGTGGTGGGATGGTGTTTCACCCTCCCCCACGCTTTGCGTCGGGTGTGGCGAGAGGCGCGCCACTGATTGGTGGGCGGGGCAGATGCCTTTAAAGCTGGGTAAGTCGCTGCGAGGTGTGTGTGTGCCCTTGTTTCCTCCACTGTCTGCACAATTGGCGGCTACATGTTGGCGGTGTTTGATGAGCTCGTCTGATCGCGGCTCTGCTGGCGTTGCCGGCCGCGGCTGGAGGTTGTGGTGGTGTGTGGCTTCTGCCTAGTCTTCGCCTGCTGATCTGCTCCCTCCTGGTGTAGGCTGTGTCTCCATCCCTGGGCAACTGATTGTGTGGAGCTGCAGTGCTTTGGACGCTCTGCTGCTTTGTCTTATCACTGTTTGTTCTGGCCGCTCTCCGCTGAGCCTGTTGTGGATTGGGCAGGCTGGTGGGCGGGGCATTACTCCTCTGGCCCCATAGAAGGGCACTTGGAGAGACGACGACAACTTGTTCCATCATTTGAAGTATTTTCTTTTACCGTTTGTTGAAGTATTCATTTGTTTCTGTTGAGTGCTGTGTTTCTTTTGTGTTGCATGTTCTTTTGTTTTCTTGCTTTATTTTGTTGCATTTGCATGGTTTGCTTGTTTTCTTGGAACAACCTCATCTTGTCTGTCCCTTCTTGTGTGTTCCCTTTTTCTTTGGTTCCGGCGACCAAGTAGTGAGCCCGATGCCTCGGATTTTAAAAGAAGTGTTTTAAACGAATTTTTAGATAATTGTTTAATAAAGTATTGTACACTGTTAAATCTGTGTTCTGGTGTGTCTTGTTACTTTTTTAGAAATATCTCCACCTGCTGGTCACATTTGGCGTTGCTGGCAGGATTCACCATTGAACACAGCTTTTTTGGGGGGGTTTTGTATGCGTGTTTCAGGTTTTAAATTTTTGTGGTTTTATTCATGTATGGTGTGGTAAGACAAAGCAGCAGTAGCTACCCAAGGGAAAACTTACCTGTGGTTTCAAGATTTATTTTTTTTCCTGTTTTTCTTTCTTTCTTCTTTCTTTCCTTTTCGGTAGTCTTCCCCTGCAGGCATGGAGGTGACACGGCGGCCAGTGGATGGAGTGGGTCAGCAGGAGGCGGCGGCTGGGGGTTTGCCGGGCGCCTCTGCTTCCCCGGCTGTGGCCGGTGGTGTCATGCCTGCTGGTGCTGTGGTTGCTGAGCGGTTGGTGGCTGTGCCCAGGGACCGACGGCGCCCCGTGTTCGGTGGTAGGACTGGCGCTGGGATCAGCGAGTGGATTGATGAGGCCCAATTGTGTGTTCGGGCCCGCCAATTGTCAGTGGTAGACGAGGCTTTCCTTCTCTTCGATCACTTAGAGGGGGAAGCCAGAGAGGAAATAAGGTACCACACCAGTACAGGGAGGAATGACAAAGCTAATGTTGTTCAAGGGAAAACTAGCACTCACTGAGCTGTTGGGTTACAGCTCAGGTGGGGAAATAGCAGGCTTGCAACTAGCAGCCACGTCAAAATTGTTGGCATCTCGTAGAGTCTGAGGTTATTATGGGCGGTATCTCTGTGATTTGTCTGGTAGACACTGGGTCTATAGTGTCGACAATCAAGAGAGCTGTTTTTTAGGGATATTCTGCATTACTGGGCCGTGATTGCCTTCAGTAATGTCAATGGTTGCGGCTCGGGGCAGTCTTTCCCTCCCATATGTCGGCTAGAGGTGTCAATTTTTGTGACAGTGTTTCCACATTGTGAGATCCTGGTGGGTGAAGGATTCCACCAATGGGGGTTTCTCTGTTCCTGGCATTTGGCGTATGCGCTGAATTATGTTCATTTTAACAGTCTGCCGTCTATAGTCCTTGGGGTTGAAGTGTGCAGGTTCATCGTCGGGGCGACGATGCAACACCGGGGGGTAGAATGTGGTGGGATGGTGTTTCACCCTCCCCCACGCTTTGCGTCGGGTGTGGCGAGAGGCGCGCCACTGATTGGTGGGCGGGGCAGATGCCTTTAAAGCTGGGTAAGTCGCTGCGAGGTGTGTGTGTGCCCTTGTTTCCTCCACTGTCTGCACAATTGGCGGCTACATGTTGGCGGTGTTTGATGAGCTCGTCTGATCGCGGCTCTGCTGGCGTTGCCGGCCGCGGCTGGAGGTTGTGGTGGTGTGTGGCTTCTGCCTAGTCTTCGCCTGCTGATCTGCTCCCTCCTGGTGTAGGCTGTGTCTCCATCCCTGGGCAACTGATTGTGTGGAGCTGCAGTGCTTTGGACGCTCTGCTGCTTTGTCTTATCACTGTTTGTTCTGGCCGCTCTCCGCTGAGCCTGTTGTGGATTGGGCAGGCTGGTGGGCGGGGCATTACTCCTCTGGCCCCCATAGAAGGGCACTTGGAGAGACGACGACAACTTGTTCCATCATTTGAAGTATTTTCTTTTACCGTTTGTTGAAGTATTCATTTGTTTCTGTTGAGTGCTGTGTTTCTTTTGTGTTGCATGTTCTTTTGTTTTCTTGCTTTATTTTGTTGCATTTGCATGGTTTGCTTGTTTTCTTGGAACAACCTCATCTTGTCTGTCCCTTCTTGTGTGTTCCCTTTTTCTTTGGTTCCGGCGACCAAGTAGTGAGCCCGATGCCTCGGATTTTAAAAGAAGTGTTTTAAACGAATTTTTAGATAATTGTTTAATAAAGTATTGTACACTGTTAAATCTGTGTTCTGGTGTGTCTTGTTGCTTTTTTAGAAATATCTCCACCTGCTGGTCACATAAGCAAATATGCTCCTGTAACAAGGTGAAAAATGATGCTCAGACTGAGTCTTCATGTAACATATGGAAAGAACTTTCCCAGGAGAAATGTCCTCCATTAAGACTTTAACCTACTGCTGGTTCAGAGGGCCCCTCTCTGCTCATCCAGCTTTCTGTGAGCATCTGTCTGAGCGCATGTGTGCGAGTTGTTGGATGATGTCCTGCTGTACTCCGACATCCTGATATATCCCTCGGTCTAATGCCGCCATCAGTCATAATCACGTTCCCAAACACATTCCCCGTTCTTTGCCACATCTGTGCACGTCAAAGATGAGCCGGAGCCGCGTCAGGACCGAGCCAGACGTCAGGATTCATGCCGTTTAATTAATTACGGTGGGAAAGTGACCAAGGTCAGAGCACGGCTCAGCCAGAGAATGTTCCGCAGGTCACGGCCTCTTCATTCTACTTCTGTCCAGCTGTCAGATGTCTGAAGGTAAAGAAAGAGCACCTTAAAAATTTTCTGTGAATGCATATGAAGCCAACTTGTGAAACTATAAAATAAATTTCAGGTCATGCATTAGATTTTTTTTTTATTGTTCCCAGTTATATTTGAATGGCAGCACATTCTGGAAAATGTATCAGTTTTAGGATCTTTTTATGTTTTGCTAGATTTCTCTTGTGATGGATGGGCGACCTGTCCACGGTGACCCCGCCTCTCACCCAGTGACAGCTGCCTCATTGGGGATGGATGGATGGATGGATGGAGGATGGATGGATGGATGGATGGATGGATGCTAGATTTGTCTTTTTGGTGTACATATCCCATCTTTTCCAAATAATGAGACAACACAATTACATTTCTCATTGTCCTTATGGTGATGATATCTGGATATACTAGGTTTTCAAAGTTTCTGAATTTTAAAAATGATTTTTGCCTAACAGATATCAAGAAATGGTTTAATGACAAAAACTGAAACTTTGATAGCCCCAGACAATGTGCTCAGAGATATTGCAAAATACGTCAGCTTCTCAGGCTTTTCTGATTGATCAAATTTTATAAATTTGAGTGTAATGTTGATAGTTCAACGTCGCAAGAGCATAATTCTAAACAGTAGGATAGGAACTGTTTTCATCGCCTAATACCTTGTTCATATGAAGAGATTTTTATGCCGATTATATCTCTTAATTAGGTTTGGATAAACTTCAAACTGTACAAAATACAGCAGCAAAACTTTCAATGGATTGCCAGTAACTTTTAGAATTAATTTTACAATTTTAGTTGGCCCACCAGTACATTGCTGAACTGCTTAATTGGCATTTTTTTTCCCCACGCGCTGAGATCAACGGGTCAAAATTTGTTCCTAGCATCGAGATTTTTTTACTTATGTCTTGTAAGTTAAATTCTTCTCTGGTATTTCATCTGCATCTATAACAATGATCTTTAAAAGTGAAAAAACAATCAACAGATTGTTTCAAGGTTTGTTTCCAACTCCTCTTTTCACAGTTTTCTTTTTCAGAAAACTGTGAAAACATCAAAACATCAGTGCATCCAAATCCGAGGCCATGGTCTTGAGCCGGAAAAGGGTAGAGTGCCTTCTCCGGGTCAGGGGGGTCGTCCTGCCTCAAGTGGAGGAGTTTAAGTATCTGGGGATCTTGTTCACGAATGAGGGAAGAAGGGAGCGGGAGATCGACAGGCGGATTGGAGCAGCGTCTGCCGTGAAGCGGGCGCTGTACCGGTCCGTTGTGGTGAAGAAAGAGCTGAGCCAAAAAGCGAAGCTCTCGATTTACCGGTTGATCTACGTTCCCACCCTCATCTATGGTCATGAGCTTTGGGTCATGACCGAAAGAACGAGATCACGGATTCGAGCGGCCGAAATGGGTTTCCTCGGCAGGGTGGCTGGGCTCTCCCTTAGAGAGAGGGTGAGAAGCTCGGTCATCCGGGAGGGACTCAGAGTAGAGCCGCTGCTCCTCCACGTCGAGAGGAGCCAGTTGAGGCTCGGGCATCTGGTCAGGATGCCTCCTGGACGCCTCCCTGGTGAGGTGTTCCGGGCACGTCCCACCAGGAGGAGGCCTCGGGGAAGACCCAGGACACGCTGGAGGGACTATGTCTCTCGGCTGGCCTGGGAACGCCTTGGGATTCCCCCGGAGGAGCTGGAAGAAGTGGCTGGGGAGAGGGAAGTCTGGGCCTCCCTTCTGAAGCTGCTGCCCCCGCGACCCGACCCCGGATAAGCGGAAGAAAATGGATGGATGGAAAACATCATACAGCACTGGGTGGATTGCTACTCTTAAAGTAATTTTAATGATAAGGGTAACAAGGCTTACCCAAGCAACGTTTTACAGAACAGTCTCAGAAACTCCTTTTCTCCCTTGGTAGTGGTCTTTTTTTCATCATCAGACCACTATGCTGGACAGTGATCATTAATTAAGGAACCTTGCCGTCATATCCAGTGAACAGGATGGCAAAGCAAAGGGAAAAGAGTTTCTAAAGCTCATTGTTGAAGAACAAGAGCAAACCCTGGCCTCACACATGTATCCAGAACACATTCTCTGTCCTTAGACACAGGAGAAGGGGGTATGAGAGTGGACCCAGGACTCTGGAGGATTCTTTGATTCTCTCTTTATGCTACAATGTTGTCCAACGTCTAAAGGGTGAGACAAACTGCTGTTCTTTTAGAAAAACTGAGTTGCAGAAAGTATCGATAGTAGGAGTATTAGGATTTGTGCCACCAGGTATTTTTTAATACAGGATTTCTTTCCTTCACTTAAATGTTCCTGAAATCTGTGAGAATACACTGCTGCTATCGCACTTTCAGGAGCTTTGGGACATATGTCGTGTAAAAAAACAAAAAATTTTCTGCAGTTGGCATTATATTTATATTTTTTAAACATAAATGTTATTTTCAGAAATAATTTGGGTAAAGGTCTCTACACAGAATATCCAGGAGGCCCAGATTAACTCTGTCAGATTTGATTTCAACACTTTTAAAAGTGTCTATATGGGTCCACACCAGAAAGTGTTAATTTAACTCTTTTTGGAGAGTTAGTACCTTAACTCTTATAAAGTGTCAAATATCAAACCTGCTGGAGTTAATTATTTAACACTAATTCAGTGTTAGATCTTAATATTAACTCTCACAGAGTATTATTTTAACTTCATAAGAGTTATTTGTAATTAATATTAAATAGGTATTTTATTGTTTTTGAACTTTTAAAAAGTATTTGGAAAATAAACATTTGATAAAGAGGCAATAATTTTCTCAAATGGATTTATTTCAAAAGGTGCACCATAATTACAAAACATATTACAACGTGGAATAATGTGCATATTTCACATGTCACTTTCATTCACATATTGCTTATCAAAAGGTCTAACATATCAGCTGTGCAATACAAAATGCAGTATACTTAATACATTTTTCTTCAATACCATATGCATGAAATTGTTCAAAGTACAAGGTGGAGAAAGTAAAGCCTGTATCAATGCATGCAGTTCATGTAATATGATAGAGTACATTTTCTTTTAACAGATTGCCAGACATTTTTTACCCAGTTTCTGTTTCTGTTGATAAGAGACAGTTCCTCTCTGACTCCACCAGAGAGATGTCCACTCACTAACACAGATTGTCTTCAGGTTGTTGTTCTGTTCATGACGTTTGGTCAGAGACACCAACATGCTCCTCTACTGCATCAGACAGTCTTCAGTCTCTGAGTCGGACAGTCAGTGTTGGTCTCTGGATCATAACAAACAAAAACATGACAATGAGGAATGGAGCGAAGGAATACATTTTACTACAACTCTACCAACAAGCCTCCATTACAGAAATGTAGAGTTTTAGAGATATTAACACTTATAATCATTTTTGGAGCTTGAATCTTCCAAGAATCCATGGAGGGATCAGGAGGGAGAGGTTAGGCTGACGACTGGAGATTCATCCTGAACCAGACTGGTTCTAAAACAAAAAGGCAGTAAATGGATTAAAACATGCTGCAAAACGTATATTAGACACAACAGCGGGAAAAATGCTCTCAATGTGAAAAAGCCTTTCACGTTTTTTCAAAGGAAAAAAAATCGATCAGAAAGGTTAATAAATCTGACCAATATGCATGTAAACGTTCAACATCATGAAAAAACATAATCCAGATTATTATGGATTTGTTCAAGTTAGCCAATAATTTGATCAAATGTTCACCGGCTTGATATTTTCCAACACTTATACTCCGCTAACATTCGGCATGCTAAGCTAATATGCTAACTAACACCGAGCCGTGTGGCGAACGTGACGTCTATCATACAGGTTGAGCTCAACTCAAAATAATAGTTATAAACCATCTCAGAAAAAAATGACTTACCAAGTGCAGTAAATAACTCAGACATGTGGAAAGTAAATAGTCCTGAAATGACTTGGCTTCTGTCGCTTCGCTTCGGTGGGAATCTGTGATTCTGGGCGGAGTCAGTGAATTAACTCCTTCAGTGTTAGAGCCGCTGGTGGAGTTCAGAGTTCAGAAGTGAAGAGTTATTGATTCTATTTTAACAGCTCTAGATTTGATAGGAAACACTTTGTTTTAACACTGGATTTTAACTACTAATAATATACACAGCAGAGTTACATAAACTGAATGTGACTATTAGAGTAAAATTAACTCTGCTTTTGCACAAAGTCTACTAACACCAAAACATTTAACACTTTTGAATTTGTTGTGTAGGGATTTCTGTGGTTAGGTAATACTGTAATACTCCTTTTTTTCATGATGGTTAGCAAAGAACTGCAGTCAGAAAGACAGGGAATCCTTTGTGCCTTGACTAATTAAGTGTCACGGGGTAATTAAGGTCGGGAAGTTCATCTGCTCAGTAACCAAACAGCAGAGCCGCCAAACTTCAACATGAATTAGGATTTTTTTTTTCTTTTCTTTTTGGTAATAAATTGTATGCTGTTGAAAACGTCTGCTTACCCGCTCTTAAATAAGGCCAATTTTGTAAAGGAAAATGCATTCTCGGGATCAGCAGACTTGAATATTTGGGTTGCACCCATGAAAAGCTTACCTTCAGTGACAGCAAGCTTTCATTTTCCAGTAAGGTAGTCGACCAGCCCACATCATTAAACTGCCTCTACCAAAAGACCATTTATTAGGTTTTTTACAGCCTACAGTCAGTTTTGCTGCTTAACCAATAAACACATAACAATGTGCCATCATTTGGAGGAAATAAACTTTTCAACACTTTAAGGTTTCTTATCATGAAACATTACAAGCAAGAAAAAACATCACCCATTAACAATTTTGAAGTTTATACAAATAAAAGTGTAAAAGACAAAAAACATTATATATTGGTGAGAATTCTTTGCGTCACTAATGTAAAGCAGAAGTAACTTGACAACAGAGTGTCTCTTTGATTGGATGTGATATTCTACTCTGAAAGAGGACAAATAAGTGAAAGAACTTTAGGAAATGAGGCGAAGACAGGACTTGAGATGGCATTCTATGTAAAAATTAAGTCAAACCTACATTTAGTTTCTCTTGTTAGCGATTGGCACTGTGCCCCCGGAGCAAACCAGAATAGTTCCGATCATTTTCTGTCGGGGGCTCGTCTAATGCCTTGGGAGTTTAAATAAATCCAACCTCAGAGGACGTCTGTCCTGAGGTTTTTACTAAGGAGTGCAAGACAGTGCAATCTAATTAATAACTTGCTCTTAACAAGGTCACACCATTATTCTTGGGCAGGGAAGTGTTTGGAAAGTCAAACGTGTGACAAAGGCCTCGAATTCATTTCCTTTTGTTGCTACCCTTATATTTAGCTGTTTTCATTGTTAATGTGCTTATTTAAATGTATTACTCTTTTAAAGGCATCTTCTATTATTTTTTACTTGAAACATTCATGATGGAAAACTAATTTTAATTTTAATAAAAAAGATGTCAAACTCAGCAGTTAGTTTGGGTAAAATCAGGTTGTCTGAAAAATTAAAAGTACAATATGCTTCAGATGTTGGATGTTGAACATGCAGTCTCCTATCAGAGCGCTGTTCAGTATGGAGGAGTAATTATGAGTTTAATCAGGAACACATGCAGTAACGTTTGCAGCAGAATGACGGTGAATTAGCAGCTACCAGGTCGTCTGTCTGGAGAACGGACAGAAACAGAGCGGCTGTGGTCAGCTTTCTGCTGGAGCTGCAATTTTGAACCAACAGTGTGAAACAACAGGAGCTACATATTAGCTTGTGATGTGAATTGTATTTTTTCTTTGTATTAAAAAACTAAAATAAAGTTCATGCGTGGCTATCGTTTTACGTCTTTTTGCTGCTTTAACTACATCCAAGAGATTGCACATTTAAAAAAATAAAGTGCAAAAATGTTATTATATTTTTTATATGTGTAGGGAAATAATCAGCTGATCTTTATCATTATGTTTGGGGCAGCAATGAATTTCTGTAAGACAAAAGGAAATATCTGAGTTTGAGTCCATCAGAACCAGAACCTGAAGGTTTTCCATTACTGAGAGTCGCTGCAAACGTCAGCAGCTGCTGACGACTCTCTGACGGGTTACTCCCAACAGTGAGCAACAGAGAGTATCATGGGAAAGCTCACTATCTGAGGTGGAACCGAAACACACATTAACCGGTTAGTGAGCGAACTGCCAGTGGAAAAGCACCATCACTCTCCCTTCTCTTGGTTCTGTTCTTCAGTCCTGTCAGGTTCTAGTATCCATGTTCCTTTTAGTTTCATTTGTGTTGAGCAGGTTCTGTTATTCTTTGGATGTAAGGGATCTTCCATGCTTGACATCATGCTGCACATGTACACATTGTTGCTCTAATGTGTCAAAATGCGAAAAAATTCCAAGATGGATGAATCTTTTTGTCATGAACTCTGAGCATTATAAAGAAAAGCAGTTGTCTAAAAATCCTGTTTCTTCACTAACTGGGAAAACTTGGTCCTATTACTTATTTCTTCTTTAAATGAGGGAATTATGACTTTCTTTAACTGGCAATGTTTTTGTTAGGATAAAAGAGAACTTGATCCATCTGCAGCACCAGAGGAGGGAATCATGTCTATCCATGGAAGGGAGTTCACTAGTTGTTGAAACATTTGACGTTAAACCAACAGACCAGCCGTACGCCACTTAGCAACACAAGATGTCAAGAACAGCAGAGTATTTACTGACACACACCTAAAGAACATCAAACATGTGCATCATATGAAATAAATATCATGATTACAGATCTGGAAACTGATCCACGTTTTGCTCCCGTTCCTCACTGTGAGCATAATGAGGACTGCTGGATTCTGCTGGAAGGAGGATTGTGTAAGAATTCACCTCTGAGCCAGTTGAAAGGCATCGCCTCAGGTTAGATCACTAATGATTGAAGCCGGGTTACTGCTTTGTTGTAAAGTTTCACACAGGTTGCCTCATTATTAGACTTCTTGTTAACCGGCACAACTTTGATTTGGAGTTAATGCCATTCATGACATCTCTGTGCCTCAGGGACGAGGCCCTCTAAGACGCATTATTTGCTATTTGCCACAGTTTAAAATCTGCACTAGTATTTAAAGGCAAATTGTGAATTATAATATTAAACCATATAGTTACAATTTAGGAACTTCCTGGCATTGCATAGTTAATAAAAGCTTCTGCAATAAAACAAACAGGAGCTAAATGACTGTTTAGATGCATTTTTTCCTCCTGTGTTGGATCTTTGCAAACTGGCAACAGAAAATATTCACCGAACAACGATGGACCCAACTACACTACAAAACACAAAATCTGGTCAAGTATTTTTAGTCCATAGTTTCCATAGCAAAAACCTTAGTCTTGTCTTATTTCAAGTAACTTTTAGCAAAATATAAGAGCTTGTTTTAAGTCAACAATTCCTTCATAGTGATTAAAAAAAATTTTTTTGTTCATTGGGAGATTATTTTACTTTTAAAACATTTTTCGCATTTTATAAATTAAATAATCTTCCAATGGAACAAGTACTTTTTCATCAATATTAAGGAATTATTGCCTTGAATAAGCTTATATAACTTGCTGAAATTTTTGTCTTACTTCAAGTGTACAGAGATATTTGCACCAGAAACCAGATTTATGTCGATTAAGGGTTTACAAAAGATGCAGTAAGCTTGCAGTAATTTTAATTAAAATTTGTCTTTTTTGAAAAAGATATATTTCTTCCAAATGCCAAATTTCAATTTGAAAGCCTTGTACAAAATAAGGACAACTAAAAATATTTAAAGTAAAATCAGTGATTGCGTAAATATTAATTATTATTTATTTTCCCTCGGGGATCAGTAAAGTACATTTGAATTTGAATAAAGATACAATCAAAACAGACACAAAGTTCAAACACATGTGGATCATAAGAAGAAGCTAAAGCCAGATGGTTTCTTTGTGAGTGAACTTACACTCACAGGTAGCTTTAGTTAACACCTCTCACATACTTTGTTTCTACTTTCCACAGTCAAACACCACTTTCAAATTGCTGCGTTTAGACTTGAAGGGACAACATGTAGCATTGATTTTAGACACATTTTTACAAGTGTGTCTTAAAAATAAACATGTTTCCACCACAGCTTACTACTGTTGAATCGAGGAGCTGCCATATTGAATCTCAAACTCAGGGTTTGAAAAATGCTCTGACTTCCAGGAGGGATTGCAATTGATTTTTCTGACTCAGAAATGGGAACACAACATAAATACTTCACTAGCAAGGACCACGCCACAAACCTATGAGTTTAAAGATTTATTTATGAATGCATTAGGGATGAAGAGGAGAGGGAGGACGGGGAGAGGGATGAAGGAATGAGGGGATGAAAGAATGGAGGGATGACGGGATGAAAGTATGGCGGGATGGAGGATCTTGATTTGGTCATCTGGGAGAATGACGGAGGGCTTGGGATGTGAACACTCTGAGTGGGGGTATGTCTTCGGGAGGCGGTTCCTCTTATTTATTCCCGAGCCAACGGAGGAGCCCCAAAGTGTCTGATTTAAATTGAGATGAGAAAAGAATGGGTTTTCTTTTCTTTCCCTTTTGTTCTGAATCTGAAGCAGAGAGTCGGAATTTGAAGGAAATAATGGAACATTGAGGATGTTCTGAGTTACTGGAATGTGAGCCGCTCCAACCTGGAACTGATGCTGCGCTGAGACCTGAATGAGTCTGAATAGAAGAGAGTAAACTTACGCCGTTCATGTCCCCAAAGTTTCGCTGCCATAATGATGAGTTCAAAATGCGAGAAAAAAATAATTCTTAGGCCATTTGCTTCAGCTATTTGTTTCTGAAATGGCCACCAAGCCTCTGAGGGAGTTGAATGTCTTCGGGTTGAAGTCATTGTAGGAGAGAAAACTTGCCCTTGCAAGAGTAATTGAAGATAAGTGAGCCTTGAACAAGAGGCATGCTGGCTGGAATGTAGGGTTTCTCTGAGGAGTGATATGAATGGCATGGTTCATGGAACTGTTAGAAACATCCTTCAGTGGGTATAATTGAGAAGAATGAGTGGTTTCGGGGTTACATGATGAACGAAAGTGAGGTAAACTGAAGTGGAAGCTCCTTCCTGAGACATGCTGATGAACGCCAGAATCTGGGTGAATGAAAAGGACTTTGAATGTGTGGGTGATATCTGCTTTAGAGAGCCCATTGCCTTGGCTTGCTAAGCGAATGAATTTAATGGTCTTATCTAACCGTTCTTTTGGCTTCCGTGGCTACAAGTGAGTCAAGACTTAAGGAGCCGATTAAAGATGAAAACGATAATAGATAATGGATGGATGGATGGATGTGGATGGAGGGATGGATGATGATTGAATATGGAGTATCTATGGGGGAGAGAAAACCCATGGATGAATCTGTAAGAGAGAAATTATAACTCTCCATTAGGATAATGTTTAAGGCAGGAATGAGAGCCTTCGCCTTGGTTTGAAGTGAAGAAATTGTTCTAGTAAACTGGGAGTGGACTGGGACTGAGGAGTCGGAAAATCCTTGCAAAGACGCTGATATGGATTAGCGGGCAGCAGGTTGAACTACCAAGATTGTTGAGGTTATTGCAGATCATCTTGCCCCCAGGTATGGAACGGCGTGGCCCAATTGTCGGTGCCCTTGGAAATTGATGAGCTTACGAGAAGGTTTGATGTCTGTTTTGGGTTGATGTGAAGGGGAGGGGCGGTGGGGGATACCCGTTTCTCATTGTATAGAGAGAGGGATGGATGAATGAATGAATGAATGAATGAATGAATGAATGAATGAATGAATGAATGAATGAAGGGCGGGAGGGATGGATGTGAATGGATGGATGCATCTGGATAAATGGATGTGGATAGAGGGATGGATGGATGGATCAATGAATGAATAAATCAATTTGTGGATGAATAGATGGAGGGATGGACAGAGGAATGTGAATGGATGGATATAGGGATGGATGGAGGGATTAATGGAGGGACGAGGATGAAGAGTAATTGTACAAGTAGTTACTGGATGAGCAACTACTTGTACAATTGAGATGAAGTACATACACTACATGGTTGAAAACGACCTGATGTCTGGGCTGCAGAGAGAATGCAATGTTAATGGAAGCCTGATCTTCTAAATTGGAGAATCATGTGAAGAATGATGGAGAGATGGTTATCGAATTCGGACCTGGGACCTGGATACTTGATGTGAAATTCCTTCAAGGTTTGCAGCAAGATGCGGACGTCCTCTACGATTCTATTGTCGAGAGAGTCATCTCTTCTGCCGTCATCTGCTGGGGCGGCAGCATCAGAGTCAGGGACCTAAAAAGTTCAACGGCCTGATAAAGATTGGTTCAGTTCTGTAGAAGACTAAAATAAATTGGATGGCTCCGGCTGAGCCAGAATGCTGTGCTAGTGTTTGGCTAAAACCTAGAATATAGAGCACATCGCTACGGTTCTAAGGTCTCTGCTCTGGCTCCCTGAAGCTCAGAGAATAAACTAAGAATACTGCTGATAGTTTATGAATCCTTGAATGGCTTGGCGCCAGAATACGCAGAGATTTGCTCTTGAGATGATTATGTGAATAAGGTTCCTCATGATTCGAGAACGATTCTGAACAATGATGACCATGTTATTCATGAGACTGGCCTGGGAAAGCCGAGCATCTTGGTTAGAGGTTTCTTCAGATTTGTGTTGAACGGATTGCTGCAGAATATCTTTCCTGCCAAGAGTCAACAACATCATTTAGAATTTGATGGTGAAAATGATGGTGAAACGGGAGAGGGATGTTATGTTGTGTTATTGCATGAATGGGACAGAAGGGGGAGCTTTGATCATGCATGTTAAAAAGATGATGAATGAAGAGAGAAGAAGGGAACGGAGGACGGATGTTAGTAGGTTTGAAAATAAAGTGAAACCTAATGTAAATCGCTACTGCTCAGACTGGTAACGGTGTTCTTTAAGACAAGTGAAGATGTACTACTGTCCTGCTAAGGTACTATAAAGTAGACAAACATGTTTAAATGTTTGAACTTTGAGAAGCTTGGGAGAATGGTGATGAAATGACGATGCAGAAAGAGTCTTTGAACTGAGAGGATGCAGGCAGAGAGTGTGATACAACCTGGCTCCACTAGGGGAGCTATCGGTGCGAGTAGAGGTCCGAAATCGGAGTGAGTGAAGGCGGAGGTGACGTCATCAAGGATGCTGTTGGAGAAGGCGGAAGCCTGGGATGTTTGAACTTCGGTGGTGGAGGTGCGGTTGACTGTTGAGTTTCGGAGGAGGAACGATGAAATAAGGATATGTTTGTGTTGCTTGGCTGAGAGACTGGAAGTTTGCGGTGATCCGAGAGGAGTCTGGAGCTCCAGTGGAGGTCTACGAGCCGGTATCAGAAATGATGACAACGGAGATCATGGATGAGGAAACGGATGTTGAAGAACTTGCTGGGCGGCTGAAAGGGATTCGTTTCTCCTGTAGAGAGCGTTGGAGGCGAGGAATTGAGACCTAGATGGGTTGATACGCCTGCGATGCAGCGCTGAGGTGTGGAAGTGTTGGTGTTGTTTGGCTGAATGACTCTGGAAGGCGGTGGTGCCCTGGAAGAACGAGCCTGATGTCTGGCGTCTCTTGGCCTTCTACGTTCGCTGGACTGGAATGTTGGAGGTGAAGGACGAACCTCGGACTGATGTAGGAACGGCGCTGATGAGGTGCGAGATGGAAGATGAAAGAGCACACGGCGTTTGATACTTGGAGCTTGGCTAAGTACTGGAAGAGGAAAAGAAATGTTCATGGCAGATGGAGTATTGAAGAACATCGTCTGAATCTGAAGGGAAGAGTAGGATGGCCACGTCGCTTTCAGTGGTGAGTTGAATTATTGGCTTGTAATCGTAGCAGAAGTCATGGGTCTGACGTTTGACAAAACACCACAGACTGAGTAGCGTGGATGAGCGGAGTAGAAATAGGCCACTTGAAGAGTTAGAGGTGCGGTTTGGGCGTGGCCCTGCTCCTGAAATTAAGTTAACACGTTAACTTCCACCTACATACTTCCACTGTTCAGTTTACTATGAGAGCTACACAGTACACAAAACAAACATGAATGTTGGTGTGACTTGGTGTAAATATTTGTGTTCAGGATCTCTGTGTGCATTTTGGGATTTTTTTTCCCTCTTGCATGTGAATATTAGACATCTGTGAGAAACGGGTAGGTCAGGGTAAAACGCCAACAAGTTGTTCACAGAAACAAGGTCATACATGGAATACAGCAGGGAAAGGATGGATGGATGGATGGAAGGGAAAAGAAGCTCAGGACGCAGCTGGAAGGGAAGTATGCCTATGACCTAACCTACAGAGAGGCAAACTTTCAAAGACGTCGACTCCCAGCAGTCAACAGCTGCCAGAAGTAAGACATGCTGTGATGTTTTACAGCAAATTCATTTTCATGTGGACTTTAGACAATTTTCTCTATCATTTTTATTTTACTGGGCAAAGTCTGCTTTTTCCAAAAGTGTGTGTATCTGTATTTGATACATTGTAAGGACCATTTTCCTAACACACACTATGTAGTGGGGACCGACTCCTGGGGAGGAGTGCTGTTGTCTGTTTAGGCAAATAATAGTAATGATTAGAGAAAATGTCAGGGTTGGGCATTTCGCTCTGCACTGTTTGTATGTATTAATAAAGATGTGTTTTAGGAGTTTGGGTTTATAAGCATCAAACGTTCTTCTATGTGAGCATGATAACTTGCCTAAGTGTGTGTGCGTGTGTGTGTGTGGGTGTTTTGACATTTCTCAGCTTGTACGGCTTATTATTCCCACTGCTCCCTATAGGGCCCAAAGTCCAGCACCCATTAGAAGAAGTTTTGTTTTAGGCCTAGTTAATAGGGTGTGAATTGAGTTTAGTTAGGTTTTGGGTTACATGTAGGATGGTTTGACATAAATACAGCTACTGAAATGAATGGAAGTCAGTAGAAAGTCTTAATATGGCTAGAAATACAAACGTGCATGATTCAGCATTTCTCACCTTGTAAGGCCCATTTTTCCCTACTCTGTGAGGACAGCCTGCTGTGTGCTCTCCAACTAGCACCGCCACCATTTTCTCGACAAATGAAGTCAGTGTCAAACTCAAAAGTGGAACGCAACATGGCTTTACGGTGTGTTGGAGTGGTGTGTGCATGTTTGTGTGTGGTGGACATGGTAGTATATTCTGCAGGTTAATGTGAAGACATTACATGTTGTCCGTTTCACTGAGAATATCCATCCATCCATCCATCCATCCATCCATCCATCCATCCATCCATCCATCCATCCATCCATCCATCCATCCATCCATCCATCCATCCATCCATCCATCCATCCATCCATCCATCCATCCATTTTCTTACACCCTTGTCCCTCAGTGGGGTTGGGAGGGGTGCTGGTGAGAATATAACTGAGAATATAACAATGAAAAGAAAACGGTATGTGTAGTCTAAAAATAGTTTAACCATGTTTGATACAATCGGCGTCAAAGGAGCTTAAAGATTCTTTATGGTTAAGAACTACTGCGTGTGTGTGTGCGTGAATGCGTGAGTGTGTAGGTGTGTGTGCGTGTGTGTGTGTGTGTGTTTTTGCAGCTATAACTACACACATCAACCCGTTTAGCCTAAAACAGCAGGGAGGAAAATGATGCCCTCAGGCTGAAACCGTCCCAGTCACCTTCAGCTATGCAAACTCATATTTTTCTTAGAAGAAAACACACAAAACAACTGTGCATTCTACTAAGCTTTTATGCTTTGTGGCATTTTAAGTTTTTCTTCACAGTAGATGTACATGTGTACAGTTTAGGTGTTTCTAGTGCTGAACATTTCTAGTTTCTAGTCCTGATCCGTTGGCAGATTATTTCATCTATAACATGGGAAAAAATTTCTTGTTAGTGAAATAATCTACTAGTGGAACAAGGAATTGTTTTCATCATTATTAAGAGCAGATGTATCTTTTGACTTAAAACAAGCTCATATTTCTTGCTGAAACGTTACTTGCAAATTAGTTTTGTCTTATTTCAAATGTATTAAAATATTTCCACTAGAAACTAGAGCAAAGTTACTTTAAGATTTTCTGTTTTTGTTTTCACACCTGCAACCCGTTTTTAATCATCCATCTGTTCCTCATTCAGGCCTCAGTGTTTAGAAACTCATTCTCTTTCTCCTTGCTGGTTCCTCTCATCAAATCCTGTTTCATCATTTCTATTCTCTTACTTCCTGGTTGTTGCTGTGTTGCTCTGCCTCCCTGCACTCTTCATGTTTTTTGTTTTAAAGAATGTTTTTATCATTCTTTTATAAATATTTAAGATCAATTCAAAGTCCCAGCCTGATGTGTTTGGGTCCTACACTAACAAACATCATGACACATTGTGCAAGTATCAAGTTTGAAAGTTTGATTGTCCATTTCTTACTTTGTGAAACTGAAAATTTTGTGATGGTTTGAGATGGGATGGTTTAGGAGAGAGACATACATAGATCATATTAATAATAATAAAGTACATCGGCCTCAACGGTAAAATAATTCATCAGCGTGGGCATTGTTGTGAAGAAACAGGAACTCTCCTCCTCCCATCCACAGAAACAACCTGGTAACAAAACAGAAGAACCCTTTTCTTCCTCCCCTCCAGTAAAGCAGCCTCTGCCCGTCTCAGCCAAGGCGTCTTCCACATATTGACACATTTGAAGTGAACTGAGTGACAAACAAGCCATGTTTTCCATTTCCTGACTTTTGTTCTTTTCCTCTTTTAACCTTTTTTTCTGTTCCTCTGTTTCGTTCAAAGTCTGAATTCTAAAACTGCAGGCAGGCAAACAACTGAGCAGTCACCATGGTTTCTTTGTGATAAACTGGATATACATTTTCTGTGTAAATAAAAACAGGAATTTTCTTTGCAGTGTGTTTTACTATCACTGTCCTACAGAAAGTCATGCTGGACAGAGAAGGAAGCATGAAATGACATGACGATGGTCCTGCTCTCTTTTTTCTGTACATATTGTTTCACTGGATGCTGGTTGTGTTCAAACAAAAAAATGCTTAATATTCACAATCTAATATTCTAGCAGACTTTTCAAGTAGTTTCATCCCAAAATAACTGAAGTTGAAAAAACTTCAGAAGTTTAAAAGTTTGAATTCCATCTTGTTTCAAAAAGTACATGCCACCTCAGTTTCTCACCATGTTTCATTTCCTTTTCTGTCATTGCATTTCAGACTTGTTTTATAATTACTGTTGTCAAACTGGATCCCAGTTTGGTCCCACAGTGACATTAGGACACCAGCCAGCTGTTCTGGCCTGGACCCAGCCCATCATTAAAGGTTTTTTGCGCTCGCCGCTGTAATGCCCAAACAAACTGCACATTTTCTGCAGGGCGCTGATAACTTGCAAGTCAATTAAGAAGCCCATCATGTCAGGAGCTCGCTCCTACTTGCAGGAGGCGGAGCGGCGAGAGCGGCTGCTCTGTCAACAAAAGGTCAGTGGCTCCAGCGCATTAACAGCCATGCATCCTGCCTCTGATTAAAAGGCCAAGGATCTTGCCAAAGTGCAGTGTCAGCCAAATTTGTTAAGTATCAAATTATGTAAATTGAAATTACCTGTCAGAATGCTCCCAGAACAAGAGCATTATTTCCAGGGTGAATGTTATGTTATAGAGGTGAAATTACAGCAACGATGAATAAGGTGAAACACCAGTTATATCAGTAAGTTTGTGCAAATTCTTACATGTAAATAAGCAATAAAATTCAACTTATGGAGTAAATATGAACTAAAGTGACAAGGATTTTTCCTGTCTTCAGCTGATGGATATAGCCTGAAGTAGTGAGTACACACACACACACACACACGCACACACACACATTGCTAGGCCTGTCACGATAACACATTTTGCTGGACAATTAATTGTCTAAAGAAATTATTGAGATAAACGATAATATTGTTTCAAGACCTTTTGACACTGATTTAATGGAAATGACTAATAATACATGCGATTTCCTGATATTTATTTTCAAAATAACACGTAACAGTGAAACTGATAAACTAAACAAACAAAACAACCAAAAACAAAAATAAAATGGATTCTCAGTCTCCATTAACAAAAAACCTACTGGAATAAAAACTAAACAACATAAAGCCAAAGTGGAAATAAATACTGCATTCAACCAAAAGAGTGCAGATTATGAAGTCTGTATTGGCCTTCAGTAATCACTAGATTTAAATAGAGAAAACCGGCACATCCCACTACCTAATGCAATAGTTAATACTACACGATTTTTTGCCCCCATTCTCCCCTTATGACAATCTTAGATCGTTGGCCGATCTAACCGATCATCCTGCAGTGTGTGGTGTGTTATGGTAGATCGTCGTGGCCGCTCCGATCTAAATCAGGGGTTTTTCCCGACTGGGAGTTTAACGCTGAATGTGACAGGTAGCCAATCAGAAAGCACGGATTCTCCTCCTGCTTTCTGACGGGAAATTACGAAGGGGAATCCCAAATAGCTGACACGGCGCAACCCAAAGTTCAGCAGACATTGGAGATAATATGTGGAAACAACATTAATGTTTATTCAACATTTCGTGCAAAGAATATAGAAATGACAAGGAGAGGAGTTGGAGCCAAATTGCTACTGCAGTTGATAAACCCGGTAACTTTTCAGCTGTTCTTCTTAACGTGACATAAATAGGTTATAATGATTTTCATTCAGTCAGGACTTTACTGACTCTAGCCACATGCATCACAGGTAGATTCTAGTAAAGCATTGATTAATGCCTGGTTTTAAAATTAGTTAACTGGACTTGTAGCCATTATTTTGTGCCCATGTGGCTGGACACCACACGGCACGATGAACCCGATCGAACCGTTATACCTAGAATTTCTGTCGGCTAATGTGTCTCTCAGGTTTTGGAAATGGGCCGACAATCGGCTGACAACTCGTGTAATGTGCGCTGGACATTAGACTAAGGAAATGAGGAAGGGAGGGTCAGTGTAGAGCACCGGAGCTGAGCCTTTTTTCAATCAGTGTCATCAATAGAAAGAAAAAGAGGCAGGAAGAGACGATAAAGACGATAATTAAAATGAGGTCGATAGGTTTTTTTATCGTCCGATTAATTGATTTATTGTTTATCGCGACAGGCCTACACATTGCAAGTATTAATGTCTTCACAAAGATTTTGTATTGACTTCTACTGATGATTGTAATTAATTGCATCCTTAACAGTTCTGTAAAAAAGCACTTCTTCTCATGCGTGTGTGACCTCAGGTATAGTATTGGCTGGAATAATGGACCTTACACGCTGAGGAAAGTCAAAGCACACACACACAGTCACTTGAACACGTTATCGTGCACTGTAAAGAACATTTCATGCTAATAAACCCAGACTTCTAAAACACATTTTTGTTAATACAAACAGTGCAGAGCGAAATGACGCACATCCATTTTGGAGTGTGTTAATGTGTGTTTTCTACTCATCAGATTGAGTGTAGTTGACATCTGTTGAGGAAGCTGAGTAATTATCGGCCTTTTTTCCTCCCGTCCTTCCAGCTCTCATTGCTTGCTTTTTGTTGTCATTTCTTTATTTTTCTCTCCTCTCTTTCTCTCTGTATTTTTTTAATCATTTCCACAACAATGATGGGGCCGGTTGATTAAAACTGGTGTCATGGGAGCCGTTGCTCGCCTAATGGCTTGCTCAAGCAACAACTACGCAGGGCAGACAAACTTACAACACACGGCTCGTGCATACACACAACACTCCTCAGATACACACTGGCATATACAAACATTTGCTGATCAATTGCATTTCTTTGTGTACTTTAGTGCTCACTAATGTGAACACACTCACACAGAGCCCCTGGGTTGTTTTATAATCACTTTCATGACGATTAACTTCCAGCAAATGAAAACAGAATCTTCCATAAAGTGTGTTTTTAACTGGGTCACAATGGATCCATACGATGTGGCAGTGTAATATGCATAAATCTCAAATTTTGGGATAACTGGGGTTAATATGTGTATTTTGCAACTTGACTTTAAAAATAAAAAATACAATATTTTGCCAAAAGTTTATGGTCACGCTTTAAATCATTACAGGTCAAGTTCTTCCACACCAAACTCATTCATCCGTCTCTTCATGGTGCACATAAAGAACAACAGCGCAGAGCCAAATGATGCACAGCCATTTGGGAGTGTGGCAAAACGCACAACTTCCTGTTCCAAGATATGCAGCCATCTTGGAACAGGAAGGGGTCATCAGCAAACACCCATTTTTATGCTCCCAAATTTTGTGCTGAAATGTCTTTGAATGTTGAAGGATTACAAGTTCTTTTGAACAGAACCTAGGAGTGGAGACAAGCTCCTTAAACACAGCTCCACACCATCATCCTCTCTGCAATGGAGCAAATCCCAGATGGAGCATTTAAGGGAGATGAAAGTCAAGTAAAATTGCATCGATAGGCAATGGCCAGGTTAGGTTACAGCAACAGTTTGCAGGCAAAGGTACTTTGACAGCGATGGAGGTGACTGGAACACCTGAATTCAAGGATTTGGATGGATGAGTGATGTTGAGGAAAATAAATATTCTTTGTGTTTAATACAGTTAAATCTTACGACATGTGAAAATAGTGGATTAAGCAAGAGTCCTTTGGATAAAATCTTAGAGGGCCTGCAGAAAACGATGTCTGTTATCAGGGAGGAACCACGTCATAAGTTAACTTTGGCAAAGAGGCCGTGTCTCAAATGAGCAGCAGCGAGGAGACACCTCAAGTCATCTCCCTCAGAGAGACACTAAAACTTAAGGACAAACTAACTAACAGTGGTGGAGAAAATACTCAAAAAATGTACTTAAGTAAAAGTCAAAGTACCACATTAACATTTTACTTAAGTAAAAGTAAAAAAGTACTGGTTTTTAAAAATACTTAAGTATTAAAAGTAAAAGTACTCGCTGAATGCATAACCTAATCGCTAATATCATTAAGCGTGCGGATCGTATTTAATTTTAATACATCAGAAATGTGCCATTTTAATTAACACTACCACAGATTAAACATGTTCTTATTGTGTTTATTCTCTGTTTAGACTTAGATATGTGATTCTATGGATCATTATTTCAGGGATGGAAACATTTTGTCTCCTGTCCTAACATAGCATGAACTTCATTAGTCACATTTATTTAGAAAGAAATCTAACTGAAAGGGGATGTAAAGAAGGTGTGGGCGGGGTGGAGGACATGCAACCAAGGAGCCATGTAGCAGAGTTGTAGTCAAGACCACCGAACCCGAGACCAAGACCAGCGCCCCGCGCTAAATGACACAATAACATTAAGTTTACCTATCAAAATTGGTTTTCAGATTGATCTGAAAGATCCACATTCCCATAAAAACACCTAGATATTAAATACTTAAGAGCTTAAATGAATTTAACCAGTATCAATTAAAACTCACTTCATTCTGTTTTGCTTTCATCGCTGTGCTACAATCCGCAGAGGTCTCCTGCTATCCCTAGAAAAATAACGCCCTGGGTGGTCAGAAACCACAACTGAAACATCGTAATTAACGGTAAATAACGTTCAACTATGAACACTGTCCAACGGCGCAACAAGTAACCAAGCAGAATGAGCACCGTGACTGTTTTCATCCTCCCTCCCACTGCGATGTTTGCCACCATGACAGGAGACGAAATCAATCAATGAGCAATGAGCATGCTCTGTGTTCATACGTTCAACTTTTACTTATTCAGCGATTAAATAAATGTGTTATATATATATAGCTACTGCAGTGTACACAAGAACAAAGAACGGCTCTAAGTGAGGCTTCAGTCCTTAGTAAAGATCCGTCCAGAAGAATCGGATCGTTCCTGAATGTCATCACTATGTTGCACTTTGGTACCAGCGTTGTCCCATATTTGCGACACCTCAGTCAAAACCTCCACACAATAATTCAGCGCATGAGTGACAACTTTTTTTCATTGCAGATGCAACATGTGTCTCAGTACAGCTAGCTTAGCTAGCATCACGTCCACAGATCTTACCTTTCTTTAAGCTTTCCTTCCAAGTGACGCTAAAAATTGGACAAAGTCCCACCGTCTGTGAAAGCGAAGCGCTGCTGATTTTACATGTCGCCATATATTATGATTTATGCAGCTATTATATTACTGACATTAGACAGACATCTTCTCCCACTCAGAGGAAACCACTGCGCATGTCTGGAGCTCCGCGTGCGAGTAAAGGTGGAGCCGATGGGTGACAACAGACACTAAGTCACGTTATTGCTGGGATTTTACGGCGCCACCTTAAATCCCTGAACTTCACATTTTAACGGATAAAAAGAGCAACGAGACTTGGATGTAACGAGTAACGAGACAGTTTTGTAGAAATGTAGTGAAGTAGAAAGTACAGATACTTACTGTAAAATGTAGTGGAGTAAAAGTAGAAAGTATCCATTATTAAATATGTATCAACCATCCACCAACAAGATTTTACCACCACGGAAGAACTTAAGACTAAAAATGACTCAAATATTTGAGGATTCAGAACTCGTCTAACGTAAATGCTTTGCAAAGGCTGAATTCAGCAGCAAACAACATTAAAATAGTAAAACCAATTCAACCTATCCTTTCATTCCTTGATGCTGAAACTGAAGGATTTGAAGTGTAGGATTTGGAGGAAGGAATGGCTTTCATACCCCAGTCAGATTGGATCTTCAATAATCATTTAGGCAAAATGGAGAGAAGGCTACAATTTTCAAGGGACTCTGAAGGTCATGTGAAGGGCACTACTATGACGTTTGGTTGCAGTTAGTCAGGTCCAGGTTCAGCAACATCATAGTGAGGTAAGCTTACTACCAGAATATACAGAAACTCAAAAGGACACAAGCTGAGTTCCGGCATGTCATGTAGTCACCTTATGACATTTACAGATATATTTGGATCCTGTGGGGTCCCATGTCTGTATTTTATTGTGGTATGTTGACTCATATTTTCTTTGATTCACCATATTCCACAAAACCTGAGGGAAACATTTATTTTGCTAACCAGACTGTACTCTCTTGAACTAATGGGCCATTCAGAACTGCTGAAGAGGTTTTTTATGGTTCTTGTTCTTCTTTTATGTCAACTGATTATAGGTTGTACTTTAAATGAATGGGTCAAGCTTCATCAGACAACAAGGAAAACTCCTATTAACAGAAAAATTAAAATTACAAAGTCTGCAAAGGCATTTGATTTTTGTTCTTTGTTAGAAAAAAATGCCAATGATTTCAGAAGAATCAGAATGAGAGATGTCGGGTGATGTTAAATGAAAAGGTAAGAGAGATTTGACCCTAATAGAAAAGTGACAGCGAAGCTGCTGCAGAATCCACAAGCAGGGAAGTAAAAAAAAATAAATCAAGAAATACCATAAAAACCTTAAAACAAGTAAGCAGGACGGAGATGTTCTGGAACGAGTCTCTTTCTTTTCCGTCTCTCCGGCTGTGAAGTGAATTAGTTGGTCAGTGGGAGATCCCCTCCACCAGAAGATATTATTTATAGAGCTATCTGAAGGGAAGGTGAGCAGTGAGAAAGCAAAATGACTTCATATGCTGACAAAGAAGAAAAGAAGAAGAAGAGGTGTCCGTTTAAGTTGTCTGTTCTTCTCAGTGGCCTTTCAGCACCGACAGAAATTCTCCATTGGGATAACAGCAGGTTAAATAAAATACCACATAATATGAAAAGAACATTTTAAAACAGACATCTTTGAGGCAGGTGTAATGCTAAGCAAACCTGATTGAAATATCTTTTGAGGTGAATTGTCGAAAGACAGAGTTCTCATTTACAAGAAAAGGATAAAGAAAATGAAGCATAATCTGGACTGGGATCGTCTCTGAAACACTGATCCACTCCTTTTACAGTAATTAATCACTATCACATTAACTCTGACAGATGAGTTTAATTATCCATTCCAGCTGAGACCTTGACCAAAAACAGAGGAAGTCTTTATCTACACAAAAGCATTCATAATTCCTCCCAGAGCTGGATTAACTTCTCAGTGGTCCAAAGAGGAAATTAGTCATGAAACATCCCTTTTTTGGAACTAGATTTGTGTGATTTCTATGACAAATGCTTGTATCTTCATTGTGAGGTATTGTCATTTTTCTTTTATACTGGGATTCTTTTTTTTATTTTTTCTGTGTTCCATCCATCACCTCTTCCAAAGACACAACATGTATGTATGTATGTATGTATGTGTGTGTGTGTGTGTGTGTGTGTGTGTGTGTGTGTGTGTGTGTGTGTGTGTGTGTGTGTGTGTGTGTGTGTGCGTGCGTGCGTGCGTGCGTGCGTGCGTGCGTGCGTGGGTGGGTGGATGGATGGATGGATGGATGGATGGATGGATGATGTTTTATGCTTAAAAAGAATGTTGACTGTAATGAAGATTGTGATGAATCCACTACTGTATATTAAAATGCATCTAGTTAGGGAGAAACAACATTTTAGCAACATTTTGTGGAATTTTAAGAATCTTCTTTTATTCTGTTTTCACATTCTGTACATATTAAATAAATTACAAATCATGATCATTGTGCCTAAATGTGTTTCCCAGGCACATAGTGCCATTTTATAGCCCAGTCAACTAACTATGTTGACTTCAGCTGTTATAAAAATGCCATATATGTAAAATTTTACTTTGTTATTCAATGCCTTTAAAAAGGGGCTTCTGTCTCTTTAAGAACTCCTGCTTTTTCTGAAACTCTGCTTTCAGGAAGTCAACACAGCATGGCTCCTCTAATAACCTTTTAACAAAGGTTTTACTAGCGTTGCTCTGAGCAGTAGCTCCTACAATGAGCTCAGCAGATGCTCAGTTCCAGCAGGTGTTTGCTAATTGCTGCTGGCTAGTTTGAAGGAGCTGAGTGGGGAAGTTGTGTATGTTGTTTTATTTTTTTATTCAGACACAAATATGGTCCATAAAAATGAAGAAATAACATTATAACCTGATTTAAAGTTAGATTTTTATAATACAACCTTTTTACAGAATATTTAGTCAGTGTTGAATAATATTGTTTTGATAAATAATTGATTTTGGACAATGAAATGTACTTGGACACAATTATGTAACATTGTTTTTAATTCTCCATGCTGCTCAAGACACTTTTGTTTTCTATGTTGAACACAGTCTTTCTGCTATGAATATTTCCACCTACATATAAAACTATGTCAAGACTTTAGAAACAAAACAGCCATTTTAATGTGACCGTGACAAACACAGATAGATGCCAGTATCAATTTCAACCACTTATTTTCTCTGTGACTGAGATGTTTACCCTTTGAAAATGAGCGGTTGCCATTGGATTCTTGTGTTCTCTGACTTTCATTTGTGTATGTGTTTCAAAATACGTGGCGTAGAAAATAGCTGGCTTAATCACTAATCCACAGTGGGCCTGCTGTGAGCTGAGAATATTACCGAAGTCAAGGCTGGAGCCACACATACACAAACATATGAACGATATAACACCATCTAAGAAGTGCTTAGTCATTAAGACACTGACATACTTGCACACAAATGCTTCTGTTTCTCTTCAACAAGCAGAGCGGCAGAAAATGAAGAGAAGGAGCAGATATGAATTTTGGGTGAGGTGGCATTGTGTAAAAACAGAGGAATAGTCTGAAACTGTCGACAGGAAGAGTAATGATTCATGCCTGATCAGTCACAGCGCCTCCTGCTCTAGTTTGCCAAACTGATTTCCTGGAGACAGAAATGTCTCCTGAGCATTGACTGACAATCATATTTGAAAGTTTATCAAGAGTCAAAGTTCAGCAAAAACTTTTTCAACACTTTTTTTTGTCAGAAACACTTTCAGTAGAACAGTGTGTTGAAAACAAAAACTGAAGCTTCTTGTGGAGTATTTAGAAACATCGAGCGGCACAGAGATGACTGCCACCACCTCAAAGTCACCTCATCCTTTACAATCAGCTACAGGTTATTCTCACACTGACATTTGGTAAATTGTGGTGGAATTAAAAGATGAACAAATGCAAAAGGTGGAGTCTGGCTGTATAGACCTTTCTCCCTCTGTAACACAATTAAGATTTGTATTTCAGCTTTCTTATTTCCTTTTCTCTAGATTTTTTGTTTGTTTTTCATGTTGAGCTCTAATAGTCACACATATATTCATGTTGCATTGTTTTTTGGAAACATTGTTCCTCAGATATCATGACATGGAAATGTTCAACACATCATTAGATCTGTCTATAGACCATGAATCAATCTGAAAACGCAAGAAAATACTTCAAGAAGTCATGATGACAAAGAAATATCTTTAAAATGGATGTTTCAACAGACAGCGATCCTGAACACACCCAACATTTCCATCCATCCATCCATCCATCCATCCATCCATCCATCCATCCATCCATCCATCCTGATTACACACCAACAAAATCAACATTACAAAGTGGTCATTATGAAGTGGACCGTAATCCAGTAGAAACATATGGTTGATGAGGGATTGAGCTCCATGCTGGTCTTCTTTAAGCCTGAAGAGGAGGTCATGGCCAAGTAATTGTGTCCATCCAAAGGATTGTGGCTTTACTGTTGTGATGCTGGGTTAACCACTGGAACAACCTCAGTGGAAAGAACCGGGAACAACACTGTCCAAACAGACTGTCACATTGGGTTGACATCCTTGTGTTGGCAAATAAATCTGGGTGCCGCTGCTCCTTCCAGTGTCGTATGTAATTCCACCAAAGACGTGGCTACATGTTGGGTGATTTGCACTGTTTCATGTTTGTGCCATGTTGAAGTGGATCACATTGGTTTCTACTGTTTACCCAAAGCTGGGATGTTGCTGTAATCAGTCATCCACTGGCAGTCAGGAAGGAGTGAAACAGATGTCATGAATGAAACTGCAGTTCTGTTCATTCCTAGATTACTGCCTGATACTGATCCCTCATAACTTCCCCAATGCAAAATGATCTTAGAACACAAAACGTGGTTCTCACAACACATCTTTAGTGAGCATATGCAACTTGTTTACCTTAAAGTCACAGAGTATCAGTATATTGGATGAAATTCAGGATTACTGTTGTTAAAGAAAAATAACTCAAGCCTTAATTATGTCTCATTTGAATTACTGTCCTATACTTTGGTCTAGTGGACTTACATGATGTATTAACAGACTTTAAGTGATTTAAAATAGAGAAGTTTGCCTTGTTCCTCACTGTCAAAACGCTAAAAGTGTTAGAGGTACGCAGCTCTGGAATTTAATATCAACTGTTAGATGTAATGATAGTAAAAATTTTAAGAACAGATAAAACAAACACTGCCTGATTGGAGGCGAAAATAATGTACTAGTTATTTATGAGAACATATTACACAAGAAAATTTAATGTATTCTGCTATTTTTGTCTTCCATGTCACTTTTTTTGTTATGATTTGCTTTGATTTCATTTCTAAAATGTATTAGTGATGTAATGAAGTGATGTGTGGGCCACTGTAAGAACAGCGGCAGCTAAATGAAGATATACTCAAGTAAACTAGTAATCATCCAGAAATCCTCAACATTTTAGTATTTTTTTCTCAAAGATAACTTCTTTAAACTAAATTAATTTTTCATGTTGCTGAAATTCTTATCATTGAAATTATCACTTGAATTGTTTTTTGTCTAAAAACAAGATGTGTTCGGGGGCAAATATATTTAAACAACACAGCATATCAATTTTAATGTAGAGTTTCAGACCTGAAATGATTAATGCACTCAAGTGCAGAGAACACAAAGAAAGAAGAGCAGGCAAACAACAAAACACGACACAGCAGAACCATTCTGGAGAGGGCAGATGCAGGGCAGATGCAGGGCAGATGCAGGGCAGATGCAGGGCAGATGCCAGCACTGCATCTTGGGAGATTCTACCACTTGTCTTAAGTTCACCAGCTGGGACAAATGGCATAATGAAATGTAAAAAGTAAAGTTTAGGGAGTCAACACAAGTACAAGAGTGCATTCAAGATAAAATCCTGAGAGTGAATTTCTGTAAAAAAAAAAAAAAAAAAAAAAAAGACAAGCTTAAGAGGAATCAGATGCTGGTTTGACATTAACTGAATCGCTAATGAAGGTGAAAGAAGATGATTGGCTGGGTGAGCATTCCGATGAGGTCTGTCACAGCCTGGAGTTGCCAGGGTGACCTCAGTCTCCAAAGGACAGACTTCAACTCATCTGGCATTTTTAATTGGGTGCAGGGATCACAGCCAGACGGTGATGCCCATATATGGAGATGGAAACATACAGCATCCATCCAACTCAAAGAGGCAATAAATGAGAAGGGAGTGAGGCAGGAAAAAATGAGAGATACAAAGAAGAAATGTCACTAAAGAGAGGAGCAAAGGGTAGAGACTTTAATCCAGAATCCTTTCTTTTAAAATGTTAAGTAATTATTGCTTAGAAGAGTAGACAACTCAGTTGACATCTTCATTTATTATAAATGAGTAGGTCATGGAGACTGAAGCTAACAGCTACTCTTTTACTGTCTCAAAACTGTCTTTTCCTGCTGATCTCAAAAATGTCATGTCGGTTTATACCAGTGCTATCTAGTGTTCTTTTAAACCTGTGTCATGTTGAATCTAGCAGTTTTTCAGAGAGAAGTCTATGAATATGTACATGGAGAAATGGTGATAAGAGGCGATATGTATGCAACTAATAGTCGTTCTGTCTGATATACTCAAAGCGGGACGTGATGCTTTTCCAGTCAGAGTAACATTTACACTGCTTTACTTGCATGTTCTGTTCTCAGTATTCTGCATACATAAATAGTTTTAGACATCTCTGTAAATAACTTTCTAATTTAAGGTTGAAGTGATTAAATTTCACCTGAATGGCAGGTTTTGGTAAGTAGCTAGACAGGAACAGAAAACTGTAGGACTTCTCTCCCTCAGGTTGTAGCTGTTATCTGGATTTATATAATGCAAATATATATATATATATATATATATATATATATATATATATATATATATATGTAAATAACTAGTACATTATTTTCGCCTCACAATCAGGCAGTGTTTGTTTTATCTGTTCTTAAAATGTATATATATATATATATATATATATATATATATATATATATATATATATATATATATATGTAAATAACTAGTACATTATTTTCGCCTCACAATCAGGCAGTGTTTGTTTTATCTGTTCTTAAAATATATATATATATATATATATATATATATATATATATATATATATAAAAGATAGCCTAGCTTTAGGCTTAGAACAGATATCAGATATAATTTGATATCTGATTTGATATCAGATATCAAATTATATCTGATTTTCCAGATATAATTTGGAAAATCATTTGTTTAAACACATTTAAAATTTTCTCAAAATCACATAATTGCATGTTGTTCCAATTATGTGATTGTGGTTGATTTTAGCTGAACTGACACTCAACATGCTGGGCTGTGGGATCAACATGTCTTAATGCTTGAATTTTGTTGTCACTCGTCAACCGTAGTACGTACAAATTATCATATGACATTGTATAATCTAAAAAACTTCCAGGGTTACATTGAGCTTTTTGGCTGCTCTTCATTCAACAGCCAATGAATGAATGGTAGTTTTCTATTTCTTTTCACATCTCACTTTTTTTGGTTCTCATTTCAAAGAGACAATTTCTGCTGAGCAGACAATCATTTTATGCACTTCTTTATATGTTCTCTCTAGCCAATCAATTTTCTAATCAAAGTTCACTGTTCTTCCGAACGGTGTGTCAAACCAATCAGACTTTAGAGAGAGATGCATTATAATCAGCACATGCAGCATTGAATGACTTTGTCTTGAAATAACAGCCACTTGTTTGGTTCCCAGCTTTAACACAGAATGAATGACCTCTGATTGAACTCCACTGGTATGTCAAACACAACTCTAACAATTCATAAAGTAGGCCGATGTCTGGCTGTGGGTGGCTAATAAAACTGCAGAAATGATGGATGGACTGAATTTAAATACCTCATTGGAATTAACCTAACAACCACTGAGCCACAGTCGCCCATAAACTAAGCTAAGAGTTGAGCTAACAGCTAAGAGATTATTGAGATTAAAGTTGCTTGAAGGTGTTAGAAAGCTGAAGCTAATGGCTATCTAGAAAGGGACCAAGAACAAGACCAGACTTCTGAGTTAATACAAAATTATATTAAGAAAATCTGTGGCAGCTAAAATATTAACAGATTTTTACCTTTTAATAAACTCTTTTTAAAAAAAATCATATATCCATCCATCCATCCATTTTCTTCCGCTTATCCGGGGTCGGGTCACGGGGGCAGCAGCTTCAGAAGGGAGGCCCAGACTTCCCTCTCCCCAGCCACTTCTTCCAGCTCCTCCAGGGGAATCCCAAGGCGTTCCCAGGCCGGCCGAGAGACATAGTCCCTCCAGCGTGTCCTGGGTCTTCCCCGAGGCCTCCTCCCAGTGGGACGTGCCCGGCACACCTCACCAGGGAGGCGTCCAGGAGGCATCCTTACCAGTTGCCCGAGCCTCAACTGGCTCCTCTCGACATGGAGGAGCAGCGGCTCTACTCTGAGTCCCTCCCGGATGACCGAGCTTCTCACCCTCTCTCTAAGGGAGAGCCCAGCCACCCTGCGGAGGAAACCCATTTCGGCCGCTTGTACCCGTGATCACGTTCTTTCGGTCATGACCCAAAGCTCATGACCATAGATGAGGGTGGGAACGTTGATCGACCGGTAAATCGAGAGCTTCGCTTTTTGACTCAGCTCTCTCTTCACCACGACGGACCGGTACAGCGCCCGCTTCACGGCAGACGCTGCCCCAATCCGCCTGTCGATCTCCGGTTCCCTTCTTCCCTCATTCGTGAACAAGATCCCCAGATACTTAAACTCCTCCACTTGAGGCAGGACGACCCCCCCTGACCCGGAGAAGGCACTCTACCCTTTTCCGGCTCAAGACCATGGCCTCGGATTTGGAGGCACTGAGCCTCATCCCGGCCGCTTCACACTCGGCCGCAAACCGGTCCAGTGAGAGCTGCAGATCACGTTCCGATGAAGCCAACAGGACCACATCATCTGCAAAAAGCAGAGATGCGATCCTAAGGCCACCAAAACGGATCCCCTCAACACCTCGGCTGCGCCTAGAAATTCTGTCCATAAAAGTAATGAACAGAATCGGTGACAAAGGGCAGCCTTGGCGGAGTCCAACTCTCACCGGAAACGAGCCCGACTTACTGCCGGCAATGCGGACCAGACTCTGACACCGGTCATACAGGGACCTAACAGACCATATCAAAGGGCCCGGTACCCCATACTCCCGGAGTACCCCCCACAGGGCCCCCCGAGGGACACGGTCGAACGCCTTCTCCAAGTCCACAAAACACATGTAGACTGGTTGGGCGAACTCCCATGCACCCTCCAGGACCCTGCTGAGGGTGTAGAGCTGGTCCAGTGTTCCACGACCAGGACGAAAACCACACTGCTCTTCCTGAATCCGAGGTTCGACTATCCGACGGACCCTCCTCTCCAGGACCCCTGAATAGACCTTACCAGGGAGGCTTAAGAGTGTTATCCCCCTGTAATTGGAGCACACCCTCCGGTCCCCCTTTTTAATCAGGGGGACCACCACCCCAGTCTGCCAGTCCAGGGGAACTGCCCCCGATGTCCATGCGATATTGCAATTACGATAAAAATCATATAGTAGCTGTTTAAACAGAGAGGAGACTAGATTTTATATATCACCTGTGCCAACAACATAACATTACAACTACAAGCAAAGGAAATAGTCTGATAAAAAAATAATACGTTTTCCAAGTTTTTGTGTTCGTTTGTCTTTCAGCTTTAACTGTAAGAGCTCCACATTTTTTGTGTCAGCTTTATTTTTTGTCTTAATTAACCATGTGAATTTGTCCTTGTACCCCGTTTCTCTTTGCTTCACATGTATTTTGAGTTCTTTTGATTAGTTTTTATACTTGTTCTGTTCTTATCACAGATGTCTATTTTTCATCAGTTAGAAATCATGCTGTGTTTAAACTCCCTGATCTCTGGCTCACATTTCACCAGATGCTTGTTTCTGTAACCCGTCTTTCAGCTTGTGTTCTTCATTTCTGCTACCTGTCAAGTTCTTCCTGCTTAGATTGATCTTTTCAGGAATGTGTCATGTATTTGTCACTGTGGGAAATTTAATTAAAGTTGCTTAGATTGTGGTGAACTTTGATGTCACCATGAAATCAACTTTTGACAGGCAGGTAAATTAAAAATGGAAAGAACAAAAAGAAAAACTGGTGTAACACTGGATTGAGGCCTAGAAGGAAAAGGGTTTTTTAGCCTGAACCATTGAACCCAATCTATAATTTGAGAATCAACACAAACTTTACTGTTGGGCCTCCAGTCACAAAGAACTAAACTGGAAAAGGCTGGTATAAGAACTATTAATCCCAAAATGCACTGCATTAATCTACATTCAGTTTCAACAGGAAGAGGATGAATTTCACTGCATGAAATGTGATGACATGTTAGCAAAGAAGAGCCACTAATGGAAGTGTTCCTCTTTCAGTGGTGACTGTTGGTAACATTGGGATGTTCCTTACCCAGGAGTTGTGGATCCATGTGGTCCAGCTGAAAGAATAAATCTTGATCCTGGTTTTATTCATAATTCTACAGAAGGAAACTTTGAGTTGTAGGTTCCCACCCCCCACACTGTTAGAATCCCTGGTTGTCAGTAGTTTGGGTGTTTATTTTATTCATTCTAGTTTTATTCTGTGTTCATCAGTCTCTTTAATTTGGTCAGCTTGTTTCTGTTTTACTTTACTTCACTTATTAGTAATTCTGGTTTGTTTATTTTTGTGTCTAGTTATTCCTTATGCTTTAGTTTAACCACTACTCATTCTTTAGTTTGAATTTTATTTTCTAGTCCCTTGTGTAATCTCCTTTGCCCCATGCTTCTCTCTCTCTCTCTTCACCCCCTCCCCTCTCCCTCCCCTCAGTCTGGCCTCTGCTCTCTCCCCTCACAGCTGCAGTTAGTTAGCTAATCAGCCCAGGTCCATTGTTTTTGCATTCAACCTCCCAGTACTTAACACCTCTTTCTCAGTCACTCCTTGTTGGTTCCTCCTGTTGTTTCTTTGGTTCATCCTGTCTACTCCCTGTAAATCCTTCTTGGCTTTTTGTCATTGTTTATTACATTTTGTTCAGTAGTGCATCCCTGGGATTTTTTGTAAGTTTGTCTTTTATAACTTTTCATTAAATCTTCAAAATCCATTGCTACCTCTGTTTCTATGCAATTGGGTCCAACATCAACCATCACCAAAAATGACACACGCACACAATGGTGCTGCTAACTGAACAACTGTTTTTGCTTCCAAGACCAGAGAGCCCTGGAACTATCGTATTTTCTGCACTATAAGGCGCACCTTCAATGAATGGCCTATTTTAAAACTTTTTTCATATATAAGGCACACTGCATTATAAGGCGCATAGAAACCAGCATTCCGACAACTATCCCAGCATGCACAGCGCGCTTCTTCTTCTACGGGCAAAATTAAATTGGCGGCTGCTTACTGTAGGTCCTAGACCTGTTGTGGCTCAATATTGGTCCATATATAAGGCGCACTGTCGGCTTTTGAGGAAATTGAAGGTTTTTAGGTGCCTTATAGTGCGGAAAATACGGTAGTTGACCGTAATAATGTACGAATTGGAAACATGCCAATTTGGGAAAAAAAAACATGAGTTTGTTGATAAGGTTTTACGTGAGGATGAGGTCTGTGTTTTTTGGGTGTATCAAAATTAGTCTACTTCACAAAATTGCAATGGAAACACTTTTTGTATCACACGAGTCACATGATCAACAGCTGGATGTTACTGCTGGCAGAAAAGACGAAGACAACAGGAAGCTTGTTCACACATAGTTTTAACTATTTCTTATTTAAAGGAGCAAAAGACATATGCACATCACACTTTTCAGATCTGAATTTGGAAATATGTTGTAAAATTGTGTATCATCTCCCTTTCCATCCTCTATTATTCACTATAATATTGCAGTCTCCCACATGAAATTCCATTACCACACATCAAGGTTTGTGACTGTAAAGTGAGAAAATGTTAAACAAATTCAGAAATATGAATACTTGGACAAGACCCTGTGTGTTTGTTGCAGGATTTCTACATCTCATTCCGTACAACAAGACAAACCCATTCTAGCATCGTAATTCTTCTGCCGATAATTGTTTTCCTCTAAATATTAATCCGCCCTCTTCTTGACCTTTTCCAACAGCAGCTTCTCATATTTTATTCTCTCTTTTCCAGAGAATTGGAAATATTCGGTGATGTCACTCTCTAATTTTTTAATTTCATGGTCCAAGTCACACCAATATCTTTCTAATGGCAGAGAAAGAAGGAAAGAGTGCGAGGAAAAAAGGGAAGAGGATAGGAGGTGAAGGAGTGAGAGTTAAAAGGAAAGAGGAAATGGATGGGGGGAGATGGTGAATGTTTGAGAGGAACTGAAGAAAGAAAATAGGATAAGGGAGGGAGAGAGGGAAAGAAAGGAAGCAAGAGGGTGGAGAGAGTTAAAAGGAATGAATAGTTTCCATTAGTTTTGCCTATTGAGTTCAAAACAGTAATAATTAAGCTTAAAGTTTGTGGAAACTTTTTTCCGTCTCTATGGTCTATAAATGTGTTGCTGTTTTGACTCACCGCTGAATGTTTTACACTGAAGGAAACATTTGTGAAAATGTGAAAAATCATGAACAGGTTTAAAGGTCCAAAAGGTAAAAACACAATATATTCAACCTTCCTGTTGGTTGCTGAAAATGTTGTACTCTTTCACTTTTTTTAGCAGGCTGCACAGTGGTGCAGTTGGTAGCACTGCTGCCTTGTAAAAAAGGTCCTGGGTTCAATTCCCAGCCCGGGGTCTTTCTGCATGTAGTTTGATGTGTGGGTTCTCTCTGGGTACGTTGGCTTGTTTGTCCTGTCTTTGTGATGGACTGGTGACCTGTCCAGGATGACCCCACCTCTTGCCTGTTGACTGCTGGAGGTAGGACGTGACCCCAGAAAGGGATAAGGGTGTGTGATAATGCATGGATGTTATTATAGCCGATATCTGCTATTCATGCTGATAATCAGATTTAACATTGTATAGAAAATACACTTTCATATTTAATAGTTGTATGTCTTATTCCTGATCTCATTGATAGTGAAAATACCTAAGGCCAACGGTAACTTTTGCAAACCTTTTTCTTTTAATTATAATTTTCCACTTACACTCATGAAAACATGAAATTCACAATTAGAAAAAAAGAAAATGTATTGTATGTAAAGTGAACTTTACATAAGTTCAATATAAATACTAACAATTTTGTTTTTATGACCCGTACCCTATAGCCCGGCTCCGCGCCGCCCCAGTATCCCCTCAGCTGGCCCATGTCCCAGCTGTTCTGTCTATCCCAGCGGTTCTCAACGTGGGCGGTACCGCCCCCCAGGGGGCATTCAGAGGAAGGCAGGGGGCGCTGGCGGACATTTTTACAAAAGGGGGGCGCTGGGATGCCTTTGGGGGGCGTTTGGTCGAAGGTAAACTTTACACCTTAAATGCACAACAATACCAGTTTAGACTTTGAGCAACTTGGTAAAACTGTATTGTGTAACATTAAATCATGCTTGGCTGCAGCTGTATAGATGGCAGCTCTTCTTCTATTCAGAGTTTGTAGCTTCATGGCTCCGCATCAGTTCAGCGTTACACCGGCTGATGACGCTGCTGTGATTCACTTTGTCTGGTATTTATGTAGCTACATATGTTTTGGCAGTTCTGTGATCATGTCAAAGCAGCAACTTATATTAAAACGTGTTTTATTTCCGTTTGAAAGCTGCCTGCTACCATGGAAGGACAACAGAAAATCGCTCTTATAAACATGTAATTACTAAAATCACGATATCTTCAGTTTGTATCCCTCTGAAAAATGAACCCATTTAAATAAAGAAATCCCTCCATGGGTGATACCTCGATAGAGAGCGTTCATTTTATAGCGTTAACACGGAGCTGTAAGTGGTCCGACACGAAATGGGTTTGATGGAACAACGGTACCACAACACTTTTAAATTTCAATAATCAGAATACCGAAATTGTTTCCGTTGTTTTAAAAGGTTTATGTCAGTTTACCTTTTCCCCATCGATATGTTTCCCGACCGCCCTGCACCTTAGGGAGATAAAAAAAAACAAAAAAAAAACGCCGCGCCTCCCTCCTCCAGACGCCGATACGTTTAGGGCAAAACTCGCTACATTTACCCCGTTATGTGTGCGAGGTGAAGGAGCGTAAGGCGCTGAAGTTTACGGGAAAACATAATCGGTGCGCCGATTCAAAACATCTACAATAATGATAGTAACATTAATAATAAAATAATTGTCAGTGCAAAGTAGCCTACAAATTTTTTTGTTGGGGGCGTTGAGGGATCTGGATAAAGGCTAGGGGGACGCTGGGCCGAAAAAGGTTGAGAAACACTGTTCTATCCAGTGAGGCTCAACCCACCTCCACCCCTTTTCCACCAGCATCATTCGGCTCTCCAGGACGTCATCCTTTTCTGACCTCCACCACCACTGTCGGGCCTCGGGGGGAGAGCATCCCTAATCAGCGTTGGGGATGTTCACAGAAATCACCACTCAAATCTTCTGCCGGGGCCCGAGCGCCAAAGAACTGTTATTCATTTCTAAAGAATTATTATTCATTTTGTCATTAAATTCTTTAATTAATTATCTTCCCTGCATCTGAGTTTATCCAGATTGAACTGTAGAATGCAAAAGATTTAAGAACTTATTGCTTCTGAAAATGAAAAAAGATTGCAACCATTTTTGAAATTATAGCCCTATAAAGTTTGAATTTTCTAATATGTGTGAATAAACTTGTGTGCCACTTCATAGTGTAACTAGCAGATACATGTAAAAAGATATTTTATCATTGAAATATACTTGGTGGTATAGTTTCAATGTTTATTTTCTGTCTTAAAAAGGCTGGGTTTGCAAATGAGACTATTTACCATAAACTGTCTGTGCTGAACATCAGACGTCCTTTATGTCCACAATGTTAAACGGCATAGTTTATGATAGATAAAGTAAAGCAAAGGCTGTGTTGATTAAAGGTTGAATAAAAATGAAAAGGACTGACAATCCCGTCAGTGGACTCTGTCCCTGGTGCCAAGGATAAAAGTGCCTGTCTGTGGGCGTTTGAGGGTGTCTGTGAAACTGGTTGGCAGAATTTCAATTAATAGTTTCAAAAAGAGGAAAGAGACTTGACAACTGAGAGAGCTCCCACTGAATATCCTGAAAGGGCAAAAGGCATGCAACAGTATTGTTGTTTAGCTGTTGCATCTCTGAATAGTGTTTTCACCAGCTGTAAAAACCCCAAACATTAAATAAATCTCCACACAGCTCGCCCACAGAAACTTAGAGAAGAGATTTTACATTATGTTGCATCAGTGCTGAGAGCATGCATGACAGCCGGGTCGTTTGTGTTCACAGAGCGACAAAAAAATAATAATAATAACAAAGAAATTAGCCATTTAGTTCTTTAATACAGTTTCAGTAACTGCCACACCACAACAGTGACAAATATATACATACCCTATCGACCTTATTCCTGGGGGGCTTACTGGGGAAACGATTATGGGTGTTACTTCCGGCGGTTAGTGGAAGTAGCAGTATTTCATTGTAATTTGTAGAGTTTTTTGCTAATCTATGTTGATGATACAATTTACATCTCTCTTTTCAGTTATAATACAATATTTAGTAAAACTTGTTTACAGACACACTGTCTGCTATCAGAGAGCTGCTCAGTATAGAGGTTTGTAATTGTGAGTTTAATCAGGGGAGCGACAGGAACAAGATCGTTAAGTTTTGTAACATAGTGACCGTGAATTAGCAGCGCTGCTAGCAGCTCGTTTCTCTGAAGAGCCGACAGGAATAAAGAAAAAGCAGATGTAACCGGATCATTTTCTGCGTTGTGCTGGTTATTGAGTGAATGGATCGTGACACAGTTTATCTTTCGAACAGATGATTCTTGGTTTATTTCTGACGAGAATACAAAGACAAAACAACCATGTTAAAGGCTGCCCGCTCCAAGTCCTACACCAAACAAAAGTATAAAACAAAAATTAACTTAATAGATCTATAAATAAACTGAATGTATTTAGATTAGCGGTTCTCAACGTGGGCGGTACCGCCCCCCAGGGGGCGTTCAGAGGACGGCAGGGGGCGCTGGCGGACATTTTTACAAAAGGGGGGCGCTGGGATGCCTTTGGGGGGCGTTTGGTCGAAGGGAAGCTTTACACCTTAAATCCACAACAATACCAGTTTAGACTTTGAGCAACTTGGTAAAACTGTATTGTGTAACATTAAATCATGCTTGGCTGCAGCTGTATAGATGGCAGCTCTTCTTCTATTCAGTGTTTGTAGCTTCATGGCTCCGCATCTGTTCAGCGTTACACCGGCTGATGACGCTGCTGTGATTCACTTTGTCTGGTATTTATGTAGCTACATATGTTTTGGCAGTTCTGTGATCATGTCAAAGCAGCAATTTATATTAAAAAGTGTTTTATTTCCGTTTGAAAGCTGCCTGCTTCCATGGAAGGACAACAGAAAATCGCTCTTATAAACATGTAATTACTAAAATCACCTCTTTGTATCCCTCTGAAAAATTAACCCATTTAAATAAAGAAATCCCTCCATGGTGATACCACGATAGAGAGCGTTCATTTTATAGCGTTAACACGGTGCTGTAAGTGGTCCGGTATGAAACGGGGGTGATAGAACAACACAACACTTTTAAATTTCTATAATCAAAATGCAGAAATTGTTTCCGTTGTTTTAAAAGGTTTATATCAGTCTGCCTTTTCCCCATCGATACGCTTCCCGACCGCCCTGCACCTTAGGCAGTTAGCAGTTAAAAAAAAAAAAAAAACTCGCCGCGCATTGCGCAAAACTCTGAAACATGAGAAGCGGGCAAAACGGCGCTCCGTTCTTCGCTCCGTTTTGCCCGCTTCATCTATAGATGTGAATTATGGCATAAAAACAGAGAATCCGACGCTGAACAGTGAAAAATCAACACATGATGTGAAACATATGACAATTAGGAAGCGCAGCAGGTGATGAGTGAAGATTACTGATGGTCAATAAACGATAAAATAAATGTAGCAACAGGAAAGAAACTAAAGTGGACATAGCAATAAACCAAGAGAGGATAATACTAATCAAATGAAACTAAATGAAAATGAATGAAGAACAAAATGCAAGAATAAACTAAGAAACTAAAGTAAATACAGAGGAATAAACTGGTATGACAAGACCCCCAACCCCCCTCCTCCAGACACCGATACATTTAGGGCAAAACTCGCTACATTTACCCCGTTATGTGCGCGAGGTGAAGGAGCGTAACGCGCTGAAGTGTACAGGAAAACATAATCGGTGCGCCGATTTAAAACATCTACAATAATGATAGTAACATTAATAATAAAATAATTGTCTGTGCAAGTAGTCTACAAATTCTTTGGTGGGGGCAGTGAGGGACCTGGATAAAGACTAGGGGGGCACTGGCCCAAAAAAGGTTGAGAAACACTGACTTAGATGGAAAAATAACCAGCACACACCTCTCCCGGAGGACAATATGACAAAAGGGCAGTGGTGGGAAGTAACGAAGTACTTAAGTACAGTTTTCGTGTATCTGTACTTTACTTAAGTAGATTTAATAATGCATACTTTCTACTTTTACTCCACTACATTTTACAGTAAGTATCTGTACTTTCTACTTCACTACATTTCTACAAAACTGTCTCGTTACTCGTTACATCCAAGTCTCGTTGCTCTTTTTATCCGTTAAAATGTGAAGTTCAGGTTCTTAAGGTGGCGCCGTAAAATCCGAGCAGTAAAATGACTTAGTGTCTGTTGTCACCCATCGGCTCCACCTTTACTCCGGAGCTCCAGACATGCGCAGTGGTTTCCTCTGAGCGGGAGGAGATGTTTGTCTATAATATAATAGCTGCATAAATTGATATGGCGACATGGAAAATCAGCAGCGCTTCGCTTTCACAGACGGTGAGACTTCATCCAACTTTTAGCGTCACTTGGAAGGAAAGCTTAAAGAAAGGTAAGATCTGTGGACGTGATGCTAGCTAAGCTAGCTGTACTGAGACACATGTTGCATCTGCGATGAAAAAAAGTTGTCACTCATGCACTGAATTATTGTGTGGAGGTTTTGACTGAGGTGTCGCATATATGGGACAACGCTGGTACCAAAGTGCAACATAGTGATGACATTCAGGAACGATCCGATTCTTCTGGACGGATCTTTACTAAGGACTGAAGCCTCACTTAGAGCCGTTCTTTGTTCTTGTGTACACTGCAGTAGATATATATATATATATATATATATATATACACACATATTTATTTAATCGCTGAATAAGTAAAAGTTGAATGTATGAACACAGAGCATGCTCATTGCTCATTGATTGATTTCGTCTCCAGGTGGTAAGCATCGCAGAGGGAGGGAGGATGAAAACAGTCATGGTGCTCATTCTGCTTGGTTAATTGTTGCGCCGTTGGACAGTGTTCATAGTTGAACATTATTTACCGGTAATTGCGATGTTTCAGTTGTGGTTTCTGACATGGGCAATATGGGCAACCGCCCAGGGCGTTATTTTTCTAGGAATAGCAGGAGACATCTGCAGATTGTAGCACAGCAATGAAAGCAAAACAGAATGAAGTGAGTTTTAATTGATACTGGTTAAATTCATTTCAGCTCTTAAGTATTTAATATCTAGGTGTTTTTATGGGAATGTGGATCTTTCAGATCAATCTGAGAACCAATTTTGATAGGTAAACTTAATGTTATTGTGTCATTTAGCGCGGGGCGCTGGTCTTGGTCTCGGGTTCGGTGGTCTTGACTACAACTCTGCTACATGGCTCCTTGGTTGCATGTCCTCCACCCCGCCCGCACCTTCTTTACATCCCCTTTCAGTTGGATTTCTTTCTAAATAAATGTCCTAATGAAGTTCATGTTATGTTTGGACAGAAGACAAAATGTTTCCATCCCTGAAATTATGATCCATAGAATCACATATCTAAGTCTAAACAGAGAATAAACACAATAAGAACACGTTTAATCTGTGGTAGTGTTAATTAAAATGGCACATTTCTGATGTATTAAAATTAAATACAATCGGCACACTTAATGATATTAGTGATTAGGTAATGCATTCAGCAAGTACTTTTACTTTTAATACTTAAGTATTTTTAAAAGCCAGGACTTTTTTACTTTTACTTAAGTAAAATGTTAATGTGGTACTTTGACTTTTACTTGAGTACATTTTTGACTGTGTATTTGTACTTTTACTTAAGTACATTTTTTGAGTACTTTCTCCACCACTGCAAAAGGGGAGGGGCTAAGGGGCAAACAATTTAAAGACAATACCACAGAAGAAGAAATAAAAAGGAGGGGCTTCCTATCTTAAAGTAACACGGTTAAAACAATGACAGGTGTTTCAATAAGATAAGTAACAAGACAAATAATCAAAAAAAGACATTTTGTGTATTTATAACAAAAGAGAATTACAACCAGATTACACAGAGAAGAGCTGAGATCTCATAGATCTGAGTTGTGCCGACAGTATGAAATACCACAACTACACAATATTAGCTTGGTGTGATGTGAATTTTATTTTTCGTTTGAATTTAAAAAATAATAAAGTTCATGATCTGAGTATTTATCTTTATGATTGGGCCTGGAAATGTTATTTATAAGACAAAATAAAATATCTGTATTTATTTAATCCATCAGAACCAGAACCTTGAGGTTCTCCCTGAGTGTCGCTGCAAATCAGCAGAGAAATAACCGCAGCTGCTGCGCTCCAGATCTTGCACAACAGCAGAATCTCCCCACTGGACTAGAACCGAACCGAATCGAATCACATTAACCCGTTATTTACAGCAACTTGCCACTGGAAAGTGTCGTAAGATGCCCTTGAGGAGTCGGTAATCAGACATTTAGTTTGTGGCTGCAGCAAGTTCAAGACAACCCACATCTGCATCTGAAGCAACTGAGTCAGTGAAATATCTGCATATGCTACTGCGACTTGAAGAATGCAGCCGTTTCTTCAAGTCGCCATCCCTCCCTGCCATAGCTGTAGGTTGCGGTAAAACAATATTGTCACATTTAAGCTTTGATCGCTGGTGTTCCCACATATTTTAGAGCCTACAAGCTCTGACGAAAGCCGGTTAGCGTTAGGGTAACATGTAAAAAAATGGCAGTTCTGGCTTGCGGCGGAAGTCGCGCCCATAATTCACACAAAGCATCATGGGGCGTAGGAATAAGGTGGATAGAGAATTCTCTAGATAAATAGACACAAATACCTGCCCAACACGAAACATGAAAGACGTCAGTTTTGTTGCTTTTTGGATCCAAATCATTGGATTCTGATGTTAAATCTACATTTCCCAGGGGGAACGTAAACCAGCAGGCAGCACCGTGACACGTGTAAGTTTGAGCCTGTGAAGGAGACTAGATGCATCGTACTGAAGCGTGTTGAGATGGAACATAATGTTGTACTGTAGCATCGAATTGTTTTATCCAGTGCCAACAGTTCAGAATGAAACGGATCCATAAAGGTTTCCTTTGGCACTGCAGCTTGACATTCAGTCACTCAGACATTGTTGGTGTGAGCTGATAGAAAATCACACGTGCGTATTAGTTGATGCTGAAAGAGCAGGTAGCCCTTTGATGTTTGATATAATGAGTTGGATTCTAGTCTTAAGTTAGAAAACATTGAATTTAAAGGATGTGGTGGCCAATGACAAAGCATTTAACCTTGTCCTGTGGAGAAAATGAGGCCATCTTTAGATGTTCAAATTCATTTCAGTCCGCAGTGAGAAACTTCAGTTTTTGTTGTTGTCCATAACTGAGATGATGTACATTTAAAGCTTCTAAAAGGAAGCCTTGACTAAAATGATTGCATAACATTTTAAACTGAAGAAAGCACTGATTAAGAGACACTAAATGTGTTTGCATTACAAATGTCTGAAAAACTTTAACACTCTGCTAATGTCCAAAAAGCAAAATGTTGTAATTGCTGTATTTAGGTTAAATAAGAACCACAATTAAAATCACATGTGTGTTGCACAGGGAAAAATATGATTGCTTTCTCTTTTTTTGTTGTTGTTGTTGTGCTTTGCATGTTTGGATTGTTTTGGTTTTGGTTTTTCCCCTTTTAACAACCCAAACGCACTGGGCTGAAGGCGGCCGTTTAAGGAGGCGGAGTGCACTGATTGCGTTCCGTAATCAGGTGTTAGCAGAAGCTGATTGAAGCCAGAATAAAAGGAGCCTAGATGGAAGGAGAGGAGCGAAGACTGATCCTGTGATTGACAGAGATGGATGTGCTGCCGAGCGAGGAGCGGAGCAGAGCGGAGCGCCGAGAGGTGGGCCGACGGCTCAGTGCAGAGGATCGGGGCAGGAAGGAACCTCTGCCCGCGCCTCTGGGTCAGTCTGAAAAGGGGCGTGGCACGCCGAAGAGCGGAACAGTGCTGGAGCGTCGCAGAGTCAGCTGGGGATCGGCAAGTGAGCGCCTTGCAGGCGGATCGCCTTCACCTGGAGCAGCGTGACCAGTGAAGCCCAACTGGTGGCCTCGGATTGGTGACTTTCTTTTAAGGACAATTATTGAATCTGGGATTTTAAGAAGAAGTAAAGGACTGTTTTTATTGTGTCACTACTAAAAGTGACTTTCTTTATAATAAAACATTTTAAATTTGATCGTTCTGTTGTTTGCTCCCCCTTGTACGAAGTGTGGGGCCATATTGGTCACATGTGCATATACTTGTTCACATGCTAAGTCATTAAGAACACACTGCCCCAAGGGCGTAGGAACGAGTCTGTCATTGACGCATATCGGAAACCTGACAGATCAGTAAATAGCTTGAGCATCAACACATCAGTAATGCGTTACTCTAATCTGACTCTTGTTTCAGTAACAAGTATTCTAACGTGTTACTATTTACAATCCAATAATCAGATTAAAGTTATGCATAGTATAATGACAGTAATTCCAGGATGAACACTCACTTTAGCATTTGCCTCACAACTAGCAAGATAAATACTCTGGTAGCACACACAGGCTACCAGATTCTGATATATGTTATTGGTCAAAATGCATTGATATAAATTGACTGGTAATTGAACAAGTTCTACCTCTTTCTAAAACCAAAGTAGTAAATGGCTCATAAAGTAGGACTCGATCGTTTTAAACTCAATACAGCAGTTTGACCAACAAAACTAAAATCTAAAAAACAAGTTTTGTTCTTCTTGAACATCTCTACATCAGTGCAACAGTTTGATCTACAAAATAAATAAAAATGATACTTTTCACGTCTAACAGACCTTCAGTCTCACTTCCAGCTCTGCATTCAGTAACTTACCAAACATGAACCATAAAAACACTGAAGCAAAAAGACTAAATGTTTTTATTCTCCTGTCATTTTCAGCCACAAACATTTAACTAAAATATCTAGTTATGTGTTTCTGTCTCTGCCTCCTCTGAGTCTCTGCAGCCTGATGTTCCTGCAGGGATTCATGGATTTACAACAGACACTACAGTGATGTCAGAATGTGAACTAAAGATAAAAAGTATGTTTTTATCATACAGAATGAGAATTTAAACTTCATTTTCAGATGTATACATTATTATACATCTCAACTCTATTTACTGTGTAGCAAAAATTTTCACTAATTTATTTTTAAACTTCTCCTCAAGCACTTAGTGTGGAAATGAAAAAAATATTGAAACGCTGAAATAAATCAACCTGACATCAGTCTTCACCTGTTCTCCTTTCTGGTTTTATTGAAATTAATAAATTTTTTATATCTTCACACTCTGAAACTCCACCTGGCTCTCCTATGCCTGATCTGCTCCTCTCATAATAAAATAGTTTAGTTTATTTAAAAATTAAAAACAGTTCATACATATTTCAATAAACTAAATGAAGATCTCACCAGAGCTTCTTCACCTTTCTAGAACTGCTGTTCTCCTAAATATCTAAATAATATAATAATATAAATACATGTTAAGTGGTCAGTATGATCAGGTGTTGCTCACTTTAAATAATAAAAAGGTTCATTTTGCTGCTGTTTCAGTCTCATTCTAAACTAGCTCACTTTTAAACAAAGTTAGCAGTAAAAGTTTGGACATGTGACTATTCCAGAATTAAAATAGCTTAACCAAAAAGATTTAGTTCTATATATGAAAGTAAACTGATAACAAGATGTTATAAACGAGCGATATTCATGGCAACATTCCTGACAGACAGTTTACCTCATTCAAGCGGAGTTTCTCTGCTGCTGCCTTTACTCTGAGCCGTTCAGAGGGGGGAGGGGCAGGAAGCGCTCTGCTGAATGCGCTGTTGTGCGCCTTCAAAATAAAAGCATGCGAGTGGAAGATTTTTAAACTCTTTGCAACTGCGGTGAAATTATTGGGGGGGACAAATGTGACTGTCTCTAATATTGGGGGGGGACATGTCCCCCCCGTCCTCCCCGCTCCCTACGCCTATGCACTGCCCTCTCCTCCTCCTACCACTTCCTGTTGGTTTCTTCTTCATGGTTTGTACCAGTGTCAACATCTGGTTGTTGATCATGTTCCCAATGCAGTTACGAGAAATAAATAAATTTTGATACGGCCACTAAACACCCCAACCTCATTGTAGCGCAAAACGTTATCAGAAAACATGTTTCCGTTAAGCAAATTTATTTTCATAATTTCAATTTGCGTAATTATGTTTAATGAAAACACAACTAATGACTTGCAGATGGGTTTACATGGCAATACATCTGATTCAAATGGTTCAATATCACCTCAGGAAATCAAAGTTCTGCAACATCTATAGACTAAATTAACCATTTCAGTTAATTCAGGTCTTAAAACAGTGACATGTGGAACACACATGGCACTGCACCTTCGAGACAGGAGTTATTCATAAACTCAGATGCTCAGATGCTAAAAATATACCCCCACCCCACCCCCCTCTTCCCCACACCTCCAAACAATGGAGGGGTACTTGGTAATTTATAAATTGGGTACATTTTTTTATCTTTTATACTTGAAAACTCAGGTTTCCTCTGTTATTCAATAATATTTCAATTTCATCTGAACAACAAATGAGTTTTTTGATGATCAGTTAAATATGTACAGAACAATTTCTCTTAAACAGGCTAAAAAAAGTTATATCTAGACTGTACACTAAAGGGATAAAATGCAATATAAACAAACAATAATAAAAAGATTAGTTTTCAGAAAATGGATTTCCCAATATAGTCTATAAAACTTTAGCTGGGAACCCAAACATTTAAGGTTCCACTTAAATGTTTAGGGCACCTAAGCTTTGACAAAGGAAAAAAAACTTCACATATCTTAAAATCAGAGAAAACTGGAAACAGGAGATAAATTCAAAGCCATCCATCCTTCACGGCTCCCTCAATCCAGTTCCTGTTTGACTTTTCAATTCATGCCTTTCACTCAATCTTTCTAAATAGTTGATTTTACTTATAACACTGCCGTCTTATACTTTTACTTATAATATCTGCCGTCCTTTTTATGCCGGGCGCATATCTGCATCCTCGGACCGCACTCACTCCATCAAAAAAAGAAGAAAAAAAAAGAGACAGGCCTGTACCATCTGCTTGGGAAATGTGCACAGTGCTGTCCTCGCCGACGATGAGTCATGCTTCAAATTATGGCGGCCCACTGACAAACATTACCATACCTCTGCGGTAAAATCTCATTTTCAGATTGTATCCCGGCTAAATTGCACTGGAACATCTATTCTGCAGAGACCAGCTGCTGAACGGCAAATGAAAGCAGTTAATTAAAAAATCCCCAGGCCAACACCCCCACAAGCCTCATACACCCCCGAACCCCCCAAAAAACAAAACAAGACAAACACAAATAAAAAGTTACAATTTCAAAATCAAATCAAAATAACAACCGTTCTAAATTTCCATTCTCTAAAAATCCCATTGTATAAAAACGAGTTTGAAAAAAGGCCATGTCAGTAGACATTTGATTGGGTTACCTGCATCCAGTCTGGACCTGCCTGATCTTTTCTGAGCCTTTCTGGTTTTTTTTTATAGAATAGAAATCAATGTGCGCAGGTCATCACAGCGAATTGGAGTTTGCCTTTATTTCCTCATGCCACATACCGGCATGCCTGATTGGACCGGTGCCCCAGCCGTGTTCCCCAATCAAGCTGAAGCAATTACCTGCACCTGCTGGTATAAAAGCCCCTCCAATCTGTCTGTGAGTGCAGCTGTGGGCTGGCAAGAGAGCGCACTGTGACTCCTGTTTGGGTTTTCTTTAGTCGTACCTCTGCCGTTTAGGCAAATATGACCAGAGTGTCTGTTAATTGATTGTGCTGGCTGGTGTTGGAATAGCCTTTTTTTTCCAGGAGCTTTGGGACCTAAGCCGTCAACAAATAGCTAAAATCTGCAAATACTTGATTCTTTGCAGATTCTCATCTTCAAACATTGAATTGCCTACTTTAAAGGAGCAGTGTTATAAGTAAAATCAACTGTTTAGAGCTTTCCATCACGAACAATTTCATTAAAAACATATTTAGAGTGTTGCTTTTTTCATGTATGGTAGAGAAATCCTGTAATCTCCATGGCAACCATTTAGCTGTGCAAAATGCCTGGGCGGACCTCCACCTCGCAGCTGCAGTTTCAAAGCTTCTACCTCACAGAGCAGCCCTCCACCATGACGCCTCCACTCCGCTCCTTCAGACTAGCCAGCAGCAATTAGCAAACACCTGATGGAACTGAACATGTCCTGAACTCATTAAAGGAGCTACTTCTCAGTGCAACGCTGGTAACAACATTGTAAAGGGTTAATAGAGGAGCTATGCTATAATGGCTTCCTGAAGGCTTTCAGAAAGAGGAGTTTTTAAAGAGACAGAGGCCCAATTTCAGCCAATCAGCACAATAGAAAACAAATGGCACCCCTGGGTTGGCTGCTTGGCTTTCGCCTCCCAATAGCACATCAGGTAGCATTGCGCTTAGGTATTTTAGCTTCAGATTTTGTCATTGATTATTGAAGCATGGATATATTAATAAATTCTCTCACTCTCTCATCAGAAAGACACATTGTAGTGTAATACAAATACTTTTAAATCTATATCTATGTTCATGTCATTATTATTGATTTAAAATAACTTCTGATGTATATCAAAATCTCATCAACACCTTTTTGTTTTTCTAATTAAGAGTGCTGAATTTGTGGTCATTCTAAAAAATCTTCACAAAACATGACTGTTTATGGTTGTATTGTGAAAAATAAAATAAAAAAGAATCATTGTAAGACATTTATTTAAATTTCTTCAACTTTGATGAGTCTTTTTAAAGAGCTAGAGCAGCAGTCACCACTGCTGAGAACATCGCTTTAATCTAAGCCACACACACAGAACACTTTCCCACTTTGTTACCAAAATGAGTCCTCAGATAGCAAGAAAGACACTAATCTGTCCAAACAGATCTACACAGAGGGATATACACGGTGAAACATTTGAATCTTTTTTCCCCTATGTACAGAAAACACAGGGAAGCTCAGAAACACACAGAAACACACAGAAACACACACAAACACACACAAACACACACAAACACACAGAAACACACAGAAACACACAGAAACACACACAAACACACACAAACACACACAAACACACACAAACACACAGAAACACACAGAAACACACAGAAACACACAGAAACACACACAAACACACACAAACACACAGAAACACACAGAAACACACACAAACACACACAAACACACACAAACACACACAAACACACAGAAACACACAGAAACACACAGGCACTGGGGCTGCAACAGCTGAACATGGCAGGTGGTTCAAACAGAAACGAGCGACTGCCCTTCGTCTGACCCCGGAGAAAGGGAGGGGAGAGAAACAACCAGGAGAAACAAGAGAAGAGAAAGTTGGGTTGCTTGTTTTCTTCACCCAGACAGGCAGAGACAGTTAAAGCTGTTTTAACCAAATCTAAATGCTCCAGAGACAAGAGGTCAAATTATATTGCTAAAAACAACTATTTTGTTCAGGAAGCAAGTAAGCCTTCACTGGGAGAGCATTTGGAAAAAATATGACTTATTGTGCAAAAGTTTTGACTTTCAACTCTTAAGGACACCGGACCTTTAGGTGGTATAATGAGCCTCCTGCTAGCTAAACTCCTGGTTGACCTCTGAGCTTAAGGCTGCATTAAACATAAACCTTCTCAGGTTTTTGGGCAGATGAGCTGCTGAAACCTCACTCAGCAAAGGAAAAAGAAAAAAAAAACTTTGCTAACTTGCTTAAACTGCTTTAGAAGGAAAAAATGTTTGAAAAATCTGAAAGGTTTTATAAACAATAAGTCATGTCAAACGAGCATTTTGTGTAAAAATTAAATGAACTTGACTATAGAGATAAAACATGTACATAGGTAACGCTGCTATTACTGCTGAATTAAAGAACTGCTCTTTATGTCACTTTGTTTCACCCTGGACTAACTTTCCTGGCCCCTTTGAAGAATTGCTTTCCCACAGCATGATGATGCCATCACTGTGTTTCACTGTGGAGAAGAGGGGTGAAGAAGGTGTGCAGTATTCATTTTGCTCCATACATATTCATGTAGTCCAGATACTTCAGTGTTGACCTTCTTTGACCTGCACATTCCTAAAATAATGACCCAAGTCATTTTGGCCTAAAAAACATCTTCAAAACTTGGAAAGCCAAAAATATCAACATTTATTAAATATAAAAATGTATTGGGTCCATTCCATTCTTAATGAGTGGTGTAAAGTTAAGTCTTAAAAAGGTTGAGATCTGGTCCATTTTTAAGAATCAACCAGTAGAAGTTGGTTAAAGTCTCTAAAATACAAAGGATCTTGAATTTTTATTACTTCCCTCAGAGAAAGACCTTCTCAAACATCCTTTTATGAAAGAAACAGAAACACTGTTATTGCATAAGTCTCTGTGGCTGCATCTGTCAGAGCAACACTTGAAGTTTTACGATTCAGAATTTATAAAGTAAAAGGATCAACTAGAACCAGCAGGTGAGCAGACAGTGAAAAGTATTAAATATTTGTTTTTTCTTTGGCTTTTTGAAAGACTAAACCTTAAACAAGTTTACTTTTCTTATTCGATGAGACCTCCATGTTACAACAGGATTATCCAAACCACTGAATGATGGTAAATATTTTGTCATGATCGTGTTTCTGTGTTTATTTTTGAAGTTTTTTGTGCTCAGTTTCCTTCCTGTGTCTTGTCTGTGTTCTTCGTCTGGTCCTTGTCAAACGTTCGTCTACGTTGTTAGCTAGTCTGCCGGCAGTCGTACTGTGAAGTCCTGTGTCGGCATTTGCTCGTTTTTCAGTTGCTACCGGTATTAGCTGTGTGCCAACTCTCTGCTGTGCTGCCTGTTCTGTTGACCCGTCTTCATTAAATTCATCTTCATCACAACCTGGGTCTCAACGTTCATTCTCACCACCACCAACCACTCTATGACATATTTGAACTTTTGTTTGGTTCTTGGAATATACTTTGGAAAACTTGCACCTTGACATCGTTTAGTAGTAGCAGCAGTAGCACAAACACTCAAATCTCCAGTCCTTTGTGTGTAAAGTGTTTTATCAATTAAGTGTTTTGTATGATGTAGTATTGGGTTAAAAAAAAAAGTACATTTCTTCCAAATTACTCAAATTTCAGCTGGATTCAATCGTTCCATTAGGAGGCTGTACAGTTTATGTTGGTTTTAGTGCCTTGATGGCAGATGGGAAGTGATTATGTTACAAGTGTGGTGGGAGCAGTGTGATAAGAATTGGGAACTTAAATTTAAAAGCACCATTTTAATAAAGATAAAATTGGTTGCAATGACTCCATTAAAAAGTCACCTTTAAGGCACACAGACCCGCTACAGAGGAGGCTCAAGACAATCTCACAATTCAACAATTTTATTAATTACACATCGTTTTAGTTTAATCAAAATTACTAGTTTAAAACCACTCGCACATTAAAAGTGACAGTTCTAGCATAGCTCAGAGATAGGAGTGAAATTCGGGGTAGTGTCCTAAAAGAAAAGAAACACAGCAAACGAAACAGTAAAAACTAAAGAAAATCGTGCACCAAACCAGAAGCAGTTCCACCACCTGGAAAGTTCACCACCAACACCACGAGCTGACCGTTCCTGTCAAAATAGAAGAAACATTCAAATTACAGACAATACAATTATACAGTTCAGTCCACAACCAATCAAGCAGCAATAGTCCAAATTGAGGGTCCGTCCTGGGAGAAACCGATCCGCTGTAGCAGACACCAGTCAGAGCGGAACTAGAAGGATCGGTCCGAGCTGGTCACCAATCAGCCACACTGGACGAGTGATAGGAGCCGCTTTACGCCGACCAGGACGGCGGGCATGAAGCCAGCAAACAGGACGACAGGTAGGCAGCCGACAGATGATCCAGATGACAGGTGGACAACCAGAACAGCAGGCAAACAGCAGCGGCTACCAAAAATAAATGTTAGAAATGGAATCTGAAAGCATGCAAAGACCAGCACTTCACTTACCGCTGAGCTCTTTATGTAGTGCCTCTAACAGGAAGGAGGAAACGGGGAGTTTGTACAGGATATACAACAAAAGCTGAGCTAGAGCTAAGCTAACAAATGTCAGGTGTGGGAAGATTCTTACCACAAGGCGATGGATCGGCGATCAGAGCGTCGTTAAGCACATTGTTTGAGCGAACATTAATTTGCAGCTGTTATACAGAAAATGTAAATAAATCACAAGTAATAAGCTTGATGGAGAGAGATGACGCTTGCCTTACCCAGCGTGCAGCACCAACAAACACCGAGGTCTGAACCGGAAGGAAAACAACGTGATGTCAACCAGGTGAGGGAGGCCCTTTATATACAGGCAGCCAACCCCACAACCAATTAGATTCAGGCACTTGTGTGGTGCGTTCAAAGCCTACAGGACATACTGCCACACATATATAGAGACGCAAACCTTTATCAAACTCTTTCTTTGGGGAGATCAGTTTAAAATCTAGTAGATCTACAGCAAAAAACAAACAAAAACAAAAAACAGTAGATATCTACTGTACAGTCTGTCTGTTCTTCATTTCCATGACAGTAACAGATACTTTGTCCCACTCTAAATGGTTCTCTAGCTCAGTGTAGTTCATGCCTGTATCACAGTGTCGTTCGTTCTGCACATGAAAACGGGTCCTATGTATAGACAAACTATGCTTAGAGATCTTTGATCTCTAAGCATAGTTATGCTATGCGAGGCTATTCTGATCCCTGTCTCAACGCTTTTAGCCGTAAACTGATTTTAAAAGACTGTTTGATCAGCCAATCACGTTTTGATTTGCAGTCAGTAGACATTTTCTTCACCAGGCTGAGGTTCTCTAGCTGGCCTAATGACTGTTATCATTTCAGACAGAGCTGTCAGAGCTGGTCTTAGATGTTCCAGAATAGGTTATAAAGTAGCAAAGAATTTTTATTTTTTCTACCTTTTAAGAAGAAAAACATATGTTGTTAAAAATGTTTGCTTAGTGCTACTTTTCAGTCCTGAATTTGTTAGCCATTTTCAGGTTAGCAAGTGGGCAAAGATGTGCTCAGCTTATGCATCGTTTGGTTCAGGATGTTCTGGTGCTGAAATAGATAAACCAACTGGCTGTGTGAAACAGGAGAAATGTAAAAAAGCTCACACGTTCCCCCTTCATCTCTGATAGATTTCATCTAACACCCAACACCGGAGCCTGCTGCTAATGCTAATGCTACGTAGCATGGCCACTGATGAGAACAGATCAGCAGTTTTTCTGGAAAGGTAAGTTCTTTCTCCACTATTAGCACACTGAGTAGCTAAAAGCTTGTGTTCATGACAATCATGAACACAAGCTTGATTGGCAACGCTAAGATCCTCCTCTTGACTGACTGAAACAGCTGGCATCAAATTTGAGCTGAAAATTTGGGTAATTAGAGCAACCAGGAGAGTTGCTTCCCCCAACTATCCATCATGCTCACTGAGCAGAGAGTGAGCGCAGTTCTCTGCTCGGAGCGTCCAGATGGGTGAAGGGAGCTCGTCCTTCATTCTGCACCAAACTTCATGTCAGCAGAGAAGTTGATTATAGAAGAAACCTTAGCTGTTTCCATTCGTATAATCTTACTTTATGTCCTTCCTGCTCTTTTACTGAATGCCATGTGGGCCCTGGCATTTGGGGTTCTACTTTTAAACCAGAACATATAATCCTATCTCTTTTTTATTTTACTGATGCATTTTTCTATAAGCGGTGAGGCTGGATAGGAGATGAGGTTCAGATGGAGGAAGCTTTAAAGAGACTGACAGCTGCTCAGTCAGAAAGCTGCTGACAGATTGGAGCCTTCTGCTCAATACTGCATCACCTTCCTGAATTATCTCACCTGCTCTCTTCTCCAGCCCTCTCCCTCTTCACCCATTTGTCAGTATAAATCCTCTTTTTCTATTTCTTTTGGGTCTCTCTTCCTTTCTGCCTTATCTTCATCTAATGGTATCGTCTATTCTGCTTTGCTGTCTGACACTTTCCCATTAACTTTGTAGAGTTTGAATTCACATTCTGTATTCCTCTCAATTCTCCTTTTTTTCTCTTATTCACCTTTCTTGCTGCATCTCAGTGAATGAAGAGAAAACCTTCCTTCCTCTTATTGATTTCTCCCTTTTCCCCCCCTGGTTTTTCATTATCTTCTGTCCAAAGAATGCTTTTGTTCAACAGTTATTCTCTTTTTTTTCTTTTCTAATATATATCTTGCTATTTGGTAGCAACAGATTATGCTTGAAGTGCACTGCTGCAGGAAACTGATTTTGATCACAACCAAGCTGAAAACAAATTCAGTTCACATACATTTGAGGACAAGATGATTAGATTAACTCTCAATGAAAAGTTTGTTTTGAAAGGATTTGCCATATGCTACTAAAAAGAGCAAACCTACATCCTGTGTGTTTGGGGAAATTACTTTATTTTTCCTTTTGCAGATGGAGGAAGTCGGCCAAGTTACACGGAGTGAAATTATTTATCCACTTTGCAGATTTAGCTTCAAAGTAATATTTTAACTTTATTATTATGTTTCTTCCAGGCAATATTGATGTCTGTTGTCTGGGTCAAGGCTCAAAAGTGATCTTTAAGAAAAGCTACATTTATGCCCTTGACGTCCTGTGACCTCAGTGTATTCAAAGTACAGAAGGTGAGAGATGGGTATGGTTGCCACCTTTCAGAAATCAAAATAAGGGACACCCACTGATGCGCATCGTCCTAGTCTCATGAGTAGGGCAGGGGGGGGGGGGAGACTGACTGCGGCAGCAGCTTGTCGGTTGGTCTGTGTTACCCAGAAAGCAGTTGGGCACAATATCGCAACACCAACACCGTCAGTGAAACAATGACTGGGGCAGCTACTATATAAAGCACTCGGGGACTGCTTCTTCGTTATTACACATCCACATTTGTAAAATACGGAACAAATCGCGTCCCATATCGGTTCAGTACGGGACACTACATTTAACAGACAAAAACTGGACGATTCCATAATTTAAGGGACGGGTGGCGACCCCAGAGATAGGTGAAAGGGTAAGTCTTCATCAATCCCTGATGAAGATGCGTGTGCAGTGGAAGGTTATGTCTTATCTCTTTCATTTATATATATAAAAAAGTTTGTCTTATCCAACCTGGTCAAAGGTCATGGAGTTTCAAAGCCTTCCAAATCAGGAACTCTGCCTGCCTCCATTCATGTTGTAATCAGTTCCTCTTTAGGGTCCTGGTGAATTCACAGTGATGCTCTTTAAAAGTTTCCATCATCATGTGTGCATCATGCTCAGCATTTTATTTTCTGTTGAAGTGCACAACACATTCCTCAGAGTAGATGGAGGCTGGAGAGAGAGACTGAAAAGAAGCCAGTAATTGTTTGAGGCAGCAGGGCGTCTTCAGCTCAGTGCTGACTGTTCAGAATGCTTTTGGTCGATGGAGAGGCTGTTTACAGTCTCTGCCCAAGACAAACTGCATTTCAACAGCTTTTATTGCAGGTCTTTCTGCGACCTGTTGTGTTTCACACAACATGTTTAAACTAAGCAATGAAAACCTCTTAAGATTACCGGTTTATATACCAGGATGCCTTCATATACAGACACAAACTTATGTGATACTGCCATACTGCTGTGTTTTAGAAATGTATAACAGAAGAACATGTGTAGCTCTCAACAGAAATGCACTTAGCTGGACAAAAATACATTTATGGAGGCTGGTACATTTATGCATGACTTAGAATAAATGTTTGCTATGTAGCATAAAAATTATCAAAGATCAATGTTATATTTATACAATTGGCATGTAGCTTTAAAAAACCTAGCAAAAATAGCTACATATACAGAAATAGCACTAGGATACACTCATTTGGCACTTCAAGACTAATCTTGCTGACACTCTGTTGGATCCTTTCTTTGCCTTCCAAACTACTTTAATTCTTTTTAACAGATTCAATTTTTTATTTTTTTGAGCCCACTGGATTAAATTGCAGCGCTTTGTTAAATGATGCTTTATGTTGTTGGAAATCGCTCTCAGAAAATGGATACACTGTGTTTGTGATGGAATAGACTGATCAACAAAAAATATCTTAAGGATATGCTTAAATTGACTGGTGTGATGAATGAAACACAAAATCCCTTCTGCAATGCGACATCCTCCCTGAGCTGCTGCCTGTTGCGTACCAGGCAACATGATGTTTACAAGTGCAGTTCTACGGACGAGCCACAAAATACATTTCCTTAACATCACAACACAAGGATGGCAAGGTTCACCATGAGCAGAGCTGGCCTGTGTGACCCGAGGCCTCCTCCCGGTGGGACGTGCCCGGAACTCCTCACCAGGGAGGCGTCCAGGAGGCATCCTGACCAGATGCCCGAGCCTCAACTGGCTCCTCTCCACGTGGAGGAGCAACGGCTCTACTCTGAGTCCCTCCCGGATGACCGAGTTTCTCACCCTATCTCTAAGGGAGAGCCCAGCCACCCTGTGAAGGAAACCCATTTTGGCTGCTTGTATCCAGAACCTTGTTCGGTCATGACCCAAAGCTCATGACCATAGATGAGGGTGGGAACGTAGATTGATCGGTAAATTGAGAGATTCGCTTTTTGGCTCAGCTCTCTCTTCACCACGATGAACCGGTACAGCGCCCGCTTCACGGCAGACGCTGTCCCAATCCGCCTGTCGATCTCCCGCTCCCTTCTTCCCTCATATGTGAACAAGATCCCAAGATCCTTAAACTCCTCCACTTGAGGCAGGACGACCCCCCCTGACCCGGAGAAGGCACTCTACCCTTTTCCGGCTCAAGACCATGGCCTCGGATTTGGAGGCACTGAGCCTCATCCCAGCCGCTTCACACTCTGCCGCGAACCGCTCCAGTGAGAGCTGCAGATCACGATCTGATGAAGCCAACAGGACCACATCATCCGCAAAAAGCAGAGATGTGATCCTAAGGCCACCAAGATGGATCCCCTCAACACCTCGGCTGTGCTTAGAAATTCTGTCCATGAAGGTAATGAACAGAATCGGTGACAAAGGGCAGCCTTGGCGGAGTCCAACTCTCACCGGAAACGAGCCCGACTTACTGCCAGCAATGCGGACCAGACTCTGACACCGGTCATACAGGGACCTGACAGCCCGTATCAAAGGGCCCGGTACCCCATACTCCCAGAGAACCACCCACAAGACCCCCCTGGGGACAGGGTTGAACGCCTTCTCCAAGTCCACAAAACACATGTAGACTGGTTGGGCGAACTCCCATGCACCCTCCAGGACCCTGCTGAGGGTGTAGAGCTGGTCCAGTGTTCCACGACCAGGACGAAAACCACACTGCTCTTCCTGAATCCGAGGTTCGACTATCCGACGGACCCTCCTCTCCATGACCCCTGAATAGACCTTACCAGGGAGGCTTAAGAGTGTGACCCCCATGTAATTGGAAGACACCCTCCAGTCCCCCTTTTTGAACAGGGGGACCACCACCCCAGTCTGCCAATCCAGAGGAACTGCCCCCGACGTCCATGCAATACTGCAGAGTTGCGTCAGCCAACACAACCCTACAACATCCAGAGCCTTAAGGAACTCCGGGCGGATCTCATCCACCCCAGGGCCCTGCCACCGAGGAGCTTTTTGACCACCTCGGTGACCTCGTCCCCAGAGACTGGAGAGCCCAACCCAGAGTCCCCAGGTTCAGCTTCCTCAACAGAAGACATGTTGGTGGGATTGAGGAGGTCTTCAAAGTATTCCGCCCACCGGCCCACAACGTCCCGAGTTGAGGTCAGCAGCACACCATCCCCACTATAAACAGTGTTGGTGCTGCACTGCTTCCCCCTCCTGAGACGCCGGATGGTGGACCAGAATCACCTCGATTCTGGTCCACCATCTGGTCTGATATAAAGTCTTTATGAAATAATTGCAATTGAAAGTCATGTGGACTAATTATTTAAATCAGGCATTAATATTGAAATAAGGTTAAATATAATGGATATGTATGGAGCCACTAAAGGGACATTGAAGAAAAAAGTACGAAAATAAACTTTCTCTTGTGCATAAGAGTTTTTTTCTTCAATTTTTTCCTTCAATATACCTTTTGGGGCTGCATAAATATGTATGTACAAAATCTGTTTAATTTTTTTGTTTTTTCTCTGTGTATGTTTTCACTTCTGAAATACTGTATACACCAAAACAATATTACGTGAATAAAGGATTTTATCTTTTTGGGCCTTTTGATGAAAATAAAGAGTTATTTATCTTTTCTAAGCAGATCTTTTCAGAAGTGTACTTGAGTAAAATGAACAAAAATCTGGACACGGTCTTCGTTTGTATAACTGACATGCAACTTTTTGAAAACAATGTAATTACTGCGATACATGAAATTATATCATGAAAAAAATGCAGTAGTGTGTATTTTGAGTCATTTTGTATTTTGTTTTTTTCTGGCGGATGAAGGCAAATATACAAACACATTTATAATTAACTTTTCAGAAATTACAACTAGATTATGATAGAAGACCTTTAGTGGACAAGGTTTAAGATTAAAATGTTCAATTAGAGAGCGCAGTAGAACCTCTCCTGCACACACTGGAAAACACACACACACACACACACACACACACGATCATTCTTCACTTATTCTTAATAGTAGTCCATACTTTTAACTCAACTCTTACTCAGGCTATTGTTCAGTCTTGAAAAGTACTTTGATGATGAACATAATTATAATCAGTGTGGTATTTATCATAGATTTTCGAATTGATTAAAGTTTGAGAGTGTATTTATTTTTTACAGTTAGGTCCTTTATTTTGCTGTTGCTGAGTTTCCCTTGTATTCAGAGTTTAATTCAATCATTTTCCATTCCCAGTTTAATTAGCCTTATATGAGATGCACATCAAATAATTCTGCTCCTTTGGTTTTATCCCATTAAATTGTTAAGCTCCATTTCATCAGTTGATTGCATTCAACACAGATTTGCAAGTTAACGTTTTCTGGGCATGTTCATTTCATTTTGTTCTACTATTCATATTTCCTTTTTACTACTTGCATCTAGAATGTTTGAACCGGACATGAGCACCAGAATGAGCCTTTTATTTTTAATTTCTCCTTTCATTGCCATGCGGCTGCATTGTTTCATTAGAAATCCAAAAGTAATAAAGTGTCACGCAGTCTCAGGCACTTGGCTGTAATGTGGCATGAGGCTCTCCTAGCATTTTGAGGGGTTTAATTTTAACACCAGTTTTGTGCTTTTTAGCTTTTGTTCATATTCTTATTGATATTAGGACTTAGAATCAGGTACTGGAAGTTACCTGATATGAGAATGTATCTTAAAGGGGCAGCATTTTGTATTTTCTAGCCACATAGTGCCATTTTATAACACAATGAAGAAACTACCCAGATAGCACAGAATGATTGAAACAACATTGAATCAATGTCAGCCAGAAACATTGAATCAACGTTGAAAGTGGTCGGTGACTTGAATGTTGAATCAACGTTAGGGTTTCAACCATAACTGACATATCAATGTTGATTCAACCATCATTTGTATGTCAATTTACATGCATATTTGTGTTGATATTGGATTGAATCAGTTAGGAATGAACATTGATTCAACCTTCATCTGTATGTGGTTCTGCACACATATTTATTTTACATTGCATCAATGTTGATTCAACACTCATTTGACTGTGGATCTGCACACATTTCTGTTGATTCTACATTGAATTAGTCAGGAATCAACATTGATTCAACCTTCATCTGAATGTGGATCTACATGCAGATTTGAGTTGATTTCATATTGAATGAAAGCTAAGGATTCATGTACATTTTTAGGTCTGATAGGCCTACATAAAATACCACTAAAAGTTTCTTTACAGGTGTTAAACACTATATTATTGGCAGATCATGGGTAAACTGTGTACAAAGGTTAAAAAATGACAACATAGGTTTGATATAACATTTTATTTAAGAAAAGAGAGACAGATCTTTAAACATATTTGACTCCTTTTTGACTGTCACAATAATCTATTGTCCTCAGAAGAACAGAGTGCATGAGGTTAAGCTTTGTACTGTATGAACCAGGGAAACAGTACAAGTTGTGGTAACCCCAGTTATTCTCTGGTTGGTGTCACTTTGATTCCTTGTGATGTCTTCCTCTCATTCTGGCGTGTAATGAAGCCACTTCTTGACAGTTTTACTGCAGTCCTCAAGAGTCAGCTTTTGGTCAAACTGCAGAGCAACGGCTGAAAAACAAAAATAAAAGTGAGGAAGGTGCCGGTTAGAAATATGATAAACATTTGAAAAGTTCTGAAAGACATTGAAAGATTAAACAGTGTACTGGTTACAGGTCTGAGAACAAATACAAACCATATAGTTCCCCATGTACACTCACTGTTAACATTAATATTTATCTTAATGTTTACGTATACAACTACATTTACCTATGAAGCTGCAGTCTAGTGTAGGATTTATGATGCTGCACTCATGTTAAAATGAGGGAATCAATATTTAAAATAAAGGCTGTTTATCAGAAAACCTAAAGATAAAACTCAGGGAGGATCAGGGTTTATTTAACACACCAGAGACAGATAAATAGAGCAAAAGGTGATTTATACTGTAGTTGGAAAAATTATTTATAATTTATACAGAATAAACTTCCATCAAATAGCTGGTTTAATCTTCAATCAACTACAAATATTTCCAAATAAGTTTATTAAATTCATTACAAAATGTCCACGTGCTGATAAAGTCCACACCAGTAATAGACCAGTTCAGTTTAACCAGTTACCAACCAAGAATAACAGAGAATCATCATTAGCAGTTTAGTTCAGTGTTCACCTCCTTACATTTTAAGTGTTTCTTTGCTCACTGGATGAATCTGTGGATGATAACAACCTTTGCACTTCTGATGGCTCAGACGGTCATGCATCATTAACTCAGTGTTCGGAACGAGACATCTAAGCACGTCCCTAAGCACATCATAATAAAAAATGAAAAACAAGTGATTACTATCACAACAATTTAAAGCCCACCTGGAGCAGCCAGCCTTACACTTCCTTGTCCACCACATGCTCTCCCAGACCAAACAATAGGCCCCGCCCTATTTTAAAAACTCAAATCTCACAAAATCTCGCAGGATTTCATACTTAGGCCTGGAGCGGTGGGCAGGATGAAAATAATACAAAATGAGACATGACCTCAATTATTAAAAATATCTGTTTTGCCCCAAAATAACCAGGATTACTATGGGCACAAAACAATGCCCTTATTTTCAATAAACACATTTAAGATCAAAGTAAATTGAAAAACTACCAAAAACTGCTCAGAGATTCAATTAGAAGCGTTGCCAAACAACCAGCAGCAAAATGGTGTTGGTTGGGACAAAACCACTAGTGTAAAAAGGGGAGTCGGACTGTACAACTCCTAGTAGAGACTTGTAGATGTTTTGTGTCTACACATTATGCACAGTCAGTAATAATTTACAGACAAGTAAGAAAATGTACATAAAGGAATCACAACCCAATGTTCTCACATGTAGTGCGTAATTGAAACATGATAACCCCACTTAGTAATAAAATGTTCTGAACCCAGAGCTCAAGGATGGGGGAAGAAGGATGAGAGGGTAAAGAGGTGAAGGCTGGGAGGAGCAAGTGGGTGTGGGGAGCCTTGGGAGGGAGTAGGGGGAGATGAGAAGGTGATGAGGGGTGCAACAAACTGCACAGATTGCACACATGGAGGCCTTAGTCCAGGGGTGGGCAATCCTGGTCCTCGAGGGCCGGTGTCCTGCAACTCTTAGATGTCTCCCTGGTAGAACACACCTGGATCCAATAGCTGAATCACCTCCTCTGTTCAGGCAGGTTCTCCAGAGTCCTGCTAACGACCTTATTATTTGACTCAGGTGTGTTGAAGTAGACACATCTAAAAGTTGCAGGAGACCGGCCCTCCAGACCTGGAGTTGCCCAACCCTGCCCCAGTCACCGACGCAGGCATCGTAGGTTCGATTCCCGGCCTTGGCAACCCTTGCTGCATGTCTTCCTCCTTTTCTCATTACCCCTGTTCTTGTTAATTAACTATCAAATAAAGGCCACTAGAGCCAAAAAAAATCTTTAACAAAATAAAATGTGAAAATTTAAAACCCTCACCTAAAATTAAAATTGTTTCACCCAGAGCCCAAGGAGGAGGGGAGGAGAGTGGAAAGGGGGAGGAGATTGAGGGGTAGATGGGCCCAGGTGGGTGGTGGGGGAAAAGGGGTGTGTGTAGAGGGGTGTAAAAACAGCTTCCATTGATTGAACATTTAGATCACGAGTTCTTCCCCAAACCTTGTCCTCAAGGCAAACTGACCTGCGTGTTTTCATTCCAGCAAAACCCTGTTAATCAGACATCAATTAAAATCATGTGTGCCGAATTAGGGAAATACCTCAAACTTGCAGGGCTTGGAGGACCAGTGCTGAAACACACTGGATTCACTTTGACTTGACTTGAAATAATTAAGTCCTATACATTTGTATCCCTCTTCTGACACAATGACTCAAGCTAACCAGGGACAGATTCCCTGGTTAGCCGCCGCTGTGGCTCTGTGGTTAGAGCAGTTGTCTTGTGGTTGGAAGGTTGACAGTTCAATTCCAGCTCCCTCCTGCAAGGGACAAATTGAGTTGGATGATTCTAATATATTGAATTGGTTAAACTTAACTTAAGTTGGATAAATTTAATAAATTCAGTTGGATAAACTTAATTGAATTGCTTGTTACCTATGGAAGCAATTCAATTAAGTTGGTTCAACTATTTTCTTTTTAGAGTGTGTTTTATAGTTGATCCACCGTCATTTGTCGACTTCAACCAAAAATCAACCATTAATCAGACATCGGCATTTCAGTCATCAGATTTCAACCACAAAACAACATTGATTCAATGACACAGTTTCAACGGTTTGATTGGATGGTTGTTTGATGGTTGATCCACCATCATTTGTCGACTTCAACCAAAAATCAACAATTCTAACTATTTTTCAACATTGATTTAACATCGTGCGCTATCTGGGTTTGTCACCTTCAATTGTTACAGAAATGCTACATGTATCAAATATGACTTCAAAAAAATCTGACTTTGTAATTTAAAGCTTTGACATTGGGCCTCTGTCTCTTTAAAAACTCCAGGCACAAAAAATGTGCGGCACCGTATTTTACGCACAAGTCGGCATGTTTAAACATTTACTTTGCGTCAAAGTTTGCACGCACACTTTTTCGCTGGTGTGAAAATGTGCAGCAGCCACGCAAACTTTTCTGTGGACAATATCAAACTGACTACATTCAGTGTTATTTAGACCAAGAAGCATCAAACCTGATGTTTTTCATGATTTTAATATTTTACTGTGTGGTGGGATGGTGTTCCACCCTCCCTCACTCTGCGCACCGGGTGCAGCTAGAAGCGCACCATTGATTGGTGGGGGGGCAGATGCCTTTATAGTTGGGCAGGCCGCTGCAAGGTGTGTGTGTCTTTTTATTTCTCCCACTGTTGCTACTATCGGCGGCTACATGTCGGCTTGTGGGTTTGGTCGGCTTGTCTGCGATCGTAAGTGCCAGTTTTGCTATCCATGGCTGAGATCATGGTTGGTTTTTGGGTGCTACACCTTAGTGATGGGCAAATGAAGCCTCATGAAGCAATGAACCTTTCCAGCCCTTTGCTTTGCAAAAAGGTTTATTACTCGATGCTTCATTCATTGCTCACTAGTGACATTTGCTGGTGAAACTAACAGCTTTGTCACTCAGTTGGATCATACTTCCAAAAATTACTAAATGCAGTATTGTCACAAAGTTTTCATCAAACTCATATTTAGTAACAGGAGAATCAATGAAACCATATTTAATCGTCATATGTTTTAATTATTGAAATGATTTGGAGCCAATCTAATCCTGGTTTATGTTGAATGTCAGTGGTTGTGTTGGGTTTTCTTTTATGTCAGACTGATTTGACAATAAAGGCATTTGATGTTTTAGTGTCTTGGGAGGCACATGAGATTCTGCAACAGACTGGCGACATGTCCAGGGTGACCCCGCCTCTAGCCTAGAACGTTAGCTGGACAGGCACCAGCAACCCTCCTGACCCCACTAGGGACATAAGTGTATAGAAGATGGATAGATGGATGAGATTATACTTGCTAAATATTTCAGTCATCAAGAGCTGGTGAGCAGAAAGACTTCTCTCTCCACCCAGTCTGAATAGATCTCTGCTGCCCTGCTTGGTGGTTTGAGAGGATTTTGGATAAAATGTTGCAGACAGCAGACCAGGTCCCTCGGAGATCCAGCTAAAAAAGTAACACAGATAATTTAAAAGTTAATATTTAAACAGTACTACATATGATAGAAGGAAAGAATAATGTGAAGAGAAAATGTTAGAGATTTTTTGGTATTATCATTTTGTTATTACATTAGTTCATATTCAGTCTAATGTTAATCAATAGTTAATCAACAATAGTTAATCAACAGTCAGTCTATAGATTATTGTGATTTTACAAGCTGTAACCAAAGGTCTTTAAAACGCTCTGTGAACGGCTCGGAGGAGCAGTTTTCTGAGTCTTCTCCTTTTGCAAAAGCTTGGCCATAAAATTCATATACGTTGTCTGTGGTTCTTTTATGAAGGTTCAAGAAAAATACCTATCATTACTTGGTGCCGTGACCCGGATCTCTCATACCGACCACTGTCAGGCAGACTAAGATGCGCTGAATCCTTGCACAGCCAGAGTCAACAGGACCTGGAAAGAAAGACCCGGGAAGCAAAATTCTTCGCTGGGCCAGCGACATAGGTCAGACTTTGTCTGCCAACGGCGGATTGACGAGATCCAACTGGACAACCCGACAGCTACAGAAAAGTAAGTGAATTTTAAAAGGGCTATATGTAGAGGTTTGAGAATCCTTGTTAAACAGCGTTTTAACTAAAAATCTGTAAAGTTCTTAGGAAAGAAGAGGTGTTGCTAGAGCCCCTCTCTGATTGAGGAGACCCCATAAGGGTAAATCCTCGTGCGGATAGGAAGTTTGAATTTGCTGTTTTGTCATTACTGTGCTGATATTGCTGGTTTGCTACTGCTGCTTTGTTGGTGTGTGTGCATGAAGGAGTGAATGGTGCTTCTCTCTCTGGGAGTAAAACTCTGTCTTCAGAATTAGAATCCAAAGTGAAGAACCGCTTGGAAGCTCGGCTTCAAATAGAAGCCTGTTCTTCAGAAGGCACTGAGTGTTGACTTATGGCACTTTCTCTGAGAGAGCACATAATACCAAAAATTTTCAAGCCAAAATTGCAAGTGATTTAAATAATGGGAAACACAAATTCTTGTAATTCCTCACTCGTTGAGGGCCCCAACTGGGAAGAAAAGTACATGCTGTCCAGGTTTCTGAAGTATGAACTTAGTATAAGAAGTGAAAAATAAAAATTTCATAACAAAATAATTACAGCCATAAAAGTTTTAAAGATAAAAAAACTAAATCAAGTGAAATGACAGCAAAAAAAGAAAATTAATTGGGAACAAATGTTCAGAGTGAATGTTCAGACGTTTGTTGAACGTCAGGTCTGAACATTCGACGCTCGAGTTTCAGACTGCGTTTACGGACGTCGTGGCGGATCAGCAGTTACACTTAATTTCCCGCAAATTAGGATTTATAAAGGAAAGGGGCGCGGCCACGTGCGTGCGCACGGCTTTATGCATCCGATTTTTTTTGTATGCCGCACTTTTCTAAATTTTTCCGTACTCCAAGTTTTAGTGTGAAAACTGTGCACTCTTTTATACATGAGGACCCTAGTCTTTACAAAACTCCGCCGTCAGGAAGTCATCACCACAGTGCTCCTGTGCTTAATATTTTTACTAGCACTGCACTGAGAAGTAATTCATCTAATGAGCTCAGTAGATGCTCAGTTCCACCAGGTGTTTGCTAATTGCTGCTGGCTAGTCTGAAAGAGCTGAGGGAGGGAGCGGCAGCGGAAGCTTGGAAGCTTGTGATTTTCAGCTTTGAGGAGGAGCTGCACTTTGAAGGTGAGGCTAGGTCCATCCAGGCGTTTTGCATAGCTGAATGGTTGCCATGGGAGATTCAAGGCAGAGATGCACCAATTGCAGTTTTCTGTCCAATCACTGATTACGATCTTTAAAAAACTTGAACTGCCGATTCAGATTTTTGCTGATATCAAATATTTGGACTGAAATGTTGCTAAATATAGCAAGAAAGTTGCTGAGTTGGCAACAGTGGGGTAACTGTTGTTGAATACAAAAGTACAAACTTGACCTGGTGGGTGTGAAAGGGTCAAGGCAACACTCAATGTTTTTGATGTGGAGCTCAAAAACATTGATTTTACATAACAGTACCCATTTAAAATATTTTGAACTCAAAAACTTCAGAAGATGACACTAGGCGCAACTTCCTTCTTCACAAAATGTAAGCAAAACTGGATTGGTGTCAGATTTCAGCAGTTGTAGGATTTCTCTTTTGTCTTTAACCAAAGGCCATGAGCCATTTCACCCGTCAGCAATAAATTTGCTCATTTGTTTTGGTTCTATTTACCCAGAATGCCCTGCTGTATAGTTTGCTTCCTGCTTTTGGAGTAGTGTCCAGTTCATTTGGCATCCACATATACATTTGAACCGCAACAAAGTTCTCTTCAACTAAACAGAAAAAGAGGTTTGTAGGCTGACCACAGTTAGATTTTTTTTCTGGTCTGCATCAGAGTTTGATTACACATTCACAGCTGTCCAACCGAACCGGACTTTGTAGGCAAATGGACTGTAGTTCGATTAAAGAGGACTGACATAGGCTGTGAATGCACGCTTGGACTTACCATACCATACCAACTTTATTTATAAAGCACTTTAAAAACAACCACAGCTGATACAAAGCTGTATCAGCTGTGGTTGATACACAGCTGTATCAACAGCTGTGTATCAAACACAACATAACAATAATAAAAAAATAAAAACTCTTACAGTTTAAAAACAAAACATACAATTTAAAACTAGATCCCGCTGGTGTTGAAAGCCAAGTAAAATAAATGGGTATTAAGACGAACTTTAAAAGTGGACAGTGAAGGGGCCTCTCTGACCTGCAAAGGCAAGTCGTTCCATAACTTAACTTAGCAGCGCGAGTTTTAACTGCAGTATGTGTCAAAGTAACACTGAATAAAACAGGCAGGTGATCCGAGAACACAGAGTCACAGGTTTCCAGGTTAGTCACAGGCAGACCGCAGGAAATAACCAGGTCCAGTGTGTGTCCGTGCTCATGTGTAGGACCGGATACGGCCGGTACCAGGTTAAAAGAGTCCAGAAGGTTTAAAAAGTCCTTTACCAGTGGCTTATCAGGACAGCACACATGTATATTGAAGTCTCCAACAATAAGAACATGTTCATAGTTAGTTAAAATCCCAGCTAAAAAGTCAGAGAAGTCGCTTATAAAATCCTTATTATATTTGGGGGGCCGGTAGACGACAGCACAGAAAACTGAGTTTACATGTCTCATCTCAAATAAACTCAAAGCTGGGGAAAGACATCTGTAGAAAACACAGCTTACATGTGTAGTCCTGTTTTAAACAGTCGCTGTGCCTCCCCCTCTCCCTGAAGCCCGTGGTGAATTAAAATAAGCACAATCCGCCGGTAAAAGCTCAGATAGAGCACTGGACTCACCAACACTCAGCCACGTCTCAGTCACACACAGAAAATCCAGGTTTTGGTGACTAAAAAAGTCCCAAAGAATAAAAGTTTTATTTGCAAGCAACCTGGCGTTTACCAAACCAATCCTGACAGGAGCTGGATCATGAGCTTCAACAGGTCGGGAAACCTGGCACAGCGGTCTCAGGTTTTGGAGACACCGTCGGTGAATGTTGATCCGGGAAGGGCAGGGACGGCGGTGTAGAGGGGCTTGAACGCCGACCACTGGCATCAAGCAGACATCGACGGGATCCAAGAAACGCCGAGGCACCCGTGAGCCCAGAAACGATCCATGCGATGATCGGGTAAAAGCAGAGCAGTGCGTCAGGTAAAACTTCAGCTTCACCAGCCGGCCGCTTCGTCTACCGCGACAACAACGACGACGTCTCCTCCGTGAAAGCAGCGCAGGAACCCGGAATAGGTGACTCGGAATCTCCGACAGAAGCGGGGGCAAGGATTGTTGGCCAGCAACATCAAATAAATCCATATCCTGGACCAAAGGTTGGAGGTCTAGTAGTGTGTTGCGATCATACACCAGCAGAGACTCAGTTCCTAGATGACACAGGTCAGAAACGGTACAAACATAAGCAAACGTGAGAGAGACAGACCAGCAGCCACACACACCGGCACCATCTTGGATCTTCCCAGAAACTTAGTCTTTAGATGTTCAAAACCTGATAGAGATGTAACCCAAAAGCCATGCAGCTTCATTTGTAGCAAAAGATAACTGCACAAGATGTGCTTCTTAGATTTGAATTTGCCAAAGAGAAATTGATGTATTTCTTTCACTTCACAATTGTGTCACTCTTTTGCATCAGTCTATTACATAAAATCCATGTAAAATACATCAAAATGTGGTTGTAAGTTGACAAATGATAAAAAATGGTTGAAAGACTATGAAGAAGTTTGCAAGCCACTGTAAACACAGGCTCAACTTACAACTAAAATATCAATCAGGCAACTGGTTCCATACGTGAACTGTTATCTGTGTCCAGGTACACAGGGAGTAAACCATTTTGGTTCTGCTGTGTTTGTACATCAAACCTTCGCTTTATGAGGTCATTCACTTCTCAGGAGACAGAGTTACACCCCCCTCCTGAGAATTCACCCCTGACCGCCTTTCCCTCCTACCTGGACTTTTTGTATTCACCTTTTTCCAGAGTTCCAATCGATTGAGGCCAAAATCTCATAACTTGCTTCAGTGAAGACATGTTGCTCAGCTGACTGCAGCTCTCCATTAACATCCTAAAAGGGCAACAGGAATACTGAGAGTCAGATTCACAAAAGTATTGATTGTTCACTCTAATTAGTAAAAAAGCTGCGACTTCTAAATCACATTTCAACAGACCTGTGGCTTTATGAATTTTAATGGAGAGTTGAAGAACATGAATTCGTAGAAGTAAGTATGTCACGTCTTTGTGAAGAAAAATAGATGCTACTGAACAAATAACAGTAATTGAAAGTCCTTCTGGAGAAAAAAATCACATATCGGTGACCAGGAAGAAAGTTTTGTGGGGTAGAAAGAGAAAATGTGGTGCATTTCAGTGATGGAAGAATGGGCAGTCCTCTGTGTCAAAGCCATCATTTAGTCTGATAAAAAAAGAAAGAAAAAGCTGTGCCTTTACACAGAAATCTGCTCTTATTGCAGCTTTAATACTGAGAGGTTGTACGGCTCACTGGGCTTAAATGGCCTTTTCACTGTCAAGGTTAAAGATTTTATTCACAGCGGAGCCGTTTAGTTCTCAAATACTTACAGATTCAGGTGTACAGATGGGCAGGTTTAAAGGAAAACGTGGTGGTTACTGTTTTCTTAGCATTTTCACTTCATCCGCTTTTTATTCCAGAATTTATGAGGTTAAATACAAAAGACAAGATGTATTTGGATATATAAAAGTACCTTCATGTTCTCTTAATTTCAGCATACTGTTGTTTGACTGATGTCCCGGAAGTTGACTTTCACATCAAGGAGTCTTTGGGTGCTGGACCAAAAAATTGCAAACATATTAAACTAAGAAAAAAAATCAATCAATGCTTGCACCAAAGAAAGCTCCTGTTTAAAGTTTCATTGGCTGTGTGATGCCAAGGTCACACTGCCCTTCATTAATCGAGCAAACGTTTTATTTTTTATTCTCAACAATCTTTCTTTAAATACCCACAATGTATTGCTATAGATTTGTTCTGCTTACAAATGCAAGTATATCAATTATATATCAATACAAAAATATACATTACACGTCTTTATTACATGATGTTGTCATCCCTTTGTTTTTGGAAAATAGGACCCATGTATCACATTGTCACCTTCCTAAAATAACTGCCTGAATCTTTTTTTTCTTTTTATTTTCCACCGAAAGTGATTGTTTTTGCCAAAATTATTTTAGTCAAAAAATAACGTGGGCCATAATATTAGGAAGGTGTTGAGGGTTGTATAACAGAAACAAAGCCGTGCTATGATCCAGAGAGATTACCAAACCAACAATTTGTACTGAGTTCCAGCGGGGTGATCAGAAGAAAAAGAGGAAGAGATGAAGGGAGTGGGACTCATTTAAATTTCCCTAAGAGTCAGCACATACAGCATGCTGCAGGTGTGAATTCATCAAACAAAAGGAGGATACTCAAAGCACTTTGGAAGACGGGGTGAGTCAGTTTATGTTTAATAATTATGTAGATGGATAACACACTTTCCCTCAGCCAGAACAACCACCTGAGAGATATTACCACTCTGTAGAAGAAAACAGAGAAGTTCATTATAAGCTCTTAGTGAAGTATTACTGCTGTGGAAATGGAGGTAATGCAGGAACAGAAGCTCAGATTCCCACATATGGATGGACCTGTTCAGTCAAATAACTAAAATAAAGTATTTTATTGTGGGTTTTCAACATGGCTAAATTCTGTAGATGAGTGTATTCTGATAACTACTTTCTGTTATAAACTAATTATTTTAGTTTATTAGTAATATCAGAAATTGTGGAGTACGCACTATTTAGATCAATATTATATAGCCCAGAAATGGAATCAGAATTAGAATTAGAATAACTACGAACTTGGAATCCAGAAATACTTAACAGGAACAGTCACTGCTTAGTTTATATGACTTTTAACCCAGAAAAGGATTTAAATCAGTCACTCTTTACAGTTTCTGATAAAATAAGCTAGAGTACTCACTATTTAGAAATGGAATTAGATACTTAGCAACCCTGAACAGGAGCACTTACTTTACATACTTTAGAACAACATTAGATTAGTTTTCTTTCCTCTTTTTTCTTTCCTTTGGTTCGTTATTTTGTTTGTATTTCCTTTTAATTCATGTAAAGCACTTTGAATTGCCTTGTTGCTGAAAATGTGCTATATAAATAAAATTACCTTACCTAAATCAAAGCCTTTGTTTGCTTTTTACTTAGTTTTTTTTTATTCTGTGATTTGTCTCTGCCCTCTTCCAACCTTGTCACACTTTTTTGACAGATGATCCTGGCATTGCCTCTTATGAAGGTCAAATGTTTGAATGTTCCTTTAGTCTCTGAATTATGCAGTTGAGACCATCTACTCCTATTACCTTGTCAGTAATAGGAAATCCACTGAGGTTACTGATTTCTTATTAATAAACCTCTCCATTAATTTTGCATTAATATTTTTCATTACTAAGATAATGGAAAGTTTGGTCAAAACTTAAAATGTCCCTTTTTTACTGATTGGTAGACATCAGTAAAGCAGGTATACCTGTTTAATAGGTATTAAATACCTATTAAACAGGTATTTAATAGTGTGTTTGTGGGTGGGTGTGTGCGTGTACGTGGGTGTGTGTGTGTGTTTGTGTAATTGTACAGTTAACTGGTGAGCAATATTTGAATTGGTCCAAGGTTGTATTGGAAGTACATCGTTTATCAAAGGTGTGTATAGTGAATAAAGAGCATTTACTGGCCATGCACCAGTGAATAAATAGAATATTGACCATCATACATGAGGATGATGGTGCATAGAATTGCACAAATAAAAATTAGAGAAATAAAGCCGCTTAATGGAAACACTGCAATTTTGAAAAAACTCATGTTTTTTGGTAAGTTATTTGACTATGATAAAGTGTTTTTTTATTTGTATAAAAATAGATGTATTTTACTAAACTGCAATGGAGACACTTTTTTTGCATCACGAGTCACGTGATCAACAGCTAGATGTTACTACTGGCGGAAACCATGAAGAAGACAACAGGAAGTGTTGGGTAAGATAAGGTAATTTTATTTATACAGCACATTTTTAGCAGCAAGGCAATTTAAAGTGCTTTACATGAGTTAAAAAGAAATACAAACAAAATACCAAACCAACGGAAAAAAGGAAAGGACACATTACAGCAAATGGCAACATTCAGACAAAACAAAAGGGCAAAACAAAGACATGAGTGAAGGCGGTGACGTCTGGCATAGTCCAACAGAGGTGTTTGTTAGCGAGGAATGATGTCCTTAGGAGCGCTCAGCTCCACAGCTCCATGGAAACAGGAGGGGGTGAGGAGGGAAGAGCGTTGTGTTTGCATATCTTCAATGAGATTAGAAATATGCAGCCCTTCCAAGGCCACACGGGGAAAGCCAATTCATAAACAGAATATCTTAGGTCGGGAAGATTATAAATTTCAATCTTCACTAAAGTCTCTAATACGTCTCAGTTCCCAATCATCCAAATTAGTTTGGTCGTTCCACTGAGCCGAAACTAGCAACTTCTCCAAGATCGATTCCAACTCGTTAGTGAGTTTTAGAGTCCTCATCTCTGTCCACACCAACAGTCTGAGTGATCGCTAGTTCGGCCAAGTCTGTCACAAATTTGTCGATAATCCAGGAATCCACAAGCTCCAAACAGCAGAAATTCTGTTATCATGAATAAATCCAGGGTGAATCCCGCTGAGTGTGTCCCTGCAGGACAAGAGGCTCTCTGTGCCCAGACTTCTCGTCGAAAATTTGATCAATTCCATTGAGATATCTAGATTTGGATGATGTGCAAAGAAAGGCACCAAAAATATAGAAAAAGACAGGACAAAAACAGAGCAAGCAGGGCAGGGAGGGAGCAGAGGACAAAAGCGTCCGCCTTCATCGAGAGCATGAGAGAGTTGGGAGGATGATGGTTTGTTTTAATTTTCTGACAATGTGCAGCTGCCTCCACCAGAGCTCTCACAGCATCACATAGTTCATAAAAAGTTGTGTCATTCCAAGATGTTGAAACCAAAGCTCTTCTGCAAAATTGCTGACTACAATTTCCTCAAAACGTTGAATATGTAGCCGCTTTCAAGTGGGCGGGGCTTATTGCTCCGACAGCGTCTCCTCTAAAGCAGATGGATGATGATAGCTAACTCCATGGCAGAATTATCAAAATATCTCGTGTAACTGTTTACATCCATGATTTTCAATAGCTTTTTGGATGAACAAGTTAATTCATCAATGATTTTAATCTCATTTCTTATTTAATGGATTGCGATCAGAACCACAACGTCTCCTCACAGAACAAAAATAAAGAAGATTCTTCTACATTTTAACATTTATCTGGCCCTTCTGACTCTGTCCAACACTTCCTATAGTAGAGACATCTCTGTGGGGCCTATGGTCCAACCAACATTTACATTTACAATTTTGAGGAAAAATAAGTAAAACAAAAAAAAATAATGCATTCATCCTGCTTTGTATGTGTGTGATAAACTAGGGTATTAAATCACTGGAAACCAACCAACACACCAAGATGCACCAGTTATTGTCTACAGGTGTTTATTTTCCTGTTCACTAGCCGTGTAATCCATCCCAACCACATCCACCTGTGCTGTGGTTAAAATTCCAGCCAATGAAGCATGAGCTACAACATTTGCAACGCTCATGTTTGAAAGAGTGCATTAATTCCAGTAATTTGTCTAGTTATGCAACGTCATTATCTGAGAAAGAAGAGGAACAAAGGTTTAGTGCACTGCTGATAAAAAGTAAGAAGGTTATTGGTTCAAATGTACGATGTAACACAGCTTTGTTGTCTGCGCTTTAGACTTCAGCATTATTGACTCTAAACTATGTGGGATTGGTAATAAACTGGCAATCCATTCAGATCTTTTGCTGTGAACAGCATTGAAGGAAGAAAGGTTCTTAACACAAGTCTCAACTTAATCAAACCAAGTCATTGACCTTAAAATGGAAATATGAAAATAAGTTTGCTTTATGAAAACACGCCAAGTGAAAAAAAACAAAAGACAAAATTACATTTTTGTGTTTGAATGGAGTGGTTTTTCTGCTGTATGTCAACATTTGAATTTTTCACAAAACTGCAATGGGACCACGTTTTTCGCATCATGTGACCAACAACCAGATGATCCTGCTGGCGGAAAAGACGATGAAGATGACAGGAAGTGGAAGGAGGATGATGGTTTTTAATGACTTCTTGCATAAACAAACTAACTCACAGTTTGTGAGTCATTTTAATTGAGCTTCTTGTTTGCAAAATTGAGTAGTTTTGACATTGACAGAATATAATTTGTTTTGGAGACTGAACTACTGATGTGATAAACGGTGGTAACCAAATGGGGAAAAAATCTTGCAAAATATTCTGGAAGCCTCTATACTGTTTTTTTTTTCCTTCAACTCAATTAAACAATTACTTTCCCTCAAACTAAGATTTCACATCATGTTCATATTATGTGCTTATACTGCACTTTTTACACATCTTAGGGTGAATTACTAACGCCTTGCAGCAATAAGCATTTAGCAGACTGAATTTTCAGACCATTTTCCAACAATTTATAAGACACAAAGTGCCAAGATCCATAAGTCTCAGTGGGCTGTTTGTCATGTTGACTCAGTAAGGTAAGGTAAAGGTAAGGTAAAAAACTTTATTAATCCCACAGGGAAATTAAGATTGCCTGTTGCTCACACATTAATTCACATCCACACAACATTAAGAAATTTCATACACAATATATACACATGAAATCACAGCATTGTGAAGCCTAATGGCCTGTGAGACAAAGGAGTTTTTAAACCTCTCAGTTGAACATCCCAGTGAGAGAAACCTGTCACTGCGGGAGCTGCTCTGGTTGGAGAGAACAGCATGCAGGGGACGGCTTGTGTTCTCCAGGATTAAGCTGAGCTTAGACAGTGTCCTCTGTTCCACCACTGTCTCCACAGACTCCAGGCTCACACAAACCACAGAGCCAGCTCTGCGGATGAGGCTGTTCAATCTCTGTATGTCTCTCTTCTTTGCGTTGCCCCCCCAACAAACTACGGTAGAATGTAACCGTAGTATTTGGATCGTTTAGGGTTTTGGCTTTATTGCCTTCAGCCTCCCATACCTGGTTTAGTCATTTGTGTCCTGACTTCTTTCTTGTGTTTTGTTCTGTGTGTATCGGTTTTGATTCTTACTGTATTGTCAATCAGTACCATTTGGTGTTCTTCTTTGTTCCGTTGCATCCCTGTTTTCTGAGTTCATTGGTTTATTTCTTCCAGCTCCTTTGCTCAGTTCCTCATCCAGCTGCACTGTCTTCTGCTGGCTAGTCTCACCCAGCCATTATTCCACTAATCTAATAAAACAAAACTCGAAATTTCTACTCACCCAAGTGTCTGTATCTTTGCAGTCTCTGAAACAATGTTTTTATTGTTCAATAACCCACAGCTAAATAAAATTTGATACTTTCTTTTGTTGTCCATCTTGTTTTCCATCTCTGGGAGTTGCTGAGGTTGAACAAGTGTAAGTGGATTAGATCCATAAGCTGCATTTCATGAGCTGCCTTTCCATTACAAATGTGCGCAAAACTTTGTTGATTTTCTTCTAATGTCGAAAAAACACAATTTCCCAATTGCAGCATTTCCATTAACTGTTGTATCCTTCCTCTTAGTTTGGGCCAGTAGAAACACACGGTTGTTGATCATGTGACTCATGATGTTAATAAAAGTTGAGAAATAAACTTAGTTTTGATTCGAGCAAGAAAACCCTTCCATCTTAGCGCCAAAACTTTTATCAAAAATGAGTTTTTTTGTTTTTTTTAATTGCTGTGTTTCCATTACAAACTTATTTTCAAAATGTCAAATTGTGCAATTACATGGTCAATGTAAACACAGCTATAGACGACATCATTTCTGTCTCTGGTAATTTGTGATATGATCACATGGATTGCCACTTTCTTGAGGTTGACTCGTCTTGCTTATATTTGGTTATCAAAATTTTGTAGATGATATTCAACTATAATTTTCCATTAAGCACTAAGTGTTATGATCCCATGGATTTTGTGTTGCTTTTTATCTGAGATGTTTATTCTGGTTCTTGTATTTTGATTCTTCCCTCTATTTTCCAGCCCTGGTGTTTGTTTAGTTGTACAATGTTTTTTTGTCATTAGTTAAGATTTCTCAACTCCTTGGTGACGCTCCCTGCACAGGTGTTTCACATTGCGCTAATTAAGACTCATCTATGTTTTAAAGCAGTGGCCCCCAAACTTTTTCCTGTGAGGGCCACATAACTATTCCCTTTTCTGGTGGGGGGCCGGATTCGGGGGGCGGTTTCTCGATTGATTTTTACCCAGAAAGCACATGGGCAAAAACCGTTAGTGAAACGGTCACTGGGACTGACTAGTATATATTCCATTGAAGGAAAGTAACTTTAACATATGAATTCCTCATATGTTAACAAAAAGGCTCGTTTTGAAGTACAGGCATAGGGTTACAGGCATTGCTTCGAAGAATTCAACCTGGAATGTGGCGTTCATAACAGACACGTGTTCATCTGTTCTACAAACAACCGTACTGATTAAATAACATAAAAGTCAAGCAGTTCCCTAAAACTCCAACAGATGGCAGCAATGCGCCATGCAAAACAAAACACCCACAGTTTATAGGACCTGCTAAAGAGCCCCCTGGTGGTTGAAGAAAAATCCACAAATAAACCGGAAAATACAATATATGAAAAAAAAATCATAGCCGGACCAAATGTGGAGGCGGGCCGGATCTGGCCCATGGGCCGTAGTTTGGGGACCACTGTTTTAAAGCCTTTAATTTTCTCACAATTGCTGCTGGGTTCCACAGTTTTACTTGACAAAAGTTTCTAGAATTGTCAAATTTACATGAATGCTTCTAAGACATCAAGAAAATAATAATAATAATAATAATAATCTTTACATTTTGGGTTTGGTCTTTTAGACTTTTCTAAGGGGGAGAAAAGATCGCAAAATATTTTCATGAAAATAGTCTTAGTTCAACTGTATTAAATATATAATTTATGCATTTTAACAAATTCATATTTGTGAATATTCATATTTACATAATTATTCACCCCAGTCCTCAAATAATGCATTAGAAACTTTATTTATAACCTGGACATAAATCTGCAGCAGCGTGATAATCAGCTATGGTTAACTATCAAGAAATTTCAGCCTCATTAAATATGAATCAGTATGGTACAATATTTAGCTGTCTTAAAATGATAATGATTTTCTTATCTGTTGAAATCTATCAATGGAATCAGAAATTCTCCAAATTAGAGAGTTTTTATTGCAATTAAAAAAGAAAAGATTATCTTAAAATAATTTATTTCCAATAAAATAATCCTTAATTGTTGGATAAATGTTATATTATCTTTTTCTACTTATTAGTTTTCATTCTAAATAATGTAGTTATCTATAAAAGTATCTCTTCTGTTTATGAATAGTGTGTGGATTTAGTAGAAACTTGTGTCACATATTTGTTTCATGTGGTTGTAAAACCACCCCCGCTCCAGGACACCAGCAGACAGAGTTGCTGGTGTCAACAATGCATGCTGACCATTACCTTATAAGGAGAAGAAGGCCAGTTGGGGGCATCTGGAGAAGGAAGAGGAATGCATACTGTAAACCAGTTTCAGCCTGTTTCCTCCCCCACCTTTAGAAATCATCTGTAACCAGGGCTTTCCCTAAATAAAAGCGGGGAGAGCGGAATGCAAGCCAGAGTTTGTTTGGGGCATGTGACTGGTTGCATCTCCGAACACCTCTCCTCGCAGCGAGTTGAATTCTAATCTCTGTCTCCGTGTTTCTTTTGCAGAGTTATATACTTATGTCAGGGGTTAAACCTGACATTAATCAAGGGCTGTACTGGGACTGAAACTAACAATTAGTTTAGCAAATGATTTTTCTTCTGATTAGATTAATTAGGTAAAAGAGGCGCATTCTGCAGATTTGTTCATTTAACCACTTAAACATTTTTAAACAATATTAAAAATATATTATAGATGCAAATGAATAATTCAATTCCCTTTTGAAATAAGAAAATAAACATTTTAATGCCTAACATGCAACAACAGCATTCCTTTAGTGAACGTTTGGTCATTTGTAGGAAAGGCTTCATCTACAGCTCTTGATATCGTGACTTTTTTTCTTTTTTTATTAACCAATTCATAATTTGATGGCACAAGAAGGAGGATTATAGGATATTTTTTGAACCAGGTGAAGCTAAAACTGACACTTGAGGAGTTCTAGGTTGAACATATTTACAGACAAAAAAGATTTTTTAAATCTTAAATGCAAAATGAATGTATTTTTTGTACAGTTTGGCTACTGCTCTGCTCTTTCAGCAAATGTCCTTTTATAGATTCTCCAGTTAATGATTAAAGTTAATGATTAATCGATTACAGACTACATAGGTTCACCTTCCACACAGCATACAGTCAAAGCTGCAGTGAAATGCTTCATTTATTTTTTTATCTGTTCAAAACATATTCCATATTCATGTTTTCTAATGGAGACTGACGACGTGTCCAGGGTGACCCCGCCTCTCGCCCGGAACGCCAGCTGGAGATGGGCACCAGCAACCCTCCTGACCCCACTGAGGGACAAGGGTGTAAAGAAGATGGATGGATGGATGGATGGATGGATGGATGGATGGATGGATGGATGGATGGATGGATGGATGGATGGATGGATGGATGGATGGATGGATGGATGGATGGATGGATGGATGGATGGATGGATGGATGGATGGATGGATGGATGGATGGATGGATGGATGGATGTTTTCTAATGGGCTAGTCAACTCAAATTAAAAATCTCTGGCCAGATTCAATCTCTCAATCTTCTACCTGACTGGTGCAAAAACATGGAGCTGTAGTGCTAAGTTGATAGAGAGAAACCCTAAAAGATGACTTAATGACTGAGGAGGACTTGACACACTCTTTTGTGTCGTAAGACTTGTGCTCACACCAAGTTTTGAAAATCTCCTCTCATTCCTTCAATTTCAAAGTTACATCAAAGCTTTGTACTTGAAACCTGTCTGAACAGAGCCGAGGCAGGGAGAGGACTCACAACGAGGAGTTTTCACATAATTAACATAGTATTTTACATTAAAGCTTCTGTATGTAACTTTTACAGAAGATATGATTTTCTCATATTTTCTGACTCTAACATGTGACAGATAGTCTGTGAAGTGATTGTTCTCCTCCTCCTACATGAATTTCTATTGCAGTCTGAGGAAATGCACCGCTCCCAGTCCAAAACAACCAATCAGAGCCAGGAGGAGAATCTCAGCGCTGTCAATCAACTTCGTGAATGTGCTGCTAAATGTTCTACTGACTGAGAAACAACTCACTGCTATATGACAACTGTTCATCTTCTGTCATCATTGGCTATGCTGACTAGCCTTAGCATTCACGACAAACTCTGCTGATGGCCAACCCATGAGCATGATTGACAGCGTTAAGGCCCTCCTTCTTGCTCTGATTGGTGGTTTCTAGTTAACACTCAGAGGGCAGAAAAACTCTCTTTTTTCAGATTATCATTGCCATAGTGACAGTTTCAGCAGATATGTAGAAAGAAAAAATATAGGAGTTCCATAGTGCAGCTTTATTGAAACCAGAAGGTTTTTATGATGACAAACAAACACATCAGTCTTGCTTTCCATTTACAGCCGATGAAGCTCAGAGATTTTACTCTGTCACTTTGGGATATGTGAACAGAGAGGAAAATGGATTGGAGTTGGAAGATATTTCCACAACAGCCAAAATCAATACCGAGTATAAAGTGGATGCCTTACACGACCATATGGATCCCATAATCATAATTTCAGAACGGTCATTCTCCAGTAGAAGATCAACAGTGGATGTTCTGAAGCACATAACCGTATCAAATTATTGACTCGTGCCCTAAACTTTTCTGTATATTTTTTGACCTGTAAAAATTAAAAATTCATGCTCAACATTGTGCCAGGCCAAACATAACGCAACATTCAACACTGACAGCGTCAATGAAGATCCATTTCTCCAGCTCACAACAAAGCAAAACACATGCTCAGTGTTCACAGCGAGAGAGTAAGGAACTGAACACACACACACGCACACGCACGCACACACACACACACACGCACCCCCCCCACACACACACACACACACACACCTGTGAGACAGTTTCTCTAAGAGAGTAAGCAAACATCTCCTTTCTACCTCTTGGGAAATAAAATATCTATCCGAGCCTTAATACAAGATTTTCTGCCTTAATTTGTTGCAGCTGCTTCAGACGGTTTTCCCCTTTCAAGCGTCGTTGTCATTCAGCGCGACCCCCCGCCCCCCCCCCTCCTCCCGTAATACACATGTACAGCCTTGTTTTAAGGAGCAATCTTTCAGAGGCAATTGGCCCTATCCGGCAAGCCGCCACATCTTATGGCACCCGGTAACAGCTTTCCCAGGCTTCTCATAGGCCGAGATGCCAGATTGCTAACGATGATGGATAGTTTATTTACTGAGCTGAAACAAGGTTTGGGGAGAAAAACAGTGAAAAAACAAAAAAAAAACCAAGGCTGTGATGCCATCCTGAGTTTGTTTTGCTACTTTTGTCCTTGTTGGCTTTAGGTTTGCTTTTTCTCCAATAGTTTTTGTTAACATTTTTGGCAAAAAAAAAAAAAGTATTATGCATTACTTATGTATCACTAATTGTCTAGTCCTTAGTCTGGATTGGTTCCTGGATGATTGAACTCACAAAGTTCTAGCAGAGTGTGAACTAAAGCTTTAATTTTTCAGCTTTTCATTCTCACAGACTCATTGCTCTCTTGGCCACTTCAGCCAGCCAGTAAAATTTTATGAATTAGACTGCCAAGTAAAGCATTTTTCTCAAAATAATAAGCTGGTTTCTTTCTGGTATTTTGACCTCTAAACTATTATGTTACCATCTTGTTTATTTTAAATTTATCTGCTGCTGCACTGGGTCATGGTTTTAGACAATGCAATAGTCCATGAGTTTATTATTTTTTTGTTCTTCATTGAAATAGTTCAGAAGTCATTGTAATGTGAAGCTGTGTTTGTCTTGTGACTGGAATACATGACAGAAACTCATCAGATATGTTGCACTTGCACATCTGTGACCCTCTCAGATGTTATGAGGGAGAGTTATGAAGCATTAAACTTCAAAATTCACATATTTTGGAAAAATAATAGACATCATTACATTAATCATAAAACTGCACAAATTGAAATTCCAAAAATAAATTTGGTTAATGGAAACAAGCCAATTTCGAAAAAATGCAAATGTTTTGCTAAAAAGTTTTAGCACTAGAAAGAGGAGATTTCTTGGTTATGTCAAAGTGCATGTATTTCATAAAACTGCAATGAAAACACTTTTTCCACATCACGTGAGTCATGTGATCAATAGCCAAGTATTACTACTGATGGAAACAATGAAGAGGACACCAGGAAGTGGTAGGAGGATGATGGTTTGTTTTGTTTCTTCTGAGAATGTCCAGCTGGCTCCACCAGAGCTCTCACAGCATCACACAGTTCATCTAGTGGTGTATCATTCTAACGTGTTGAGTCCATAGGTCTTCTGTAAAATTACCAACTGCAATTTCCCCAAAATGTTGCCTACGTAGGTTTAAGGGGTTTGACGTTCCAACACTTGAATAAGACGCCGATGACAGATGATAGATGATGAGTGCTAGTAACATGGCTGAATGATGAATATATCTCTGTAACTGTTTACATCTGTTGCTGCCATAAATTTTAATGACTTCCTGCATGAACAAGCTTAATCACGTGTGATTTTAATTTCAGTTGTTATTAAATTGAATTGCAAAATTGTATTTTTTTGACATTAGCAGAATAGCGACAAAGACATTTGTAACGGAAGCGCAGCTACTATATCAGTAGCATAAGTTCAAAATACAAAGCATGTTAGTTACAAGGAATCTTGAATGTGTCTCCTTGGTTTGTTGGATAAAGGCGTTCCTGATGCAGGTCACAGGCCTTTTAATGGCACTTGATTCAGCATGCCATCACCGCACAGCAGGTTGAGTAAGGATAACAAAGTACACAACATTACGGAAAGGAAAACAGTGGTGCTGTTCTGCTTCTGCCAAGGTGGGAGGTGAAAAAAACATGTAAATACACATTACCACTGAGACGCAAACACAACGACACAGATGAACAAACACAAAGGACCCAGGTGAAGATGAAACCTCTAGAAATCTATTTACAGTCCCCTGGGTGCAATCTGAAAGCTCCGCCATGTCAACCTATCTCCTGCACACGCACATACACAGCCGTCTGTGGGATTTAATTGGGTCCTTTCAGTTTACCGCTGAGCTAACGGCTCAAAGCAATTACAGATGCAGGCAGTACTCGGCCCACCACTGAGGAACACCTGATTCTGAGACAGCCACACCTGGGGTGCACTTGTCATCTATAACCTGCTTGTTTTGGTGACAAGCTCTGCGGTTGAACACTTGCTTTACAAAGTGTCGCTTGCTTTCTTGTGTATAAGAAACAACCAAATAATGGCGTCCATCATCAGGGGAGAAACCCAGCTAAGACAGTTTAATCAATTTTTTGCCGCAAAGGGCTGATGTTTGCCAACGGTCACCTCCCATCTTAACCAAGCTTCAGCAGGTCTTCTAAACAATGTTATAGTTTGGGTAAACAAAAGACATATTTTAAACAAAAACTATTTTCATGTCGAATGAAATACACATTACTTTCCAGAGGATAAAGTTAACAGCTAATCTTAGCAGAGCTAATATGACAGCTACGTTCTACCTTCATGGTACATGAGAATCAATAAAACACTAGTGTTTTAATGGTCAGTTTTGTTCTTAGTGAGGTTCTTTGACTTTATTGTCAGTAATTGTTCCCTTACCTGGTACTGAATTTGTAGCAAGCTGGCAGCCAATCAGACTGACTTCCCTGTTTTAAACAGATTTTTAGCTATTTAGAAAAACTCCAACTGTAAATGTTTAGATTTATGGGATAAAATGATACATTGGCAGATAATATGATAAATAGGCTGAATGTATATAGCCCTTTTAGACTGAGATACCAAGACTTACTTTGTTGTCATTGCACAAAGTCACAACAGTGAAATTGGCAACGAAATGTAATTTAGTCTAGATTTTTTCCCCTAATCACAGTGACTAGTGGAACCAATTTTACTTTTTCTTAATGGATTTTTCTTCTTTTTTTTTAGTTTATTCAAAAATTCAGCCTACTTATACTACTTTCAACAGATTGTATTGTGTTGCATATACTATATTCTGATTCATTTTAGATGCTGGTGTACCTTTTGTTCACTTTGTGCCTTACTTTTGGTCTTTCTCGCTTATTCTTGAAATCTTGAAATCAACATTTTATAGATAAAACAATTAGAAATCCACATATTTTCCTCTATTTTTTGTTACATATTTTAAATATGTTGTCACAAAATACCTGAGAGCTGAGCTGTTACTCTGTGATTTCTGCCATCACTAATGATAGAACAGCCAGTGCTGACTTTGTGGGGCTGTAAAATGTCTTTAAATTTGGGGAGGGAAAAATAAAAGTGGGCATTTTATTGTTCAGTGGAGGGAAATCCTAAGAGTCAGCCATGATGGTGGATCCCATCAGTCATCTTGGAGGAATAATTTTGCCTGAACTCCTGCTGGGATGCAAGAGGCAAACAAACAGGAAAATTAAGGTGAAATATTACTATAATCTTTGGACAGATGTTACTTCAGAAGTGCTTGATACATCGATTAAATAGAAAAGAGGTACTTGTTGTGTAGCGAAAGCCAACAAAGGTGGGTTTGTTTTCTCTCAAGTGGTCTCCAAGAAACACTTAGTTTTTTTTGACAGGAGCAGCTGAGTGTTTATTGTTCTGAACAATCATCATGAGGGACCTGATTTATGTACACATACTGCTGAGGGATACATTTTGTTCTGTCTGGGCCCACGGCTTTTACAAGCAGATCCATCTGAGCAGAGCTTAATTCCTCTCCTAACTGCCACCCCCCCAGGCACTTGTCACCTGCAACCTCTGAAAGGAGCCTCTCAGGAACACTTGTTCTTTGAAAAAGTGGGCGCCGCTTGTTTACGGGATAGGTGCTGAGGTGATTGTATGCAGTCATTAAATGACAATAGTTGGCTCTGTGGATGATGCAGCTGCAGGAGTTTCTGCTTTAAAGCCACATAAGACATTCAAAAAACTGTTTAGTATTTCTTATAAAGTTGCTTCTCAAGTGGACATTAACTACACCTCCTACATGGTGAGCTTACAAATGCAGTCTGGAAACAGTATCCACACCAATGTAAATTCTTATTGACTGTTGTTTCCTCAAACAGCTTCTGGTGTCATTATGTAACTAATACCTGTGGTTGCATACACCATAAATACAGGACCAAGGATCATATTTAAAGCATGTTGGTGCTATCTAGCTAATATCCAATTATGTCTTTTCACACCTTATAGTCTGGTAGACTTTGTTCAATTGGGAACCAAACTTACATTTGTTACATTTCCAGCTGTGTCAAATGAACCAAACCCTTTGAAAAACATGTTCCCCACCTCACCTGTGGGGGCGCTGCACCAAAAGCCACTGAATGACAAAAACCTGTGAGAAACAGAGAGCTCATGACACAACCTCTGATCAAACTTTGAAGGTTTTATTTTTTCACCTGATGCCATTGCTTAGGCTTATGTCTACTTGATTATAACTAAAATTGGTCTCAATATTCTCAAAAACTTCATATTTATTAGATAAATAACCAGTATGTAGAGAAAGTGGTATAGAGATTTTTTGTTTATAACTTTACTGTCAAACTGTTCTGAAAGCTATTATTGTGCTAATTATTTATTGTTCTGACTCTGAATGATGGATCGGTTTTTAAACAAGTCAGCAGACACACATCTCTCAGGTGTAGCTGCAAGTAGTTTTAAAAACCATCTCAGACTCCTCCTTTGAAATACGGACTTTTATTTTTGCATGCACATTTTTCATTTTTGTAGCCTGGATGTTTAGGGAAAAGCCTGAGAGACTGATTCATGAATGTTTGTTTATTATGTGAGCTTTTGATGCTTTCTCAGCGTACAGTCAGGCGGCCCGACTGCTTTTGTCAGCGGCTTCTGGCCACCTGCAGAAACCTTTATGCCACAAATAATAGGTCGGCTGCACACAGCGCTGAGGGCTCCGCTGCAGCACAAAGACTTATTGACAGAGCCGAGAGCGGGGCTCTGCCCATGAAATGAAAACCATAAATGTGAAAGCTTTACCTTCAATTATTAATACAGCGGAGAGTCACAATGCATCAATGAGAGGCCTGCAGATCCGAACTGTGAACATTTGACCTATGATATTATTGTGGGATTATTTTTATGCTCTAAACTTTTGTAAGTTCACCGTCCAGCTCGGTGGTACTTTGTCAGGATTTATGACTGTTGGTGAAAACACTGACAGCTGTGGGAAGCAAACCTGTGACATAAAAACTGTCTTTGTATCTTGTAAAAATGAGTGCACCGATTTCCTTCATTTTGGGAAATTGGTGATTGGCCAACACTTTCATGTGAAGCTGATCTTCCCCTCCATTCTTATCTACACATATATAAAAATGTGTAACTAATAACAGTTGCATATTACCAAACTCTTATTGTTCTTTTTAGAACCTTCTTACCTGGGGTTCCAAATGTGCCAAGTTGGGTTGAGAATGCAATATCAGAAGATCACAACTCCCTTACAATAATCCGACCGGCCATTTGTAAAGACTAGCAGTGACTGAGTCTGACAAACAGACACTGAACAGAAAGTTTAAAATAGCTTCCAGGTCCACCATTGTTACATTGTGTTGTGTTTGTGTCACATACAGATCATGTTGTGCTGCTTTTGGTGTTACCATCTTTATAATGACCCCATCCACTAGTTCAGTGTTTCTCAACCTTTTTCAGCCCAGCGCCCCCCCAGCCTTTATCCAGATCCCTCACTGCCCCCCACCAAAGAATTTGTAGGCTACTTTGCACTGACCATTATTTTATCATTAATATTACTATCACTATTGTAGATGTTTTGATTTAGTTTCTGTATTTATCATCAAAAATAATTTCCCAGGGCACAAAAATCATGGGAATAGAAATTATTTTCACAGGCGTCTATGAAAAATGCAATGAACATTCAAGTTAAAATCTATAGGCCTAACAGCAGCCAATCAGAGTGGAAAAATATTCTTATTTTGTGTCATTTTCTAGTTGATAAATATTCCACAAAATGACCAGATAAAAGATGTTCAACATGTCAGTTTAAACTGTGAACTATTTGCAAACGACTGAGCTCTGCAACATTAAAACATGGATAGAACTGTAACTACATTAATCATAACTCTTCTTCTCTTCAGTGTTTGTTAGTTTCTGGTGGTGCAGCTCTGTGCTGCCTTCAGGAGAATGGGACATCAGAGTATCATCCATAAAACTTCACCCTCATGGCATTTATTGTGCAAACCAGAGCTTTCAGTGGAAAAACAAAAGTTCCAGGACCTTTTAATGCCATACAAATATGAGACAGAAACATGGATTATATCTTTATATAGACCTGTCTATTGATTATAGATTAATAGTTTTACTGGACAGAAATTACAAAGAACAAATCTGGTTCTTAATCAAATCCTAATGAGTCAAACTGAAAGTGTCATGGAGTCATCAGCCTCATGACATTAACACTGACATGAAAAATAATATTGAAGAAATAAATATATCAAATCTAATTAAAAACATAAATAAGTGATCAGTTCTTTATTGTTATGGTCTGTAAGATATATTTATTCTCAGTACTAGATGTGGTCTCAACAAACCCATGACACTTCAACAATATTATTTGACCTTTTATCTGGAAATAGTGTCTGTTTATTCTTGCCATACAGTATCTGTATTAATAATTGCTCGAAAGGTCTTGCCATACCAGTTTTTTCCTCTGTATTTACTTTAGTTTCTTAGTTTATTCTTGCATTTTGTTCTTCATTCATTTCCATTTAGTTTCCTTTGATTAGTATTATCCTCTCTTGGTTTATTGCTATGTCCACTTTAGTTTCTTTCCTGTTGCTAGATTTATTTTATCATTTAATCAACGATTAAACGTCATGTGTTTCACATCATGTGTTGATTTTTCACCGTTCAGCGTCGGATTCTCTGTTTTTATGCCATAATTCACATCTAGTTTTTATGTCCCGCTTCTCCTGTTTCAGAGTTTTGCACAATGTGCGCGTCTCTTTCTTTAACCCCCTAAGGTGCAGAGCGGTTGGGAAGCGTATCGATGAGGAAAAGGCAGACTGACATAAACCTTTTAAAACAACGGAAACAATTTCGGTCTTCTGATTATTGAAATTTAAAAGTGCTGTGTTGTTCTATTACCTCCGTTTCATACCGGACCACTTACAGCACCGGTGTTAACTAGGGGTGAAAGTAGTTTAAAATTCTTGGGGGTACTTTGACAGAAGTATAAAGCACACTTTGGAGTTTCTATGCTGATAAAATTTTTGCGACACGATAAAAGCTGTGTAGCTCTTGAATTGCTACGAAGTGGAGCTGTATTTCCCTCATCCCACTGGCTGCAATGTCGACACGTTGAGATGCCGTGAGACCTAAATTCTGAACATAGTCTTCCACAGCAGGTTGATGGGGTAACGGGTCCAGAAGGGAACCACATACATCTCTCCCAGGCCTGACTAGACACATAGACCATCTTCATCAGTTCATTTTAAATCCTGAATCGTATTCAAAAACAATCTAATTGTTATTAATGATAATGTCACTAAAAGCTGCTACTGCTGCTTATCTGATGGAGACATAAGAGAGAAGCTACAATTCTTTTAAAAACAGATATAAACATTTGTTTACCAGTTGGTTAAATAGTTAGAATACAAGAAAAGTGAAAAACCAACAGACTCATAACCAGTTTACAGGACTAATTTATCTCCTTCCCGGCTATCAGCAATGTGGGCTGCTGATGCTGTGCTGCTGTTGGTGTCGAGCTGTCAGTTACACAGAAAACGCTGGAAGACGTTACGTTCTGTTCTATTGTTTACGTTTCCGCACCGTACAGAACAAATGTGTTCGAGTGGGTCGTTTACAACCCATCAAATATGGAGCGGCAGCAGCATCATTTCTTTGCGATCATCCTTTATTCTATTTCTATGCTAACGTGTAAAATTATTAAACCAAAATTATTTCTTTGCTCTTCTCCAAGCAGGCAAAATTTCTTGTCACAATTTACAACAGCAGCAGCAGCAGCAGAGAATGTCTGTAAGTTACATTTAATTTTACTTTTAAGATATTTTTAAGTCAAGTATGATTCAAAAATTTTAAACCTGATATAATAATAAAAAATCCAACTTAAATTAATGGTTTTAATATTCCATTGTCAATCTAAACTTAATATGTCACTAAGATCCCTGTTTTAATCCCTAGCCTCCTAAAATATACCCTTCTTAAGTCCGTCATGGCGCCTCAAATGGTTAAGTGACGCAGTTGCAGTTTTAATAGTTTGAGTCATGCAGAACTGATTTGATCGTTTCCATAGCAACGATCAGAAGCAAGACATTCCCTCAGAACTACAGTGACTCATTGTAGCTATGACCTCATCTATGACATCTGAGGTTATGAAAGTTTGGCTCTCAAAACAAGAAGTTATACCCAAGCATCTCTTTGTTAGTGATCACTGTGTTCAACAAGTACTTTTACCATGGAACAAATTGCATTCAAGACAATTTTTTTTCCAATTACTTTTGGAGCAGGTTACTTAATAACAACAGGAGTAAGAAAGATTTTCAACAAGCTACTTCCAGGAGTTGCGTTCGATATCACTAGTTACAAGGATGAGAACGAATACGACGTGTTTGATGAGTATCTGTTCAAACCTTCCTCCACTTTGGCAAAATCAACAAATCAAAACGTACAGCAAGTTTCCCCGGCTGGGGCCGTTTATAGTGGCTCAACAGGACATAAAAAACAGACGGATTATTCAGATCACTCTGACAGGGACACAGCGGTTTCCCCAGTTCTCCCAAAGTACACAGACTGAGGAGGGTTGGAGCAATAAGGAGGAAATCAAGGCGTCCAAAAGTTCAACCTGAGGTCTGAGGAAAGCAGCATTACAAGACCGGACCCATCAAGAGAAATCGTCCTAGGGAGAGATTTGGCCAATCTTCCAAAAGAGCTAACTTTCCAGGCTGGGCACGTTTGTCAACAGCCGAATAATGAATAATAATTAGTTATTAATTAATTCAATTATATAATTAAATTATATAAATTAATAATCAAATTATTTAATAATAATAAATATTATTGTTGTAATAATATTTATTATTAATATTCATTTAAATATTAATTTTTTATATTAATTTATTATTAATATAAATATTATTGTTGTAATAATATTTATTATGATAATATTTATAGTATTTATGATAAATAATAATATCCATCCATCCATTTTCTTCCGCTTATCTGGGGTCGGGTCGCGGGGGCAGCAGCTTCAGAAGGGAGGCCCAGACTTCCCTCCCCAGCCACTTCTTCCAGCTCCTCCGGGGGAATCCCAAGGCGTTCCCAGGCCAGCCGAGAGACATAGTCCCTCCAGGGTGTCCTGGGTCTCCCCTCCTCCCGGTGGGACGTGCCCGGAACTCCTCACCAGGGAGGCGTCCAGGAGGCATCCTGACCAGTTGCCCGAGCCTCAACTGGCTCCTCTCGACGTGGAGGAGCAGCGGCTCTACTCTGAGTCCCTCCCGGATGACCGAGCTTCTCACCCTATCTCTAAGGGAGAGCCCAGCCACCCTGCGGAGGAAACCCATTTCGGCCGCTTGTATCCATGATCTCGCTCTTTCGGTCATGACCCAAAGCTCATGACCATAGATGAGGGTGGGAACGTAGATCGACCGGTAAATCGAGAGTTTCGCTTTTTGGCTCAGCTCTCTCTTCACCACGACGGACCGGTACAGCGCCCGCTTCACGGCAGACGCTGCCCCAATCCGCCTGTCGTTCTCCCGCTCCCTTCTTCCCTCATTCGTGAACAAGATCCCCAGATACTTAAACTCCTCCACTTGAGGCAGGACGACCCCCCTGACCTGGAGAAGGCACTCTACCCTTTTCCGGCTCAAGACCATGGCCTCGGATTTGGAGGCACTGAGCCTCATCCCGGCCGCTTCACACTCGGCTGCGAACCGCTCCAGTGAGAGCTGCAGATCACGTTCTGATGAAGCCAACAGGACCACATCATCTGCAAAAAGCAGAGATGCCATCCTAAGGCCACCAAGACGGATCTTAACACCTCGGCTGGTCAGAAATTCTTTCCATAAAAGTAATGAACAGAATCGGTGACAAAGGGCAGCCTTGGCGGAGTCCAACTCTCACCGGAAACGAGCCCGACTTACTGCCGGCAATGCAGACTAGACTCTGACACCGGTCATACAGGGACCTGACAGCCCGTATCAAAGGGCCCTGTACCCCCATACTCCCGGAGTACCCCCCACAGGTCCTCCCGAGGGACACGGTTGAACGCCTTCTCCAAGTCCACAAAACACATGTAGACTGGTTGGGCGAACTCCCATGCACCCTCCAGGACCCTGCTGAGGGTGTAAAGCTGGTCCAGTGTTCCACGACCAGGACGAAAACCACACTGCTCTTCCTGAATCCGAGGTTCGACTATCCGACGGACCCTCCTCTCCAGGACCCCTGAATAGACCTTACCAGGGAGGCTTAAGAGTGTGACCCCTCTGGGGTCACACTCCAAGGGGGAACCTTCCATTCCCCCTTTTTAAACAGGGGGACCACCACCCCAGTCTGCCAATCCAGGGGAACTGCCCCCGATGTCCAGGCGATATTGCAGAGTCGTGTGAGCCAACACAACCCTACAACATCCAGAGCCTTAAGGAACTCCGGGCGGATCTCATCCACCCCCGGGGCCCTGTCACCGAGGAGCTTTTTGACCACCTCGGCGACCTCGTCCCCAGAGATTGGAGAGCACAACCCAAAGTCCCCAGGCTCAGCTTCCTCAACAGAAGGCATGTTGGTGGGAGGTCTTCGAAGTATTCCTCCCACCGGCCCACAATGTCCCGAGTTGAGGTCAGCAGCACACCATACCCACTATAAACAGTGTTGGTGCTGCACTGCTTCCCCCTCCTGAGACGCCGGATGGTGGACCAGAATCGCCTCGAAGCCGTTCGGTAGTCTGTCTCCCTGGCCTCTCCAAACTCCTCCCACACCCGAGTTTTTGCCTCAGCAACAACCCGAGCCGCATGCCGTTTCGCCCACCGGTACCCATCAGCTGCTTCTGGAGTCCCACAGGCCAAAAAGGCCCGATAGGACCCCTTCTTCAGCTTGACAGCATCTCTCACCGAAGGTGTCCACCAACGGGTTCGAGGGTTGCCGCCGCAACAGGCACCAACAACCTTGCGACCGCAGCTCCTATAGGCCGCCTCGGCAATGGAGGTGCGGAACATGGTTCACTCAGACTCAATGTCCCCCACCTCCCCCGAAACGTGTTCGAAGTTCTGCCGGAGATGAGAGTTGAAACTCCGTCTCACAGGGGACTCCGCCAGACGTTCCCAGCAGACCCTCACTACAAGCTTGGGCCTGCCAGGTCTGACCGGCTTCCTCCCCCACCACCGGAGCCAACTCACCACCAGGTAGTGGTCAGTGGAAAGCTCCGCACCTCTCTTCACCCGAGTGTCCAAGACATACGGCCACAAATCCGATGAGACAATGACAAAGTCAATCATCAAACTGCGGCCTAGGGCGTCCTGGTGCCAAGTGCACATATGGACGCCCTCATACCTGAACATGGTGTTCGTGATGGACAATCAGTGACGAGCACAGAAGTCCAACAACAGAACACCGCTTGGGTTCAGATCGGGGGGGCCGTTCCTCCCAACCGCGCCTCTCCAGGTCTCACTGTCATTGCCCACGTGAGCGTTGAAGTCCCCCAGTAGAACAAGGGAGTCCCCAGGAGGGGCACTCTCCAGTACCCCCTCTAAGGACTCCAAGAAGGGTGGGTAATCTGAACTGCTGTTTGGCCCGTAAGCACAAACAACAGTCAGAACCCATCCCCCCACCCGTAGGCGGAGGGAGGCTACCCTCTCGTTCACCGGGGTGATCCCCAACGTACAGGCGCCCAGATGGGGGGGCAAAACAAGTATGCCCACTCCAGCCCGGCGCCTCTCACCGTGGGCAACTCCAGAGTGGAAGTACGTCCAGCCCCCCTCAAGGAGACTGGTTCCAGAACCAGAGCCATGTGTCGAGGTGAGGCCGACTATTTCTAGCCGGATCTTCTCAGCCTCGCACACTAGCTCCGGTTCCTTCCCCACCAGAGAGGTGACGTTCCACGTCCCAAGAGCCAGCTTCTGCAGTCGAGGATCAGACCGCCAGGGTCCCCTCCCTCGGCTGCCGCCCATAGCACAATGCACCCGACCCCTTTGGCCCCTCCGACAGGTGGTGAGCCCATTGGAAGGGGGACCCACGTCTCCTCTTCGGGCTGAGCCCGGCCGGGCTCTGTGGGTAAAAGCCCAGCCACCAGGCGCTCGCCGTTGTGCCCCACCTCCAGGCCTGGCTCCAGAGTGGGGCCCCGGTGACCTGCGTCCGGGCGAGGGTCGGTTCACTTAGGGCGCTACTCCGGCTTTAGAGCCGAAGTAAGCGGCCTTTTAACCGGCGTTAGAACCGAAGTAAGCAGCGTTAAAGCCGGAGTAAGCGGCCTTAGAACCGGAATAAGCCCTAGGTGAACCTCCAAGCGCTTGAGGAGGGAGAAGTAGAGAACGGCTGGCCGAAATTAGCGTTCATAAATCGGATTAACCTTGAGCTAAACGCCGCTTACACTGTGGAGCTCCAGTGGTGGGAAGTAACGAAGTACAAATACTTCGTTACTGTACTTAAGTACAGTTTTCGTGTATCTGTACTTTACTTAAGTAGATTTAATAATGGGTACTTTCTACTTTTACTCCACTACATTTTACAGTAAGTATCTGTACTTTCTACTTCACTACATTTCTACATAACTGTCGCGTTACTCGTTACATCCAAGTCTCTTTGCTCTTTTTTTCCGTTAAAATGTGAAGTTCAGGGACTTAATGTTGCGCCGTAAAATCCATTCAATAACGTCACATACGTGTCTGTTGTCACCCATCGCCTCCACCTTTACTCGCACGCTGAGCTCCAGACATGCGCAGTGGTTTTCTCTGAGCGGGAGGAGATGTTTGTCTAATCATCAGTAATATAATAGCTGCATAAATTGATATGACGACACGTAAAATCAGCAGCGCTTCGCTTTCACAGACGGTGGGACTTCGTCCAACTTTTAGCGTCACTTCGAAGGAAAGCTTAAAGAAAGGTAAGATCTGTGGACGTGATGCTAGCAAAGCTAGCTGTACAGAGACAAATGTTGCATCTGCGATGAAAAAAAGTTGTCACTCATGCGCTGAATTATTGTGTGGAGGTGTTGACTGAGGTGTCGCATTTATGGGACAACGCTGTGACCAAAGTCTGCATTGATATGACATTCAGGAACGATCCGATTCTTCTGGACGGATCTTTACTGATTAAATTTATTTCAGCTCCAAGTATTTAATATCTAGGTGTTTTATGGGAATGTGGGTCTTTAAGATCAATTTGAGAAGCAATTTTGATAGGTAAAACTTCATTTTTTTGTGTCACGTAGCGCGGGTTGCTGGTCTTGACTTAGGGTCTTGGGTAGGTGGTCTTGACTACAACTCTGCTACGTGGCTCCTTGGTTGCATGTCCTCCCCCACCTTTCTGTTGGATTTCTTTAAAAATAAATGCCACTAGTGGCAAAAAAGTGAAGTTCATGCTATGTTAGGACAGGAGACAAGATGTTTCCATCCCTGAAATTATGATGCATAGAATCACATGTCTAAGTCTAAACTATGTTACAGAGTAAACATAATAAAAACATGCTTTATCTGTGGCATTGTTCATTAAAAAGCCACATTTCTAATGTATTAAAATTAAATATGATCGGTTCACTTAATGATATTGTATTAGGGATTAGGTAATGCATTCAGCAAGTACTTTTACTTTTATTACTTAAGTATTTTTAAAAGCCAGTACTTTTTTACTTTTACTTAAGTACAAATGTTAATGTGGTAGTTTTACTTTTACTTGAGTACATTTTTGTCTGTGTATTTGTACTTTTACTTAAGTACATTTTTTGAGTACTTTCTCCACCACTGTGGAGCTCCAATAGCTAACTTCACTGTGGTATGCGCAATCTGATCTCCAAATTATGCCCCGCCTCTTCCGTGACACCTCTCACATAAAAAACTTGAGTCTCTCACATACAAAATAACGAGTCTATATTTTATTAGTTTATATGTCCAATCTTAATGTTGTGACTAAGACAAAAAAATTGTTTGCATGTGTGATATTTTAGTAGTGTATGTGCGCAATTGTAGTATTTTGTGTGTGCGTGTGCGACAAGTTAGTACAGTGTATGTGTGTGTGCGACATGTTAGTACAGTATATGTGTGCGAGAAAGATAAAATTTGCGTCGGTGTGCGACGTGTTAGTAGTGCGTATAGGCAATTTGAGTTTTTTTCAGTGTGCGCGAGTTTTTTGTAGTGTGTGAGAGACAAAACATAGATTTTGTCCTAAACGGCCCCTCATAGTGTGCTAATGAGATGTATGCTGTATCTGCTTCACATACTGAAACATATTTGAACATCAGTTTACTAGATGGCTTAGTCATCATCAAGAAGGCTACAGGATGTGCAAAAGGTTCCAGAAAGTGCCAGGTTCTTTCTGGAAGAACTCTTACTGATAAGCATGCAGCTGGACGGAGTTGCAAACTGTACAGAGATTGCTCAAAATTTGCAGCACATTGTTGGGAATGCACCCTTAACATCTTCCAAGAGCAACTTATTTCAACAATCCAGGAAGAATTCTGCAGTGATTTGTGTGTTGTCTAACCTTTCCAAAACCAGAATCTTGTTCTATGATTTGTTTCGTATAGAGGGTCTGGACCAGGGGTGGGCAACTCAAGGCCTCGAGGTCCGGTCTCCTGCAACTTTTAGATGTGTCTCTACTTCAACACACCTGGATCAAATAATGAGGTCGTTAGCAGGACTCTGGAGAACCTGCCTGCACTTAGGAGGTGATTCAGCTGTTTGATTCAAGTGTGTTGGACCAGGGAGACATCTAAGAGTTGCAGGACACCGGACCTCCAGGACCAGGATTGCCCACCCCTGGTCTGGACCATCAGCGAATGAGAAATGATTGCTTCCGGAGGCGTGGACTTTGTTGAATTTTTCAATTTCACCCAATCGCCAACATCTGGTCGTAATGTATCCAATACGTCAGTTCGATGCTATGAAGCTTACCGGACGTAATGTATGCCAGGCAATGTATTGTCAGGTTCCTAACGAAAAGTGACAAAAAAGAGGTTTAGAGTTTTGGTCCTCTGACCAGGAAGACTCCCTGGATCTTATCTTTATTGAAGCCCTTAGCCAATTCTTAAGCCAAGAATCTGTGACCAGCTTCAATATGTGCTATAACCAGGGGTGAAAGTAAGGGGGTACGGCAGGGTACTGCGTACCCCTAAAAGATTTAGCGGGGGTATGCAGTACCCTCAAGAGAGGAGCGGATCTCTGCTGTAAAAAAAAAAATCAATGGATTCACCGTGCAGCCATGAGTTCACCCACTAATCAGCCGTGACCGATTAGTTTTTCAAGAACAATCTAAAGTTAATAGGTTTTTTTCTCATTTCATATTGTTTCTGAACTGTTCGTGCTTTGCTAGAGCAGGGGCGCAATATGTCGATCGCGGAAGGTTTTGAATTGATCTGGACATTAGATGACACACTGAACGCAGCCAGGAGGCTGAGAGCAGCACGTCCTCCTCTGGTTCCTTATCAAAACGTTCGTAATTTTATTAAAGAACAACAAAAAAATCAACATAATGTGCTCAAATTAATGACCCAACAACAATAATAATCTCAGTGATTATTGTTTCAACAAGGTGTTGCACAATTCTGTGCGTTTCGGTTCCATTATCAAAATAAGAGCAGAGCAGAAGTTTAAAATTAACTGATCAACCACCGCTGTGTTCATGAGAGGCTTATTAATGATGCAAAATAAATATTAAGCCTGCAAACCTAGTATTGTAACGGACTGCTATGTTTTTAACATAATCTCGGGTTGGCTTGTGGAGTCCAGGAGGTTGCCATGGCAACGGGTGTGCTTAAATGGCAGAGAGAGACGGAGAGTAAAAATGTGCGAGTGGTTTAGAGTTGATCATCTGTTCGGTTTGTTTTACCTTCTTTTACTTTTGCATTGGCGCATTACAGCCGCTGTAGTTTCTGAACGTTCAATAAACGACAAACTTGGACTAATTACCTTGTTCTTTGAGTAGGCTTTACGTCATTTACAATAAACATCAAACACGGTAAATATGTCTCATTAAGTATTTAACAAACAAATGGCTTCTACCGCAATAATTATGTGAAATTAAATTAATTGTCTGATATAAAAAAGTTTGGTACTTTCAGCTCAGAGTCTGAGAGGCTTGTCCTTTATCAAACAAATTTGTTTTACCTCTTATTTAGTGGAAATATTGATGTTGATGAGATTTTCTCCAAAATGATAACCTTTTTCAACCATTATAGCTCCACTGTTGAAAATGAGGCTCTAACATTCACAAATGACATTGAAATAAAATCCAGTCCAACATCTGGTTTGATTCCTCTGGAACCTGCTGGAGGAAAAACATCCCAACATCAGAAGATGAGCTTTAACATATCAGAGCTTTGTGGTTCCTCCTGTCAGTATGAGAGTCAGGGTGAGGAGGCGCCATGTTAGGAAGAGAAGTGGAAGCTGCAGGATCTTCAGAACAAACAGGTCATGATGCTGGGCTACTGATTATCCCTCTGTCTGGACACAGGATCAATAGAACCAGTTTAAAATATAAAATGAATGGTTATAAACCAGACATGGAAAACTGGGATGCACTCCCTGCATTTTATAGCAATTTTGTAGCAGTTCAAGAGCTACCAGCTTTTATCGCTTTGCAAAAAAATTCATCAGCACAGAAACTCCAAAGCACACACATACATATATATATATATATATATATATATATATATATATATATATATATATATATATATATATATATATATATTTGTTTTTTTTGTTTGTTTGTCATAGTACCCCCAAGAATGTAAAACTACTTTCACCCCTGGCTATAACTTACAGACCCTCCTCTGGTAAGCATGTGGTTGATGTCATGATTTGCGGAGGTGGAGTGGTGAGGGAAGACGCAGGCAGACCCAGGTTGAAGTGATGAAGATGAAGATTTAATGAAATAAACCATAAACCGGAACAGGCAGCAAGACTTTACACGACAAGGATCCGACAAGAGACAGAGGCAACTGGTGGGTTTAAATACACAGGGAGGGTAATCAGGGAATGAGACACAGTTGGGAACAATCAACAGGGAAGACACAGAGACTCACAGGGGAAACAGACAAACACAGAAAAACCTCAAAATAAATACACAGAAAACACAGATCACAACAGTTCATAAAGAGCTATACAGGTGATGGCCTTTAATTGATTGCATATGTCCAAGCTCCTCACTAAACTGTGGAGGACATTAAACACACTTACCATCAGACCACAGACCAAATGACCACAGAAATAACAACCTGTGATGGTTGTTCACATGGTTGCACAGGTCATTTCCAAAAAACGACTTTTGAGCTCTATAGACTGACACCTTCAGAGGTATTTCTCCTCTGTCAAGCTGGTGTCAGTTCCATATTCTCTCCTGCTCACTGCCCTCATTCCACCCTGACAATCACTCAAACATTTCACACACACCCCTTCAGAATTGTCACCTGAGCTCGAACAAACACTCACAAACAGAGAATAGAAATTGAGGTTGGATGTCGTGTCAAAGAATGAATCTGTTACCGTTGTTTTGTAGAACTGACAAACTTTCAAGCAACACATTTGTCCATAAACAGGCACACATCCTCAGCCACAGACCTTATAGAGTGATGAAACTACTGACTTGGGTAAATACTAGAGGTGTGCCGATCGATCGGTCACCTATCATAATCGGCCGATTTTCGTGAAAAAGTGCATGATCGGTGATCACTGGCTCTTGTTGCCGATACCGATCACCTGCATCTCACTTCACAGCCTGCCTGTGCAGCTGGTCTCCTCTTTCCTTCACACTGCGCAAATGCGCAGCAACAAATCCTAAGTGATGTGGAACTATAACGCACTGAGTGAATGGGGACGTTTGCGTGTTGCGGTGGAAAATTGAAGCAGGTCAAAATGCATCAACACAACGGAGCTAATACAACATAAAAACAATGCCATACTTGACATATGGAGGATCAGATAGCAGGTAAAGCAGCGCACAGCTACAAACACTCACCCGGATTAGCATGACGGTCAGAAAGCTAAACAAATAACCCGCAAAATTATTTAAGTCTTCGAGCTGCGATGTTAGACGCTGGTTCTGTTCTCGCTGTTGAACTGCTGCTACGCGCTACAGGTAGTAATATTTCACAGACGGAGCGCCGCTTCTGCTCCACCTGGTAGTGACTCTCACACTGAACCTCTGCTTAAAGCTGCAGCATCTAACCTAAAAAAATACATTTTACATACGTATTAAAACTTTTGCTGTCCGAACATGAGATAGATAATCTCTAAAAAATAATCGATCTCCTCCCTGCTTTGCATAATTACTCCGCTCAGTCAGAAACAGCCACTCAGAACTAGCAGTAATCAGCTAGCCACCATTCTATCAGGAAGTTTTCATTCAGTAACTCTGGATTGTTTATTATTATTTAGTTCCTTAGTTTTGTTTTCTTTAGTTTTATTTTTATTTTCACTTATCACTGGAACCATTACTACTCGTGACATCCACTAGATGTCACCCACGTTCTACCCCTGGGAAGTGACGAGGTTCAACCCGGGTGCACACTTGTTTAGAGGGCGTGGATCTTTGATATAAGCAGCAGCTCCACTCCTTCTCATCGCCTGAGTGTTAGCTCACCTTGGTAACTATTGTTCCAGAGAAAAGGCCCTCTATGATCTACCCTGTTCTAATTACTAATTGTCTTCCTCGCCAGATGATCCTGTTGTCCCCTCGTTGTTCCCGAGTGACCAGTCCTTCCCGAGTGTGTCGAGTGAGTCTGTCTCCCCGCTGACGGGAGATCCTACCCCCTGTTCCTTCTCTGACGCTACCGGTGTTTCCAGTCGGACGCCACCCTTCGTGTGCTTGCCCTTTCCCCGACGTCGACCCACCTCCAGCGGATTCCCCTTCGGGTCGCTAACGGACCTAGCGGTTCTAGCCCGAACCCAGCTGGAGGCGAAGAACAGGACCCAATTGGACCCCGCTCGTTCTGCTCTCTACCAGCCTGTCCGCCCTCCACCGAAGCCTTCTCACCGGTACTCTGTTCACAACTACTACATCACACCAAGTAAGAGACTAGTCGTTCCCGTTCCTGAAACTCTCTCACCATCCCATGCTAACCGTTGTTTCTTGCCGGCAGTAGACGACCTGGTCATCCGTTCCTGAACCGACTTCTATCCCCTCTTCCCTGGGCTCAATAAACTTATTATTGTACACTTACCGGAGTTTCTGATTGTGTTCTTGCATGTGGGTTAGTAAACTAACTACCGACATGACAGAAATGTATGTCTTTCCCAGTAATAAGCCATGGGTGTCTAAATCTAATAAATTACGTAGGAACTTAAGCTTGCTAAGACAAAATACAAAACCTGCTAGTCTCTGAAAACTCACACCCTCCATAAGAAAATGTGAATCCCATTATGGGATCGCAGCCCAAGAAAAGCCCTACACCCAGTGACAAAAAGGCAGATTTAGAAGCTGCTAATGAAATGAATCTTTCTTATAGTTGTTTTAGAAATGAACTGTTTGGAGACTGGAATGTTCCTCCTGCAAAGACGGCCACCTTCACTGGCACAATAAACTCCTTCAGAGAACTAAAGAGGGAAAGAATCCTGGACCCTGGGCTCTTTCCTCACTCATTATGAAATCTTTTGAAATGATAAAACTTGAGACTTTGAGAGCAAATAAAAGTTTGAACTGCTGACAACTTGCTGTTAGAGCAGGTAGGGGCATTGATGTCCAAGCCCTTCAGGTGGTCTTGGATCATATGGATGAGATAATACACTGCATTTGTTTGCTTTTTACTGACTTTCTTAGCTTTCAGTTGTGTACAAGCCCATATTTTAGCAACCCATGTTTTGAACAGTCAACACATTAATTGGCATTTAGTTTGTTGGCTTGTTAGGTTTTTTTAACAAAAAGACCCCACGTGTGAAATTAACAGTTTTATCTACTTCCACTGGCAATCTTCAAGGCTGCCAGAGGCTGATGAATCCCATTGCTGAAATATGGACAAATACATCATAAAGTTTGTTGATGACCATGTAATTGTATTCCTGCTTGACAACCAGGTAACTATGCTTCTGTGGTGAAGGAACTTATTGGCTGGTCTCAGGGCTCATTTCTAGACATAAACGTCTCTAAAACCAAAGAAATATTTGGTTTTAGAAAGAATTCCCCACCATGACCTCCGGTTTTTATCCATGCATAGAGTGTTGAGGTTGAACAGGCAAAGTGACCCATAATGCAAAGTTCCTGGTTTATTGCTTGCCTATGATCTGAATGGGGTTGTAATCTGACCACCGGAACAGGTCACCCATGTTCTATTTTCTCCATGTGTGGATAATGGCTCTCATTGTAGGTCGTTGACATCCCAAATCCACAGAAATGATTGTGTAACCATATCCAGGTTGATTGCTGTCAATACCTTTTCACAGGATTAGAACATGATGTTGTGCTTTTTGAGTTATTTTCTCTACCAGAAATGACAATATTGACCAAGGCCTGTGCCAGTTCCTATAACTTTTTTCCCCATTACTAAAATGGAATTATCAAATGAAAATTGCTTCTTGTAAATTCTCCTGTGCTATTTGACCAGTATGGATATTTGTGTGATGATGAAAAAGTTAAGTAGGCAAAAAAAAGGAAAAATACCCCTAAAACACAGATGTAAGAGATTGTGCCACAGATTATCTGAATCCATCTTTAACCTACTCCAACTGCTGGACTGAATTTTCCATTCAGGAGCTTTTAATACTTGTGTTTCTTTTCCTTCTCTTCCCTGTTTGGGGCTCTCGTCCCCAAACCGCCTTCTGTTTGTCGTCTTGCAGCTGATGCAACACTTAAAAGTGTGATGACTGGCTTTTGTACTTGGCTTTCCAGGGCAGGGAAATGCATCTTCTAAGAATCAAAGTGTAATACAAGGTGCGGAACAAATTACCCAGAGAGACCCATCACCGCTGGCAACATGTTCAGAGCTGCATTCCATAATTCCTGGAAAGTGATACAAAAAGCACCAAACACCAAGTTTTGCTGGCCCATGATGAATAATATGAAAAAGAAAGAATAATGCAGTTCAAATAATTATAGATAATGTACCAGAGTGCCTTGTCTGTAATTACTATAATTTAAAGGACAAAGATGGATAAGTAAATTGAAAGCACAGTCACCGTCACCCTCAGAGTGTTGAGGAATCTGTTGTAAATTGGACTATGGATCTTTGTTGACTTTAAGATTATGATACTAAGCTCACAGTTCTTTATGTAATGTAATAAAAAGAGAATTACATTTCTTCGTGTCTTAAAAAGTGGCAATGGAGACATTTGGACTGGTGTTTGGATTTACAAAGGGGAACCAAATGTCTACCGTCATGTGCAATACAGTAGATATTTGTCTACTGAAATCATTTATTAAAAGTGTCTTTCATCTTGTCCAATGATGTTCATAGTGAAACAGAGGATTCTTCATTCCCTGTTCTGCTCTTTCAGACCCGGTCTGTGTTCTGACCATAATGTCTTTTCACAGCACACAGGGTACGGATAACTGGTGCCTATCCCACTGAATGACAGACACCATGGACAGGTCACGGGACAGACTCTACTCTGACTGTAGATACTAGCTGCATTTCCATTAACCATAATATTGCGCATGGGCTGCACAGTGGCACAGTTGGTAGAGCTGTTTCCTTGCAGCAAGAAGGTTCTGGGTTCGATTCCCAGCCCCGGTCTTTCTGCATGGAGTTTGCATGTTCCCTGTGTATGGTGGGTTTTCTCTGGGTACTCTGGTTTCCTCCCACAGTCCAAAAACATGACTGTCAGGTTAAGTGGCCTCTCCAAATTGTCCCTAGGTGTGAGTGTGTGTGTGCATGGTTGTCTGTCTCTGTGTTGCCCTGCAACAGACTGGCAACCTGACCAGGGTGACCCCGCCTCTCGCCCAGCACCCCTCCTGATCCCACTAAGGGACAAGGATGTAAGAAAATGGATGGACAATATTGTGCATTTTGAAAGAGCAACAATAAATTTGCTTAATGGAAACACACCAATTTTGAAAAATCTCACATTTTCTGCTTGTGACAATAGAGAGAAAACATTTTTGTTGCTCCAGCTAGAGTCATTGTACTGTGTGTACATTGTGTCTTTCCCACTTCGCTCTACGAAGGAGAGGACCGGCAGCAAGGTTCAACACTTTTCTTCCATTAACACACTGAAGACAGTTCTCTTTGTCCACAGGTTTAATAATGTAGAAAGTGTGAAACTAAAATAAAATACAACAAAAATACAATTACAACATGTACTATTTTTGTTACAGTAAAATATAGTGAAAGAACTAAACATAAGTAGATAATAAACAGTATACATACAGACGATACCACGAAAGACGAAGGATGGAGGCAGATGCACGTGGATTACAGTCAGTCATCAAGCGCCATGTAAACATCCATTGATTTCTACTTCCTGTGACGTCACTGTTCTGGCTATTTACAAAATCACCTGCTGGGGGTGCTAAAGTAACACAACAACACTAACAGCACAGTCATTATGTTTTATTTGCAAGATAATTTGTGGATTATATGTTTTATTTATCTTTTCTAGCTTACAACTCACTTGCTATTGAAGGTTTTTTTTAATGTTTTATGTTGCTCCCATTTCTTGTTGTACTCCTTGTTGCACTCCTGTCCCTCTGACTAGCCATAACAGAGGTTAGTCTTTGTCTCTTTGGCTCAGTCCAAACACCAGTCTTGTAATTGAATAATTTATTAGACAGTTAATCAACAATGTGTTACTCGGGTAGGCATGAAGAAAAAACAAATAGGGAAAACAACTGGAGCAAGACAATACGTGTAAGGAAGATTTAAGGGAAGGAGAATTCAGATGTAGGTGAGTGTAAGGAGAAAAAATTGATTTAGGGTATAAGAATTGATTGTAAAAGGAAAGGAAAGAACAAATGAGTACAGAACAGCAATAAAGGGAATTAATAACTGGGCAAGTAATAAAAAAAACCCAAACAAAGGAAGTTGACTGTGCCATTGGTCTACTGAGTTCAAACAGAAAGATACAAGGACCACAGAAAACTTTTAGCTAAACAAATGTAAGAGTAACTGTTGTTTTGTTGTTTCTGTTCAAATACTTGTCCCTGAACAAAACCAAAATCCATTGTCTTTATGTCAGATTAAAATGTAAATGAATGTTTGGAACTCTGAAGTGCTGAAGTGTAAGATAGAATGTTATTTTACACTTTTTTCATATATATATATATATATATATATATATATATATATATATATATATATATATATATAGGGTTAGGGTTCAATGGGTCCAGCCATTGAAATCCTACCAATGGCTGGAGAAAGCTGGACTCAAGGACAACACAGAGGCTCTCATCCTGGCTGCACAGGAACAGGCCCTAAACACCAGAGCAATAGAGGCTCAGATCTACCACACCAGACAAGACCCAAGGTGTAGGTTGTGCAAGGAGGCCCCTGAGTCAGTCCAGCACATAATAGCAGGGTGCAAGATGCTGGCAGGGAAAGCGTACATGGAACGACATAACCAAGTGGCGGGCATAGTGTACAGGAACATCTGTGCAGAATATGGACTGGGACTTGTCCTGTGGGACTTCCAGATCCAGACAGACAAGATGGTGATGGAGAACCAACCGGACATTGTGGTGGTGGATAAACAACAGAGGAAAGCCGTTGTGGTGGATGTAGCAATACCAAGTGACTACAACATCAGGAAAAAGGAGAAACTGGAGAAATACCAGGGCCTCAGGGAGGAACTGGAAAAGACCTGGAAGGTGAAGACCACAGTGGTGCCTGTGGTCATCGGGGCCCTCGGGGCAGTCACCCCCAAACTGGAGCAGTGGCTAAAACAGGAACAACATCAGACATCTCAGTCCAGAAATGTGCAGTTCTAGGAACAGCCAAGATACTGCGCAGAACCCTCAAGCTCCCAGGCCTCTGGTAGAGGACCTGAGCTCAGAGGATGAAAGAGACCACCCACGGAGGGTGAGAAGAGAATTTATATATATATATATATATATATATATATATATATATATATATATATATATATATATATATATATATATATATATATACCCCTCATTTATATATATAAAAAATGAGGGGTAAATTTATCTGAAAAAAAAAACAAACTAAGAAATTTGCTAGAGAAAACTCAGAAGTTTTTTGATCAATCTGAGCTGTGAGAATCCTTGTTAAATGGCATTTTAACTAAAACTCTGAGGTGTGAAACATTTAACTGAAGTCCTACAAGGGGTGCAGGTTTTAATTGTTTTTTTTTCTCTTTTTCTTTAAAAAAAAATATTTGTCTTTCTAATTGTTTATTCACTGTCACATGCTGTTTTTATTTTAATTATGTAAAGCACTTTGAAATGCCTTGCTGCTGAAATGTGCTATACAAATAACATTTGATTGATTGATTGAATCTTTTTTTCAATTTTTTAAGAAAAAACCTTTACATTTCTAAGCTTCAAAAGTCAATTTTTTTTTTATTTTGAAACTCAGAAAATTTCCAAAAGTCTAAAATCTCCAGCCTGACAACTAAAACCAGTGGCAGTCATCGTCGGCAAGCAGCTTTCTGCACGTGGCATCACATCGCCACATGTCTATATCTTAATGTGCATTAATGTGCACAGTGGAAACCGCAGTACCCGTGTAAAAGCTAATATGTACAAAGATGTACAGTGGCCAAACTAAGAGGAGTGGAGAAAGGAAACGGTCAGCAGTAAAACAAAGAACAAAACTAAACAAAAAAAACAATAGCTCTCCTAGATTAGTGGATTTGAAAACATGGCTGTAGTGCCACATGCCATTGTGGCCAGTTATTTTGACTTCCCAAACTGCATTTTCTTTAAGATGCATTAGAAATACTGCATGGAAAATGTTCACTGCAGGCAAATTCTCCATGAATAACTTACAATCTCAACAGTCAGCCTCAGCTCAGTTTAAAACAAAGGAATTCCAGTCAGCTAATCCTTTTTCATTAAAAAAGACAAACAGTGCATCCAGAAAACAATAATATCTGTATATATTATTAAGCGTTTCATTCTCTCCATATTTCTCCCTAACATTTCCTGCAGTGTCTCTACGTCTGTCCTTTACTGTGGTACCCGTCTCTCCTTCCTGCATTTCCCTGTTTGGCTCTGTCTTGCCTCTCAGCCTTCCCTCAGGCATAACATGTAGTTTTCACTCCATCCATACTTTGGGAGAAAGAAGAGAGGGGAAAGATAAGAAGTGGTGAATTTGGAGGCTTGAGTCTTGCCTAGCAAGCTGTACAGAGATGGGGAGGAGGGCTGAGGCCAGCACAGGAGGAGACCTTGCACTCATCTTTATCTGGGCATTGATGAATGACTGCCTAATGACTTGAGATTATCTGGTTGAGAGGTCATGTTAATTAAAAAAAGGGAAAAACTTCACGGTGAGAGAAGATGTGGGATGCTACATGAGAGATGAATGTCTCCTCTTCCTGGGAAATAAAACTTTCCAGCTGTTGTGGGAAGATCTTTAAAATGCTGATAATTAATCAGATGGACTGCACAGCAGGCTGCAGCCCAGTTGTCTTTCACTGCAGCAGCACTGAGTGGCAGCAGAAACTTTGATTATCAGACCCGGTAATCATACGCTAAAAATTCTTCAGGGAGATTAGTTCATAAAAATAGTAAACTGATCTTAGTGCATTATCTTACACACTATTTCTATCACACCATTAGATACAAAGGACTTGTTTTAATAATTTAAGCAGATAAGAGTTTCAGAGTCTTAATTTTAGAGAAAATAAAAAAAAAAATTGATGTTCCTACTGAAATAACATAAATGCTTGGGTTTAAAAAAAAAGTAAATTCAAATAAAGCTATCTAAAATAAAAGTTCATATATATATATATATATATATTGCACAAAATATTTATTTCTAGGATGAATTGTTTCATGTACGTGTAAGGACATTTTCTTTTCGGTTGAAATGGAGCATCAACAGGCATTTCCTTTATGATTTTACATTTTTGTCAATTAACTTTACAAGAACTTCAGTTGAATAAAATATTGTAAAATTAGTTAAAGATTTGTTCTGTCATTGATTAAAAACATTAATCACACTATGGATGTGATTAATCACGATTAATCATTATGCCTAACTTTGTAAGCATGAAATATGATAATGGACGTAGCAGGAATGGATTCCTGGGTAAGTCCCGCCTTCTGCTGCTTTCCAGCCAATTAAAATGTAAGCAATTATCTGTTGTTTTTCATAGCAGAAAACAGGTAATGTAGTCTCACAGTACTCAACAAAAACTAAGAGAAATTCACTCCACTGCACACAAACATGTTCAGAGGACAACAGAATAATATAATATATAACAGATCATATAATATATAATATTATATTTTAAATTTCTTGGTTGCCACACCCCCTTCTGGTGATGTCCTAGGCAGCTGCCCATATCAAAAACTTCCACTCTATGAATGTTTCAAAAAACTGTTTAGGAATATGTTTTATTGTCTCAAACCAATCATGTATGACAGATTCTCAGTTTTCCGTGCTTTTATTTTATTCAGGAAGGTTTAAAGGAAATCATTTTGTTTTAATAACTGCTAATTTAGAAATGTCCATCTCCATTCATTTCATATGGAACTTGTGAATATGACTGCAATGTCTGGCTTTAATCTGGTGCAGAATTATGGTGCATATTTCACGTCAATGACGTGAAAGTTGAATAAAAAGTTACATGACCGTTCAAACCGTAGACACTGTGAAATCTATTAGATGTGTATAAGATTTAGAGCCACAGGAAGACAGATCAGATTTTTTGGGGGCTGGAAAGATCAGAATTGAAAAAGTTGGATGTAGGTCACAGAAGTGGGCAGAAAATTTGGATTTAGGTTGCATTTCCCTGCTGTGTAGCCTTAGATATATACGTTGAAAATACTAACATGTTGCAAAACCAGAACAATGTATCCTCCTTACGACCCCACCTGCAATACGGCATAGACTAGTCCAGGTGTTTGGAATGTCAGACCAGAAGTACAGGGGTTGCTACTGAGCTGCTGTGTGGTTTTTACAGGCCTGATGGGGAATACTTTCAATTTGTAATGAGTTTGTGTGTTTCATCCACTCCTTTCATGAAGCAAAACTGATGCAACAATAGTCCAGCATGCCCAGCCATGACTTACTGATGATGAAAAGCCTCGGCCCCCTCTTTCTTTCTATTAACAGCATTTATCTTTTCTGACTCTCCCTCTCTCCACTACGCTCCTCTCCTGTTTTTACACGTGCTGATTTCATTTATCCCTCTTCTCTCCCACCTCCCTCTGTGATGATAGTTTCCCTGTGGTAAAGTATTGTCAGACTTTGATCAAAAACCTGCAGCTCTTATTCACTCTGCTTTTCTCAGACTTTCTCTGCGGTTGCACTAATGCTCTGTGGACTTAATGACTACTGTGGGCCATGTCTGATTGAGCGCCACGCAACCTGCTCAGTCTGTCAGAGACGATTGATCACGCACCAATTCTGCGTGGAAAGGTGATGCAAGAGCAAAATGCTGACTCTGTGCTTTGAGGATGAGCGAGGTAACAATTAGTGCTCGTTTATTGTGTTAATGGGAGATGATGTAGCAGTTTATCATCACTCTCTCTAACCAGCTACTCACTTCGTTTAGCGTCTAATATTTTCACAAAGGTTTCTATATCTCTTCTCTACAAGTAATGTTTATTCACTGTATAGTAGGTTGTCTAGTGGTTCAACCAAGTGAATTATTTGACAGCACCAGTGCAAGCCTATTTCACTGTATTTTTACACACAGTAATATATATATATATATATATTTTTTTTTTTTTTTTTTTTTCAGGCTTATAGTATATATAGGATTATAGTCTACCTATTCTCAGAACATTGCAAGTTTTCAGATTTCATCAAAAAAATGTCCTGGTTATTTATTTGGTGAAAATTTTCTCTTTTTATTTTTTATTTGAACTTACTCAACACACGGGGACACAGGAAACCACAACATCACAAAGAATAAAACTGGAACTCCCCATACTTGATTCTTCAAACAAAGATGCTAAGCTTATTGATGCCCAGGATGAGAATGAAGTATATTAAGTAAAACCTCCCAGGTTATTGAAAGAGTGGGAACAAACATACTGATATGGATGATGCATAACTGACCACAAAAGGAAAAAGTTTAATCATATCATAAAAACACGGCTGCACTTGATGCTATATGAAAGTATGTTTAAGATTAGTTATCTATGCGGCGGTTGTGCAAATAACACCAATAGGAGCAACTAGAACCTTTCCACTTTTTTCCGTGGAAGGTGACGACAATTTATTCAAGGAAAATCCATCTAAGCTCAGATTTTTTCATAGCATGTATCTAAACTATTCTGAAGAAAATGTAGCTTGAGAGACAGGAACAAACCAAGCACAATGCTGCTTGGCACTAGATTAGCTTTGCCGCAGTAGTTAGCTCAATTTAACTGTTAGCAAAATGCTGGCTCTATTTAAACCAAATTAGATAAAATTACCTTAAAACAGCTTGAAGAGAGTTAACAGTGGAAACCTGCCAACTTATGACACAGAAAAAACGTGCCAAAATGCTTAGTTGGACCTAGCAATGCCTTAGAGGCAGATCCTGATCGGATCTGCTGTTTTCAACCTTCCAAGCTTCAGCCTCACTCAGCTCCTTCAGACTAACCAGAAACAATTAGCAAACACGTAGTGGAACTGTGAATTAGCTGAGTTCATTGTAAGAGATACTTCTCACTGCAACACTGGCAAACATATTGTTAAAGGGTTAACAAAGGAGCTTGTTGTGATGACTTTCTGAAGGCAGTGTCCGAACAAGTTTTTAAAGAGACAAGAGTCCCAATTTCATTTCAAGATGGATGGATGGATGGATGGATGGATGGATGGATGGATGGATGGATGGATGGATGGATGGATGGATGGATGGATGGATGGATGGATGGATGGATGGATGGATGGATGGATGGATGGATGGATGGATGGATGGATGGATGGATGGATGGATGGATGGAGATGTTAAATTGTAAATTTTTAAGTCATATTTGTTATGTAAGATGTAACCAGGATAATTTTTCCATTTTGTTAGATTCAGTTTTATTTATTTTATTTTCCATTTTGTTAGATTTAATTTATTTTATTTATAGATTTAATTAAAAATAAAAATCCTCCTTTCCTAAATTCAGTACAACTAAACCAAGCGAGAACAAAACTGTTCTCGCGCGGTTTTAAAGTCATGTGACAGCTGCACGTCATCGTCCTAAATTGACAGCTGCTGCTTATATGGCTGCTGATCGGCACCCTAGGTAGGAAACACTGTCAGACTCTGATATGCAGGTAGGCTTCTGGTCTGTTTTCAAAGCAGATATCTAATGTCTATTGTGCATCCCTCAATCGTGTACCTTTTAACTTGCAGACGTGTGAATGTTCGACCAAACGTTGTAGTGATCACAGTTTGTCAAGTGGGAATTGGTGAGTGTTGTGTTCGGGAGCTAGCATGGAGCTACTACTGGACTTAAATGTCCAGTAGTATCTGGATACTACTGTTCAGATACTGTGTATCTGAACATATTGGATTCAGCATATGGCACAATCCAAGATGGAGAAGAGCTCTTCGCAAATTTCATGGATACTTTCCAAGATGCAGGGGAGAAGCCATCTTCATATCTCCAGCGGCTGCAGGTAGCATTAAACTAAGCCCTGAAACGAGGTGGTGTTTTAGCTAAGGATGTAAACCGGCACCTCATAAGCTGGGTTGTTGGGACAATACTTTGATTGCTGAACTCCAATTAAAACAAAAGAAATTGGTCCCACCTAGTTTCTCTGAACTGCTAATACTTCTACGTACTGAAGAGGACAGGGAGGCAGCTAAAACTTCCTGGATGAGACATCTGTGGTCCACCAAACAAAAAATCAATCACGCATAATTGGCTTGTGTTGACACAGGTGATGGTGGAGCAGTTGCTGCTTTAACCAAATTGACTCAGCAGCTTGCAGAACAACTGGCAGATGTACTGCGGCAGCTGGCTAAGCTAACATCCACCACCACCCAGCCCAGGACTACATCTCAACCTAAGGTAACATACAGTAAGCAGTGTGTAAAAGGGGGCAATACAGTGACATCTCGACAGTCCCCACCAGTCTATGTTAAACCTGGTTATTGTTTCAGGTGTGGTGAAAATGGTCATATTAAGCCACAATGTAATAATGAACCAAGTCCTGCTCTTGTTGCCAGAAAAAGGAAGTTTGCTCAGCGACAGCAGAACGTCTTTCAGAAGAAGTTAAACTAGGCATGGTTCCTGTTGCGGGACAAACCGGAACCAGTCCCAGCCAAACCAGTTCCCTTAATAAAGAAGACTGAAATGTGCAAAACTGCAAGCCCAAGCTAAAAAACTACCCACTCAACTCACTTTGATCCAAAGGCTTGATTGGATCAAAGTGTACTGCTGTTGTTGACATTTCTGGTCATGTGTGTAACTACCTTTTAGACACTGGTTCACAGGTGACAACTATTCCAGTTTCTTTCTATAATGATAATCTAAGCAACCAACCTGTAATGCCTCTGGATAATTTGTTACAGGTTGAAGGTGCTGCTGGACAGTCTGTTCCGTATCTGGGATACGTGGAGCTGGTCATCACATTCCCCGAAGACTTCATGGGAGTAAATGCAGAGGTACCAACTCTCGATCTTGTGGTCCCAGATACTAGTCCTGATAGGTCATCTAATGTACTTGTTGGCATGAACACACTGGAGCCATTGTATGAACAACATCCTAGCAGTGACAAAGTACATTTTCAACCCTTGGCCCAAGGGTATCGAGCGGTCCTGAAGCTGCTACAGTTAAGGCACCAGCAAAATCAATCAGGAAATGCAGGAACTGTCAGGCTGTTAAGCACCACTCCAGTCCTTATGTCACCTGGCCAAACCATTGTCTTGGAGGGTTCTGTTAAAATCACCCCTCTACTGTATCTGCAGATAGAACATTGTTGCCATTGTTGAACACCCTAGCTCACCTTTACCAGGGGGTTTGTGTGTTCAGAGTTGTCTAATTACACTGCCACAGCATCCATCATATAAAGTCCCAGTGATAATGAAGAATGAATCGGAGCAAGAGGTGTCCATATCACCTTTAACCATTATTGCAGACATTGGGTCAGCACCTACTGTTTTGTCACAGCAAATCACATCTCAAACCTCACAACAAACCACTTTGGAGTTTAACTTTGGAGACTCTCTCATTCCACCTGAGTGGAAAGAACATATCAACAAAATGAACAGCATGCCTGAAGTATTTTCTCATCATGACATGGATTTTGGCTGTACAGATGCAGTTGAACATACCATTAAACTTGATGAAACGCATTTTAAACACAGAGCAAGGCCAATCCATCCCCAAGATCTGGAGGCAGCCCGTGAACATCTTGGGGACCTACTTGAAGCTGGCATCATAAGAGAGTCCAAATCGCCATTCTCCTCTCCAACAGTTGTTGTTCGGAAACGTAATGGTCCCGTCCGGCTATGCATAGATTACAGGAAACTAAATCTTCAAACTATCAAAGATGCATATGCCCTTCCTAATTTGGAAAAATAGTTGTGTGCTTTGACCGAGTCCAAATGGTTCACTGTGTTGGATTTAAAATCTGGCTATTATCAAATAGAGATGGCAGAAGAAGATGAGGCTAAAACAGCAGCTTTTGAACTTCCCTTGGATTTTGGGAGTGGAACAGGATGCCGCAAGGAATCATAAATGCACCTAGCACATTTCAGCGGCTAATGGAGAGGTGCATGGGAGATCTGTATCTTAAAGAAGTCCTTGTCTTCCTTGATATCATCATCTTTTCTGCCACTCTGGAAGAACATGAACGGCTGCTGCGTGTGCTCTCCCGGTTGCAGCAGTTTGGACTAAAGCTTTCTCCAGAGAAATGTAAGTTCTTTCAGTTTTCTGTATGTTATTTGGGGCACATTGTCTCTGAAAAAGGAGTTGAAACTGATCCAGAAAAGATTGATTCTTTAAAATTCTGGCCAGTCCCCCGCAACCTTAAAGAGTTGCGATCTTTTCTGGGTTTTGCTGGATATTACAGAAGATTTATTAAAGACTATGCTGCTATCGTCAAACCGCTTAATGAGTTAACCCGTGGTTATCTTCCTGCCCGCAGTCCTGCAAAGCTGAAGAAACCATAAGGAAAGTACTCGGATCCAAAGCAATCCTTTGGAGATAAATGGACTAGCCATCAGCAGATTGCCTTTGAAACAGTCATTTCCAAATTGACTACAGCACCTGTTCTTGGGTTTGCAAATCCACAACTGCCATACATTCTACATACTGATGCCAGTACAAATGGGTTGGGAGCAGTTCTGTACCAGGTCTGTCTGTCAGTGAGTCAAAATATCCTGCTCATAAACTCGAGTTTTTAGCCCTGAAGTGGAGTGTTACTGAGAAGTTCCATGATTACCTCTATGGGACTAACTTCACAGTTGTTGCAGATAGCAACCCTCTCACTTATGTTCTTACTTCAGCCAAGCTGGATGCTACAGGTCACCGGTGGTTAGCAGCACTGTCCTCTTTTTCATTCAAACTGCAGTACCGTGCTGGAAAACAGAATTTTGATGCTGATGCTCTGTCCTGATGCTCACATGAAGATACTTCTAGTGATCAGCACTGCAGAGAGAAGGAGCTCATTCAGCATCTGACCAGTCAGTTGGGTAATGGTGAAAAAACACATGATATTTGCCCTGAAATTGCGGATGCCATCTGTCAGAGCTGTATAATCCGAACACAGAACCAAACTGAACTAAGTCGATCTGTCGCACTGGTTGAGTTTCTATCTGTCTCTATTAACTCCATCCCTGACAGTTTCATCAATGAAGAGTTGCATGGCTTGAGTTGCATGGCTTGCCTCTAATCCCTTCTCTATCTCAGGTCGATCTCCAAGAAGAGCAACAAACTGACCCTGCTATTCATGAGGTCATTCATCAGCTGGAGACTGGTGAGAAGGTCCTTCCATTGGTTCGAGATGAGCTACCTGTCCTTCCTTTGCTCCTGAGAGTGGAACAGGTTAGAGTTGGTGGATGGAATCTTATATCGGATAAGACATAATGGAGATAAACTTACCTACCAGTTAATCCTACCGCCCAAGTTACAACCAGCTGTTTTAAAGATCTTGCACCGTGATATGGGGCATATGGGCATTGAAATGACAATTGATCTGGTTTGCCAACGCTTCTTTTGGCCCAAAATGACACTAGAGGTGGAAACCTGTGGTCGTTGTGTAAGGCGCAAAGCTCAAATGGAAAAAGCAGCTCCATTAATAAATATTCAAACAAACAGACCACTTGAACTATGTATGGACTTTTTAACCATTGAACCTGACAGCAGTAATACTAAGGACATTCTCGTTCTCACTGATCACTTCACCAAATTTGCAGTTGCCATTCCTACCCCCAACCAGAAGGCAAAGACAGTTGCAAAGTACCTCTGGAATGAATTTATGGTTGAATTTATGGAATTCCAGAGCTTATACATTCAGACCAGGGTACAGATTTCGAGTCCAAGCTCATTAAAGAGCTCTGTGAAGTTGTAGGCATGAAGAAAAGTCAAACTACCCCGTACCACCCACGAGGGAATCCAGTCGAGCGCTTCAACCGCACTCTGTTCAATATGCATGGAACCCTGGAGATGAAACAAAAGTCAAAATGGCGAGAATATGTCAAACCTTTAGTACATGCATACAACTGTAAAAGAAATGAGGTGACAGGGTTCACACCTTATGAACTCTTGTTTGGTCGCTGTCCTCGTCTTCCTGTTGATTTGGCTTTTGGTTTACCTGTCGGAGAACAATCATCCATCTCTCATTCAGAGTATGTCAAGAATCTGCAATCCAGCTTGAAAGAAAGCTACAAACTAGGTTTTGATCAGAAAATTACACCATGCAGTTTGGAGATCGAATACTGGTTCCCAACATCCGCCTGAGGGGTAAGCACAAGCTGGCAGATAGATGGGAACCAGGTGTGTACAAAGTTGTTGACCGGGCTGAAAATTTACCAGTTTACACTGTACAACCTGAACACAAAGGAGGACCAACCCGTACTTTACATAGAGACCTGTTGCTTCCTTGTGGTTTCCTGCCAGTTTGCTCCACAGAAGATCCCTCCATCTCCAGGCATAGAACTGTTGACTAACCTGTATATATTGTAAATATTAATACAATTCACTAATTTTGCACCACCTGGTTGTCTCTGTGTTTTACAATTTGCCACTTCCTCCAGTAGATGAACCTAGTTTAAGAATTATTCAGATGTGGATCTAATTTGGATTATTTTCTCAATTATACTAATATTCCTAGATGTAATATAGGTTACAAAAGCATTTATATAAGAACTGAAGTTAACATAGTAACTTGATTGTGCTACAAAATGGGACGATGTGGCTGGAAACACATACCGCCCCTTTAAAATGAGTCATCACACCAAGACATAAACTAAACCACAACAGTTCTAGACTAGTCCTAACTATTGTGAGACTTTGACAGATTCAGGCTTCAGCAGAGTGTTAATTTATGTGTAATGAGGTTAAGATCATAGCATATTATAAGTTAGATACTGGAGATGTAAAAAATACTACTTACTCTGGTCCCATCCAGTGCTTCAGCGTAATGATTAGTAAATTATATTGCATCATCAAAATTATTACCAGTGCCTCAGCTTTCGATGCTTCATGTCTGGGGAGGGGCTCTGAAACTCTGCTATATGTCTGACATAATTCAAGTCCTGGTACTGAGTTCTGGTCTGCTGCTAAATGTGTTCTGTAAGCACAGATGGAAAACGGACGATAACAAATAACTGCATTTGATATGTTTGTCTGCAAATGTGCAAAATATATCAATCTGTAAAAGCAAAATTGGATCAATCATTGTCCAGAAGCTCAAATCGATCCGAGGCTCTTTTTGTCATGATGACAGACCAAAGCCTCTCTCACAAATGAATTGCCCTTCTTTGAGTTTTCACTTCACATTCTCTCTTTTTGTCCATTTTTTCTGCTTTTAGAAAAAGCAGAGCTGACAGTGAGCCCCAAACATTGCAAGAATGAATTTAATAAGTTTGATATATTTTATAGCGAATGGTGTGTATGACCATTCACTATAGCACATCCCAGAAATATTAAGAAAATCACATCTGAAAAGAGAGGAAACAAACAAGTTGGCAGTTCTTTTCAGCAGAACATCTGCAGACAGAAGGCAGAAGTCTAAGTTGAGTAGAAATACCTGGATCAAATTATTACCATAAATCTGAGAGGTTTCAACAACTAGTTTTCATTTGGATTCAATCAGTCCGTTTAGGCCAATGGTTAGTGTTCCTTCTCAAGAACAAATAGAAAGTCAGATTTTTTTTTCCTTGTGAACATTTCTACAGCTGGTTGATTTGTACTATTGAATCCATCCATCCATCCATCCATCCATCCATCCATCCATCCATCCATCCATCCATCCATCCATCCATCCATTTTCTTCCGCTTATCCGGGGTCGGGTCGCGGGGGCAGCAGCTTCAGAAGGGAGGCCCAGACTTCCCTCTCCCCAGCCACTTCTTCCAGCTCCTCCGGGGGAATCCCAAGGCGTTCCCAGGCCAGCCGAGAGACGTAATCCCTCCAGCGTGTCCTGGGTCTTCCCCGAGGCCTCCTCCCGGTGGGACGTGCCCGGAACACCTCACCAGGGAGGCGTCCAGGAGGCATCCTTAATAGATGCCTGAGCCTCAACTGGCTCCTCTCGACGTGGAGGAGCAGCGGCTCTACTCTGAGTCCCTCCCGGATGACCGAGCTTCTCACCCTCTCTCTAAGGGAGAGCCCAGCCACCCTGCGGAGGAAACCCATTTCGGCCGCTTGTACCGGTGATCTCGTTCTTTCGGTCATGACCCAAAGCTCATGACCATAGATGAGGGTGGGAACGTAGATCGACCGGTAAATCGAGAGCTTCGCTTTTTGGCTCAGCTCTCTCTTCACCACGACGGACCGGTACAGCGCCCGCTTCACAGTAGACGCTGCCCCAATCCGCCTGTCGATCTCCCGTTCCCTTCTTCCCTCATTCGTGAACAAGATCCCCAGATACTTAAACTCCTCCACTTGAGGCAGGACGACCCCCCTGACCCGGAGAAGGCACTCTACCCTTTTCCGGCTCAAGACCATGGCCTCGGATTTGGAGGCACTGAGCCTCATCCCGGCCGCTTCACACTCGGCCGCAAACCGGTCCAGTGAGAGCTGCAGATCACGTTCCGATGAAGCCAACAGGACCACATCATCCGCAAAAAGCAGAGATGCGATCCTAAGGCCACCAAAACGGATCCCCTCAACACCTCGGCTGCGCCTAGAAATTCTGTCCATAAAAGTAATGAACAGAATCGGTGACAAAGGGCAGCCTTGGCGGAGTCCAACTCTCACCGGAAACGAGCCCGACTTACTGTCGGCAATGCGGACCAGACTCTGACACCGGTCATACAGGGACCTGACAGCCCGTATCAAAGGGCCCGGTACCCCATAATCCCGGAGTACCCCCCACAGGGCCCCACTGGGCCCCCCGAGGGACACGGTCGAACGCCTTCTCCAAGTCCACAAAACACATGTAGACTGGTTGGGCGAACTCCCATGCACCCTCCAGGACCCTGCTGAGGGTGTAGAGCTGGTCCAGTGTTCCACGACCAGGACGAAAACCACACTGCTCTTCCTGAATCCAAGGTTCGACTATCCGACGGACCCTCCTCTCCAGGACCCCTGAATAGACCTTACCAGGGAGGCTTAAGAGTGTGATCCCCCTGTAATTGGAGCACACCCTCCGGTCCCCCTTTTTAAACACGGGGACCACCACCCCAGTCTGCCAGTCCAGGGGAACTCCCCCCGATGTCCGTGCGATATTGCAGAGTCGCGTTAGCCAACACAACCCCGCAACATCCAGAGCCTTAAGGAACTCCGGGCGGATCTCATCCACCCCAGGGCCCTGCCACCGAGGAGCTTTTTAACCACCTCGGCGACCTCGTCCCCAGAGATTGGAGAGCCCAGCCCAGAGTCCCCATGCTCAGCTTCCTCAACAGAAGGCATGTTGGTGGGAGGTCTTCGAAGTATTCTGCCCACCGGCCCACAACGTCCCGAGTTGAGGTCAGCAGCGCACCATCCCCACTATAAACAGTGTTGGTGCTGCACTGCTTCCCCCTCCTGAGACGCCAGATGGTGGACCAGAATCGCCTTGAAGCCGTACGGAAGTCTGTCTCCATGGCCTCTCCAAACTCCTCCCACGCCCGAGTTTTTGCCTCAGCGACAACCCGAGCCGCATGCCGTTTCGCCCGCCGGTACCTATCAGCTGCTTCTGGAGTCCCACAGGCCAAAAAGGCCCGGTAGGACTCCTTCTTCAGCTTGACAGCATCCCTCACCGAAGGTGTCCACCAACGGGTTCGAGGGTTGCCGCCGCGACAGGCACCAACAACCTTGCGGCCGCAGCTCCGATAGGCCGCCTCGGCAATGGAGGTACGGAACATGGTCCACTCAGACTCAATGTCTGTACTATTGAATCATTTTGATGAATTCAGTGGGGAAATTTCTGCTATTAACTGCACATTAATTAAGTCCACAGGAACCAAGTGGTTCAAAAAAAGCTACAGAGAACAATGATGTGCAGTCTCTGGCAATGCATGAGAACATTTTGGGAGCCCTTTGCAAAGAAGACATTCATGTGTAAACAAGTGAGTAGAGACAATAAAAGAGGTTTTACAGCGCATTCACACCAAATCTGTTTAGTCCAAACTCTACAAAGTCCAGTGCGTTTGGGGAAGTGTGAATGACCAACCAAACTCTGATGTGGACTTAAAAAGTGAACTCTGGTCCACCTATAAACCTTGGCCTCGGTTCAGGTGAAGTGAACTCTGGTGCTTTTTGAATGCGTTTTTGAATGCCAAGCGGACTGGAGAATATTCCAAAAGCCACAAACAGACAATAGCGCAGGGCATTCTGGGTAAACACAATCAAAGCAAATGTCTAGTTCTAGCAAAAGAAGTGACTTGTGGTCCTTTGCCGAAGATGACTGCTGAAGTCTGATGGCATTTCATTTAGTTTGGATTTTGTGAAGGAAGTTGCGCTCCGTGTCTTCTTCAGAGGTTCTTAAAAGCTGTTTCCTTCAGTAGTTCTTGGTGCAGCTCCACCACAGGGATGGGGAAACAGGTTTTTCAAAGAGTTTGGTTGGTTTGACACAGTGTAGTGTTAAAGTGAACCGCACTAGCTGAAAACATAACTATTTTGCAATTCTCCAATTAAACCAAGTCTACCAGACTTTCAGGTATAAGAACAACCTAAATGGACAACTAGAACTAATACAAATATCTTGTTTAAAAAAATAAAAAACTCCAGACAAACGGATCCTAACAGGAAGGCAGCATTATTATTTTAGGTCAGTTCATTATTCCCATCTGCATGACATACACAAACAACCAAGAAGACCAAAATGCTTCTTTTTCCCCAACTGGGTTCTTGTGAACTTACACCCTTTCACATATCAGGTATGGGTTCCATGCATGAATGCACGTGTCTGTGTGTGTGTGTGAGAGAGAGGTTGCTGCTCCCAGGTGAAAAAAAAGTATACTTAAGTATATTTCAAACATACTTACATTTGTGAAAGTACACTTTAAGTATACTAAGTATTAAGTGTACTACCTAGAAATATAACTGAAGTATATTAAAAATACACTTGTACCAATTTCAAAATTATAACTTTAAACACACTTAAACATAATTGTACCAAAATACACTTTTAATATATTAAATAAAAGTATACTTTAAGTGAACAAAATATATATTTGCCCAAGTGTAAATATACACTTGCTAAAGTATATTTAAAATATATTTAGAATATATTTTGTGTATATTTTAAAATATATAATAGAATTTTTTTTAATTCACTTAACACCATTTTAAATTATTAATTTCACTGTTTTAAATTACATCTCGGTGTAAATTTTAGGCTAATAAAGTATGCTTTTTCTTAGCTTTCTTTATTTAACCAGGTGAACCCCGTTGAGATCCAGATCTCATTTTCAAGAGGGACCTGGCCAGAAGTCTGCAACACACAGCAACCTGATTACAAAATCAAACTAATTAATACATATGCAGAAGTATGTCTTTTAGGTGCCTTAATAATCTTTTACTATTTTTGTTAAAAGAATAAACACTACATTGTTATAATCATGATGTAATGTTGTTTAAGAAAGTACCCAATAAATGTTCAGATGTGTGATGTAAAACCTTATAATCAACGGCATTAGCTCCAGTTCATACTCCAGACCAGATGGTGGCGGTATTGCACACTTTCATTTATTTAAAAAACGCCACAAAGAGAAGAAAAAACTTGAACGCAGGGAAGATAACAGACGCTGTTCAAATTCGCCATTTTTACTCGCATAATATTGCCTTAAAAGTAGAGAGGGCCTTGATAATAGTTACTAATTTTGGTCAATTCAAGCTGGTGACGTCATAGTCCGAGTTAGACGACAACACAACGGGACAACAACCGATGGAAATGAAATGTGTGTCACAAAAGGAGCTCGGAGGGATGAAGGCTGCTAAGTGTTGCTAGCTGGTGGTAAGTTTGCTTATTAATTATCTTCATTTAATTATAAACAGTGCAGAAAAGATATATAACTTACGTTGGTTTCATAAATAATTATTGAATCAATTTCATTGTGACTTGTATGATTATTACAATAGCAATCATTCAGCTTCATGTTATAACTGCATGGAGGCTGTTTGTTGCGACTTATACTTTAATTCATAAACTTAACCTGGTTTTAATTAAGCTCCATAAGACAAAGAGACTTTGATATTGTGAGGTTGTTGTTGTTCTAACTCGTTCATCAATGATTTTATCTTCAACATATGTTTGCAGTCTAACTAAGCAAATGAAGATGAAATATGAAGCCAGAGAAATCAGGTGTTAGGAAACCTAAAGACTTTCCTGTCTCAGGAGAAGCTCTGACTCCACCAGATCACCAACCAGCTCTGAGGATGAACCTCGTCTTCATAATATAAGTTTTTTTTTTGTTTGTTTTTTTTTTAATGAGGAGCTAGCTACATTTTTAACAACAAAAACTGCTGTGTTACCAACACCAAGTGCTTAATAAACAAGATTTGATTTAAAGGTAACTGGAAAGAATTTGTCCCCTTGTTAATCTAACATTTCTATTTCATTCATTTTATTTGTTGTTGGCTTTCAAGGCCCTGTGATGGACTGGTGACCTGTCCAGGGTGAACCCTGCCTCTCATCTGATGGCTGCTGGAGATGGGCACCACCAGCCCTCCTCACCATCCTGCAAGGATCAGTGTGTTCAGATCATGGATGGAAGGCTTTTAAGTAGAGGTGTGCTGATCGATCGGCCACCGATCATAATCGGCCGATTTCTGTGAAAAGGTGTATGATCGGTGATCGCCAATCACGGTCTCTTGGTGCCGATCACACAAACCGATCACCTGCATCTCATTTCGCAGCCTGCCTGTGCAGCTGGTCTCCTCTTTCCTTCACACTGCGCAAACGCGCAGCAACAAATCCTAAGCGATGTGGAACTATAACGCACTGAGTGAATGGGGAAGTTTGCGTGTTGCGGCGGAAAATTGAAGCACGTGGGTCAAAATGCAGCAACACGACGAACCTAATATGGGATAAAAACAATGCCATACTTGATGGAGTTTGGCTACATCGAGGCTCACTGCAGTAAAAAAGACATATGGAGGATCACAGCTACAAACACACGGATTAGCATTACGGTAAGAAAGCTAAACAAATAACCTGGACAATTATTTAAGTCTTTGAGCTGCGATGTAAGACGCTGGTTCTGCTTTCGCTGTTAAACCGCTGCTACGTAATATTTGTAGTAATGTAGTAATATTTCACAGACGGAGCGCCGCTTCTGCTCCACCTGGTAGTGACTCTCACACCGAACGTCTGCTTAAAGCTGCAGCATCTAACCTAAAAAAATTAATTTTACACACGTATTAAAACTTTCGCTGTCCTAACATGAGACAAATAATCTCTAAAAAAAAATAATCGATCTCCTCCCTGTTCTGCATAATTACTCCACTTAGTCAGAAACCGCCAATCAGAACTAGCAGTAATCAGCTAGCCGCCATTCTATCAGGAAGTTTTCATTCAGTAACTCAGGATTGTTTATTGTAATGGATCCTGTATTTGCTTTTGAATGTTAAGTTTTAGACTTTAATTTCTTTGGCAATGTTGAGAGGTTGAGAGGTAAAAACAAGTTTTTGTCTAAATTAAGGTGCATTTATGGTTCCTTTTTCCACATAATGTAAAAGGTAGGGCTTATGATTAAAAATAAAATAATTATGTGATCGGTGTCGGTGATCGGCCCTCATGGGTGATCGGAATCGGCAGGAAAAAACCTGATAGGCACATCTCTACTTTTAAGGTAGTTTGTCTCCTTAAGTCTACACTTAAAACAGCTTCATAGTTAATGCCAACATTAACTGATTCTATGACATTCCTGACTATTTTTTTTCTACTTCTAACATTAACAGGCAAAGAAGAAACCCAGAAATGTTTTTCCACCCCAGGCATCCGGTCCCAATCATCATCAGTTCCGATGATGTCACATACATGGCGAGTCCACAACGTCTTGAAATTGTAAGTATTATCTTTTTATTTGCCATTTTTCTGTTCTCTTTAAAATACAAATAATTGCTCTATTGTTCTTTTTTGTAGGTTTCTGTAAGGTGCAGTGAATGGAAATGTTCTGTCGTTGATCCTCACTCATGTTATTAACATAACAACAGTGTCATGAAGTGTCATTCAGTAAATAATGACAATTTTAATGAGAATTTGCTTTAAAAGTTGGATGAAAGGTTTTATGTTATGTATATGACAGTGTCATGTCAGTCTCATGCACACCCCATCAAATAAAGTGTTACCAAAATGGTAATATATTGAAAGCACAATGTAATTATAATTTTTGTTCTTTAAAGTAATAACTTCCATGTTTTATTGTCACACTTAAATTTTCATGTTCATGTGCTCACTTTTGATGTGTAAACTGATAATTTATGTAAAGTTCATAAAGTTGTGAGTAAAATTGGACAATTTTAAAATGTCGGTAATAAAACTAAATATTTGAATTACCTTGAACATCTTGTGTAATTAATCTTTCCATGTAATTGTAGTGTAGTTATGCATATAATGTACAAAATAGGAAAATAGGAATAAAGATTTTTATGAGTAATTAAAATTGTACTTTATTAGCAATAGCAGTAAATAAAAACTAAAAATTAAGTGTAATTTAAATACATTACTAATATATTAGCAGTATATTAAAAGTATATTTTTAATTTAATTCTGACAGAATTAGTACACTCAAAATATATAAATAGTACGTAAAAAAGTATACTAAGTACAACTTGAAGTTGTTCCAGAAAAGTATGTTTAAGTATACTAAAAATTGTAATTTAATACTATTCAAATATACTAAGCACAAAAAAAGTTGTTCCAAAATAGTACAGTTTAAGTACATCAATCAAAGTATTTTAAAGTATGTTAAAATTTAGTATACTAAAGTATACTTTCTTTTTTCTAGGGCTGACCTACCCCAAGGTTGTACTTATTCTTTCTGAGATGCATTTTCTGCTCACCACTATACTGGTTATCTGACTCAGTCTAGCCTTTCTGCCAGTAAGAGTCAGTCTGGCCATTTTCCTCTGACCTCCCTCATCAATCAAACATTACAGCCTTCTGTATGCTTTTCTTTTTTTCCCCTTCTTCACCAGTCTGAGTAAACTGTTGTTGTGGAAAATCCCCGGAGAAGCACTTTATCAGAGAAACACTCAACTCACCCCATCTGGCTTTAACAATCATGCCACGCTCAAAGTCGTTGAGGTCAGATTTTTTCCTTTTATTTATTTTTTCCTCCATTCTGATGTGAAGTGGAGCTTCTGACCTGTATCTGCATGAATAAATGCGCTGCACAGCTGCCACATGATTGGATGGCTGCATGAATAATCAGGCGCACGATGAAGCTGATAAACTGCTTGGTGAGTGCATTTCACTGATATAAATGGAAATGTAAAAACAAACATTTGTATGCATTAGGACTAACACGCTGCACTTCCAATTGTTTTCATTAAATTATTTGCTGTTCAAAATGGATTTTCTCCCAAGGGAAAAATAAATTACATTAGATGAATTTTTAATTTTTCTAATTTATATCAAGATCAACAATCTAATCTTTATATGCAATAGCTCATTAACAAATGTTATAGCATCAGTTTTAAGACATATCTCTTTTGAGAGGGTCGCAAAATGAAAAACGTTAATCATTTTTAAATGTCATGGTGTGACTAAAGGTGTGTCCATGTGTTTTTGTGCCAATAATGACAGCAGTGCAATCCCAGATGGGGAAAGAAAGAAAATGAATAAGAAGGCTACGAAGAAGAGAGAGCACAGATGATGGAAATAAGTGAGGTTGCCCCCCTACAGAGGAAATCAGCCACAGGAATGCCAGCCTCAGGTCGGTGTAGTGACATCTGGCAGAGATGTTCAGAAGAAAAAATGTTTTAAAGTTAAGTCAACTCTCTAATGACTCAATTAAGCAGTGCCTTCACAAAACATTCTTTTCATGAACCAAGAAATACAAAGCCCCTTTAGGAAGGCTGCCTGTGGCCATTCATAAATTATAAGTGGAGACGACCGAATTGTGAACAGTTGTGTGTTTTCAGAAATGAAGCAGCATGGTATGAAAAAGAGGGGGGGGGGGGGAGGGTGACGATGACCTCAGCACTACACATGCTATCTGTCAGAAACCCCTCCCTGACATTCTTCTTAAAACTATAATGGTGGACGAAGTCAACATAGCCCTCCTGTTAGCATCCTGGCTAAAGGCTTCCATTTTAAATAAGTGACAGGGACTCATGGCTCTTGGAAGAAAACCACGTCTTCTGGATATGTTCAATTCAAAGAACTGTTCAAATTACTTGTTTTTGAAATTAAATTTTTTTCTAAGGACCTGGTTTAATTATTATATTTATGAATTAAATATAATAATAAGAGCTACTGCAGTGTGTGCAGAGCATTGTAAGTAAACAAGGAATGGCTATCACTAACTGAGTCTTCAGTCCAGTCCATCAGGGTGAAGAACTGTTCAAAAGAATCAGATCGTTCATGAACGTCACCTTAGTAATTTAAATGATATCTCTCACCGTGTTACTATTGTCATCTGAAATTATTTCTGAGTCTTGTTCAAGCTTCTAAATTCAGACTGATCACACAATCCCTGTATGTCATCACTACATCAACCAGGTTGTTCTTAGACAAGTCAGCTGTTGTGTGGATGTGAGAACATTGCTTGACTCCTGATCAGGTTTTTGTGCCCCTGAGACAGAGTTCCATTGATTTTGAGTATCAGCCGATTCCGAGTCTCTTTTTGATACTTCAAATATACATTTAAAAAATGAAGAGCTAAGAAACAGATCCAGGAAGTCCCTTATTTTTATTTTATCCACCTTAGTTTTAAGTTTTCTTCCAGCATCTTTTTCAACATCTAATTAAACAGGAAAAAAAAAAATGTTCTGCTGTGAGTTCATTAAGCCTTACATAACTCAGAATTAAAATCTGCTCTCATATTCAAAGTAAAATATTGGAAACAAGTCATCACCTGCCAAATTTCTGAATAAATCAAACAGAAAGTACGGAATAATAATCATGTCTTTTTTCTGGTGTAGTAAACATCTGGTTTAATATCTGGTATTTTATTTTCATATGTTCTGTCCTGCCATGAGAGACACAGAGAAGATGCCTGCCATATAAGCCAGCAGTTTAACTCTACAAGAAGAATATCTCAAGATGAAGTCCTAAATAAGTGATTAGCTTTATCAAATCAAGGGTACATCTAGTATCAAATTGCCACATTCCTATAATAGCAACCTGTGTTTGTATGAACCTTTTGGATTATTTGTGTACTGATGTGTGGATGGGTTGATGTGTGAGCGTAGGTGAATGTGTGAGTACTGTATTCTGAACCTGGAGGTTCAAACTTGTTAGAATGGCGAGAATCGTAGAAACTCTACAACACTCGACACCCAGGAGCAGCAAAGGGCCGGTTGACATGGCTCCAGAAGGTCACTGCAACCCCAGGCAGAGAAAAGCAGGGCACTGTCCCAGGGCAGTCAAACGCCTCACACAGAGATAGGTCACCAGTAAAGCACAGGACCAGCAGCCCCCAGGCTAAAGAACCACAGGGTCCAGAACCCCTTGACTTGGTCACTGCACCAGCTAGCTAAAACCTGCAGTAGCTAGAACTTTGGTGGACCGTTCCACTTGGGGAGCTATTCCCAAGAGGAAGGGGTTAATGGCATTAGTTGTACCCGCTTAGGTTAGTAATAATAATAATAATAATAATAATAATCAATTTAATTTGTACCGCCCTTTTCATTAGCAAAAATCTCAAAGTGCTAAAAGTTTCCCTACACAGGGTTCATGAATTTCCCCAAAGTAAAATTCAAGAACCTTTCACGCATTTTCAAGGAAAGTTTCAAACCTTTTCAGTACCACACAAAACAAGACAAAAGCAATAATAAACAAAAAATACCGTTTCAATTCACTATTATACGATATTTGATTGATTGATTGGTTGGTTTATTACTACTATTTACAATGTCTTGTAATAGTACAGCAAGAACAAGGTAAACTAAAAGATAACAAAATGTTCTGTTTGTGAAATATCTGTCTCACACTCTAAACCTGACTGGTGGATAAAAACAGATATTCTTGTGAGAATCCCCTTGTGTGACTCTGGGGATTCATTCACACCAGCCCTGTTTAGTTTGCTTTAATCCAACTTTAGCCTGTTTGCCTACAGAATCTGGTTCATTTGGGGAGGTGTGAACTCTACTGCAAACCACAAAAGAAAACTCTTTTCCACCTGCAAACCGAGCAGGAAAAGCAGGAAGGGAACTGTTTATATTTACCCAGGGCATTCTGGGTAAATACAAACAAAACAAGTATGAGAGTCTAGCGCTAGCAGGGGAAATAATTCATAATATTTTACCAAAGACAAAAGAGAAGCCCTACAGCTGCTACAATGTAACTCCATTACAGTTTTGTTTATATTTTGTGAAGAAGGAAGATGCGCTCAGAGGAATTCATGTTAGTTCCTTCAGGAGGTCTTGGTATAGCGCCACCACAGGCGACAGGGGGAACAAGTTTTTCAAAGGGTGTGGGTTTGACAGGACAGTGTGAAAATGAACAGCACCAGTAGAAAATGGAAAAGATTTTGCAGTTTTGGTTCCGAATAGAACTGAGACTAATGGACTATCAGGTGTGAAAACATCCTGAGTGAAACATGAGCTAAAATGGTATAAATAATATTATGTGTTTGGTCTAAGCAATCACAAAGAGACATTCCAGGTTCTTGAGTCAATGTGATGTTCAAGTGATCAGTTTTAGTTACTGTCTCCAGTTGCATAATCAACTTGTAGCCGTTTCTGGTTGTGAACAATAAACAAAAAGTAAGTCATTAGTTGTCTCTCTGCCATTTAGAAAAACTCAACATGAAAACAACCATTTACAATATTTAAATAATTGGGATTTATTATACAAACACAGTGCGCTGCTGCCTGTTAGCTTAGGTTGAAGGACAACATTAAAGACTGCTGGCTTCAACACACCTTGGAGCAACAATGAAGAAACACACACCTCTAAAAACCCACACACACAGAGACAGGTGGCATCTGGTTGGAAGCTGCCATGTGACATAAGGTTGAAAAGTTCAGGCAGTACTCTTCTGACCCTTCTCTCACACACAAGGGAGCTAACAAGATACACTGATGACCACAGACTCAAGCTAGCAAACACGACCACAGCCGACTCAGACGCACAAACATACTGGTTCATTATAGGACTGCTGGCAGGTCCATGGCCACATACACACCAACGCAATTTGTATTATCTGCTTAGGCACGCTTGAGCACACAGGGACATCCGTTAGATGTCTGTCAGGTATCCCTAAAGGAAAAGTCTGCAGGCGTATGCTCCAAAAGAGATTGATTGGATGAAAGGAGGAAAGATGTGTGTGACATAAAAGATCACAAAAAAGAGATGGCGAGACTTGGAAAGACGAGAAACATCCATCCATCCATCCATCCATTTTCTTGCACCCTTGTCCCTTAGTGGGGTCGGGAGGGTTGCTGGTGCCCATCTCCAGCTAACGTTCTGGGCGAGAGGCGGGGTTACCCTGGACAGGTCGCCAGTCTGTCGCAGGGCAACAGACGAGAAACAGTGCAGGAAAACCAAGAAGAGATTGGATACATCTGATGTCTGTGGTCCTATAAACAGAAACACACAAAGGCCAGCTGAGCAGTCCCCGAATTCTCATTACGGCCGATAGATAGATGCATACAAGGACAGATGGGTAGATGGATGTATAAAAACTGATGGGGGTTAAGAAGTAAAAATACAGAGGAAAGGGAGGAGAGGGGAAGCGAGAAAGACTCTCACAGATTGTTAATAGAAAGGCAAGAGGGAAGTTAACAAGACAGGAGTGTAGGAGTTGCAGGTAGGATCAGAGGACGATGGAAGGAGGGATGAGACGATGCTGTAAGCCTGTGTTGAGAGCTATATTAGAGCAGGGTGGCTGGCTATACAGCAGAGGAAATTGATGTGTGCGTGCGCGTGTATCAGTCTGGTCGTGGAAATTGGTGTCAGCAGGACCCCAAATGGCTGTTTTCCTCCTTGACAGAAGATAAGAAGGAACCATGTATATGTGTGTGTATATATTTATAAATCAACATAATTGCTGGAAAGACTAAGAGAAGGAGAGAAATGAGGAAAGAAACCATCAGGGGACGAAAAAGAGAAGGCAGAGGTAGGAAGTGGAAGAGTGAAATGAGAATGTGATAAGAAGAGGAATGTTTTACATTTCAACAGAGTTGGCTATTGAGATGAGAAACCCTGTGATTAGATATTTGATCACAGTGAAGTACAAACAAACCACAAAATGGTGAAAAATTAAAGATTAAGGGTCCGTGCATCTGAATAGTACAAACCATCTTCAATAAGAACACACCTCATTCAAAGAGTAAGCTTTCAAAAACAGTAGCTTGCAGCAGTATGAAACCCTACTCTTTAGGCATAAGCTTGGGGAGTTATTTGATGCAAGAGTTAGAAAAATTGGAGTTGTTGGACAATGTTGGATTTACTCTTCCCCTCCACCAGGGGGCTCTACAGTTTATTTCACACGGAGTCAAAGTGACTTTACAGCAAACTTATGTCACCATTGGCTGAAGCAAGCAAGCTAAATTGACTGTTAAAGTATTTCTTATGTTTTGAGTATTGCCCAATGTTACAAGTTGATGCTGAACACTATTTAGAAATATGTTTTTTGTTCTACCTGGGGGTTTTGGCAAATTAGCTTCATAGTGTAAGGACACTTCTTATACTTACACTTCTTGGAACAGCAACTGTTTCCCGGGTTCTTCACCAGTCAAAGCTTTATGGAGAATGAGAAAGCTGTTGTTGAAGCTTGTATCAAGGGTCCGCTAGAGTCAGCCAATGGGGTGTGAGTGGCTCCATAGTCAAATGGAAAAAAATTCTTTGGTCTGATGATCTGAAGACAACGATGGGGATATTCTTGAGTGTCCCAGTCAAAGCCCAGACCTCAATCCCATAGAAAATGTGGCTGGACTTGAAAAGGGCTGATTCCCACTAACCTGACAAAGTTTAAACAGTTGAAAACTGCAGGATCCAAATGTGCAGCTTGACTAAGAGCAATCCACACAAAGTGCTGTGATTACAGTCAACGGAGTATATTAAATACTGACTTGAAGGGACTGAATATTTATGCATTCACTTATGTTATAGTAAACATTTTATTTATGATTATTTGGTAGAAGTTTTAAAAAAAAAATTATGATTGATTTGGAAAACTGGCAAACAAAGGTAAAAATAAAAAAATCCAAGGGAGTGAATACTTTTATAGGTACTGTATGTAAACTTTGAATTGTTGCTTAAGTTTCTTAACTGGAAAACAGAGTTTGTCTTTTAGTGGTACTGTACCTCAAACATAAAAGCAACATTTTTTCTTTCAAACAGAGGCTTGTTGGGAGGGCTGAAAGGAAACCACTTTCCAAGCAGTGTTTTCATTTGACATCTGTTGTGAAACCCAGATATCTATTCTGAATTGATGTTGTCCCAGATACCTTTTATCACCTGGGATAAAAACAACACACACCCACACACGCACGCACACACACGCACACACACACACACACACACGCACACGCACGCACACACACACACACACACACACAACACACACACACACACAACACACACACACACACACACACACACACACACAAAAATCAAATGTCCATTTTTACAAACGTAAGGCACAAAAGGGAAAGTGGAAAACTGGCACTTTCCTTGTCTTTTAGAGGTGGGTAGATTCTCCTTCACACTCTAACAGGTTCTGAAGGACTTACACGTAAAGTGGAGGGAGACATTCACAGGCCAGCAGGGTTTCTCACAAAGAGGGATGCTGGGGAAACGTGGGTAACTTTTAAGAGAACTGAAATATCACAACCTTCTCACCAAACATACAGTCTTCTTTCTCTTGGTGGAGTGTGTCTCTACCTCTCAAGCTTGGGTACTCCACCAGATACCTGGGAGCTTGAGGGTTCTTTTCAGTATCTTAGTTGTTCCTAGGACTGTGGTCTTGTGGACTAGCATGTTTGATGTTTGAGATGTTGTATGTTGCCTCTTTGGACAGCCTGCATCTTGCCTGGTATGGTAGATCGGGACTTCAAATCCTCTGTTGCTCAAGGCCTACTCCTATGGTGCTATGATCAGTGCTTCAGTGCTGTCTTTTAGTCCGCCTGCGTCTAACCATTGGTAAGATTTGGTCTGTGGTAGACCACATGCAGGATTGCTTCCTTCTGTGAAGGGTTATTTGACTCCTCTTCGAGTTTCCATTGTGTGAAACATCCACTGAGCCCTTCATCCTTTAGGCTCATCTTCTTGATGTATTCTTGGAGGTTGGACATCTTGGCTTTGATGCTTGCATGGACCATGTCCGGGCCTGATGCTCTCCAATTCTTCATACTCGAGACTCTTCATCAGATATCTGCCATAATGATGTTCACTTTTCACTCCATTTTTTGGTTTTAATTTTTCACCATTCACTTTTCCAGTATTATACAGGCTGTGGGCTTTGCGGGTTGGCTTGTGAGTTACAACCGTTGAACTGGGAATATTATTGAGCTGGTTCTATGGAGAACAGCTTGGTTATTTGTCTGGCTTCTATCTCCTTCAGTCGGGTAGCCAAGGCTTGGAGTCTTTGTTTGGCAGGTTTGGGAAATGATCGATGCTGTTGCATTGCAGAAAGAAAGAAGCTCCATCGCAGTGCAAACCACTTGAATATTGCTGCTTTTGTGTCTATCAATGGTATGGATTTTAAAATATGTTGATGTCTATTTTATTTCAGGAGCCGTAGTAGCTAAAGCCAGCCAACAGAAAGAGTCTGGAGCTAGTCAGTCCATAGTAACATGCATAACACTTCTTCCCTGATCAAAACACACCTGTGCAGAGGATTTGTGGCTCATTTATTCAATATTCTCCTTGTCAGGGCTTTTACTCCAAGTTCTCTGCCAGTATGCATGGGTAGTTCCCTTGGTACTCCCTCATCCCTCCTACTGTCCAAAACTATGACTGCTAGGTAAGCTGAGTTCTCCAACTGTTTGCTTGCGTGGTTGTCTGTCTGACCTGCCATCCCACACAACGATGGCTGGAGATATCTAACCACCCGCCACCCCCCAGGTCAGAAGTGAGAACATATGGATGTATGCATTGAAACAACGACATCCTGTAACTTTGCCACTGAAATCAGGTTTATTCCTCAGTAGATTTGTGTTTTGTTAAAATATATGCCATTTGATATGATACCAACATTACTTTTCAACTTCATTTTGCTTTTGTTTCACTTTACATTTGGTTATGTTCAGTAGTTAAGTATTTGTTTTTTGGACAGGTGTCCTTTGAAAAATGTTCTACTTTTAATTACAATTTTACCCTTTTGCAGACTTCTTTTGCTCTTTATTTATTCAAGAAATGCTGTTGCTGTTGTATTAAAATTCTTTACATTAAACTAAGAGAAACAGGGGTTTTGTCTGATGGCTTCAGGCAATTCTGTTTTTATCTGGAAAAACAAGCTGGGAACATCATTTCAAATTTAATGGAAGGATCTTTATGAATACAGACCGAGGTGAGTCTTAAAGAGAAAGAGCTGAATTCATACAGAGCAGGATGGTAGTAAGCTGAAGGTGGGGTGGTGGAAGGGGGCAGCGTTACCTCCATGAGCAGTTTGTCTTCAGATGAACACAAATGCATTTTTGTATGCATGAAGGCAGACATGTAGAGGCAGACTGAGGCACGGCATGGAAATGGACTTTTATATGCTGGATGGCTGATATATCTCCAGAAAGACTGAGCAGCAGGCAGCAGGTCAGACTGCGAAGGAACATGACTCTGCATACAAATAATCTGAAAAAAGAAAGATTCTGGGTTGTGGTTTATAGCTTGGTGGATGCATTTGTCATACAATTAAATAAACACATTCAACATTCCAGCACTAATGTTACCGTGGAGTTTGGCTTTGCAGCTGGAACACAAGCCGGAAGCCGTCTGTTACTTTGGTTTCTCTGCAAACGGTGTCATAACCCGATCTGCCTCCGCTGACATACCAGTTAATTAAATCCAATCAGTTTCTCATGCAAAGTGTTTTGTTTTGATCATTTACATTCAGACAACACATTTGTATGCTGGTTCAAGCTCATGAGAGATGAGCTGCATACTATAAAGTCCTCCAGCATCTCACTTTATTTCTGAAAAACATATGAAATGGTTTCAGTCATGCAACGATAAATCCTCACCAAGCCTAAGCTTACCTTCTATTTGTTGTGGCAAATTGGTCTTATTGATTTGTAATCACTTTTTACTTTGAGGTGATCATATGGGTCATCTCCACTCTGTCAAACTGTCATAAGGTGAAGTGGTGAGGGAGAACGCAGGGAGGACCCAGGATGGTGATGAATTTAATGTTAATGTCCAGGTACAGAACAACGGGGAGCACAAAGAACACAGGGAAACAGACTGGTGCACACGACAGGATCCGACAAGGAACACAGACAACAGGTGAGACTAAATACACTGGGAGGGTAATGACAGGACCTGGGAGGACAGGACAGAGACTCACAGGGAAACGGGACTAAACAGAAAATCTCAAAATAACTACACAGAAAAACACGGATCACAACACAAACTATACTAGGTGAAAGTCATTTCATGCTTTATACAGGGAAGTAGAAATGAAGAAGAAATGCAATTTTAAAAAAGTTTTTTAAACATTTCAGTATAGAAAGAGGAAGAAAATATTTTTTATTTACACTTCTGACACAAAAGAGGTACGCATCAAGCCACCAGCTGTGAAAGGAATCACATTAGATGCGTCTCATTAGCAAGGGTAATTGCATCTCCCAACGCCCTCAAATAATCTAATAATAATCAAATAATCTATAGGAATGAGATGAAGGCTTTGTTATGGCCACAACAAAACACTGATGCCCTTTTCTATTTGGAAGATCAATTTTATTCCCATGCTTCTACTTCCTGGTTGATGTCTTGAGATGTAACTTTAATATTCCTGCATAACATTTTTTTTTCCTCTTGATGTCTTTCATTGTCTGAATTCGTTGCAGCAAAACAGTCAGTCAACATGCTGCTGCCACCTCTGTACTCTGCAGATGTCATGATGTTCTCAGGCTTATAACCTTCATCAGGCCTCGAAACACGTGTCTAAAAATAAACACCTCTGTACCAATATGCTGTTTTTAAAGGAAAGAGTGATGGCTTCCTCTCTGAGTGGCCCTTCAGTCCATGTGGTCACAGGACGCCTCTGACTGAATTTAGATTTTTACTTTTATTCTGTACTTAATTTGCACAGTTTATACCAAAACATTTCTTATTTCTGGACCACAGAACTTGACTCATTTACACAGAGTGACGGCTGATCATGTTTGTCCTTCAAACAGGCGGACATGGCATCTGGTACAGTCAGTATTTCTTTTTCTGCTGTCTTGCCTGATGTGAAACATTTAAGTGTGACAAAAAAGCGTAACCACAACAAATTGGTATTGGGGCAAATACTTTATCACAACACCGTGGTGTTCTTGTCTTTATTTGAAATTTTATAGATCTAAATCAATAATCAAGCTTCAACTCAACAACCAAGAAATTAAACAAACAACTTAGTGAGAGAAGGTGACAGAGGGTCAGGTGTGTGTGTGTGTGTGTGTGTGTGTGTGTGGGTGTGTGGGTGTGTGTGTGTGTGGGTGTGTGTGTGCGTGTGTGTGTGTGTGTGCGCGTAGGACAGCAATGACAGTACATGCTGACTGACCAGCGGGCTAAAGAGAGAGATTGGGAAGAGGAAAGATTAGAGGAGGTGAGAAGGAGGAAGGTTTCCAGGATTTGCTGTAAGTGGGTCACGTAACAGCACAAACTGTCAGGAGGTGGTCAAGGTAAAAGGACAGGTGTGAAAAATGAGAAAGAAAGTAGGGGTTTGAAGTGACATACAGGGGTTTTCATGTCTCCCTGAGAAGGTTATAGGAGGAAAGGGGAGAGGCTGATGGAAAATATCTTGAGGGGTGAAAGTATAGGGAGGCAGAAAGGTGACAGGAATAGTTTTAGGGTGACGAGTGAAAAAGGTTGTGAGAGTGCGTGTGTGAGTGAGGGAGAAAATGACAGGAAAGGGGATATTGCTGTGAGATGGAGACATATAGGAAGAAGTCAAAGGGAAGAAGGCAGACAACAAAAGAATCGCAGGTGGGAAATTATCAGGCGAGAGGGAGGAAAGGTCACCGGTAAAGGTCAGTGGAAGAAAGGGATGGGGAAAAGGAAGTGATAATGCTAAAAAAAATGGAAGTGAAAAAAGGAGGAGATGAGGGATGCTCGAGCTCCAACTGTGTCACTGCTAACCCCAGGTGATGTCCATTTCTCCCTGAACTACGTGGTAGACTTGTATGTATGTGTGTGTGTGTGTTTTCTCCTTTGTGTAAGTCGGTGAGCGAGCAAGGAGCAACTCCAAGGAAGGAAGGAAGGAAGGAAGAAAGGAAGGAAGGCCTCCCATGATTTCTGCCCTATTGTATCAGTGCTGGTTTTCAGGCAGAGCACAGCTTGCAGGCCGCGGCTCTGAGTGACGGGTCTCCAGAGCAGCGTTTGCACCCAGCTGCCTGTCAGTCTCTGTTATCTCTCCCAACCAACTACAAAGAAAGAGGGAAGAGTTTTTATGCAGTGATGCATGCCTCTTTTGAAGCATGCATTTTCCTTTCTTCTGCTTTCCATTCCCCGCATCAAAGAAATGAAATGCAGGACATCTACAGATTATCTTATCGCCCCAGACAGGGGAGCAAACAGCAAGCAGATGCAGCTCAGCAGATCAGTAAAACATGGGACTTTAACTCACTTTTTTTAAAGTCTTGCTCACATAATATCACCCGGAACATTGAATCATCTTTGCAGGTTACCCCGAAACCGAACATGTCAGAGGAAGACAAAATGTTCCTCAATCCTGTTATGCTGTTTTACAGTTTGGGGAAATAAAAAGTTAACTGATTTCCTATGCAGCCCAAGTCTAAAGCAGACTGAAAGTCATCTAGATATTCTTTCTGTTGGGAATTTTTTGTGTTATCATTTTTACATTTATATATCATCCATTTATTGTTACTTTAGATTATTAATCAGTCTTATATTAATCAGTAGTGACGTGATTTTCTTGTCTGTGCTAAAACCTTTTTGATAGCTGTGTTGAATACTTTTGACACCAAGTGTCTGTGTTCCTGAGAACTGACTGTTCCCTCCACCCCTGGGAGAAATCGCTCTCCAGGGAAAGGACTAGATGACCTGTGTGTGTAGACAGAGCTGCCATCCGTCTTTGCTGTTTATCTTTTCACACTCTGGTTTTCCTAAATAAAAGTCCTGCTCCAGCAGAGAGAGGGCAGAACGCTCTGTGAACGGCTTGGTGGAGCAGTTTGCTGAGTCTTCTCCTTTTGCAAAAGTTCGGCCATAAAACTCATATACGTTGTCTGTGGTTCTTTATGTAGGTTCAGAAAAATACCCATCACTTTCATTTTCTAATAATTGCACTAACAGTTGTTGAGCCTCTCCAAGCTGTTGTTCTGTGCCAGCCTTGTTGTCCCTGGTGTCCGAAGGCAGCTTCTTCTTTTATGGCAGTTGGCAAGCAACCTTCTGATGAGCTTCACTGCCATCTACTGGAATGGAATGTGGATCGGGATGCTACATATATTCTCCCACAAAAAATAAATAAAGGAAATAAAATTCATTAGAGAGCAAAAATATTCATCCTAAGGCATCTCTATGGTCTAAGTAAGTGTATGTGCCTTTTTATTCAGTGGATATAAACTTATAGTTTTAGTTGGCCAAAATGTCCAAATTAATTGTTTCACAATGTAGTTTTTCTGGATTTTTTTTCAAATTTAGATTCAGTCTCCTACAGATGAGGTATATCTATACGGACCTCTGCATTATTTGTATGAAGGAATACTTTTTAAACAATCTGTATAAATACTTTACTCCCCACTGCAAATAATTAACACGACAGACAAAGGCTCAAGAGATAAGTACTTTTTTATTATTATTTTAGGAAAATAATGTCCACAGCCTCACCAACAAATTGCTTCAGAAAAAAAAGAAACAGCGCAAACTGCATTAAGTCACTGTCAGTACTACAGCAACAGGCAACTGGAGTTGGGTTCAATTTGGGCCTTTTTACATTAAAACATAATTTCAATCTCATAGCAAAAACATCAGTAAGATTCAAACATTACATTAACATGCTTTCAAAAATGAAAAAAACAAAAAAAACAACATAAAATTGGATTACATCAAATTATATGAAAAATGGCAGCTTTAATTCTCAGGGAATTTTAGTTGTCTTTTGCTTAGTAATGCTTAATGGGAACTTTATAATTTTCAATAACAAATAACTCTTTTGATTGGTTAAAAGTTAAACACATAAAGTGTTCTCACAAATTTTAAAACTCAACTACTTAAAAAAAAAATGTAACCAGCATAGTGATTCCACAGTAAACTGTTCAAATAATGAGGATAAACGCAATCTAGACTCTCGCATTACTTGGGAAAACCTGCTGAAGCAAAAGGACAATTGATTTGTTTATTTATTCTTTGAAAGATGATATAGGAGGTATGGAGATTTGTAGAAGAGGACAGTAAACTTTTAAATTTGATTGTTTAACATAATCCTTCAGAGTAAGAAGACGCCTGAGGAATGAAGAGGTGCACAAGTACTGACTTCCAAGAACGAGGGTTTTGTGCAGAGCGCAAGGATGTGAAAGACTTAGGATGAAAACGAACCCGTTACAACCAACCAGACGAAACAAGACTCCAGGAAGTGGCAGAAATTACAAAACCGAAGGATTGACAAAAAATACAAGAAAACATTACTTTTGAATTTTGAAGCCTGCTTTGCTAAGCAAACAAATATGTTTTGTACATTTCAGATAAGATTTCTATATTTCTTCAGCTGCATTCCCAACCAGCTCACATCACCTGCACTTGAACAGCTTGTTACACAACTGAGATCATGAGTATGTATGCAATTCATTTGACGATTTCTCATGAAAATGGTAAAAAAATAAAAATAAAATAAATAAATCAAACATGGCTGTATGTGATTAAAACTTTGATGTCAAATGCTAGAGTGTGAACACTCACACTCACAAAGCACCACAGCCAGAACTGAAAGTGAATCCTGCTCCGGTGTGATGTTGTCTTTTTAATAAAGCTGTTGTAGAAAAGTCCCTTGAGCAAACACCCACTCAGAGAGCTCCAGCCCACAGTGTGAAGTGCGCCCTATTAGGATGAGCCAATATGTTCCTCACTAACTGCTCAAAAAGAAAAGGATAGAGAAAAAAAAAATCATATAGCAGCAGAGCTATCACAGACCCATAGGTGCATATACATTCAGAGATCTCACACCAATGACCAAATGCATGAATGACCCTTAACCCTCTGTTCCCCTGCGCTCCCTCACAGCTGAATGCAGGATTTTTTTATTTTTTTTAATAAAGCAGCTTTAAAGCACCACGGGTACCAGAGGCCCTCAGGTAAACAGCTAATGAAATCTCTCTCTCCCTCACGGACTAAATCATCCAAATAGCAACCGGCACCTCCGGCACAGAGGCAGACGGATGGCAGGAAACCAGGAAGAGACGAGAGAAGGGAGGGAAAGAGAGAGAAAGACAGAGAGAGAGAGAGAGAGACAGAGGCAGAGAGAGAGAGATGGTAAGAGAGGGACCAGTAAGAGGGAAAATACTGTACAGAGAATGACTTCAGGATACAGAAAGATAAATAAGACTGTGTACAAAACTGCACAATGGAACTGGAAATTGTACACATCTGAGCATCTTGAGTGCAATAAATCACTACATTAACAAACTTGGCCCTTGAGACAGCAGCAAGCACCTGACAGCTGTTATACATCCAGCTTTTGAGGTGAAGAAGAGCTCCTTCCACTTGATGCTGTTATCTACAGCTTAACTGCAGGAACCACTCTGTATTCTCACAAGTACGTAAGCCTGTTAAATAACAAGGGAAATGTCACTTCAGATTTGTCATGACTGTTTAGGCTTACGTCCTATTCTAATTTTGGTGAAATAAGATTTTTATTACTCACCACTGTTCGTGCCAAACACTGTATTCAAAAACAAGGTGTTATTAGGCTCAAGAAGCATTGGTGACTTACATCAGCTAAAGATTGCAACACGGAAAGTATTTAGACATCTTAAACATTTCAACATTGTGTTACATTGTTAAAATGTAACACGATGTTACAAGTCAACACTTAAATGTTGAAATGTAACATTCAACATTTCAGCCTTCGCTGCAGAGGGATTATACGATTGGGATTTAACATGAAACACCATGTTAAATCCCACAGTGTTTAGTGGGAACACCATGGGATTCAAAGTGACCACTTCAAAGTGGTCAAGGAAAAGGATGAGTTTAAAACAAATATATGTTGTAATAATTTGAGAGCCAGCTGATTTTGTTTAAATATAGACACATTTTCAGTTAGATTTAGGTCTGGACTTGACTGGGCCATTCTAACACATAAATATTCTAGAATATAAACCAGGGGTTTTCAAACTGTAGCAAGCTAGCTAGTCACTACTAGCTAACTAGTAATACCTATTACTTTTAAAGAGCTAAAAGTAATAACTTTTAATAAAAGTAATATGTTTTACCTAACTATAAGTTGTTACTTTCATTTAGTGAACTATGAACATGAATAATTGAGTTTCATTCTGTGTGAGCTGAAATTAGAACTAGTTCTAAGGAAGGCTAAACTTTTTAAATCTGTATTAAGGCCCCAACATACTCGGGTGTACTTCTGTCCACAGAGGTCCGCACGGACCACGTTCAGACACAAAGCGGACACCCGCCAGACATGTCCACGCAAGAATACATTTTTATGACCGCATAGCGTACTCAGTGTAAACTACCCGGCGGAAACAGTGTTCACATCAAACTGGCTTTCGTGTGACACTGGGCTGACAAATTTGAGAGTAGAGGTTACATGATTTAATATTGTTTTAAAGTTGACATCAACATGATAGTCGATATAGAGTTGTGGTGATGTCATAGAAACTTAAGTAAAAATGCTTCACAGCAACAGGCTTTATTAGCTATATTCACGCAAATATTGACATTGTGTATTATGTAGAATTATAAGAACAAAAAACAAGACAAAATCCCAGACATCTTTATCAGCAGCGGAGCAGAGAGGTGGAGTTGAGTCTGACCTTTTTTTTTCTTTTCCAAACGACAATAATCGGGTAAGCTCGGTTTGCTACACAAACTATTACACCAACCACAATTGTGCTTTTGGAACAATAAACTAAGTTTATTATGAACGGATCCCGTTTGATTACAGTTAAATCCTGCGCAGCCTCCTGCTGCTCCTCAGCTCCGATCTGCAGTAGGATGCTCCCAAGTAAAAAAAAAGTATGCTTTAGTGTACTAAATTTGAACATACTTTAGCATATTTTGATTGATGTACTTAAACTGTACTATTTTGGAACAGCTTTTTTGTGCTTAGTATACTTTAGTAGTCTTTAAATAGTATTAAATTACAACTTTTAGTATAGTCAGTATACTTCAACGTACTTTTTTGGAACAACTTCAAGTAGTACTTAGTATACTTTAAGTACACTTTTTATGCAGTATTCAAGAAAAATATTCCAAAATATTCCATATTGAGTGTACAAATTCTATCATAGAATTATATTAAAAATATACTTTTGATATACTTTAAATATGTTTTCGATATACTACTATTATATTAGTAATGTATTTAAATTACACTTAATTTTTATTTTTGATTTACTGCTATTTTTAATAAAGTACAATTTTAATTACTCATAAAAGTCTGTATTCCTATTTTCCTATTTTGTACATGACATGCATAACTACACTACAGTACTTACATTGTTTTAGGCTAAAATTACATGGAAAGATTAATTACACAAGATGTTCAAGGAAATTCAAATATTTTGTTTTATTACCGACATTTTAAAATTGTCCAATTTTACTCACAACTTTATGAACTTTACATAAATTATCAGTTTACACATCAAAAGTGAACACATGAACATGAAAATTTAAGTGTGACAATAAAACATGGAAGTTATTACTTTAAAGAACAAAAATTATAATTACATTGTGCTTTCAATATATTACCATTTTGGTAACACTTTATTTGATGGGGTGTGCATGAGACTGACATGACACTGTCATATACATAACATAAAACCTTTCATCCAACTTTTAAAGCAAATTCTCATTAAAATTGTCATTATTTACTGAATGACACTTCATGACACTGTTGTTATGTTAATAACATGAGTGAGGATCAACGACAGAACATTTCCATTCACTGCACCTTACAGAAACCTACAAAAAAGAACAATAGAGCAATTATTTGTATTTTAAAGAGAACAGAAAAATGGCAAATAAAAAGATAATACTTACAATTTCAAGACGTTGTGGACTCGCCATGTATGTGACATCATCAGAACTGATGATGATTGGGACCGGATGCCTGGGGTGGAAAAACATTTCTGGGTTTCTTCTTTGCCTGTTAATGTTAGAAGTAGAAAAAAAATAGTCAGCAATGTCATAGAATCAGTTGATGTTGGCATTAACTATGAAGCTGTTTTAAGTGTAGACTTAAGGAGACAAACTACCTTAAAATATTTCCATCCATGATCTGAACATACTGATCCTTGTAGGGTGGTGAGGGGGGCTGGTGGTGCCCATCTCCAGCAGCCATCAGATGAGAGGCAGGGTTCACCTTGGACAGGTCACCAGTCCATCACAGGGCCCTGAAAGTCAACAAATTAAAAAAAGAAAGATAAATATTAGATTAACAAGAAGAGAAAAAATTTTTCCAGTTACCTTTAAATCAAATCATGTTTATTAAGTACTTAGTGTTGGTAACACAGCAGTTTTTGTTGTTGAAAATGTAGCTAGCTCCTCATTTAAAAAACAAACTTACATCATGAAGACGATGTGAAGGTTCATCCTCAGAGCTGGTTGGTGATCTGGTGGAGTCAGAACTTCTCCTGAGACAGAAAGTATTGAGTTTCCTGACACCTGATTTCTCTGGCTTCATATTTCATCTTCATTTGCTTAGACTGAGAACATATGTTGAAGATAATATCATGGATGAACGAGTTAGAACAACAACAACCTCACAATATCAAAGTCTCTTTGTCTTATGGAGCTTAATTAAAACCAGGTTAGTTTATGAATTAAAGTATAAGTTGCAACAAACAACCTCCATGCAGTTATAACATAAAGCTGAATGATTGCTATAGTAATAATCATACAAGTCACAATAAAATTGATAAAATAATTATTTATGAAACCAACGTAAGTTATATGTCTTTACTGCACTGTTTATAATTAAACAAAGATAATTAATAAACAAACTTATCATGAGCTAGCAACACTTAGCATCCTTCATCCCTTCTGTTCCTTTCATGACACACATTTCATTTCCATCAGTTGTTGTCCCGTTGTGTTGTCGTCTAACTTGGACTAGGACGTCACCAGCTTGAATTGACCAAAATTAGTAACTATTGTCAAGGCCCTCTCTACTTTTAAGGCAATATTATGCGAGTAAAAATGGCGAATTTGAACAGCGTCTGTTATCTTCATAGACATACTATAAGAGTAGACCCTGCATTGGTTGCTCCGGCGCAGGAAATACGGCGGCCATCTTGGAGCGGTATACCCTCCTACTTTGCTCAATCAAAACAGCAGAAGATGCCAAAGCACTGCGGGATATTGTTGTTCGGATTGATGGACTATTGATGTGAGGCTCCACAGACAACATTTCACAAGTAAGATGGACATATTATTGTGTATATTTTGTGATTAGAATATTACTTTGCTGTATTTATGTCCACCGGCAAGATGCCATCTAATATTAGACTAACTAAGATTCCGTAAATAAAAAAAAATTATTATTCTCTAACATTGACTTAGATCATCTGACACAAGAGCCTACATTAGAAATTAAACATTTATTATAAAACTTTTATTACGTGTTATAACATTCACCAGCAAAGTTTACACAGGTGGTAAAGACTATTATTTATATGTAATTCTTTCACTCTGTCAAAAGTAAGATACATCCCAAATCTTCCGTTTTTGTTTTAAAGGTTTCCTAAAGACACGATGTGAGGAAGAAGAAGGAGAATCTATAAAGAGAGACGGATTTTGGACTCAATCTCAGCTGCTGAATCTCTCTGAAGCTAGAACTTATCGGCTGAAAAACATATATATCTATATATATATGTATGTGTATACATACATACATACATACATACATACATACATACATACATACATACATACATACATACATACATACATACATACATGCATGCATGCATGCATGCATGCACGCACGCACGCACGCACGCACGCACGCACGCACGCACGCACGCACGCACGCACGCACGCACACACACACACACACACACACACACACACACACACACATACATACATACATACAGTGGGGAGAACAAGTATTTGATACACTGTTGATTTTTCAGGTTTCCCACTTGCAAAGCATGTAGAAGACTAATTTTTAGGTACTCTTCAACTGTGAGTGATGGAATCTAAAACAAAAATCCAGAAAAATACAATGTATGATTTTTAAATAATTAATTTCCATTTTATTGTGTGAAATAAGTATTTGATCATCTATCAACCAGAAAGAATTTTGGCTCTCACAGACATGTTAGTTCTTCTTTAAGAAGCCCTCCTGTTCTCCACTCATTACCTGTATTAACTGCACCTGTTTGAACTCATTACCTGTATCAAAGACACCTGTCCACACACTCAATCAATCAGACTCCAGCATCTCCACAATGCCCAAGACCAGAGAGCTGTAAGGACATCAGGGATAAAATTGTAGACCTGCACAAGGCTGGGATGGGCTACAGGACAATAGGCAAGCAGCTTGGTGAGAAGGCAACAACAGCTGGTGCAATTATTAGAAAATGGAAGAAATGCAAAATAATGGAAAATGTCCCTCGGTCTGGGGCTCCATGCAAGATCTCACCTCGTGGAGCATCATTGATCTTGAGGAAGGTGAGAAATGAGCCCAGAACTATACGGCAGGACCTGGTCAATGACCCGAATAGTACTGGGACCACAGTCTCAAAGAAAACAATCAGTAACTCTCTACGCCGTCAAGGATTAAAATCCTGCAGTGCTCGCAAGGTGCCCTTCCTCAAGTCAACGCATGTCAAAGCCCGTCTGATGTTTGCAAATGACCATCTGAATGATCCAGAGGAGGAATGGGAGAAGGTCATGTGGTCTGATGAGACAAAAATAGAACTTTTTGGTTTAAACTCCACTCGTCATGTTTGAAGGAAGAAGAATGATGAGTACAACCCCAAGAACACCATCCCAACCGTGAAGCATGGCGGTGGAAACATCATTCTTTGGGGATGCTTTTCTGCAAAGGGTACAGGACGACTGCACCATATTGTGGGAAGGATGGATGGGGCCATGTATCGTGAGATTTTGGCCAACAACCTCCTTCCCTCAGTAAGAGCACTGAAGATGGGTCGTGGCTGGGTCTTCCAGCATGATAAAGACCCAAAACACTCAGCCAGGGCAACTAAAGAGTGGCTGCATAGGAAACATCTTAAGGTCCTGGAGTGGCCTAGCCAGTCTCCAGACCTGAATCCAATAGAAAATCTTTGGAGGGAGCTTAAAGTCTGTGTGGCCCAGCGACAGCCCCGAAACCTGATGGCTCTGGAGGAGATCTGTATGGAGGAGTGGGCCAAAATCCCTGCTGCAGTGTGTGCAAACCTGGTCAAGAACTACAGGAAACTTCTGATCTCTGTAATTGCAAATAAAGGTTTCTGTACCAAATATTAAGTTTCATTTTTCTGGTGTATCAAATACTTATTTCACACAATAAAATGGAAATTAATTATTTAAAAATCATACATTGTATTTTTCTGGATTTTTGTTTTAGATTCTATCACTCACAGTTTAAGAGTATCTATGATAAAAATTACAGTCATCTACAAGCTTTGCAAGTGGGAAAACCTGAAAAATCAACAGTGTATCAAATACTTGTTCTCCCCACTGTACGTACGTACATACATATATACATACATACATACATGCATGCACGCACGCACGCACACACACACACACACACACACACACACACACATACACACATACATACATACATACATATAAACATGTATCCAGTATATATTATTTAGTATTAATCATTATTTATTTGTGTTATAGTTATATAAATATGTATTGATATTACTAATTAATTTATTAAATAAATTATGAACGGCTGTGTGCTTTGTAATATGCTCATCACACATCAATATCAGAATATTCCATTCCTATTCTATTGTTATAGCCACTAATTATATTTAAATATGCTGAACTATGTATTAAAAACATACTTAAAAAATACAATTGTTTATAAATGTAGCTTTGATAGATGTTTGAATATGGTTTCCAGTAACAAAACAGCTGTTATAATCGATTAAATGCGATGATATCTCATATCTCATTTAGCCTGCTAAACACATAACGCCGAGTGGAGTGGTGTACCGCTCCAAGATGGCCGCCCTAAATCTCATCAGCGACAATAGGCGAGAGCGGTCCATGAGGCGTCTATTCTTATATTATGTCTATGGGTCCATCATAGACATACTATAAGAGTAGACCCCGCATTGACTGTTCCGGGCAGGAAATACGGCGGCCATCTTGGAGCGGTATACCCTCCTACTTTGCTCAATCAAAACAGCAGAAGATGTCTCAGCACTGCGGGATATTGTTGTTCGGATTGATGGACTATTGATGTGAGGCTCCACAGACAACATTTCACAAGTAAGATGGACATATTATTGTGTATATATTGTGATTAGAATATTACTTTACTGTATTTATGTCCACCAGCTGATAGATACCAGCTAATATTAGTTACAGTGCTTGGTGTAATACGGGTTCAGTCCCGCTACGAAGGCTAACTGAGATTCTGTAAATCTAAAAAAAGCAATTATTCTCTAACATTTACTTAGATTATCTGACACAAGAGGCTATATTAGAAATGAAACAAACAACACATATTATAAAACTTATATTATGTGTTATAACATTCACCAGCAAAGTTTACACAGGTGGTAAAGACTATTATTTATATGTAATTCTTTCACTAGTAAGATAAATCCCAAATCTTCCATTTTTGTTTTGAAAGTTTAATAAAGACACGATGTGAGGAAGAAGAGGGAGAATCTATAAAGAGAGACGGATTCACTGCAGCACTGATGAATCTCACATCGGATTTTGGTCTCAATCTCAGGTGCTGAATCTCTCTGAAGCTAGAACTCGTTGGCTGAAAAACACACACACACATAATATATATATATATATGAACGGCTGTGTGTTTTGTAATATGCTCATCATACATCAATATCAGAATATTCCTTTCCTATTCTATTGTTATAGCCACTAAGCATATTTAAATATGTTGAATATGTTGAGTATGTATTAAAACATACTTCAATAATACAATTGTTTATAAATGTAGCTTTGATAGATGTTTGAATATGGTTTCCAGTAACAAAAAAGCTGTTATGATCGATTATATGCGATGATACGTCATTGTGCTGCTAAACACATAACGCTGAGTGGAGTGGTGGACCGCTCCAAGATGGCCGCCCTAATTCTCATCAGCGACAATAGGCGAGAGCGGTCCATGAGGCGTCTATCCTTATAAAGTTATAATTTTGAAATTGGTACAAGTATACTTTTAATATACTTCAGATATATTTATAGGTAGTACACTTAATACTTAGTATACTTAAAGTGTACTTTCACAAATGTAAGTATATTTGAAATATACTGAAGTATACTTTTTTTTCACCTGCTGCGCTGGCTCCTGGCAGCTGTTCTCTGACTTTGCAGGATGAATCGACATGTGACTGCCATTCTCTGTCCTGCACTGACAGGTGAGCTGAGGCTTCCAGATGAAATCCTAAAGCCACTCAAATCTGATGCTACTATATTTTTGTTTCCATTTTGTGAAAAAGGAAGTTGTGCTCATTGTTTCCTTCAGAGGTTCTTGGTGCAGCGCTACCACAGGCGATGAGGTGAACAGATTGGGCAAAGTGTTTGGGTTGCTTGACACAGTGCAATGTGAAAGTAAATATCAAACCAAGTCTACCAGACTATCAGGTGTGAGAATTGAACCCTAACTCTACTAGAAACATATGCAGAGTGTAACTACTGTTGCAAAAAAAGAGAAGAAATGTAACTTTTTATTCAAGCTCTTCTCATTTCACCTGTGCCCATGCTCCTAAATAATACAATTCAGAACACAAGTGAGCTGCTGCTTCACAACAATTACTGCAAGTTGTGAGTGCGACTGTTTTCTTTTTTTTCCTCTGCCACACTACACAAATTATATCCATTCAGGGCAAAAAGCAGCATATAGACTCAGTTAGTGAATGAAACGTGAAGCAGATGTTGGGTGGATTAAATACAGAGAAACATAAACATTTCCTTCTTTTTACATTGTTTATTTTAAGTTTATGTTTAATTCATCATGGGAATTAATAGATTTCTTTTTTCTGTGTTTTTCTGACCTGAGATCCAATTCTATTCAGAAACCCTAATTGCCCGGAGCTACTGTGTCCTATCATTCAGGTTTAGTACAATCAGTGGTCAATGATGAACTCCTATTCTTTTGTAAATCCAAATACTGCACACAGTAACTGTACTCAGTCAGCAAGGAAAACTCAAATGATTCATTTGAGTAATTCATTTTGTGAAGAGGTATGATCCTACTGCTCTATCTGAATGGATTTGAACCATAAATGGATAGACACAATACATAATTTTACAAAAAAAAAAGAACAAAATTATTTAAATTTTTCAAATGACTGTCTGACCTCTATTGTGTGTGTTTTTACCAGCGGTATAACTGGCTTTAATTTTGGTCAAAATTTTCATGATTATTGAGACGGGATTAAGATGGAGACAAAAAGAGACAGGCAAGATCTGAAAGTTACGAACAGTGTCTTCATGCAACGTATAACTCTATATGCCTCATTTCTACTGAGAACTTTGGCATTTGTTGTTGTGGTTTGGTATTCTATTCTATGGCCATATGAATTTATTAGTGTTTCCATCACCCGTTCCATTCTCACTGGGTAGATGGGTTTAAGCCCGAAAACTTAACATGGCATCATAAACGTGACGCACCGCTATGTCTGGTGGTTGTTGTAAGCAGGGACGTTTTTCTGAGGACAGAAAAACGTCCTCAGGACGTTTGCAACTGGCAAACTGTGTTGTTTGCCAGTCGCTCCTCCCTGACCGTACCGTACTATTGTCCTCTGGACCTACAACTGAACAGTATGGTACAGGTCAGTTCTATGGACCGCTTTTACAATGGAAATGGAGAAAATGGCATTCAAAAACTACAGTAACCCGTCTCATACCACTCATTGGAAACAAGAAATTAGTAGCCAAAATGTGTGAATACACATTAGTTCATAAAATCTTTATTCTATGACACTGAAATGATTGTTTACTAAAAGGTCTGTGGATATTCACAGTGGGTATTATGGTAAATAAAAGGTCCTCTACAACGATCTCCCCATCAGAAACAGACATTAATATGTGGTTGAGAAAATAACTAAGAGATTTAATGGATTCATTCTAACTTTTGTACCTAATTGAGATACTACTATATATTTTGATCCACAGTACAAGGTGGCTTTCAAAAGATTTCAAACTATTTTTGCCACACCTCAGCCACAAGCTTCAATGTTTTTACTGGTTTTCTGGAGACAGACCAACACAAAGTTGAGCATAATTGTGAAGTGGAAGAGAAATGTACAAAGGCGTATTAGCGCAATTATAGAAAAAAAAGAGGAGTACATTTTTGCCAAAAATCTCAAAAAATTTGAGATTAATCTCAGAAATATTTTAGAAAAAAAATAAAAGAAATTCAGCCACTGTCCTCTATTGCTCTGCTGTGAGACAGATTTGATTAATAAACCGACCAACCAGGTCATGTCTGCACATCTTCAGTTAACAACAGTCACCTCACTGTTGCCAAATCAATGACTGCCTTACTATATTTTCAACATTTCAGAAAAAAAAAAATGGCATCGACCTAAACTGGAATCAGCAGGTCAGGCATTTCAAAGATCGGCAATCGGCCAGAAAACTGCAGTCGGTGCAGCCCGACCATGGACCTCTCGACTGCTGCTGTGATTAATGCTCTCTGTAGGTCTGAAGGTTTAGGGAGAACACCATGTACTGAGATCCAGTTATGTGAACATTGTTCCATCAGATGTTTAAAACTTGTTTAATGTGTTTATTAATCCATCCCTGCATTCAATCTTCACAAAATTCTTTGAAAACTACACATCATTTCCCTTCCACATAAATTAACTACCAACTCGACATAAAATCTCGATGAAGTAAATTGGTATTTGTGAATGTGACATTAAAAAATGTGGAATAATTTTTTGAATTGTCCTGCAATTCCTTTTCCTTTTAGTTTCTTTAGACACATTTTTCTAAGCCCCCTACAAACGCATTTAATCAAAAGCTGTTCCTCTGAGACAAGCTTTGACAGGTTTTTCATTATATCTAGCAAAACTGCCAGGTGCCTGTTTTCTAATTACATCAAACATCACTCAAGCATTTATTCACCTTGTGTGGCTCTTTCCTCCCCAGCCGCCCCATGAGCAGGCAGCCAGAAAACATCATTATTTCAGTAATATACTTCCTTCAGGGGCCTGGTTGCAAATTCACTCATTGATTACAACAAGGAATTTAATGCTTTACAATTTATCACGGTTTGATTGAACCAACATAAATTTGCTCAAAGCTGAACTTTTTTTAGGTTGAGCAATGAATTTTTTTATTCTTTGCACATCTGACTGAACACCAGGAGGTCGAGCTGTCTACTGTTGCCCCCGCCTTCCTTAACAAGCTTTCACCTCAGTCCAGACTGACGACTTTTTCCAGACCTGATAAATCACGTTTTCAGCTTATTGTAGGCTGCAACCACAGCTGTGTGAAGCTGACACCCCACCCACGTCAAAAAAATTAAGCAATTGTTTTACATATCATTAGAGATGAGGCACCATCATTTTTTCCCCATTTTAGATCTTTTTAAATTTTTTACATAATTTAAATATACAAATTAAAAAATATGATTGGTGTTTAATAGCTTAAATTTCATGTGACCCAGTGACGAGGAATAAAAAGGGTTAAATGGAATAAAAAGGAGTGTGCACCAACTATAGGTGGTAGTATAATTTCACATTGATAATAAGACCCAATTAACTCATGGGTCTCATGACCCATAAGCTATTGAAGAAAAATCTATCAATCATTAAATCAATCATCTTCCCCTTGTCTGCAGTCGTGTTGCGGGGTCAGCAGAGGCCCAGACTTTTTTCTCCCAGCCACTTCTTCCAGCTCCTCCAGGGGAATCCCAAGGCGTTCCCAGGCCAGCCCAGAAACATAGTCCCTCCAGCGTGTCCTGGGTCTTCCTGTGGGCCTCCTCCTGGTAAGAGGTGTCCAAAAGACCTCACTAGGGAGGCGTTAAGGAGGCATCCTAATCTGATGCCTGACCCACCTCAGCTGGCTCCTCTCGAAGTGAAAAATCAGTGGCTCTACTCTCCGTCCTGGATGACTGAGCTTCTCAATCCTATCACTAAGGGAGAGCCCAGACACCTTATCGGAAAAAATAATTTTGGCCGCTTGTGTTTGTGATTTTGTTCTTTCAGTCAAGACACTTAAATCTATGCCATAGAGATGAAGGTAGGGACGTAGATCAACTGGCAAATAGAGACCTTCCTTTTTGATCCAGCTGTCTCTTCACCATGACAGACTGGTCCAGCTCCCACTTTACTGCAGACGCTGCGCAAATCCGTCTATTGATCTCCTGTTCCATTTTCCCCTCATTCTTAATGTTATGGATTCTGTATTTTCCTCCATCACTTTTAGCCTCTTTCATCTGCTCAACACGCTGCAGCATACACAACCATGTTTATATGTGACTGCTGGCAGTCATATGTGAACAGACGGAAACTGATTAGAGTACCGTTTAGGGAGGGTCCAGATTGCAGAGATGAATAAAAAGCTAAACTTGCTACAATCTTTGCCTCACTTGGCTTCTTGTCACTTGGCCCCAGAGCTGGATGGTGAATGTTACCTAAGAAGCCTGATGTTCCATTTGGATGATATGTATGGATTGTGAAATTTGATCATTTTTTAGCATTAAAGCTTATTTTTATATACAACCAAATCTCATTATTTCTCAAGGTCATTTACAATGAGTGGTTCTGGTCGGGTCCTGAAACTGGTTAACAAACATGGGTGGTGAACAGAGACAGAAATGAATGAACTCCAACAATGAACAAGATGCTAAGATACTTAAACTCCTCCACTTGGGTCAGGACAATCTTCCCTGACCCAAATAAGGCACTCGACCCTTTTTCAGCTCAAGACCATGGCCTTGGATCTGGAGGTACTGATCCTCCTCCCGGCTGCATACTGCTCCAGTAAAGCTGTAGATCACGACCTGATGAAGCCAGAAGGGCCACATCATCGACCAAACGCAGAGCCGTGATCCCAAGGCCACCAAAATGGATCCCTTCAAAACCCCGGTTGCGCAAAATATGACTTTGGACAGAAAACACCCAAATCAAAAAATCTAATCAAATTTTATTTATATATCACATTTCAACAAGACATTTCAAAGAGCTTTACGCCATAAAAACACAAAAATACAAAGTCCTAGAAACAGCCAACAACTGAAACATAACATCTTCTCACTACATAGATTGTTAAAATGGAAAACAAATGACTGCCTCATCTGTACAGACTAGTATAATTATTTCAAAGTGATTTTGAGTCAATACTTCACATGACCTGGAAGCTATTGAAGAAAATACTATTTATTTAATATTAAAATTATTGAAAATAATGTGTGACTTTAAAATTTAATAGATGCTATTTTATCTCATGTAAAAGCATGAATTAGCACTGACAATTAGTTAGTCGGTTACAATTCAAGTCATTTATTAACATTTATTTAACAGAATGTTTGGTTCGGTAATTTGTTGACAGTTCCTAAGTGAACCTCCGGCGCTGCGACCCGGAGCGGTGGAGAACCGCTGGCCGACATTAGCGTTCATCAATCGGATCAACCTGGAGCTAAACGCCGCTCACTCCGCGGAGCTCGAACCATCTTCACTGCGGTGGGTGACCGTGACGTCATCGGCCAAAATTATAATTTTCAATATCTCAGAAACCAAAGCTACACAAACGACAATTTTAACTGCACAAACCTGCACAAACGCAGCACTAACGAAGTAGCCCACTTTGCTTTGTTTTGGAGCAAGATGGGGGGATGGTGAACTCTGGATGACCTAAAAAATAATGTTTAATATCTCAGAGACCAAAACTGCACAAACGAAAATTTTAACTGCACAAACGGAGCACTAACCATTCAGACTATTTGCTGAATTTTTTGACGCGGGTGGGGTGTCAGCTTCACACAGCTTGCAGCCACACATAATGTTCACATATAAAACATGTTCTTGTTAAAAACAGGGGAGATGTGTTAAGTTCCCTCTTCGTGTGGGATTTGTGCTAATTAGTTTTTTGAGGATGCTAATCACACTAATCCATTTTTCAGGGTTTGTTTTTTGTTTTTTAAAAAAATCCAGAGAGGAATTATTTTTTTATGTTTCGTCATAAATCTTACATTTCTGAAAAGATGTCTCTAATTCTAGTGTAGCATTTTATTGGCATTGTGAACTTGTTTTTGAGGCCTCCTGTAATATGAACATGTAACATCAAGCTTTAAAGTCAAATCATCATCGTCATGTGAAATCCAGACAGGTGGCTAGCTTTGAAGAATTTGTCAAAACTGCAAAACCAGCTTGTAGGCTCCTCACCGTTCTTCCCTGCTGTGCTTAGCTCTGCTTTCAATAGACTTCTGCAAGAAAAAAAAGGAAAAAAAGCAGGAAATTGATGGTGTGTAGCAGCGATTTTAATTGAGAATCTGGATTCTTAAAAGGTCCCATAATGAGAACTTGCACAGGCCAATCGGAGACTAATTCTTTCACAAATTGTTTTGTGTAAATACACTCGGGCAAAGTGGCAGTTTTTGTAAATGTATTAAAAATGTACTCAAACAAAAGGTGCCAAACAATGCTTTATCCACGCAGACATTCTTAAAGGGTAAGTTATACAAGGAATTACCTCAAATAATGCTTCGTATCAACTTCTCACTCACAAAGCAAATAGCACTAATCAGCCATTGGTGCCAATGCACCCATCACTTCCAGCTGATGTACAATCTAATTTATTGCATTACTTTTTTATGTTGTTTCATTTGTGACTGTTTTTAACCTCTGTTTTTAAACTCTTATTCTTGATTTTTACTTAAAGCACTTTGAATTGCCCTGTACACAAAATGTGCAAAATGTGCCTTGCCTAAAATAGCATCTTAATGCTAAACATGTAGCAGCAGCACTAATGTCAGCGCCCACTGTCCACATTTCTAAAAAAGTTCCATGAATGATCAGTGGTTCTTGACCTCCTTGGAAGTTGAATGAGTAGAAAATCCAATCTGATGATTGAATAACCAATGAACCTTCAGAGGTTGCAATTAGATGAACATGAATGATATGAAAAGACTCTTTGTTGTTTAGTTGGAGTTTCTTCTTTTCCAGGAGTAAAGTAAATGGAAAAGGGTTAAAAGTTTAAAAGTGTATGATCACCCTTACAAAGTCCATCTTGAGCAAAGAAATGCAGCTCCCTACGAAAGTCACCCCTCAGCGTTGCCCTCCGAATGCCAGCGGTAATGTGGCACCTGTTTAAAGCTGCAAATGTGACATCCACAAGTAGCGCTCTGATTCCAGCTCCAACCACAGCCTTTATCCACAGGAAGCGGCTCCCTGGGTGGAAAAGGCCGAAAACGTGCTCTCTGGGCTCTCTGGCTGTCAAAACAGATCACGCTTTACTCCTTCTGTGTTGTCTTTTTCCCCCCTCAAAACAGTCAGTATTCTGTATATTTTTAGGTTTGTTTTCAGATTACTGACTGAGCGCAGCTGGTCGTTCGGGGGGGTTAGGAATGATCAGCCTCACCTTGGCAGGTGGAGTTCAGCTTGATTAGAGGAGAGAGCTGTGGCGTCTGTTTCAATCTCTAAATCTAGTTGTCACTTTAACTCAAATCCTCCATCTCTAATTCCTCTGAATCACTGTTTGTGTATTTTGAATCTAAAATAATCTTTAATTTTTTTCTTTCATCCAGTCTAATGTCATTCCTATTTGTTTCTCTCGTCTCTGTAGAGTTTAAATGACACAAACATGGTAAGCAACATATTGATGTGCAACCCAGAAAGAGTCTACTGTTGCTTTTCTTCCTCTCATCCATTATCCTCCGCTCCTCCTCTCTCTCTCAGCAGGATGACTATTGGCAAATGGAGAGAAGTAGGATTAATTGCAGCTCAATGTCTATTACTGCCAGTGCTGCTTGGCTCAAGACAAGGGGAGGACAAGAGAGATAAACAAGAAGAAACAAAAGGAAAACTCAGTGAGATTTCAACTTGGAAAAAAATAGCTAGTTTTTCTCATCTCGTCCAGCTAACTGAAAACCAGCTAATTTTCAGTTAGCTCCCTCAGCTAGATGAAAACTAGCTGGAGGCAGCTAGTTATTCAACAGTCTGATATTTCCTTCTTGTCTGAGTGTCCTACAAAGCTCTCATGTTCTGCAGAGTAACATTAAAAATATAGCATGTAATAAAGATATTACAACCTGTTGGTTTTACAGTGGTGTAGCCTGGTCAAAAACCAGACACTTGTTCTAAGCTTTGCTTTGCACAGTGGGTGTAGACCCTCTGCTATTGAGAAACAATTGCTTCCTGGCATGGGCTCTATTGAAGTTTAAAATTTTACCCAATCGCCAACATTTGGCCATGAAGTGTGTAATGCACCAGTTTGATGGTATGAAGTTTACCCCAAATTGCCTTTGCTGTAAACTACCATCCTCTACCGTGAAGAAAGAAATGTCGAGTTGATTGAGGCAGCTGTTAGTGTTAATTCAATATTTGAAAGTGTGGCCAACATGGAATGAGTGGCTTCGCTCACTTCTTGCGATGCCATTGCTAAAACTACAGGCAAATTACAATTCTAAAACAACAACGTCAATCAGAAAGATAGCATTCCTGTGTTTCTGGCACCCTCATGAATCTGACATGGACGTCAATGGGGTTTCATTTGTGTTTCAAAAAGCGATCTGATGGGACGCTGTTGTGTTCAGGTTGTGCTCAAATGAGTTAGCCAATCACTGAAGCTCTTCAAGCCTAAAATAGCATCTCAATGCTAAACATCTAGCACCAGTACAGACGTCCCCAATGCTAACATCAGCGTTCACAGTCCACATTTCTAAAGTAGTTCCATGAATGATCAGGAATTCCTGAAACCCTGGAAAACCAAACAGAACTTTGCACTAATCTGATGTTTGAAAAATATGAATAACACATTAAGATCTCTATTGGCATCTTCATTTAAGAAGACTCCAGAATATTTTCCTGTGGAAGATGTAGCTGTGGTTAGTTAATTACAGCTAAGCAGAGGCTCGGTGTAGGGGGGAAAGTGATGACAATTCTAGGGGCCCTGACCAACAGGGGGCCCTACATAATTTAATTATTTATTTTTTGTTCATAGAAATAAAAAAATTGGGGCCCTGTCAATTCCAAAATTAATCATATTGTATTTTCAAAGATCGTTTTTAGCAGTAAAAATTTAATGTTCCCACTCCCAGACCAAAAAACACACATCCATATTTACCCTGAACCCCCCTATCTGTGTTAAATGGTTCGTTCCTGCTTGGAGCTTCAGAGTGACGCTGTTAGCAGCAGACAGTGGAAAACACGAATGATTGTGGCTGTTACTATGCTGCTAAGAAAAGTGATAAAATCAGGTTTTCAAAAAAATAGAGAGGGAGAGAGAGAGAAAAAGGCCAGAGTGTTAATTTAGAACCCAGTTTTTCTCCAAGAGAGGTGGGTTTTATTATGTTGTGACATTATGGCATGAGAAATAATCTGTGAAAAATCTATTTCCTCTGCTTTCTCCCAGTGATAGAAACAACCAGTCAGTGGCAGGAGAGTTTTAGTGCTGTCAATCACAATCTCATGTGGTGCTGCTCATCCTTCCTCCCCCTCAGTTTGTGCCATGCTGCAGCTAGCATAGCACAGAGTTGTGCAGATTCAAACTGTGAATGATCAGTTTAGTTAGCATAGCTACCAATGACGGCAGATAAAGTTTCTTGTAACAATAAGTTGTTTCTCCACCATTAGCTCATTTAGCAGTGAGTGAATGAGGATGATTGACAGCGCTAAGAGCGTTCTACTGGTTCTGATTGGTTGTTTTGGTCAGAACGGTGCATCACTTTAACCAGTAATTCAGGAAGGAGATGGAGGAGATTGATCTTTTCACAGATTATCTGTCTCATAACAAACTGCTACGACAGCTTTAACAAATATGGAGAAAATATATTTTTTATTCAAGTTATGTACTGCAGCTTGAATAAAATGCGACTACATAGCATTTTTAGAAGTCTGGATTGCTTTATGTGTATTTTGCACATTACCTTTAACAGTTGCTCATGGGGAGACATTTCAGTATCTAAAACTAATAGAAAAAATTTAAACAACCTACTTGCATACTGGATGAGGACTGCTGGATGATAAATTCATGAGCAGTATATATTGTGCTAATTATCAGTATTGAACCAAAGAAAGCAACTCAGACGCAAGCCTTTAAAATTGTGATGCTTTTTATGGGTCAAATAGACTCAAGAAATTGTAACAGCAGCTGCGCGGGGGGCCCAAATAAATTTTTTGTCAGGGGGCCCAAGATTTCTGGCAGTGCCCCTTCAGCTAAGACCAAAGAGGACTTTTAATGTCTCAACATAAATCCAATCTCATAAACAAACACTGGTTTTTATGCAGACTCTGTTTCATCAAATTTTAAACCAAATGCAGTAGGAAGCTGTACAATCAAAAGCTGAAGATTAAGACCCAAAATGGAGACAGAAGATGATCATTTGAATATCACATGATGTTATTGTAACTGACAAAATTTAGAAAAAAGAAAAATGTCCTTTCAAAAATACAAAATGGAAAAATTGACCACAGGAAAGACGGGGAGGTTTAAGTGACCTGGAAGTTATCATGCTGAGCAGAGAATTTTGCACGATATCCATCTGCAGCAGCGATCAGGAATTTTCTGTGCATATCAGACACATGTGGTGTCGAGCCGAGCTCCACCTTGGAGAGACATTTTCCTTCTAGTCCTGTCCTGCTGACACGGTAATGTGCTTCTACGCTGTGTTTCATAGCCACAGGCGATAACCCCACGGTGCATTCAAGTACACCTTGTGCACCAAAAAGGTGTTTATTGAAATAAATTCTGTTTTCTTCACAAGTCAGTTTCAACACTTTTTGAATAACATCTTTGGCTTTTCAAAGGTGTTTTATTGTGAACAAAACTCTATAAAACAGATTAAATCAAATCGTTCAAAACAAAATGGCAACTAAAGATGATATCGTTTAATAGTGAGACTATTCTGCTGCAGTCAATTTTGAGTAATTTTTTTTTTTTAGTCCACACAGAGGTCACACAGAGGTCAAACTCACTGCCCAGCTCTTTGGACTATGCAACCCCAGAAGTCTGTTTCTAATTAGAATTGAGGGCTGCTGGGGTTCACAATGTCCAGTGAGTCTTTAACCCTTTCATGCATAGTGGTCACTGCAGTGGGCAGCCATTTTCTTGTGCTTCTTGTGGATTTTTATGTTGTAAATGCACACAGACCACTGAAGTGGACACTAATGCATCATAAAATACACCATCAACTACAGACCATCAGCTGCAAATGCAAGAAATTATTTTTGTTAGATCCAATATGGCTGACAGACAAAAAAGCATGCCAACCGCTCCGGTCTCTCCTTCTACTGTAGACGACTCTTGCAGGTAAAAAAAAACATTGTGACATCAGATAACGCCTAAAGAACAATACTACTGATGTATTTTTCAAATAACAATTTTGTATTTGGAGAAAATTACAATTGATCACCTAAACAAAATAAAACAAATTTTTCAAAAAAAAATTTCCTACCTTAAGGAAATAAAAAAAAAAAGAAAAAAATCCTGACACAAAGGATCATAATTCATGCATGAAAGGGTTAAGTTTGAAATACAAATTATGAAGATGATGTCAATTATTGTAACGAAAAACATTTACCAATGTTCAGTTTAAAATGTTTAACCTAATTTGCTCCCCATTCGTTAGTTTCCAGGGTCTGAGCAGCGAGAGATGGAAGAGACAGAATCACAAAAACACTCGATAAGGAAACCCAGGAAGGAAAACTCTGAGTGACTGACTGCCTTTACTGTCTGAAGAACCATTCGTGAATTCTTTCAAATTTGCTCCAACAAAGATTTATATTAAGATTGTGTTTAAATTTTTTTCAACATAGTTTTATTACTGCAGCAACTGACTGTTGAATATATACAACAAAGAATGAAGGCAGTTCTGAACATAAAAAGGAATCCAACATGAGACTAGCAATATGTACCTATACAGCAGCCAGACAGTATGTGTACATTATCATGTTGGAATGTTTCAAAAGTGATTAATTAAAAACAATGTCCATAAAGTTGAAAATGGAAAAGATTTTATTTAGGAGGTCTCGATAAAACCTTATGATTAAAAAATAATTCTAGAACTAATTTAATATATCATCCAATGTACAGCTTCACTTAAATGCACTCCATCCATCCATTTTGTTTTTCAGTTCTGCATTTTTGATCAAAACAGCATTACCAAATTTAGATTTTTGATCGTCAGTTAAAAGGTGTGAAACATCTTTGTCTGAGTAACCAAACAGAAACACAAGGTAGTGTACAAATCAATAAAATAGGATTTTTTACTTAGTTTTGCTTCTTCCACGGTTGCACTTTCACAGCAGACAGTTATATAACTCCACCTCAAGATGTCTCATATTGACCATACATCAACTGTAACAACCAATGATTTGAGGTGATTTTCTAAACCTGACTCAGCCTACAGTGAAGAGCTGCTGTTATGTGACTCAGATCTACCAGCTGGAAGTTTGTTAGAGGTATTTTCATTTGTCTTCATGAATCATCATAATCTTTGGCTGAAGAGAGAAATTAACTGATATGCTATTATTAAGCACGATTAAGTATAACATTGGTGTGTATTCAAATGTGAAATAAAGGTAAAATTTACAACATCTACCCCTTACAGCATTTTTCTAAATCAAATATTCTCTATTGTTGATTATTCTTGTACAACTGTTTTGGCGATATGACAACATGGGCTTAGAGTTTTACTGTGATATTTTGTGGTACTATTGTGATAATAATAAAGATAAAGATATTTAAAAAAATCTATTGCTTACTTTTTTAGTTAACTGTATAGATGTGACTGCATGGCACAGCCTTCATAGCGCCACAACATTGAGTGAATCAATGTTGAAATATAGTTAGGCAGAAATATTTAATCCATGTTGACATTGAAATTATATTAAAATTTTCATTAAGTTACATGTTGAATCAACGTTAGGAAAATAAAACACCAATAGGGTTGTTGCAGCTGTGTTTAACAAGGAGACCTAAGTGGTCTGGAAGTTTGATACAACAAAGAGTCTTTAATATATTTAGGTGCTAAGACGCTCAGTGATATAAACTAACAAAAATATTTTAAAGTCTCGTGACCTTTTGACTCTATGCTCCACTCAAACATTTACAAACCAGTCAAAACATCTAAACCCAGATGCTTTTTGGATAGAAGTTAGGAAGTTTTAACTAAACATCGGGTCATAATTTCTGACTGGAGCTTCAGCTTTCTGCGTTGTACGGCATTAAACATTTCTTGGCTAAAGACCAGTCCAGAGGTGTTGCCAACATAGTGACCGCTCCCCCTCCATGTCTAGGTATTTCTATCATTTGCACAATGCCATAAGTAGTCTACCACTTTGAACTGTTAATTTAGACTGCATACAAAGAATGCTTTGGTATACAAGACTTAAACCTTAAGGAACAGCAATATGAAGTTTGGAAACAGTGACTTTTTTCAAACTTCCCAATGCCAGATCAGCCCCTGCCTGAAAATGTAGAATAAATACATTTATGCAGACACTAAGGTTTTTTGTTTTTTTAAAGTTCTGAATGCATACTAAATGATCTCACCTTCTGCAGTCTCCTCCGTCTTCCCCACTGCCAGCAGAAGTGGCTGCGCCTCAGGTTCCCCCTACATCACCTGTCGCCTCCGGCTGCGATCGAAGAAAAGATCTTGCTTGTTGTGGTGTTATGTGGCAAAATGTTCACACCGGAGAGAGCGTCTGAGTAATGACTACTACTTTGTGAGTCAGCCCAACCATTGGATTCCCTTTAAGATTAATGTGGACTTCACCCAAAGGTGTATGGTTGAAACCCGAAAACAGAACGGTGTGTGAACAAGAGCCCCAGGGAGTCAGCTGTGGGCAGTATATTTTAGAAATGCATAAGTGGAATAAAAGGGCAGAGGGAATCTCATTGGATCTCTACCTATTTTTGTTTGTAGACTGATAGATATCACGCTTTGCCAAGCAGATTGAGTAGGAGATTCTGGCTTCCTGTTCTGGCGTTGGCAGTTCTGGGTGAGAAAACAAGAATGGTAGAGCTTGAAGAACATATTTTATTTGTTGCATGTAGGCTGATTCCTTCTTGCGTTTTACTTCAAAGACCACATCAGAGACAGAAGAACCAAAAAATTAATTGCTCTGCAGAATCTGCTCAAATATGCCAATGCTTATTATCTAGTCCTGTGGTCCCCAACTCCCGTGGACCAATTGGTACCGGGCCGTGCAAGAAATAAATAATACATAAAACGAAAATATTTAATTAAGTCTGGAGGATTTTTTATTTTGAAAATCCTTTAACCGGATTCTCTCGGTTACTTGCGCGCCAACACTGAGGCCACAAGCAGCAAAATGAGTAAGAAACAGATCAGGTGTCTTTGGAAAGTTTCTTTGCAAAGGGGAAAAGGCCCAGAGAAGAGACAGGAGAATGGATTTATCCCGGACCGCAGTGGCGCAACTACACATTATTCAGGTGGATGCAAAAACATAGATCGGCGCCCCCCCAACCGCCAACCCCCACCCCCGATCGAGGGACGGAACGTCAGGGTGAAGGAGCGACGCTCACTCACCACCCCCCCCCCCCCCCCGCCCCGAGGCGACGATACGTGAAGGGTAAAACTCACTACATTTACCTCGTTATGTGCGCGAGGTGAAGGAGCGTAAGGCGCGCATTAGTGTAAGGGAAAACATCATCGGCGCGCCGCCCCCTCCAGACGGGGTTTTGGCGCCCCCTCTGGTGCTGCGCCCCTATGCGTTGCATACCCTGCATACCCACTTTTTGCGCCACTGCCGGACCGGTAGGTGAGTCCCACATTACAAGCCGCTCTGAGTAACATGCAGTGACCGGCTGCTAATGAGGCAATGAAGCTTCAAGCTGCTTCACCACGTAGAGACCAAGCAGGCTGTGGATATAAGCAACACTTCGGGTGTTACTGTCTCTCATCTCTCCCAGTCTCGTTGCAAAGCTCAGGGCTCCGTTAGTCAAGTTAAAATGAATAAAAATTTTCACGAAAGTAAAACATTCATTTTTGTGGCGCATCTGTATCTTATTTTGAAGGGATATGTAAATGTTACCATAGTGACCAGAGTCAGAGCGTTTGGGCTGCGGTCGAGAGGAGATGAGTAGAGCTTGTGAGTCTTAAGTCTGGTTTAGACGGCAAGATTTTAAGAATTGTCGGCTGATTCTCCAAACTTCTGTGACCACAGAGCTGATAAAAGTCCAACAGGTTCGATCGGTTCGTGTGTCCAAGGCAGGAGCAACATGAACCGATTCCAGTCACGAACATCCCGATTCCAGAGGATAATCCAGTAAAACCCCCAACATAACATACGGGGATTTAGAATAATCAAACAGTGATGACGATGTAGAAGGAATAGTGATAGTTTGTGGAGTCATTTTAAGAGATAAGAGACGTAACAAAAACAAAAGGCGGTGGATAAAAGACGACGGGAGCAGCAGCTCTATTTGCTGCACTATGATTTGGAGGCGACTGTTTTTTCATAGTTAACATTTTTAACTGAATAAACATAATATATAATAACGACCTTTATGATAATATACATTTCCACATATCATCTCCGATATCCACCAGACTCTCAGTTGCGAGATATGTCAGCTGTTTGGGATTCCCCTCTGTTCTTACGTCACCGCGCTTTGTGATTGGCTGCCTGTCACATTCAGCAGGTTGTGTTCTCGTTCCCAGTCAGGGAAAAACCCACAGGCTGCGATAAAAGGGCCAAGACAACCCAAACTGGGCATATTCAGGCTTTAGCGGGAACACCAGATAAGGTGGAAGCCTTATCAGATGGTGCCCCCCCCCCCCAGGGTCTCAGCAAAATTTTGGAGTCTTGACCGGTTCACAGTAATAAAAAGGTTAGGGACAACTGATCTAGTCAAGAAATCTACTCCAGGCATGTATATTTCATTTGAAAATTGACGTTTCCATCGTAATTTACTGCAAAATACTTTTACTAAGGGAAATGAATACAGTTTGTGTGGCTTACACTATCTAATGACGACTGACACGATTGATCACTTGGCCGTCCTGTTTCCAACACCTCGGCTCCAGATGCTCTCCACATGAGACTTTCTCTTTAAGACGTTTGTAGTTCATCAGAGTGAATAGCAAATTCTCCCCTTCCATGTTCACGTTTAGTGTTACCCTCCAGAAACAAGCAAATTTGCCAGAACAGTTCAAGCTGCATGCCAATGCCCTGAAGTACTGGGGGCACTGTGGAAACAGTCATCAATTTTACAGATGACATTTCCAACAGCTTTGCCACCTTAGAGGAGAAAACCTGTAAGCCTTGCCAAAGATTTGAGGAGTGTGTTCATTGGTTAAATGTGAAAATTGCATTAAAGCATTAAGGAATATGGCACAACCCCTAGAGTGCCACGAGCATTTTCTGCCTTGATTCCATGTCCAGTCAATGAAAAGTGGCTCCAAACTACTGGGAAATGTATCGTTTTAATCTTGGATGCATTTGATCAGTCTTTTCTGAGTGTGTGTACTAAAATATTTAGGACCATTTCTGGCATATTTACTAACCTTCTGAAAACTGACTGACCTTATGGGGACCAAAGCCTTTTACTAATCCAGTGGTCCCCCTTGTGTAGGTCAAGGGTTAGATTTAGAGCAGTCTTTCTCAAACTGTGGTTCCGGACCACTGGTGGTCCACAGGCGCCCCCTATTGATCTGCAGTGCATGTAAATGACAGCGTATTTGCCATGACGTGAGCTCAAAGTGCAACCACTACAGCTTACAAAAGAATTGTGTTTAAAAATAACAATGGACAAGTGGCTTTAGACCAGGTCACTCAAAAGAAAAGCTGAAGATAATGATGGAAAGAAAATGATGTCAAGACTACTTAAATGATTGGAGGAATTCATGTCTGCACAAGCATTTTTCAGTGTCATAGTACCCCCAAGAATTTAAAACTACTTTATATATAAATCCATCCATCCTTTATCTTGACACCCTTGTCCCTCGGTGGGGTCAGGGGGGTTGCTGGTGCCTATCTCTAGCTAACGTACCGGGTGAGGGGCGGGGTCACTCTGGACAGGTTGCCAGTCTGTCGCAGGGCAACACAGAGACACACAGGACATGCACACACACTCTCACACCTAGGGGCAATTTAGACAGACCAATTAACCTGACAGTCATGTTTTTGGACATGTGGGAGGAAACTGGAGTACCCGGAGAAAACCCACCATGCACAGGGAGAACATGCAGAAAGACCGGGGCCGGGAATATATATATATATATATATATATATATATATATATATATATATAGGGCTGTGTGTGTGTGTGTGGATCAGAAGGAGGGGTAACCCAGGGTGACAAAAACAGACGCAGTCAGGAATCGGCTTGCTTCACCTCTGAAGAATCAACTGTGAAAGCTTTTTTTTTCTTGTATCCTTCAAAAGCCACAAGGAAAAGAGTAAAAATGAATAAAGTGTAGGAAAATTTTGAATCTTCAGAAGAGCAATGAGCTGAATATCTGTCAAGTCATATTACTGAAATTCCTGCTTTGTTTGAATTTTGCTTAAATTTTGATCTAAAACTCACACTGTATTGTTGTAAAAAAACAAAATAAATACCTTTGAGATTTTTTGACATTTCTGTTAACCTCTGTAGACAGCAGGCTAAAGGACATCATGTAAACCGTGCTCAAAAAGTGCCAGCAGCAGATTTACCTCCAGCTAAGGAAAAGTCACCTGGATGTGACACATCCCCTCCTCCGTACCATCCTCATCTGTCATCCAGAAATCCTGCTGACCTTCTGCTCTCCAGTCTGCAGCGGTGTGACTCTCAGGAGGTCAGCGGAGCCAAAGTGTCCAGGCTGATCAAACCGCTGTCCAGTCTTCACAGAAAATTCATTCACACACTTTATCACAATGGAAATCATGGAGGAATGTTTTTTAAAGTGCTTTATTTATGGGAGATGAGATTGCACTTTTATTTAATATCTAGAAAAATAAGAAGTCAAGTAAAATTGGACAAAATCTAAGGGATTAGATTAGGAGAAATGATGACTGGATAAAATGTTCATAAAACTTTATTTACATTGTGATTATCAAAACAGTGCTGTACAGAAAGTTACATTTTATGTCAGACCATAAGTCTAAATATAACTTATGTTCAAGGACGAAAGACGCAAAAAAAAGAAAGGCTTTTGTTGAGGACAGGAAATTAAAAAGAAATGAAATAGGGCAATGAGCGCAAAGGAGAATAATAAAATGTAGTTTGTTTATGGTTTTGTACCACAGAGTCATTCTGCCCTCCAGAGGCGTCAGATGTTACTGCAGCTGCCTCACAGGGTAACCGCTGTGTCTATAAGAGACGCCACTGTGTGCTTATTGAGCTGACAAACCTAAGCTGACAGTTACAGGTTGTTAATGCCACAGAAGATGAGAGACATGGGAATTTACTAATTAACAGCAAAGATTTTATGAAAACCTCCCCAGGAAATACTGCAGCTTCCTAATGTACAGAGACTATGGGGCTCGAGTCACCAAACTGTGGCTGAGTCTGTTTACACCACAAACATTTAATGTGGTTGCATTAAAGATCAGGAGATGAAGAATAACAATAGTGGATCAGGGATGAACTTCATGTTGGCAAAAATTAATATAAATGAGCAAATTATTCTGATGACGGTTGATACATCTATATCCCTATGGTCTTACATCTTTAATAATAATAACAATAATAACAACAAATGTTTGTTGGTATAGAATACATTTTAAACAATAATATTCATTTAAAAATGTATATTTTTAAAATTAAATATTTGTAAAATGAAGCCATTCCACAATTTTTAATAATTAAATGTGTAAAGGTAGGATGATTTTAATATATAAAATAAATACTTATATTAGGAAAACCTTTAATGATATTATTTTTCACAACGTCTTATAATCATGAAATGTTTATGGTAACATTGCTGAATATCTTTGAATAATAATAATTCTGATAATACCAATTTTAGTAGATCATTTATAAATATAATTTGTAAAGCAATTACTGTAAATTTGTCAGTGAAATTAAACAAACTTATAATTAAAGCTATAGAAATTCAAAAATATGTTAAAAGCCTTGGGAAAAAAGTAATTATGTAATAATTAAAATTATGATAAGATATAATAAATCCCCTGACAGGTTAATTTTATTTTTTTCATGTATTCAATGAGACATGCATGGTTCTAAGAACAGTGAAAAACCTGGTTACAGTGGTCTGATTCTCACACAAAGCAAGTTAAAACTACTACATAAAAATAAATGTAAACGTCAATGCACTCTTTATGTTTAGCTATTAAATAAATATGTGAATTCATTCCTCTGGATAGGTTTAGAGCGTTAGAGTCATGCACACAAACACACACACACACACACACACACACACACACACACACACACACACACTCAAAACTTCACACACACTCCTGCTGTTCTCTGATCCAAAAGGTAAACTTTGATTTGAAAATGCTTCTGACAAAATAACACATCACATCAAAACACTCTAAAGAAAGTCAATTTGTGTGATTTTCTTCTCTTTTTTTACCCATTCCTTCTCCTCTGTTCCAGATCGATTTGTTTCTTTGAAGATGGATTGTGAGAAGAAAACAGAACAGCTCAATCCATCATTCTGTCTGCCTGAGGCCCTGCGCCATGAACAATATATTACTGGTGGTATCTGAAAGCACCCGCGGGACACCGGCGCAGTTCAAAGCCGTAGCCACAAACAAACAGAATGGAACCACGCGACTTATTCCACATCATTCACTCCACTTCTTCAGTGTCACGCCAATTAGGATCAGAGAGAGGCAGCAGTTTCAACACCTTTATCTGACAATCTAGACTCAAAACAAGACGTGACATTTGGCAGCATCCATGAACTGCTGCCGGACACTTTTCTGCTGCTTCACCAGAGGAGCCCAGAAACATGCAGAAGAAGGTCGGAGAAGAAGAACAGCCGGGGTTCGTTGGCTCTATGAATTCAGACTCTGGTGTGAAGACAGGGATGTTTAATGCTTTTATTTGGAATCTATGCATTCGAAACATGAATAATAATAAAAAATGTTTGAAGTGTCGTTTTGCTTAATTTCAGTTCTCCTGCGGTCTTAAGAGATGGAGCTTTTTACCCTGTGTCTCACTGACACCCTGTTCAATTTTACCAGGGTTTGTGCGTGTGTGTGTGTGCGTGTGTAGGGGTGTGTGTGTGTGTGTGTGTGTGTGCGTGTGTATGCATGTGCGTGTGTGTGCGGGTGTGTGGGTGTGCGTGTGTGTGTGGTTTCTGGAACTGATAGTCTGACAGAACACTCCCACCCTGCTCCTTGCAGATGTCCGACCATGACATCTGCCGCGCTCCTCCAGAGCACCATCCTAAGACTATAAGGGTTATTTATTAGTTTGCTTTAGTTGAAGTATTTCAAATCACATGAAAAAAGCCTGATGGTCAAAAAACATCCATCCATCCATTTTCTTGCACCCTTGTCCCTCAGTGGGGTCGGGAGGGTTGCTGGTGTCTATCTTCAGCTAACGTTCCGGGCGAGAGGCAGGGGTCACCCTGGACAGGTCGCCAGTCTGTCACAGGGCAACACAGAGACACACAGGACACACAACCATGCACACACACACACTCACACCTAGGGGCAATTTGGAGAGACCAATTAACCTGACAGTCATGTTTTTTTTTGGACTGTGGGAGGAAACCGGAGTACCCGGAGAAAACCCACCATGCACAGGGAGAACATGGAGACTCCATGCAGAAAGACCCCAGGCCGGGAATCGAACCCAGAACCTTCTTGCTGCAAGGCAACAGCTCTACCAACTGCTCCACTGTGCAGTCCGGTCAAAAAACAATAAATTCTAAATAAGGACCTTTTCCTATTGCCAATTAGTAGGCATTCAATAGCCTGGTGGTCAAAAGCTCAAAATAGGGGCAACAATAACCTAATGAATACAAAAAATATTTTTTGTATTAAAAATTTGGACCAATCTTAATTTGGAAATCTGTGAAAAAGAAAAACTTAAAAACTGGTATTGCCAATCATTGTGGCAACAATGTCAATCTTGCTTCTGACATGACTGGAAATGAGTTTTTTACAATGGAGAGATTAACCTCTAGTAATCTACTACTACTAATCTACTAAAATTGTAGAACAACCGATTTGAGTTCTGGTCACTATATCAACAGGATTTAAGCTCAGACTTTCACTAGGCCACTCCTAAGTCTTGAGTTTTTAAGGCATTCAGACTTAGACTTACCCAGTGTGCTTAATGATTGTCAGAGAGACTATATATACCACCTTCTGTCAAATTTTAATCTGAGTTTGATGGATTAATTGACATTAATTGATATCAACCCCCCCGCCCCCCTGCCCCACATCCGATAACCTGATACCCCCATATATATGTAACATATATTACATATATATGTAACATATATATTATGTTACATATATATGTAACACCCTTCTGGGTGCAAGCGACAGAAGGGTCCCTTGCACCCTTCTGTCAAATTTTAATCGGAGTTTGATGTGAATAAATAAATATAAACGAATAAATATACTATATTCTAAACCATGTTGAATTAGACTAGGAATATTGTAACTAATGGTTTTAAACATATTATATTCATGATACACAGTGCTGGAATTAATTGTCTCTAACTCTTGTCCCATAAGAGGCAGGGTAACCATGATCTTTCTTCTGTCTGTCTCCAAGGAGGAGGAGGGGGGAGAGTCTTGCCGTGTGTGTATCTGATCTCTGAGCCAGCATACGGTGAAACCTACCTCGTACTATTTCACAGAATATGATATATCCTATAACTAGGTAAGAGAGGCTGACCTCTGACTCTGCAGCCGGTGATGCCCACGTCAGGATACATTAGGCAATCCTTCTGAAGGAAAAATCAAACTCTTTAACAGGATATAATATAACCTATAGCTAGCCAACAGCCGGTGTTGCCCACCTCATGCTCTTAAACAGAAGAGTGGCTGACCTCTGACCCTGCTAAACTCTTAGATTTTTTTTCTGACATTTACTAGTGTGATACATTTCAATACATGTTTCTCATCTGTAATTGTATTTCTTAAGAATATGTGACAGGTAGTAAACAGACCTACATGAGGCTACTCAAATTTAAGTTTTAGTTTTCTGCAGTTAAAGTGAAAGACAACTCTAACACAGTGGTTCTTAAACTGGATTCGATCGAACTCCAGGGGTTCGGTGAGTCGGTCTCAGGGGTTCGGCGGAACTTCTGCCACGGAGGTAAAGACACACTTGTGTAAAGTCGTGATGACGCCCCACTTTGCCATCACTTGCTACGTTACATTGATTAGCCAATCAGTGCTGCGGAGGAGCCCTGATTGAAGGATCCACTCTCAGCATGGATTTGAGCTTTTATCTTTAATTACTTCAGCAAAGCTCACAGTTTTTACCACATTCTATAGTCTAAATCTGCTCCTTAGTCGCATCGTTTCGGGGTTGGTACTGCCTCTAGTGGTGTGGGGGTGGTAACACAGCTAATATAATTACATTACTAAATCAGAATACCGCAAAGTATTTTGTGTGTCGGGGTGGAGCAGGAGTGGTTGGGGGCTTAGAATAAGAAGGGTTCGGTGAATGCGCATATGCAACTGGGGGGTTCGGTACCTCAAAAAAGGTTAAGAACCACTGCTCTAACATCACTGCCTTTCCAGAATTTGTCCTCACTTCATTGTGAATGCAACTTTGCTTCAGTTTTTTTTCCTGTTGTTGAATCAATACTGATCTTCTCAGTGCTTCATGCTTTCTCCAAAATAGTAAAGGTTGGTTTAAATACATTTGAAACTTATAGATTTTTTTTCTGTAAAACTTGCTAGTGTGATACATTTCAGTAAAAGTTCCTCATCTGTAAATTTTATTTCTTAAGAATATGTGACAGGGACTAAACAGGCCCATGTTAGGCTACTAATATTTATCTTTCAGTTTTCCCCAAAGATAAAGTTTTTTACAGTGCACAGCCACGCACCAAGAGTTGCTCCAACATGGTAAATTGTTTTGTTACCTTTAAAATTATCTACAGCTTTTGTCTCTGACTTATACAGTTTGTTTTTTTCGCCTTAATGATTCTTTCCCTCCATCTGTTATCTTACATGCTTAAGTGTGTTCACTAACAAAATATAGTACACCCTTAGTTGTTAAGGTTCCAATACTAAGAACTTATAAATGATCAATGTGAACCATCAGTCTGTATTAAAATATTTAGTACAATTTGTATTTTTATTTAGATTTGATGTTTTCATGTGAGCACTTGGATTTCTATCGATTTATTGAATGATGCTCTGTGTAAATATTTATCAAACTGAATGGTCATTCAGGTTTTATATAGTTTTTTTTCTCTTCATTTAATGCTTGTTGCAGAAATTCAAATATATGCTGGCTATCGACCAACAATTCAATCAGTGAATCTTTGCTTTTTTTCTCAAGTAGCCCCTCTCACGAAGACTTACATCTTCTGACACCAGGAACAACTTATAATAACATTAACTAAGTTAGCTGTTGGTACACTTACCTAAAGAATACAACTTGCTCGCTACACAACCAGGCTCCAAGAGTTGGTCAAAACATGGTAAATTGTTTTGTTACCTTTAAAATTATCTACAACTTTTTTCCTTGGTCCTAATGATGCTATCTGTTCAATAATGTTCACTAACAGACAGTACACCTCTTGTTATTGATAAGCTTATAAATGATCAATGTGAAGCATCAGTATGCGTTCAAGAAGATCATATCAGTCAGATTTCGTAAAATATCATGATACTCAAAGTAATCAAAATTATAGTTCACATAATTATAGTTTCAGGGAGCTTCGGCTGTATGAAAGGAATGATTGAAATATACCTTGAAAATATTCTATTTGCAGAATCCTGATAATAAAACTTCAATTGTGAACTGAATAACTAGATTGCAATTAGACACAAAAGAATCAACTGTTAATTAGTAATCATACTATGGAAATGACTTGCAAGATCTGAACAAACAAGAAACTTGACTACCTCAAGGGATTTCACTTGTAATGAACCGTCTGACTTTCTTTAGTCCACTAAATTTAATCTTACCAAATTGTTGCCGTAGAGCAAACAGGTACTGAGCTTGAAGCGGGTCAGATGCCTCCAGCCGTCTGCTAAAGCTGGACTCCAGCCTTCCTCACTGTAAAATAAAACATTCTGCTTAATAAAAGAGTTCAAGTGAATATCACTTAATTCTCATCAACTTGTTGTTTGTACTCATCTTAAACAAGTGGCAGGAACTTTTGGATTTAAAAAAAAAAAAAAGATGCTTTACAAGTGAATCTATTTAAGTTGAGTCTCCAACAACTAGATCAAAATAAAAAGTAAACTATTTGAAAGTAGTGAGGATTTTGGGTGGTAAATGTTTCACATTTTAACACACAGACATTACTCCATTTCTACTCAAGCAAACCGAGAGGTTTTGAACAGTACAACTGTCATGTAATGACATGTAGTAAATATATTGCTGCTGCTGTAAGCATAAAGTAAAATAAATTATGCATTAAATAATATTTTGGAAGAGTTTAAGAATATTGTTTGTCAAAATCACACAATGTAACTACACTTGTCTTTTACATGTTGCAGTTATTGAATCTTTTGAGACAATTGGTTTGCATAAATTTAAGTAACTACAACCTATTTTCCTGCTCCACATACTTGGCTAGCAATGTTCCAGTTTGCTTCCCAGTCTGAACTTCTGGACAATGTCTTGATTCAGTCAAATCTTCTATCCTGTATCTCCTGTACTCTGATATTCTACAGAATTCTTTCTGTGAAAGCTTTGCTAGATGGTCTTCTTCATTGTATGAATGCAGTATCTGGTTTCTCTTACTTTAACCCGCCCAACTTGCACCTGATTGGCATGTTAGCCTTTCGCTTCCCTCCCAGTGAGGCGGTGCTTCACAAAACAAACTGTTTCTCAAATTGTTGATCTCCCTCAGAAGATGAGAAGACATGGTGACTGAGTTTTAGACACTAGTTGACAGCTCATGCAGCTTTTTACTAAATGGCAGTCCTAAAAGTATATATCTTTAAACTATGAATAAATACGCACAATTTCATAATTATTTGATCCAGCGGTTATAGAAGTTTGATAATAATGCAATTCAGGGATTGTTGTTTCTTAATGTCAGTGTTTCTGCTACTGGAGTGAGACAGTAAGAAGACAAGGAATAGGGTTAAACGAGGATTTAGAAATAAAAATACAAAGATGATAGTTGTATTTACTAGGAGAAAGATTATGGCTAGTTATCAGGACAGAATGAGACCCGTAAAACTGTTGGGTCCATACGATCCCAAGGAGAGAACCAGTCATTTGCTCCAACAATTTATTACCCTTTAGGAACTATGTCTGGACACAATGAGCAGGAACATCACAACATCCTCATATCAGATATTTTTCATTCTTATATTAGTGATTTAAAACTATTTCTAATTTTTGATACCATACGACAGAAAGCAAAGTTGTGCATGAATGTAAATCCCATGACCACTTCCTTTCTCTTCCTTTGCTAAGAGGGCTAGTTAGCTCTGGTTAGCTTATGTTAATCTTTAGTTTTTTCTATTTTTATTCCTAAGTTGTTTGTCACAACCATGATGTGTCAACACCATAACTGACAATTTACAAAACTTTGATGAAATTTTGTGAAATAAAAGCTTAATTTTGGTTTACTGTAGAGATTTCATTAACCTGATGAGCTACAATATCAGAAGAGCCGATGACATTTTTTTATTACTGAAACATAAAATTTACTCATCTTTAAGATGACTAGAACAAGACTCATTGCGTACACTGATGGCGATCAGTGTACGCAGCTGTAAAATTTATAAATTTGTTATAAAAGTATTGCTGATTACACTTTAAAAATTATGTAACTTTGTTATTAAAGCTAAAATGTAATCAGTAATACTTTTATAACAAATTTATGTCAGATCATGATTTCTTGGTTAATGTCAAGTTGTCATAACAAAGACATCACGTAATGTCAGCTTTGAATTAAAAGTATAATTTACCGAATGATGCTTTATGACAGCAGTCATAAATATTCACAAAGACTTATTCATGTTCATGAGAGGTGTTATGTTTATGACGGTGTTATGACAGTCTTATTCGCAACCCGTCAATTTAAGTGTTACCCTATATTGTTACTAAACATTGGAGAAAGACTTCCGTACGGCTTCAAGACGATTCTGGTCCACCATCCGGCGTCTCAGGAGGGGGAAGCAGTGCAGCACCAACACTGTTTATAGTGGGGATGGTGTGCTGCTGACCTCAACTCGGGACGTTGTGGGCCGGTTGGCGGAATACTTCGAAGACCTCCTCAATCCCACCAACATGTCTTCTGTTGAGGAAGCTGAACCTGGGTACTCTGGGTTGGGCTCTCCAGTCTCTGGGGACGAGGTCACCGAGGTGGTCAAAAAGCTCCTCGGTGGCAGGGCCCCGGGGGTGGATGAGATCCGCCCGGAGTTCCTTAAGGCTCTGGATGTTGTAGGGTTGTGTTGGCTCACACGACTCTGCAATATTGCATGGGCATTGGGGGCAGTTCCCCTGGATTGGCAGACTGGGGTGGTCGTCCCTCTGTTCAAAAAGGGGGACCAGAAGGTGTGCTCCAATTACAGAGGGGTCACACTCTTAAGCCTCCCTGGTAAGGTCTATTCAGGGGTCCTGGAGAGGAGGGGCCATCGGATAGTCGAACCTCGGATTCAGGAAGGGCAGTGTAGTTTTCGTCCTGGTTGTGAAACACTGGACCAGCTCTACACCCTCAGCAGGGTCCTGGAGGGTGCACGGGAGTTCACCCAACCAGTCTACATGTGTTTTGTGGACTTGGAGAAGGCTTTCGATCGTGTCCCCAGGGGCAGAAAATGGATGGATGGATGGTTACTAAACATGAGTTTGATAAAAACTTTGTGACTATTACATACATGTTTTTGGAAATATGATCTGAGTGACAAGGCTGGCACAGTTCCAGCAGCAGCTGTCACTGGTGAGTAATGAATGAAGCATTGAGTAATGAACCTTTGGGCAAAGCAAAGGGCTGGAAAGCTTCATTGCTTCCACTCTATCCTTGTCCAATCATCTGTGCTGGGCCGACTGTCCACGTCCCAGGAATCTGCACTGAGCGCGTTAGTTCTCACTCCTTCGTCCTGGAGCTCATCTGTCTCTGTCACCCACCAACTCAGTTCTCCTGCTTCCTTCTACCTGAGCTCCTTTTATCTGTCATCAATTTGTCTTTGCAGACACCTGTATGAGCAGCCAATCACTGCACTCCGCCTCCTTACTAGACCTAGAAGACCAGATTTCACTTTTGAGGAGTTAAAAGGGAAAAAAACACTACACAATATAAAGATGCAAAATATAACCAAAATCAACAATCATATTTTCCACTATGCAATGCACATCACATAATACATCTAGCTTTGTAAAATGCATTTTTTGTTAGTATTTCCAATATGTTTTTTTGTTTTTTTTTAAATGAAGCTACCCTACAAATACATTTCTTTTCTCAGAGGCATTTGAAACAAGAGTATCTGTCCTTCTGGATCACAACACCAGTAATTCAGATGAAAGAGCATAAGACCTTCATCACTTTACAGCATCACTGTCTTTCCACAGTATATTACCTTTAAATGAAGTTGATTTAGAGCAGGTAAACACCACAGCAGCACTCCCAACCTGAAGGTACAGATGAAAACAAAGAACAATCCAGATGAAGGCCGACCCACTGCCTCATTAACCAGCATCTATCCTGCCCTATTAGCTGTAATGGAAAAGGTCCCTCAAGGTGGTAGTCCTGTTATTCCCTGGTTGCAGTGAAGAAAAGGCAACTATTCTCACACTTGCTGCTTCCATGACGGCTTCCCGCTCTAGTTAGCTGCCATAGATGGGGGCTGTTAGCCGCCATTAGAGTTGTTTAATGGAAACCGGTGTTATCAGCAACAGTCAGCGTCTGAAAGCACTCAAACTTGTTATTTTCCCAAACAAGCAAAAGGAACAAAAAAAAGATGTCTGCTTTGCTGTCACCAAGATAAAAATATAGAACCAGCTGCTTTCAAGGCGCCGCGCAGAGAAATATGCTACTTGTTCCTGTTAAAAACCACCCAGGATGTGTTTACCTTTAGCTAACAGTCATCCCTGCTTTCCAGAAGCAGTTACAGTTTGTGGCTCGTTTGTTTCAACAAAGCATTTCAATGGCAAAGTGATGCGGCTGACAAGGTCGGACCATCAGGGACAGAGGGAAGAGAGGGCCTTAAGAACACAAGCATAAAAATAGCTTACACAGTCAGTCGTAATGACGTACAAATGGCTGCTTTCCCAAAAAGACAAGGTCCTCTTCAATGACTATCTTCCTACAGTTTTTTCACTAACACCATTGAAAATGAAATAGTACAAGGGAAGTACATGACACGTTTTTTAGTACTTGTAGTATGTGTCACACAGTAGAAATTTGTTTTTACTTTTTAAGTGTGGTTTTTATTGAGTGTTTTCGCTGCATGTTTTGTTTTTTTATTCACTGTGGACTCCGAGAACTAATAGCTGATGCCAGTCACCTGCGCGGGGTGGACGTGCCCGTAGGCAGAGTTCCTGGAACCTGCAAGACGCTGGCAGTGTGTTTTAAAAGGCAGAGGACTTCGCGTTGGGGAAGGAGAAAAAGAGGAACCCAGGAAAGTTCGTGACGGAGGACTGCGACCCCGAACGAGCCAGTGGTTGGCAGCAGAGGATACAATCAGTGGGAACGACGTGTCGGACCGTCAGTGGGCAGAGGAGGAACTCTGCCCTGGTCAGTAAGTAACGTTTCCACTGATTATCTGCAGGGACCCTTGCTGGGACAGATAAAACATCCGCTGCTCAGCGATCGCTCTCCTGGCCAGGTGTTTTTGTCCCAACAGGACGCCAGCGGGGCGGCGCTTTACGCGGAGCAACTAGAGTGGGCTGGAGTGACCACAGGAGGCGGTGGCGCTGGGGCTGCGACTACAGACTGGACGGAGCGCAGGATTTGCCGGACTTTGTGGATGTTGACCCTCTTGGACAATTTTAGTTTGCTCTGATTGGAACATTTTAATACTTTTATTGTACTTTTTCACCAAAAAGAAAACGGAGCATTTTATTCCGTTGGGGAATAAAAAAAAAAAAAGCTAACTAATTGAATTGTCCTCCCTTGGTACTGTCTCCCTCCTTGTTGTCTGAGAACCCGTGGTTACCAGCTGACGTTAAGCTGGGCCTTTACATATGTGTATTTCAAAGTCTTTCATGCCAAGTGATTTTTCTCTTTCTTTTGTTAAAGGGTCAGTCTTATGTATTTCCTGGCTCATAATGCTATTTTATAGCACACAGAAGTAACTATGTATTTTTGCTGTATATATCAAATGTGATTTAAAAGAAATTTGTATAGTCCATCCATCCATTTTCTATACACCCTTGTCCCTTAGTGGGGTCACCAGTACCAGGAGGTGCTGGTGCCTCTCCAGCGAATGACCTGGGCGAGAGGCGGGGTCACCCTGGACTGGTCACCAGTCTGTCGCAGGGCAACACAGAGACAGAAAGGACAAACAACCATGCACACACACACACACACTCACACCTAGGGAGAATTTAGAGAGACCAATTAGCCTCACAGTCATGTTTTTGGTCTGTGGGAGGAAGCCAGAGTACCTGGAGAGAACCCACCATGCACAGGGAGAACATGCAAACTCCATGCAGAAAGATCCCGGGCCGGGAATCAAACCCAAGACCTTCTTGCTGCAAGGCAACAGCTCTACCAACTGCACCACTGTGCAGCCATCTATTTGTATAGAAACATCTTGAAATTGGACCTCTATCTCTTTAAGAAACTCCTGCGCTTTCTGAAACATCGCCTTCAGGAAGTCATCACAACATCTCTCCTTAACAGCAACACTGGTAAAAATGTTTAACAATGTTTTGCTGTCACTTGTCAGAATCCAAGTGAAAGCACTGATTTTTGGGGGGCAAAAAACGTTTAACAACATTTTTATCAGTGTTGCCTTGAGAAGTAGCTCCTATAATGAGGCTCAGCAGATGTGCAGTTCCACCAGGTGTTTGCTCATTTCTGCTGGCTAGTCTGAAGAAGCTGAGCGGGGAAATCGCAGGGAAGGGATGAAGTTTGGATGCCATGAAACGCAGAACATTTCCAAAAGTCGAAAATTTTCTACTTTTGAAACTTAGAAATCTCCTTTTTTTTTTTGCAGAAATTTACTCCTTTATTTTTTTCCTTTCTACAATCGCTCTTATATTCTGTCATAGTTATTGATTGAAACTCAAAGGAGACTGCGACAAAACATTAATTAGCAACATCAGATAGCGCGAGTAGAGACAAAAATATAGTTTTTCTCAGATTTTTCAGAGAGCAGGGGAAGCCAGTTCTGCCAGGGTTTACAACCATCTGTAGCAAAGCTGTTTACACTGATGAAGTCAAACTTAGTATTTAGATTTGTATTAGTAATGCAGACCTGCATTATTAGACTATTCTTCTGCTACTGGTTGTTGAAAACAGGAAATATTTTTATCTGCTTCACCATCTACCAGTGTTGTGGTCAAGACCACCTAACCCGAGACCAAGACAAGACCAAGACCAGCGGCCCGCGCTACATGACACAATAATAAAATCTGATCAAAATTGCTTCTCAAATTTATCTGAAAGATCCATATTCCCATAAAAACACCTAGATATTTAATACTTAATACATTTTACCAATATTAAATATTCCATCTCTATGCTACAATCCGTGGTGGTCTGGTGCCATCCCTAAAAAGATGACGCCCTGGGCGTTTGCCTATATTGCTCATGTCAGAGACCACCACTGTCTGAACCATTAAACATAGCAATTGAGGCAATGCCCTGGTGGTAAATAACGCTCAACTATGAACACTGACCAAGGAGCAACAAAGAAGTAACCAAGCACAAGACGCTCATCGTGACTGTTCTCTCCCTCTCTCCCGCTACATGAAGCCAGGCAGTCTGACACCATGGCAGACATTACAGCTGTCACTTTGAATGAAAACAATCAAAGAGCAATGTGCATGCTCTTTCGTTCTTGCGTTTGTTGAAGAAAAATGATTATTTTTAGTGTTTAATATTGTTTAATCTTTTTTGAACAAATTTCTTAATTTTGAACAGGTTTCTGTTAGTGATGTAAAACTAAACTATTGCTGGGTAAGTATTCAAATTACGGAAAGGACAATAGAGATCATAAAAGGAACTCCCACTGAGACCCTATTGTGACTATCAGAGAGGACAGGAGGCCATAAAATTAACATCCGCAGGAAGGCAGTATCACTTGGATGACCGTGGGAGAGAGAAGTTTGTTCAGTTTACGGAAGATCAAAAGTGTTCCTTGAACATCTGGGGTGGTGTAAAACTAAATACAACATAGAATGTTTAAAACCACTACCATTTAATTTGTAAGACATTTTTCTTAGTTGTTAATAGCATGCGCTGACTGAAAATTGTATTATCTAGTTTTATAATTACTAATTTAGTAGATGATGAATGTATTTGAAAATTGTATTAACTGTGACTATATCAGAATCAAAAGGAAATTGTGTGAATGAAAATGTTTTGTTTAGTATTAGAAAATTGCTCAGGTTTATGGTGAATGGGGTTTAGGAAAATGATTGTGTTAACTTTTATACTTAGGATTCAATATTATATTTGATTGGAGTAAAATTTCTTTTTATAACCTTTCTATTCTGTTGATTGTATGTATTACTTTTTGGTTTATGGCAGGACTCAATCTTTTGAAGTGCTGAGTGCAGAAGAACAAAATTGGGTTTGTGGAGAAAACCTTTCCTTGAACTACTTACAGAATTTAAGTTTGTTCCTGAGAATCTACGTAGGGAGAAAAGCGAGAAGGATTCCAGATTTCACAGCTATCTGTGAAATACTTTTCTCTGTTTCTCTTTGCCTATCATAAAATAATGATAGCTACTGCAGTGTACGCAGAACATTACAAGAACAAAGAACGGGTGTTCTGCCAGGTCAGATCATCATACGCTTAGTCACGGCTATATCTGTCAGACGTCATTACCATAAGACTTCATTTAATCAGCAACATAGAATCATTATGTAGATTGTCATACACTTTGTTATTAACAGTTGTATGGCATACTGACTTAGCGGTTAAGTAGGTTAATGAGTTTTACAAGGGCGTGTGTGGTAGCTGACTCCAGCTGCAGCTAGACCCTGCTTTAAATACACTTTGAAACCACAACAATGCATGTATATCTATACAGTTATCATTGAAAACAATTTAATGACTTATTTTCGTCATACCTTGTTGTGTATGGTGAACTGGCAACTCCTCTGACAGTCGGACTTCTTAATGCTGTTAAAGGAAGAGTATTCTGAATTGGTTAAATTTGGAAAAAAAAATCTGGCTCTCTCTTCCTGTTGAAATCCCAGGTTCCTCTTGGCGACCGCGTGTGGGCACAAGAAACACAACAATGCGTGATGACATCACAGAATTGCGGAATTTAATCCAATGGGAGACAAAGTATGAAGATACAACAGAAAACTGCAGAACAACAGAGACAATACATTCATCACCTGAGACAAAGATAGAAAAGGGCAAAAACGCGTCTTTGGAGAATGCTGAATGCAGAGGAAATAAACCAGCAGTCTGAATTGGTACTCCTGCGCACAAACTTTTATACTTGTGGGTGTGTTTTCCTCTTTAATATATTTAAATAAGGCGTACCTCTGCTTGACCAACTGGAAGCTATTTTAGAGCGTCTGAGAAATCTAGAACTTTCCTTTTTTTATTACCAATATCAAAAGACATTTGCTCCTTTGTGTTAAACAAAATGATGGAGAGTTTGTCCGGGCCTCCTGCGGATCTACAGCCATCTGGGCAAAGAGAAACAGAGGAAAGAATTTCACAGGTAGCTGTGAAATTCTGGCATCTCTCCCGCTTTCTCAGGAACAAACTTTTATTCTGTATTTAATTCAAGGAAAAAATTTATCTCCATGAAACCAACTTTGTTCTTCTGCTCTCAGCAACCTCAAAGATTTAGTCCTGCCAAAAAGCAATACATACAATCAACAGAAAAGAATGGAGTACAATTCCTTTTTTTGCCTACTATAATATTCAATCCTAAGTATAAAAATTAACAGAATAATTTTCCAAAAACCCCATTCACTATAAACTTAGGCAATTTTCTTATACTAAACAAAACATTTTCATGTCACACAATTTCCATTTGATTCTGATATAGTCACGGATAATACCATTTTCAGTCAAAGCATGCTATTAATGACTAAGAAAAATATCTTACAAATTAAATGTTATTGTTTTAAAACATTTTATGTTATATTCAGTTTTTTTGCACCATCTCCGATGTTAGTTTTGGAAGACTTCTGATCCTGCTTGTGTGAACCGACCAAACTTCTGTTTCCCAGAGTGATTCAAGTGATACTGCCTTCCTGCATATGTTAATTTTATGGCCTCCTGTCCTCTCTGATAACTCCCCAGGGGTCCCAGCAGAAGTTCTCCTGCAGATCTCTACTTTCCCTTTCCATTATTTCAATACTTACCCAGCAATAGTTTAGTTTTAAATCCCTAACAGAAACCTGTTCAAAATTAAGAAATTTGTTCAAAAAAGATTAAACTAAAAATAATCATTTTTCCTCAACAATGAGCATGCAGGCGTGGTACTCACTGCATGTATGCTATTTTGACAGCGCATGGTAATCTGATAGAACAATGGCTCGCAGTGACACTCCAGTCCAATCTAATAAGTAAAGTGCCGTGCAGAAGAATCGGACTGTTTCTGAATGTCGCATCACTATATTGCAGACTTTTGGACACAGCATTGTCCCATATATGCGACAAGTCAGTCAACACCACCGCACAATAATTCAACACAGTGAGTGACAACTTTTTTTCATCACAAATGCTTATGTGTCTCTATACAGCTAGCTTTGCTAACATCACGTCAACGGAGCTAACCTTTCTTTGAGATACTTTTCTAAGAGACGAAAAAAGTTAGACGTTGTCCCCATCGTCTGTGAAAGCGATGTTGAGTTAGCTGTGGCCATCGGATTTCTTATGATTTATGCAGCGCTATTCTATTACTGACGGTTAGACAGACACCTTTTGTCGCTCAGAGGAAACCACTGCGCATGTCTTGGAGCGCCGCATGTGAGTGAAAGGTGGGGAGAAGCAGGGGAAGTAACAGAAACACGTAGTTGCTTGGATTTTAATCGGTGCATTTTGCATCCACTGAAAACAAAGATGTTAACAAATAAACTGGACAGTGTACTGTACGTTTAGTGACATTTTCACAGTTGCGGTCTCAACTGGTCTTGAAATAAAATGCCGAGTCCTCAGCGCCTGAGACCGGGACCAAATGCGGTCGAGTCCGAGATGAGACCGATACCATCAAAAAATGGTCTCAAGACCAAGACTGATCTCGAGTACTACAACACTGCCATCTACCTAGAGATGGTGCAAATAAGAACTGGAGAGCTTCAACTGCACCTCACACGAAAGCACAAATGTTTGACTTATGGACTGTATGATAACTGGACATACTATTGGCTTTTTGTTATTTTTATTTCGCTATTTTGGGGATTATTTGACTAAAATCTAAGATCTGAGTGTCATTGTTGTACTGTCCGGCACACAGTTTCATTTTATTCACTTTTTTTATTCTCACAATTATTACAGTTTCTTTTGAAAAGTAGTTTATGTTCCTCATTCACTGCAAAGAAAATCAAATTTTATTACTTCTAGCTTCCAAAGTCATTTATTCTGGAAAAGTATGAGGAGAAAAAGATGCTTCCACCGGCAGAAAAATCCTTTCCCTTGACAATCTATCAACCAAAACCTAAGGCACTGATTTATTTCTCAAAGGGTTTGGCACTTTATTACTGAGGTTTTGCATCACAGAGTAATAAATGGGCCATTTGCTTGTTATTAGGTCTTGAATTAAAAGAAATGCAAACTCTAACACACAGTCCTCCTGTTTATTCACAAAAACTTCTTCTAAAATGCACAAGCAGCATATTAAAAACCCTGAGCCTGTCCTTCCTGCTTACACAGAAAATAAGAAAGGCAATAAAAAGTGCTGGTCTGAGCACTTGTTCAGAATACAACAGTTTATTTTCTTGAAGAGCACACTGCCGTTACAATTTAAGGTAATGTTTTTAAAAACTTTTTTTTTTAATGAATAAAAAGAACTTCTTCATACTTTAACCACTGCAACGTTTTAAGCAGATTCTAACAATTGATAGAATTGTTATGTTTTGTTGTGTCCAAAAAGTATTATTCCGCTTTGGAAAAGATTTCTGTATCATGACAGTATGTTATAAGATTGATAATCTGTGAAAACATTGATCTTCTCCAACTCCTCCTCCCTGAGCTCCTGCTGCTGTCTGAAGAAATGCTCTGCATATTGTTTGTGTCATAAACAATATGCAGAGCTGTGACTATGTCACAATTGAAACTGTGACATAGTCACAGTTTCAACAAATGTGCATTTGTTTTTTTATAAAAGTTACTGCAGCTTTAAGAATGTGCTTAAATGTAAACGCAATTAAACTTTCAGTAGTTAGATTTCTCATGGTGGTCCCATTTCCCTGAGGGGTTTCAAAGGTAAAGTAGGTTTTAGGTTCAAACTGGGCCGAGCACCACAATGTGAATGATTCATTTTTCTTCCTGTCTCCTTTTCACTGCCACCTTTTTGAAGCAGATTTCCCTCCTAAATTAGATTTAAATTGTGTTTATTAAACAACACTAAACTTCTTAATGATTAGGTCACATAACGTGTTTACTTATCCCACAAAAATCTATTCAAATGAACATTAACTGACTACTTTATTTCAGCTCAGCAGTTACAATCAGGATCTCTGAAAGGCAGCACTTTTGTTCAGAGCTAATTATTCAATGGATGAGATTATACTTCATTCTCACTTCAGACTGTTCCTTCTTCACTGTTTTTATGACTTGAAACAACGTATTCTGCCAAGTTGGCTCATGCAAACACCATGTCCTTACCGCCCACACACACACACACGCACACACACCCACACACACACGCGCGCGCACACACACACACACACACACACACACACACACACACACACACACACACACACACACACACACAGTATGTCTTTCTATCTTTACAAGGACTTTGCATTGACTTGCATTCATTTTTTGTTAATTTCTATGGCCTAAACCCAGGGGTAAAAGTAAGGGGGTAAGGCAGGGTACTGCATACCCCTAAAAGATTTAGTGGGGATACGCAGTAGAGGGGGGAGCGGCTGTCTGCTGTAAAAAGTCAGTGGGTTCACTGTGCAGCCGTGTTGCGCCCACTAATCAGCCGTGACTGATTAGTTTTTCAAGAACAATCCAAAACACGATTTAATTAATTAATAAATAGCTCCACATTTCATATTGTTTCGGAACTGTTTGTTGTTAGAGCAGGGTTGCGATATGTCGATCGCGGAAGGTTTTGAGTCGATCTCAGCATTAGGTGATAAACTGAACGCAGCCAGGAGGCTGAGAGCAGCACGTCCTGCTCTGACTCCTTATCAAAACGTTCATAACTTTATTAAAAAACAACAACAAAAAAAGTCAACAAAACATTTTCAAATTAATGACCCAACAACAATAATAATCTCAGTGATTATTGTTTCAACAAGGTGTTGCACAATTCTGTGCGTTTCGGTTCCATTTCCAAAATAATGAGCAAAACAGGAGTTTAAAATGAACTGATCAATCAGGGAGGCTTATTAATAAACGCAAAACAAATATCAAGCCTGAAAACCTAATATCGGACTGAATGTTATGTTTTTAATGTAATATCTGGTTGGCTTGTGGAGCGCAGGAGGTTGCCATGGCAACGGCTGTGCTTAAATGACAGAGAGAGACGGAGAATAAAAAGGTTGGACTGGTTTAGAGTTGATCATCTGTTCAGGTTGTTTACCTTTGTCTTGGCTCATCACAGCCGCTGTAGTTTCTGAACTTCATATAAACAACAAACTTGGACTAATTACGTCGTTCTTTGTGACTATACGTCATTTACAACAAGCATCAGACACGGTAAATAAGTTTCATTAAGTATCTAACAAACAAATGGCTTCTACCACGATAATTATGTGAAATTTAATTGTCTAATATAAAAAATAGTTTGGTGGTGTCGGGCTCAGAGTCTGAGAGGCTTTTCCTTTAACAATTTTTTTTTTGCCCTTATTTAGTGGAAATATTAATATTGATGAGATTTTCTCCAAAATAATAACCTTTTTCAACCTTTATAGCTCCACTGCTGAAAATGAGAAGCTAACATTCACAAATGACAGTGAAATAAAATCCAGTCCATCATCTGGTTTGATTCCTCTGGAACCTGTTGGAGGAAAAACATCCCAACTTCAGAAGATGAGCTTTAACATATCAGAGCTTTGTGATTCCTCCTGTCAGTATGAGAGTCAGGGTGAGGAGGCGCCATGTTAGGAAGAGAAGTGGAAGCTGCAGGATCTTCAGAACAAACAGGTCATGATGCTGGGCTACTGATTATCCCTCTGTCTGGACACAGGATCAATAGAACCAGTTTAAAATATAAAATGAATGGTTATAAACCAGACATGGTAAACTGGGATGCTCTCCATGCCATGATGTTCAGGATTTAGGTCTCATGACATCTCAAGGTGTCAACATTGCAGCCAGAGGGCTGAAAGAAATACAGCTTTATTTTGTAGCAATTCAAGAGCTACCCAGCTTTTATTGCTTTGCAAACAAAATAATCAGCACAAAAACTCCAAAGCACTCAAAGAAGCAGTATATACATATGCAATACGTGCAATTTTTTTTTTTTTTTTTTACATAGTACCCCCAAGAATTTAAAACTAACTGGACAGGTTATGGTGAAGATGATGATAATGTTTAATGATGATTTTGCTCGGAAACAGTCCAGGACAGGCAGCACGGCAGGAAACAAGCACACAGCTAAATGCCGGTAGCAACTGACAAAAGAAGACTGACAAAACGAGCTATTGCCGACACAGGAATTCACAGTTCTACTGTGCCGGCAGACAACAACGAAGACGTACGTTTGACAGCAATCGACAAACTTAGACAAGGATCCGACGAGGAACACAGACAACAGGTGGGGCTAAATTAACACGGGGTAATCAAGGGAACGAGACACACCTGGGACAATCACCGGGGAAGACGCAGAGACAGAGACTCACAGGAAACAGGATCACACAGAAAAAACTCAAAAATAAACACACAGAAACACGGATCATGACAACCGCCCCCCCAGCCTTTATCCAGGTCCCTCTCCGCCCCCCACCAAAGAATCTGTAGGCTACTTTGCACTGACTATTATTTTATTATTAATGTTACTATCACTATTGTAGATGTTTTGATTTTTATGCTGATTTCTGTATTTATCATCAAGATAATTTCCCAGAGAACAAAAAAGCCATAAGAACAGAAATTATTTTCACAGGTGTCTATGGAAAATGTAATGCAGATTCAACTTAAAATTTGTAGGCTGCCAGTCAAAGTGGAAAAAATATTCTTGTTTTTTGCCCTTTTCTACTTGTTAAATATTCCACAAAATGACCAGATAAAAGATGTTCAACATGCCAGTTTAAACTGTGAACTATTTGCAAACGACTGAGCTCTGCAACATTAAAACATGGATAGAACTGTAACTACATTAATCATAACTCTTCTTCTCTTCAGTGTTTGTTAGTTTCTGGTTGTGCAGCTCTGTGCTGCCTTCAGGAGAATGGGACATCAGAGCATCATCCATAAAATTTATTTCACTCACATGGCATTTATTGTTCAAACCAGAGCTTTCAGTGGAAAAACATAAGTTCCAGATCCTTTTAATGCCATACAAATATGAAACAGAAACATGGATTATATCTTTATATAGACCTGTCTATTGATTATAGATTAATAGTTTTACTGGACAGAAATTACAAAGATCAAATCTGGTTCTTAATCAAATCCTAATGAGTCAAATTCAAAGTGTCATGGAGTCATCAGCCTCATGACATTAACACTGACATGAAAAATAATAAAGAAATAAATATATCAAATCTAATTAAAAACATAAATAAGTGATAAGTTCTTTACTGTTATGGTCTGTAAGATATATTTATTCTCAGTACTAGATGTGGTCTCAACAAACCCATGGCACTTCAACAATATTATTTGACCTTTTATCTGGAAATAGTGTCTGTTTATTCTTGCCATACAGTCTCTGTATTAATTATTGCTCCAAAGGTCTTGCCATACCAGTTTATTCCTCTGTATTTACTTTAGTTTCTTAGTTTATTCTTGCATTTTGTTCTTCATTCATTTCCATTTAGTTTCCTTTGATTAGTATTATCCTCTCTTGGTTTATTGCTATGTCCACTTTAGTTTCTTTCCTGTTGCTAGATTTATTTTATCATTTATTGACCATCAGTAATCTTCACTCATCACCTGCTGCTCTGCCTAATCGTCATGTTTCACATCATGTGTTGATTTTTTCACTGTTCAGCGTCAGATTCTCTGTTTTTATGCCATAATTCACATCTAGTTCGTCGCTGCGTTTTATGTCCCGCTTCTCCTGTTTCAGAGTTTTGCACAATGTGCTCGTCTTTTTTTTTTTAAGCCCCTAAAGTGCAGGGCGGTCGGGAAGAGTATCGATGGGGAAAAGGCAGACTGACATAAACCTTTTAAAACAACGGAAACAATTTCGGTATTCTGATTATTGAAATTTAAAAGTGCTGTGGTACCGTTGTTTTATCACACCCGTTTCATACCGGACCTCTTACAGCACCGGTGTTAACGCTATAAAATGAACGCTCTCTATCGTGGTATCACCCATGGAGGGATTTCTTTATTAAAAGTAGTTCATTTTTCAGAGGGATACAAAGTGAGGGTATCGTGATTTAAGTATGTTAATAAGAGCAATTTTTTTTCTTCCATGGAAGCGGGCAGCTTTCAAACAGAAATAAAACACTTTTTAATAAGTTGCTGCTTTGACATGATCACAGAACAGGCAAAACATATAAAAATACCAGACAAAGTGAATCACAGCAACGTCATCAGCCGGTGTAACGCTGAACTGATGGGGAGAAGCTAGTAGCAGGAGCGGAGCTGCCCCAAAAGCTAACAAACACTGAATAGAAGAAGAGCTGCCATTGATACAGTTGCAGCCAAGCATGATTTAATGTTACAAAATAGTTTTACCAAGTTGCTCAAAGTCTAAACTGGTATTGTTGTGCATTTAAAGTGTAAAATTTACCTTCGACCAAATGCCCCCCAAAGGAATCCCAGCGCCCCCTTTTGTAAGCGTGTCCGCCAGCGCCCCCTGCCGTCCTCTGAACACCCCTGGGCGGTACCGCCCATGTTGGGAACCGCTATGATGTGCTGTATTTTCCACACTAAAAGGCGCACCGGATTATAGGCGCATAACATAGACGCTACAGTTAGGTTGCCACCCGTCCCGTATTGAACCTGTACGGGACATGATTTGTTCCATTCTCTACAAATGTGGATGTGTAATAATAAAGAAGTGGTCCCCGAGTACTTTATATAGTAGGCTGCCCCAGTCGTTGTTTCACTCACGGTGTGGTGTTGCGATATTGTGCCCAAATGTTTTCTGGGTAACACAGACCAACCGACACGCTCCCGCCACGGTCTCTGTCTCTCCTCCCCCACCCCCCCCAGCTTTAAATGTATAGGGGCTGGTCCCTTGGTAACCCTAGTCAAAGCACCCCGTATGAATGTCTAAAGCCACTTTGTTGACATAAAGAATGTCGACAAAACAGTCCGACTCGTGTCGGCGAGGAGAGCCTTCCGCGACTGGGCCGGGGCGTGGCCGGACGATGGTCACCCTTCTCCGTTCGCGCACAGCATGTTTGTGGAGAACGTGATGCTGAATGACCTGCAGACGACCTGATTATCAGGTCGTAGGTAGATAGGTCAGTCAAACTTTATTAACAAACCAGTTTTTTGACAACTATTCCGCCTTATAGTGCGGAAAATACGGTAACTATATTAGGTCAATTGAAGACATTATTTGAGTGTAGGCATTTAGGACTGTACAACCAGAGCAACAGCTTGGTTCACATATTTAAAAAAGTTAGATTCATTTCTGTTGACTGTTGGACGGCACCAGGATCACCTTTTTTCATCCATGTTTGTGCACCACCGGAGGCAGAGGGCATCCAGTTTGAGTGCCTTCGGACAGATTGCATAAGAATTAGTGTCTCTTTATCTCATTATTCTCTATGAGGGACAGACTAAACTGCCAACTCAGAGCTGGAAGTGAACCAGTGTCTGAGCTTCTGACCCTAAAGAGCAGGATGACCAGATAAACTGGGACCTCGATGTACAAAATCTGTTCCAATTCCTTCCAACCGTTGGAAGGAATCGGAACAGATTTGGTTGTAATCCAACTCTTCTCTAAAGGCATAAGATGTGGATAATTACAAAAGGACTGAATTTGCTGAGGTCAAAACAAGATTCCTTGAGAACCTGGATGATTTGCTAAATGGCAAACTGGGAAGCTCAGCTATTTTTGAGAGAGTAAGAGTCTAGTCATTGCACATCCACATTGAAAGGAGACAGTTTGAGAAATTGGTAAGGATGCCTTCCTGATGTATCTCAAGGGACTGTTTTAAATCTGTTCTTGAAGAAAGAAACAAAAGACTTGCTTGACACAGTATACCTTGCAGACAGCTTCAAATTACCAGGGTATGAGCTTGGAGGTAACTAGGGAGAGGGATTTTTACTCAGACTGCTGCCCCTTTGACCCAGATTCCCATATGCTGTACAAAATTGACGAGTTATAATTCAAAGTGTAGATGGAAAAAAATAAACTAATCTTCTTTGGAATTTAGTTCTGCTGAGAGAAAAAACAGGCAGTAGTCAGAGAGACGGAATGAGTGTGAAGGTCCTCGATTGCTCTTTTCTCCGTCCTTAGTGAAAAGCTGAGATGACTGTGAGAAACCCTTTTTTTAATACTGGCATTGAAAGAAAAGCAGAGAACAAAGCTGTCATCAGAGTAATTTGAGCACAAATTGAAGAAGCACCGAAAGGAAAGAAAAAAAAAGTCCTTGACATTTCCATCAAATGGGACTGGAGTAAAGACTTGCTGCTGGCAGAAAGAGTCTAAGCGACAGGTTTTAGTTTCTGTGTCAGACATACTGCTGGTGTCTTTATGCATATGTTACCTTCAGATAACCGCTGAAAAGCCCTGGTCTGTAATTATATTCTACTGGCCCGTGTTAAAGGCAGAAATGTCAGTAGCACTTGACAGCAGGTTGCCAGAGCAGTTTCTCCCAGACCCAGAGTGTGGGCTGGATTTCTGCTTCAATGTCGACTTGTGGTGGGTGTGTTTGTTTAGTTGTTATGTCACATCTAATTTTGGGTGTGTGTGGTGGTGTGGGTTTGCTAAAGGTAGTGTGTGATGAACCCACTATTTGGCCTGGAAGATTCAGCTTTGAAACCTTGCTTCTTTTTTGGATGATAAAATCGTTATTCCAGCTGCTACATTCGTAAGCCACCCAGGATGTTCTCAACTGCTATTCTCTTTATTTTTTTCCCACTATTCATGTGAACAACTTTTTTATTTCTTTTCATTTATCCTCCTCAGCAAAATAAGACTCATTACCACTTTTCACTAACTACTGCTGGCAGTTGTTGCCAGGATTGAGGTTTAAGGGCAATTACTTTTTCACATAGGATCAGGTTGGTTTGGATAGCTGTTTTTCTCCCTCAGTAAACAGAATCATTACTTGAAAACTGCTTTTTGTATTTACTCAGTCTATTTTATGACAAAAAGGCAAAAACAGAAGAAATCTGAAAGGCAGCAATACGTTTTTACAACACTAGGTGTACATTCTTTCAATGAATATCCACATTCACTACTTTCTGCAGAGCAATGCCATGACAGTTTGGCAGTTCAATTTTCTTTTGCAGCAAAGTGGCGACGGCCCACCACCTACACACACCGGGCTGTGCTGCTCTCCGAGAGACACGACTGATCACAGGGCTTTGTGCTTCCTGAGGGGAACCGGATTGTATGAACTGAGGAGATATTTTCACACAGTAAGATTCTGTGAATTTATGAAGAAAAAATAAACTTCACGATTGGAATAACACTGCAAAGGTTTGTGCTACAACGACAGTGAAAGAAGAACAAAGACAAATCGACTTCAGAAATGTTAAAATCATTATTAAAAATACATTTAAGGGTTACGAAAACAAAAGGTCACAATAATCACTGTGGGTACTTGACGCATAAAGATGCAAAGATTTGACAAGTTCTTCACATTACGCTTAATGAATATCAGAACTAAACCAACTGAAACCACAAGAAAAGTTGGATATATATATATAATTTTACTGTCTAGATAATGGAGGGATGATGATATATCTAGCTCTCAAGATGAGATGAAACACAATATTAGGTTTATGAGGCAAGACAAAGTTTGTTTACAGGGGTCTTATTTACCCTGGTAGACAGTTTTATCTATCTATTGGTAAGATAAATAGTTTTGAATAACAAAACAATTTGTTTAACCAAAGGAGACAGACACATGGATAAGATATGTAGTTTGGCAATGGCAGTGGAGGAAGTGAATGAAGCCTCTCAGTTCATGTTCCAAATATGGAGCAATTAAAGTCGGACGAACAAGAATGTTTGCTCTTTTTAACAGCCATCTTCTTTGACTTGGTACTACTCTCTTCACAGTCGGGGACGGTTGTTTTTCCAGAATGCTTCAAGTCACACCTTAGTCCTAAACCTAACCCCTGACCCAAAAACAGCATTTCCCCCCTGTGGGGACCAGGCTTCAGCCCCCACAAGGCGCAGTGGGTCCCACAAAGTAATATGTGTCCCCACAAGGTATTAAATGCATGGCACACACACATGCACACCCACACACACACATGCACACGCACACACTGAATAGAATCTTTCAACTCTGACACTCAGACTCTTTCAAGACATATCAATACTCTTGTCATGTCAGCAGCAGCAATACACTTATCAGACTTCAAAGCCTTGAGGTCTTGCTCAACAACAAACAGCTGAAAAATGAAATCCTCTTGCTTGCTAAACTGCTTTTGATCGCATCGACCCGCTCCTGATTGATCACATAGCACTAAACGCCTAGCTGAGAGTTTGCACCTCTCCATGTTCTCCACATCCATCTCTTGACCATGATTGTTGGCCCCTCAGCTCCCGCCAAGCACCTCCACTTCCACGATTACTCTCCTGAAAATACCAAAAAGACACACACACACGCGCGCACACACACACACGCACACAAGCAGAGATGTTTTTATTTTTCATCACAGCAGAGTGATAACACCGGGGGATGAATATAGGAGCACAACATTTTTCTTTTAATTTCTTTGCCTGCTTCTCCTACAAAAGTTTCTTCTGGCCTTTGCAGCAACCTGCCACAACACAGTTCATCATCCCTTCGTCTCCCTTTTCTTGAGTGTGTGCATCCTGGACTATTACTACTAACTACTGCAGGCCACAGTAGTTCAACTATTGATTTTTCCTCTCTATTCATTGTCTCTCTCCACCCCATCAGAACACACACTTGAGAAAATTTGTGACTTTTTTGATGTTGTTGTTGCTGCTGCAAGTTTTACTTTAGAAATGTGTTGACAAGCTTTGGTTTTTTTAAATGATTATCTTGAGTTGTGTCACTGAAATCATATTGAATTCAACTTTGTTGATGAAGATTTTTTTTTTCAGTTTAATGAAATTAACAAGTTTCTGGATCATATTTTGCAAATTTATCTTCAGATAACAGTTGTGTCTTTATAGCCATTTAATATTTTCATATTTTCTCAAGTTACAAACAGATATTTTAATATATTTAATGGCAATTAGCAAACACCTGATAGATCTGCACATCTGCTGTGGCTGTTAAAGGAGCTACTTTGCAGTGAAACACTGATAAAAACTTTAAAGAGTTAAAAGAGGGCCCATGTCATGATGACTTTGTGAAGGTAGTGTTTTAGAAAAAGTAGGACGTTCTTAAAGAGACATAGGCCTAATTTCAAGACATTAAATTACAAAATAAAATTTATTATAAGTCAAATCTGATATATGTATCATTTTTAGAATAACTGAAGTTAACATAGTTACTTAATTGTGCTGTAAATGTAAATGCCTCAAAAGTATATGATACTGTCCATTAAGATGTACTTTATTGATCCCAAAATTGGGAAATTCTTGGGCAACAGCTGCATGACATACAAGAAACACATAATATGCTGAACATTAAATAAAATGTAAAATATACTGATATAAAATAAAATCCAGTTTCCATACAATTAGAAAAATTAAGTAGATAATAGTTATTTATCAAATGATAAAAAAAATGTAATCAAATAATTAAATTTGATTTAGAAAACTATGCTTTTATACTGAAAATGTGACTCTTGCAAATGTCATTAACCCTAAATCCACGGATAATTTGTCAAAAATGCAGAAGTGTAAGTAAATCTGAAGTTAAATTAAGGAGAAATTCACATATATTCCTGCCAAACTCGATAGAACTCATTAAGCAACAAAAACATATAAAGCACATTCACATGTTAGAATGGCCCACTCAAAGTCCAGACCTAAATATTGTTGGGAATCAATGGTAAAATTAGAAAATTGCTGGTGAGCGTTAGATCTATTTTACAAAGAAGAATGGGGGGAAACAAATTAGCTGTTGAGAAAATGTAGAGGTGTGCTCCTCAGAATGTGTAAATGACTTGTATTTATACTGATGTAATTCTGAATTGATAACAAATAGTGCAGCTCTTTCAATACTTACTAGTATGTTGTTATTATAAAAATGTCCAGAAGATGGGGCTAGATAACTAATATGGATTTCTTGTCCTCTAGTCACTCTACAATTTCAGTTTGTTACTACAATTTATTTTTATCAAAGCCACAATAGTCTTATCAAACAGCATGCAACTGAAGATATAACAAAACATATCAAATTAGCAGTTGGCAACATGATTGCGCTAGTAGAAAGTCCATCCATCCATTTTCTTCCGCTCATCCGGGGTCGGGTTGCAGGGGCAGCAGCATCAGAAGGGAGAAAGTAGAAAGTAAAGAACTGAACTCAAACCTTCATATAATTTGGCTCAAGTTTTCATATCACGTTTTGAGAAATAGCTTTTCTATATTTTGTTTTTTCTGTATGTGAATTTTCATCAGTTTTCTTATATGCTGTTTACAAACTGTTGTCTATGCTCATTTTTATTTTTTTTTTTTTTACTGCCTATTTTATATCTAAGGGCAGATTGCCTTGAGGCTAGTCAGTTTGCCTGGATGTTTTTCTTTCACATTTTTCACAGCTGAAAATGTATGTCTGTGGCCACATATTGGCTCCTATGCATTATTACACTTGGGTGTTTCAGAAACACTTATATATACAGGTCCTTCTAAAAAAAATTAGCATATTGTGATAAAGTTCATTATTTTCCATAATGTAATGATAAAAATTAAACTGTCATATATTTTAGATTCATTGCACAACAACTGAAATATTTCAGGTCTTTTATTGTTTTAATACTGATGATTTTGGCAAACAGCTCATGAAAACCCAAAATCCCTGTCTCAAAAAATTAGCTCATTAAAAGGTTCTCTGAACAAGCAGTTAACCTCATCATCTGATACAACAAAGTAACTCTAAACACCTGCAAAAGATTCCTGAGGCTTTTAAAAACTCCCAGCCTGGTTCATTACTCAAAACCGCAATCATGGGTCAGACTGCTGACCTGACTGCTGTCCAGAAGGCCATCATTGACGCTGAAAAGCTTTATGGAGATGAAGATTTCATTTTTCAGCACCACCTGCTCACAGTGCCAAAACCACTGGTATTACTGACCATGGTGTTACTGTGCTCAGTTGGCCTGCCAACTCTCCTGACCTGAACCCCATAGAGAATCTGTGGGATATTGTGAAGAGAAAGTTGAGAGACCAAGACCCAAAACTCTGGATGAGCTTAAGGCTATCGATGCATCCTGGGCTCCATGACACCTCAGCAGAGCCACAGGCTGATGGCCTCCATGCCGCATTGAAGGCTGCAAAAGGATTCCTGACCAAGTATTGAGTCCATAACTGAACATAATTATTTGAAGGTTGACATTTTTGGCATTAAAACAATAAATAATAAATAAAAATTATTTATTCGACCAATAAAAATGTCTTTTATTGGTCGGATGAAATATGCTAATTTTTTGAGACAGGGATTTTGGGTTTTTATGAGCTGTATGCCAAAATCATCAGTATTAAAAGAATAAAAGACCTGAAATATTTCAGTTGGTTTGCAATGAATCTAAAATATAAGACAGTTATATTAATTTTTAATTAATTTTTATCATTACATTATGAACTTTTTTATTATATATATATATATATATATATATATATATATATATATATATATATATATATATATATATATATATATATATATATATATAAATTCTCAGCGAGAGAGAGAGATTCAATCTATTCCTGTAGTTATTTTGATGTCCTTCAGAGGGCAGTATAGCACCTCGCAACCTGGGGTGTTGTAAGCAGCAGCAGAAGAAGCTTGTTGTCAGTGGAGGGAATTTTGACACTTTAGTTAGCTAACAAATTATCGAAGCGTTTCGGGGAAGATGATATTTAGTGGACTGGTCTAGTTACAGAGCAGTTATAGTATCTTATCGACTCAAAACGAAAGGTATGTACGACCTTATGTAGTTTTCATAGATTTCCTATGATAATATAAGGTAATAATAATAATGAGATTCTTTAAGCAATCCCTGTGTAACTGAAAACAACTAAAAAAATTAGGTGTTACGTGGGTACCGGTGGCGCAGGGGCACAGCGTACGACCCGCGGCCGTCACAGGTTCGAATCTCGGCCAGATGACCTGTGCCGCATGTCTCTCTTTCATAACCCATTTTCATCATGTCTGACAACCGTTAAATAAAAGCCAACAGAGCTGGGAAACACCTTAAAAAGCAAGTGTTTGTGGTTAAAAATAACTATGTAGGGTACCTGTTTTATTCATTGGCTCCATCAAGTGATAGAAGTGTTGGCCATGTCTTATTTCTCTTGGAAGACTGCAGTGATAAATCCTGTGCTAGATGTGCGATCTCCTTTTTACAGTGACTCGTTTGTGTACGCAGCAGGTGTGTTTTCATTTAACTAAGCATTTTTAAAAAAGTGAAATCTGTGCTTCTAACTCAAATTTTTTTAGACTTTTCCCCCAATGAGTACAGAGGGAACCTCTAGAGGCTCATGGAGAGGTGGGAACAAGGGATGGAGAGGAGGAGGTGGGAATGGATGGAGAGGACAGGGAGGGTGGAGGAGGCCGTGGAGAGGAGGGTCAGCAGCAGGAGGTGGAGGGAGCCGAGGAGGTGGTGTTAGTGGAAATCCATCTTTAAGCTCCCAGAGAGGTGAGCTCCATTATTATATCTGTATCTAGTAGGAATTTTGCTTTTTTTATTTCAAATCACCTAAAAAATGTCATGTCACCATTTTTATTAGTTTAGAACAAATAAAAAGTTCTTACAGCTTCATCCAGACTGCTTTACTGTTGTCCACTCAGCCCCAATCCAGACCACTCTTGATGCACTGTGTCCATACAAAGGCTGGGCTCTGTATTTCACAGAAGGTAAGTCAATGTGTCATTACAGGACATATTAGCCTCATATTTTAACTTAACTTGGTAAAATTTCAATGATTTGTATGTTAATAATTATTTTTGCATTTTGTTTTGTTATGAGAAGCCTTACAGCCTAATTTTATTAATTTGTTCTGTTACAAAAGAAGGCATTTTTCTACGTTTGTGTAATGCAGGGGTCCCCAAGGCCGGTGCTTGAGGGTCGGCATCCTGCATGATTTAGTTCTCTCCCTGGTGGTAGTAACAACCTTTTCAGCATGTCAATGTTCTTCTTAGGCCTCTAATCAGCCATCATTTGATCTAGGTGAGCTAAACCAGGGAGAGAACTAAAACATGCAGGATGCCGGCCCTCGAGGACCCACTTTGGGGACCACTGGTGTAATGTTTAAATTTGAATCCTTGTGTGTTCACAATTTTTTACGGTTTCACCAAAAATGCTCTTTAACCCGTCTTTGCTTTCACTGCCACTGGTGTATCAAAAAACATATTTAAAATTAGTTAGCAAACAAAGTTTAGCCTGGCAGAAATGAAGTAAAGCCTGACTGTACACAGCATAAGTAAAATCTGTATTTATTTTGAGAATATTTCCATTTTTTCCTGCTAAGGTTTCATAGAGAGCTCACCCAGTGTGGAGAAGATCAAAGTGTTTGAGAAGTACTTCATATCCCAGATCCATCTGTATGATAAAGTCAGTCCTGTGTTGGTATGTTTTTATGATTTGTGTTTTCTCGGCAAAAGGTGAGTAAAAGAGAACAGTTGTGTTTTTCTGTAGGATGATATTGAGCGCCAGGGCAGTGTGCTGGTGGATTACACAGATTTAACTGGGAATAAAGCCGTGTGTGAAGCTCTCACTGACATTGTGACAGACCTGCGGGAACAGCCAGACATGATACTGAACTGTTTGGGCGTGGCCATTCATCAGGTAAACACAAAAAGCCATTGAATGTAATATTCTTACCATAAATCTATTTTAATTTGTGAAGTTAGTCCGCTTGCTGTTACATTTCCAACTGAAGAGCGTGTGTGCTTCAGGTATTGACTGCAGATTTGGAAAAACAAGCTGCAGAGCTCCAAGACGAGGAACTTCCTGTTGCTACACCAATCATCAATATTCCTCATATCAGTGTGAGGTACTGACCGCCGTACAGAGCAGGAAGTTGTTCTACTGTCCCAGCTGAGCTGTAGGTTCTCCCTCGCAGGCTGTATAACTACGAGCCGCTGACTCCACTGCGGACTTTGCGAGCCAGTGTGTTCGGCCGGATGGTGTGTGTGAGAGGAACCGTGGTCCGGGTGAGCAACATCAGACCTCAGTGTACCAGGATGGCGTTCAAGTGCCAGACCTGCACCAGCACTCTGACCCTACCACTGCAGCATGGGAAATATGCAACACCTACGAAGGTTAGAACACACAGTTCAAAGTGATCTGGGTTGGTTTCACAAATTTGGTGACTTTGGGACTTTTCACAAGCAGACATCTTCAGTATGTTTTGTGACTCCAGGCACTTGAGGCTACCACTGACTAGTTGCTAGTAAACCCTTGCTAGCTAGTTTGTGAATACTGCTTGCTAAAAAGTTATTTGGATTAAAACCCAATGCACTAGTCATAAACATTAGTTAAACGCCAAAGCACTATTCCAGCATGCTATTAGCAGAAGCTAATGCTAACCTGCTAAATTCAACTATGTTAACTTATCAACTGGTGGGACCAAAATCACCAAAAACAGCTGAAAAGGTATACCCAAATTAAATCATCTGCTGTTCTTGAACAATTTGGAGTACATGCAAAAACTTGGTCTCTTTATGAAGAAGACAAGCTAAATTTTCCATTTTTGCAGTCAAAAATATACTCCAACTGTAAGTGGTTTGTAGTTATTACGTTTGAAACAAAAAAATGTAAGAATTTTGCTTCAAAATTTTTTTTCATTTTTATTTCTTTTCAATACACATTGAGTGTTGAATGTATGGACTGGAAAATACAATAAATCTGTTGAATAAAGTATTCTGCTCGTGGATTCCAAGAATGATTAAAATAGCACACAAAAAAAATGTCATTTTTGACATTTATTTATGAGGATGTGCAGGTGTTGTCCAAGTGTTCCATCCGGAGTCTCCATTCGGCATCTCCAAACGGCCCACTTGGACAATCACTGTCACTCCTCAGTGCTTCAACACTGGGGAGGGACAGTCCTCAGTGTGGACTGAGTACTCATCGATGGGCCATTATGGCCCCTCGACCCCTCCCCCCACCCCGCACATTAGAGGCACGGTGACCCCCTCTTTAGCTGAAAGTTTTCAAATCTACATTCATTTATCTGGAAATGTTCATTTAGAGGAGGCTAAGTGCTCCAACTGTTTTCAAAGTTATCAAAAATGTTAATGCATTAAAATGAAAAATTAGCTCTGCTATTTTCAAATTAGTGAAAATGTACCCATCACTGGTTTTTACCTATTTTATGTTATTTTTAAGCACTAAGCAATTTTACTATGACTGTTTTCCACTGAAAAAAGGCTTTTTCACCCATAAAGATAATTCCATGTACATAACTCTGTTCCCTGTTTGGTCTCTAAAACAATGACACAGTTTTGTTTGTTTTATCACATAGTGTATCCAGCCTGGATGTCGTACTCGTTCCTTCCTCCCTCTTCGAAGTTCTCCCTCCACAAAGACAGTAGACTGGCAAATCATCAAGTAAGGGCATAATGACCATATTCTCTGTGTAGAGGAGATGAAAACTATTTCATTTGGTCTACAGAGAATATAATATCAGCTGTACATTTTTGTTGGGACATTGTACAGACAGATTTATTGGGTTATGAAGGATTGTTTATTTATTGTTTTACATGCTGGTGATTTCAGAAGGCGTGGTCTTCAGATATTGCAAGTTCTACAATTTTGTGACATAAATTTTGTTTTAAAAAAAATCTATGTTTTTTATGTGTCTGTAATTTACTACGTAACAGATTTAGCAAGGCTTTTGTAGCACATATATCATTTTAAAAAAAAGTTAAACATTTTAAAAATTGTTTAGGGAGCTGTAATTTTATCTCCATATGAAATTAAAAAGATTTTGAAAGGCAGATCAAAAGTGAAAAAAGTGTTTGTTGATCTCTGAAACGCATCTCTCTCGCCTCCTCAGGGTGCAGGAGTTGGTGGGCGGCGAGCAGAGGGAGACGGGACGAATCCCTCGCACCGTGGAGTGTCACCTGACCTCCGACCTCTGTGACAGCTGCGTCCCAGGAGACGCAGTCACCGTTACGGGGATAGTCAGAGTCATCAATGACGGTGCGAACATACATATGTTGAATTAATATCTGATCATGGTTAGAGATGTACCCTCAGCAGTGACAATAAGACTAACCTCAGACGCCACCTGTCCAGTCAGATGTCTTCATCACATAGTTCAAACATCTGCTTTCTGACTGCAGGCAGCTCCAGAGGAAATAAAGATCAATGCATGTTTCTCCTCTACATCGAAGCTACTTCAGTCAGCAACACCAAAGGTACCGGCAGGCATGTTTTTGATCCATGCCACATTTCCCTCTAAGAATTCAGGATAAAGATAATATGAGCTGAATATTCAGGTCAGCTGTCTAAGTGTGGAGGTGAAGGGTCAGGAGGATCGAGGGAAGATCGCACAGGAGGAGAGGAGTTCAGTCTGAAGGAGCTCTACGCCATCCAGGAGATCCAGTCACAGCCGAACCTGCTGCGTCTCATCGTGCAGTAAGTGTATCGCTGTCTGCAGTATGTTTGACTGCTTTGTGCTTCGTGGTATTATTATAAAATCATCAAAAGGTTCAAAATAATGATTTGTGTAAATCTTCACAGTCGGGCATGAAAAATACGATAGTGAGGGGAAATCAAACAAAAGAGTTCAATGTGTTTTTATTGCTGCGTTTGGCGATATGGACTGTGATGGCAAGCCACACCACAGCAGTGCCAGAATTTCTAGATATTATATGATACATAAATGTGCTAATAGACCGATCATAGAGATATACCTTTTAGTTTTTGGACTTAGTAAGACTTTTTTTTGAACACATGACCTATATGGATCTGTTTAATTGAACTGGATGAAATGTTTAACATGTCATTAATTCTAAAGTAAAATTACTTGCAGATCAATTCTGCTCTGCTACATCAGACCCTTCTGTTTAAAAGGAGTCATTTTAAACATAAAGATTCCCTTTATGTTTAAAATGAATAAGGATGACTCTGACTCTGGGCGTCCAGCTACCATGACCGATTGCAGGTTTGAGAAGATCGACCAGATACACACACACACAAAAATTTTATTCTAAAATTGTTGATTTATTATTATCTCAGTAAATTTCAATTAGTGATGTTAAATAAAAAACAAAACCGACATCATTGTCAGATTTGTTTTTTCTACTAATTTTTTTCACTGGTTGTTCCACAAGAGCATGAATAGTAAGTCATTTCAAATATATGAATATGAAGTTATTGGCAGCTTGCTGATTCCTTCTCTTCCAGGAAAGTTTAGCAGCTAAAACTGAACTGCAACTTCTGTGAAGAGAGGAAAAAATCAGAGGAAAAGATTAACTTAAAAACTGAAATAACAGCAAATATCACAACATTGACGGTAGTAGGAGACAGTAGCAGAGATATCTCAGGATATTCATTAGAAGGAAATCCTAAAAACTGGTTGAGCATGTGATTTATTTAACATGACCTGGTCAAAGTTGAAACCACCTACTACAGGACATGTTAAGGGTCCATCTGTCCATTTATGCATTTTAGGATTTTTTTTTGTGATGTTTTTCTTACGATGGCCAAAATTAATGGATATATCTGCAGTGAATTGAAAACTTCTGTATTTACACACAAGACTGAGAAGTCTTCCAATTTAAATCTGAAAAAGTCTGGAGTTCATCTGAATCGTTGTAGAATTGCGCCGCTCAGCAGGTTGGAGCAGGTCTGTACTTTCATTGAGATTTTTTTTTCTTTTTCAAACTTTCATTCCTGCCTTTCTGGAGGAAATTACTTTTTTTGACAAATGTTCCTTTATGTTTTGGATGCAGTGTAGTTGTACAGATTTTTGGCAATATTTTTCATGCTTTGATATTTGGTGATAATGTGTAACCATAGCAACTGGGTAGCCTGTGATTAACATTGGGAAAGCTGAAATAATATCAACTGAAGCTAGAAATATATTTAATTTCCCTTTGGTGTCAATAAAATATGTTTGAATTTGAATCCTATTGTAGACATATTTTAAATTCTATTTAAAGCTCTAAATTTCAGAGTTTATCTGTGTTCATTTTTTCCTGTGTTCTTGACTTTTCTCTTAATTTGAAATGAGCATTGCTCTTCTAGGAGTTATACTTCAGACAGTATTGATTTAAAATTGGTGAAATCCAGCAGCCATGTAATGATCTGATTAAAACAGCTTTAACATGTGTCAAGTTCTTAATGTGTGCTCTTCTCTGACTTCTTCCAGCTCTTTGTGTCCTGCCATCTTTGGCCATCTGGTGAGTTCAGACTGAAATTACACTCTGATTTTGTAGAGCAATCAAACACGCTGCTCATATTCAGTGTTCATGCTGGTTTTCCTGTGCGTTGGCAGCTGGTGAAGGCTGGCCTGGCTTTGGCGTTGTTTGGAGGCAGACAGAAACACACAGACAAGAGCAGCGTCCCAGTGAGAGGAGACCCTCACATCCTGGTGGTGGGAGACCCTGGACTGGGGAAGAGTCAGATGTTACAGGTAACACAGAGGAGCTGTCCCAATAAGCAATTTATTAGTTAATTGCATGATAGATTAAAATGAGCTCAGTGATTTTCATTCTGGTGATACATTTTTTTTGAAGGGTTATTTTGTTCACAGTCTTCATATTCCTTTTTATTAAAGGTTTTGGCTGTGTGTGGTTTTTATTTCTGCTCTTTGTATCATTTTTGGTTCTCGAGTTTTTTTATATTTAAAATATCTCCCAGTTTCAGTGTGGAGTGTTTATGTACAAAATTAAAGTTTATTAGTCTTTAAGAGGACAAACTTATGTCATTATTAACATATTTCTTGAATGGGAAGTGTTATCCAAAATTAACTTTTCTGAGCTTGGCATCATGTCATACTGTTAATCTTTCATCAAAAACATACGTGGAGTTTTGTTTTGATTTTTCTCATGAATGTTTGAAAAATCCTTTAATCTCCCGTGGCAACCATTCACTTGTGCACAACACTTTTGTGGACCTAGCTCTGCCTTTGAGGATAAAGCTCCTCCTCAGAGTTGCAGTTTCCAACCTTCCGGCTCATTCAGCTCCTTCAGACTAGTCAGCAGCAATTAGCAGACATCTACTGGAACTACGCATCTGCTGAGCTCTTTATAGGAGCTACTTCTCAGTAAAACACTAGTAAAAACGTTGTTAAAGGGTTAATAGAGGAGCCATGTTGTGATGCCTTTAAAAGTAAATAAATGTATACTCAGCGCTTTTGTAACAAGTTCACATAGTTATTTGATTGTGCTATAAAATGGCACTTTGTGACTGGAATACGCACAATACTGCCCCTTTATAAATGATCTCAAAACAATTTTTGTTTTATTGTCTATTGCATTAATTTGTGGGACAATTCATCATCCAGTAAAAGTTGTAATTGTGATCCTGATCCTTTTGTGACAGTACCGACTGAGATGGTTTAACTGTTCATATCTTTTTTGTTTCTGTTCCTCCTCCAACAGGCGGTGTGTAACGTGGCTCCAAGGGGAATCTATGTATGCGGCAACAGCACCAGCACTACGGGTAAGCCTCTATGTGCCTATACTTCAAATCCTAGAATTGAAAGAGTGTATTGTATTGTTTTGTTTTGGGGGTTTTTTTTTACCTTGACTGTATCTCTTTTTACACACTCTGTTCTTTTGACTATGGTTATATATACTCTAGTTCCAAAATGTTGCATTTTGTGTTTATCTCCAAAGGACTAACAGTGAGTCTGTCCAGAGACTCTGGAACAGGAGATTATGCTCTGGAGGCAGGTGCTTTGGTGTTGGCTGACCAAGGTAATATATGCATGTGAACTTTCCTCTGGGAAAGATTATTTGAAATTCCCCAAAACTAACAGCGTTATTAATTTTCCATATTGATTTTTTTTTCACTGCTGGGTACAAACATTGATGAAATTACTGTGCGGCTTAGCAGTGAAAATTTCACCAATGTACTTAAGTATCTGATAGTTGATAAGTTTATTTCAAGACTAATATATGTGAAGGTTTTTAAACATAGACTGTATGCAAAAACAGATGTATTGCAGAAATGTTGATTGTGAATTGTGAATACCTCAAAATGTGATAAAACAAACTGGTGGTGGTACTTTAGTGCCACCACCAGTTTGTAGTAATTTCATTCCTCTGTGTAAACACTTTTACTGAACTAACTTTGCCAATATTCCGCTAGTGTCAAAAATATTACATTTTGCATTTGCTGTGTTACTATGGATTTGAAGTCCATGTTGCCTGTTGTTGATTGGCACCTTCTGTGTCAGGCTGACTTCCTGTTTTCCTGCTTCCTGTACTTCCAGGCCTTTGTTGCATTGATGAGTTCGACAAGCTGGGGAGCCAGCAGCAGGCTCTGCTGGAAGCCATGGAGCAGCAGTCGGTAAGTCTGGCTAAGGCCGGCATCGTCTCCTCTCTGCCTGCTAGAACGTCTGTTGTTGCTGCTGCTAACCCCGTCGGAGGCCACTACAACAGAGGGAAGACTGTCTCTGAAAATCTAAAGTGAGTTTTCACCTCTAGTAACTTCCAGCAGCTGCTTCAGGTGGATGGAACCGTGGAACAGTTGGCTTTAATTTCCTTCTGGTGTGTCCGTAGAATGGGCTCCGCCCTCCTCTCCCGCTTCGACGTTGTCTTCCTTCTTCTGGACATCCCAGATGAGTCACATGACCGCAAGCTGTCCGAGCATGTCATGGCCAACAGGGCGGGGAAAGGTAGAACCAGCAGCGCCACGGTGACCAGAACAAGTAATGACCCCGAGACTTCCATCCTGCTGCAGCATGCAGCCATGCCTCTGTCTGAACGACTGCAGGTAAAACTTTTTTTTAGATGCTGATGTTTGTGGGTAGGATGGATCTCCTGCAGTGGCCTGTCTTTCAGCAGCTTTGAAGAAGACTCTGACTAAAGATCCTCTGTTGCTGTCTGATACTTAGGATGCTCTGGGTTGTCTGTAATCTTTTTGATTTTATAAAGAATCCTTCCTTTCATAATGTCATCCAGAGATTCCAAACTAGTCTCCAGAACAGAGCCAGCCTTTTCTACCAGGCAGTCTAAAACAATCTGGTCTTTTTAAAATAAGTGAGTGTATCATACTTTAGTGCCTCCACCAGTTTATAGTCATTTCATTCCTCTGTGTAAACACTTTTACTGAACTAACTTTGCCAATATTCCGCTGGTGTCAAAAATATAACATTTTGCATTTGCTGTGTTACTATTAAATAAGAAATGCAATAAAAATCATGTGAATAACTCTGTCCATTCAATAGGTCATTAAACAGCATGCTGCACCAGCAGCAATATCCGGTTGTTAAATGTGTGACTCATGTGATGTGAAAAAAGTGTTTCCATTGCAGTTTTGCAAAATTAATTAATTTTGATATAGCTAAAAATACCACCTCACCCTAGTGCCAAAACTTACTTTATCAAAAAATTTTTATTTTTTCAAAATTGCTGTGTTTCTATTAAGAGGCATATTTTCGTAATGTCAAATTGTGCAGTTTTATAGTCGATATAAATGCAGCTATTTAAGAGGCTACACCAGAGGACGCATCTCTGTGTCTGTCTGGGAGAAGGACTGAACAAAACTGTCTTTGAAGCATTTAAACTCCCTCTGTTATGGCACATGCCAGGTTTGAAATGTCAGTGACCTTGTAGGGCAGATGATTGTCCCTTAGCAGTTTTACTTGCTCAAGCACTTCAAGGGAATGCAGTGGAAATTGCACCTTCTGTCGAAGGTGCCTACAGTTTAAAAAGTGAATTCTGTTTTATATTTGGAAAAGCCTGTTTTACATTCTTTTAAAGTTTTCCTTGGCTCCAAAAAGATCTCATTTCAACATTTACTCTTTAAATCATATTTTTGAGTTACAATCTTGTCCTCTTGACATGGAGATCTGTTGTCCTTCGTTCTTATCCTAACTTCTCTGTTTATGTTCAACACCAGAGCATGATGTAAGCTGGCACCAAAGTATCAGCTGACTGTAATGTTAGGATGAACTCTGTCAGACTCTTTATCTCATAGATGGCAACTCTAATACTGAACGTTAAAGTAGAGAGGTCTACTGAAACTTAAGCTCTCCTTGGCATTTGTACAGCCTGTGAAGATTCTACCAATCCCACCTGTTGTCTCCAGTTTCCAGCAAATGAATCGGTCGATGTGATTCCAACATGCCTGTTGAGGAAGTACATCAGCTACGCCCGTCAGTACGTCCGACCCACGCTGTCTCCTGAAGCGGCAAAAACCCTTCAAGATTTCTACCTATCTCTGAGATCCCAAGCGCACTCGGCTGATGCCACGCCCATCACCACACGGCAGCTGGAGTCCTTAATCAGGCTTACCGAGGTGGGTTGGCTTGGGCTGAGGTATTTAGTGAGTGCTTCGTACCTTGCTGGAGTTCTGACCTTCTTTTCCGGCAATTGTTTGATTTTCTCTAGGCAAGAGCCAAATTGGAGCTCAGAGAAGTGGCGACACAAAGTGATGCTGAAGATGTGGTGGAGATCATGAAACACAGGTAACTCTGCAGCAACGTCAGCAAATCAGAAGAGACTTTAGAGACTCCATGTTCTATTTATTTTTATCTCACTGTTTCGCCAATTAATGAAGTTCCTCACTGTAATAACCCTAAACAGTGCCTTCCAAAAGTATTTATAGCTATTTAACTTTTTCTATTGAGATATCCTGCAATCGACAAACACAAAGAAGTTCATAAATGTGAATGAAAGAAAAATGACATGATTTTCTACAATATTTTTTGAAAAAAGTCTAAAAATTGTGACACATTTGTATTTAAGCTGTCTGAATACTGAATACTGCCTGGAGTTATTTTTTGCTGCAATTAGTTATTTTGTGTATATTGCTACCAGCTTTACACATGTAAAAACTTAGGATTTCTGCTTATTTAGATTTTATTTAGGAGTATTTAGAGGAAGGGGGTGAGTACAACTGTAGGCCTGCCACAATAAGCAGTAAATCAATCAATCGAATGATAAAGTAAAACAAACTCAATAATTTCCATGTGCATGATTTATTGTTTTTCCTCTTTTCTCTCTCTTTCTTTCTCCCAAAAACTAGATGATAAAAGTCTTAAGTTTGCTGAATTTTGTTTAGAGACTTTGTTGATCATTTTATTTGTTTTTTTTTCCATTACTTTATTTATTTTGGATATTTAAAATTTCTTCCAGTCTTAACTGTTCATTAGAAATTACATATTATTGGTCTTTGAGAATGTGTTCTTGTATTACTATGCTGTTACCTTTGCATTACTTGACAATGGTCTCAAAACCAACAATGCTATCATTTATTGTGATAACTCCTGGGACAATTTATCATCCAGCAAAATGTGTTACCGTGACAGGCCTATATACAGATGCATTGAAGAAAAAAACAGAACAATTTGGAGAACCACACACTACTTTCAAGTTTGTGGTTGTAATATGAAAAAAACACTGAAAAGTTGAAGGTATATGAACATAATTGTAAAGCACTGTACTTCTTTTAACTGTGGATGCACAATATATCGATATCAGCTGATGTTAGTCATTTTTTAACATGTCAGTATTGGTCTGGAAAGTAAAACTGGGCCAATATTAACGTCCAAACAATGTTTATTTGTTTTCCATTTAAATTTTTACATCGGTGCATCCCTACTTTAGTTTTTTCTATTCTTTCTCGAAACAATCAAGGTAGTGTAAAAGTCTGCTTGTTTCTAGAGGTGAGGGCCTGTCTTATTGTGTTGTGTACTGCGACGTAAGCATCTTTTGTTTCCGTTTGAAGTCTAGCTGATACATATTCAGACGGCCTGGGAAACCTGGACTTTGAACGTTCTCAGCTCGGCTCTGGCATGAGTCAGCGAGGCGCTGCAAAGCGGCTGGTCAGCGCCCTCCACTCACACGCTCAGAGGACCAATCAGAAGCAGTTTGACCTGCAGACAATTCGATCTGTAGCTGACAAAATGAACATAAAGGTAAAAGTTCTTGGCCCGAAAAAAGTTAAACACATAGCCGTGCTCATCATTTAGATAATTATTACTGGGTGAGTAAAGTTAGTACATTCTCTACAATCCCAGTTCTAATGACAACTTTATGCTGTTGATTCCTTCCAGGTGATGGATTTTCAAGGTCTTTTGAGTTCCCTCAATGAACAGGGCTTCCTGCTTAAGAAAGGGCCCAAGTTGTACCAACTTCAGACCATGTGATTGCTGGACACTACTGCCCAACACAGACTTTACTTGGTGTTTGGTTGGTTATTTGTAAAATCGCTTTAAACTAAAAACACAAGAAAACCTGTGTGGGGATAATATTCTCAGGCAAAGAGTAGAGGGAATGCTGACGATCAGAAGAAAATAAGGGAGTGAATCCAGCCAAAAACCCTCTAAAGTGCGTCTTACGGGATGTCTGCTGCAGCATTTGTCAGGAATACAAGTTTCCAGCAGTAGTAGCTATTGTTCACATACGAGCTAAAGTGCATGAATATGCTAATTGTTTAATTTATATAATCTCACTACAGTTGTTTTCACAAATGAATTTTCTCTTTATGTAGATAATTGTGTAAAAATGTACAACTACTGTTTGTGCAAATTCTGTTGTAAATAAACTATTCTTTTCTGTCGAGCGTTTCATTAAATACAACAGACTTTATTTTAAAATGGGTTTTTAAATACTTTTTTTGAAACGGTGATTCTTAAACTCTATAGAAGCCCATTTGCGCCATGAAATGAAAAATAAACCAACAGGAAGTCATAATTTCGACTTTCAAAGTCATAATTATGAGATTAAAAGTCATAAAGTCGAAATTATGACTTTGAATCTCATAATTATGACTTTGAAAGTCGAAATTATGACTTTGAATCTCATAATTATGACTTTGAAAGTCGAAATTATGACTTCCTGTTGGACTTTTATTTTTTCTTTCATGGCGAAAATGGGCTTCCATAATATAATACAGTCTCAGATTGAGCAGAATAAAGGAACTTTTTTCTGAAACTATTTTGAAACCCACCTATGTTTTACGACATCTTGTGCCGTATGTGTTTCCGGTAACATGGCAGCCTTGCTTCCCTCGCAGGGTTGCCATCAGGATCAGTAACCCACGATGAGCACGCGGGGAAACGACACACGGGCAGCCGGTCAGTAATGCGAGCCTCTCGAAGATGATAACGACGTGTTTGAGCCGGCTTTCCGCTTCACTGTTTCTCAAGGCAGCGAGTGTTCCTAAGCGCTGCCCGGGTGTGTGTCGGCTTGCGTCCCCAATATGGCGACTCGGACAGCCACCTGCCACCGTGAGCGTGAGGCTCACACGGCCTCGACTTAGTGGCTCGTGGCTCTTCAAACTCAAATGGACGGACTGTGGGGGTTCGCGCTCGAGCCTCCATCGAGTGAAAATGTTTGGACTCGCGGAGGGATCTGTGCTTGTGCAACCAAGAGGTCTTGAAAGGTCAGCGGCCGTTTTGAGACCGTTGTTTCTCCCCAGAGTTCGAGGACTTTGCAGCAGGAAGACAGAGAAGGCGTCTGACAAGTCCACAGCAGCGGACAGGGACACGGTACCGGGACAAGGACTGTTCAAATTCAAAGAACTGGTGAGTCCGAACAGGGATAGAGGCAGCCATAGCTGTTAACCCTCCAACTCGGTGGTCCCCAAACTACGGCCCGCGGGCCGGATCCGGCCCGCCTCCACATTTGGTCCGGCCCCCTGAACAATACCAGAGAGCATTTAGATTTTTTTTCATAGACCATATTTTCCGGACCATAAGCCGCTACTTTTTTCCTAAGCTTTGAACCTTGCAAGGGCTTATAGCCCAGTGTGGCTTATATGTGAATTTTTCTTCAACCACCAGGGGGCTCTTTAGCAGGAAGTGAATCATTGGAAGTCAAAATTGGAAATAAAAGAAGAAAGCTCCAATTAAAACGGAATTAGGTTTTAATAGGGAATTAAAATTTAAATAATAATTAAATAATACTCTGATCATTATGAGAATTTGAGGTATAGATATTAGGATCCAATAGATGGCAGTAGTGTAACAATAACGGATGCAAGCTGCCGTTGAAATCTAAAGAAAGCAGTAGAAGGAGAACAAGGAGCCCATTTTCATTTAGCACATGCTAGTAGCAACATGCAGGATCAGCACTTTTACTTAGTTACCGTTTTGGGTGTCCGCCCCCCTCTGCTGCTGCATCATTGTGGAAAACCTAGAGCGGCAGAGATATCTGCTGCTTATAGTCTGGAAAATATGGTATTTATTTCATAAATAGTGTTATTTTCTGGATTTTTTCTGTGAAGAACCCAAAGAGGGTTATTTGATTGTGCTTTCTGGAAAACAATACATTTTTACATTTAGGCACTCCTGCAATCGTCACACTTTTTCTGTTCCAAACTGACTCCGGCCCCCAGCAGAGAAGGGAAAAGTTATGTGGCCCACAGGAAAAAGTTTGGGGACCCCTGGTCCAACTGGTCAGAGGGCTGCAGCTTCCCACACAGACATACAGTTCAACCAAGGTCACTAAAAAGGATAGGTGGCATGGTGATGCTAATATTACAGTTCCTTTTTACCGTATTAACAATTTAATCAGTTACCGTACTTGTAGAATAGCGGACGTAAGTTTAGGTGTATAAGCATATTTTCCCACAGCAGAAAGACAAAGCATTATAATTCAATTCAGTTTATTTACATGGCACAAATTTACAACAAATGTCTCAAATCACTTTGGAAAAACAAAACTATTCAATCACATACTTTCAAATTGATCCTATCAAACACTGCAATATTGAATTATTCCGAGTAGTTTAAAAAAAGTTTCCCAGCTAATTGTATGGAGTCATGTCAGGATATTTGAACTAATCTGCATATTGGCAATAAAATAACACTTTTTATTGACCTTATCACAAGGTCTGGACTGTTCATGATTAAAAATGTTAACAGTGTATGGCAGACTTTATTGTTATATTTAGCAACATTTCTGACCAAAAACAACCAGAATCGACAGGTCAGGCTTCGGTGACCAGTGCAACCCTACTGTCTGTGTGGAGTTTGCATGCAGGGGTTCTCCAGACACTCTGGCTTCCTCCCACTGCACAGAAACAAATTATTTCTCAGATTGTGTGGCTTCGCGATAAAACAATCTGTTGACCTGGATTGTTTTGGAGAACTTGACCTTGCTTGCAGCATATCTGTCGCCTTTCAGCCCAGATCATGTCTATTGTAAAAAAATAAAAAATAAAGTCTCCAGATAGGCTTGAGTTATAAATCACCCTTGAAACGCACTGAGTGCAGACTCCTCTCTGGAAGAGAATCCTCAGAAGAAGTGCAGACCTGAAGCTGAATGTTTGATGACCTCAGCATGACCTTTCAGAAACAATTGAGGACAACAGAGCGGATTTCATCCATCGAATTCTTCAGACCCAAGGTGTTGGAGTCATTCTGGTTTAGTCTGCTGTTCTAATCATCATTTTATTGATTATTTTGAACATCTTCGTTTAGCAATATTTGTTAAAAGCAGATTTTCTTTGACTGACTGCAGTGAGAGATTTTAATGTCACAAAACTCTGGAGTCTTATTGTGGAGCTTGATTCCTGTTTGACAGCCTGTCTCTGAATACTGTGATCTTAAGCCAGACTTGAAGAAGACAACCTACATCTCTATTTGTTGCTCTTTTTGACAATATGTTTAAGTCGATAGATACTCTCCTGCTTAAAATTCTAGGTAAATCTAGAGTTCATATTTCTGCAAGAAGTGGGGTTAAAGGTCAGCAGCAACCAGCATTTCATTTGGTTTACCAGAACAGTTTGAAGAAAAACTTTTGTGAGAATTGTGTATTTTTCTCTTTGTAGGCAGAGCCGCAAATATTTTAAAGTGACAATTAGGAGGTGCACCGGTTGCAGTAAAAATGTAAAAATCCTGACCTGCTGATACCAATGTTTTTAAATTGTTTTGTCTGAGAAGTTGCTAAATTAAGCGACATAGTGGCTGATTATGAGACCTTTGTGCTGCTAGATCAGTTTCAGAGGTAGACAAAGACTTCTCCTGTCAGTTAGGTTGTGTTGTTGTGTTTTTCTTCTTGTATAAAAGCAGGACAAGCAGTGACCTCCCCATCACATGTATGTCTAATGTACAGAGTCTGAACCTTTTGCTCTGCGCTCCCACTGCTTTAACAGTCCACTAGAAGTTCTACTGATGTTAAAGTTATTAGATTTTAGAGTTATGTTTTGTGTTGGTCGGTGACATTAACTTGCCCCTTTAAATGTCATTTCCTCAAGTCAAAACAACCTCAATTAAAAAGAAACAAAAAACTTTTGTAACAGAAAATGATAAAGATAAAATCTGTTCCCTCCACACCCCACGGATAAGCCATAGATACGCGGACAGACGAGATTTGCTCCAGGAAGAGCTTTGATGATTTTTAAAAAAATGTCCCGTTAACTTCCAGCTGTAACCCGTTTGTAACCTCTTCCTCTCTCTGCAGTATGAGAACCCATGGACAATCCCCAACCTGCTGTGTATGTGTCGGATTCTGCTGGCTCCATATCTGGGTTATCTGATCACCCAGCAGCACTTTGACCTCAGCCTGGGTCTGTTTACTTTGGCAGGAGCCACTGACCTGGTAAAGCTTTTCATAGTTTATCTTTTTACTAATTTGTCTTATTTATGCCAGTGAAAGTGAAAGATTTAAAAAAAATGTATAGTTCTGTGTGAAATTAAAACTGTGAAATTGCTTGATTTTGACTCGCTCTTTCATGTTCCAGTTCAATTCAAAAATACTTCATTTATCTCAAAGAAAATTAAACGTTAATTAAAATCATTAAGAGAGTCATTGTGGGTGGTGATGCTTTGGGCAGGAAGGATTCCCAGTAGCAGTCAGTCTTGCAACAAATCTAAATCGACCTCTGTTGCTGTATGACAGTTTCATGGATGTTATGAAATGCTAACAGCTCAATATTCAGGCAGCAGAGATTATATTGAAGAGCAACATGTACTAGATGACATCATCAGTTGTTAGCTAGCTATGCTAATGTGTCCAGATTCAGCGGTAGGACAATGAAGCTGGGTTTTCTCAGGTAGGGAGGGTGAAAAAGAAGGAAAGGGAAGGTTGCGTCCAATTAGTTCAACTTTTTTAAAACGCCATGTTATGACAAAAATAAAGCTTAAAAAATGTGCAACTTTTTGAAAAAGGTGCTGCAAAATCAGTCATTCTAGGTTGCAATAACCACACACAAAAAAAAACATCGCAACATCCCGGAGGGACTGACTAAACCTCGTTTGTTTATTGTTGCTGCTCCTCTTTAAATCTCTGTTTTTATCTGAAAATAAAAATTAAGAACAAAAGTCCTTCCAGCTTCACAGCATCCAAAACCACAGGGAATAAATGTCCAACGAAAGGGATGAAGAAATCATTCAAACAGAACCCGTCTGACAACACGCAGTGTGTTCATTTGTTTGGCCAATCAGAACCCTGAAGCTTGTCTCCGTGTCCCGTCTTTGTCCCTGTGTCTCCTCCAGCTGGATGGCTTCATTGCCAGAACGTGGCCCAATCAGAAGTCGGCCTTGGGCAGCGCTCTGGATCCGCTGGCCGACAAGATCCTCATCAGTGTTTTATATGTGAGTCTCACCTACGCCGAACTTATCCCAGGTATTAAACTCAGCAGGCCCCGGCTCTGCTTTCTGTCTCTCGCTGTTATTCACTAACAGTCCAAGAATCTGTGTGGGAGCCGCAACGAATCTAACCGGCTGTGTTTTGTTTCAGCTCCGCTGACGGCTTTAGTGATTTTTCGAGACATTGGTTTGATAGCCGCCGTCTTCTGGGTCAGATACAAGACCGTTCCTCCACCGGTGAGAAATGCTGGGAACATGGGTGCAAATGGTCTGGTTCTGACAAACTGTTCTATCAAACGCTCCTGGAAAGTCAATGGAGCCTCAACAGTTTCAGCTGGTTTGAATTATACTGATTGATGTACCATGGTGTATTGAACCATTGTAGACAAAATTATTTTTTGTCTTTTTTGTCATATTTACACCAAAAAAAGTTTTGAGAACTTTGAGAATGATCTCAGAAATTTTCAACAAAGAATTGTGAAATTTCAGAGCTCTGAATGTCTAAAATTTGCAAGAAAAAAATTGGAGATTAACCTCAGACATTTTCTAGAAAGTAAATTTCTGAGTTTTCAAAGTCAAATTTGAAATTAAATGTTGATATTAAACTCAGAAATATTCTAGAAAAAGCTAAAAAAAAAAAAAATTCAGAGTTTTAAAAACTCTAACACTTCCTAGAAAGACTTCAATTTTGAGAATAATTTCAGAACTGTTGTAGAAAAAAATGTGGAAATTTAGATTTTTGAGATTAATCTCAGTTTTTGGAAGTTTTCAACTTTTCAAACTTCAAAATTTCCTTCTTGTTTGTTTAGAAAATACTTGGATGAATCTCAAAATTTGAGGATTTTGTGGCAGAAATTAACTTTTTTTTATCTACAATGACCCTTATATGTCAATGTGCTTCATTATTGTTACTTTTTTTTTTTTTTTTTACAAATGTTCTCTCTTGTGTTGTCCAGGTGACCCTCAGTAAGTTTTTTAACCCCTGCTACACTACAGCCCAGCTAAAGCCCACACTGTTCAGCAAGGTGAGATCTACTTTTAAATCTTTTTATCTAACCTGAGAGAAAAACCATTAACTCTGAAACTGTGTTCACTCTGTTTTCCTTCTTATTCACGGAAACCTAAAAATGTTGCTGAACCTGGAACAAACTTTTCATTTCTACTTCATAAAGATGACCTTGACTGAAAATGTGCATAATTGTTTGTTCAGGTGAACACGGCCATCCAGCTGTTCCTGGTTGCCGCCTCTCTGGCTGCTCCGGTCTTCCACTATACGGACAGCGTCCTGCTGCAGGGTTTATGGTAAACATCACATGACCTCTGCAGACGTCCCTTTGAATTTTTATCCTCTCCTCCCTTTCCTTAGAAGAAACTACTAAAACCAGCAACAAATGAGCAGAAACAACTCCTCCTGTGTCTGGCACATAAATGCTGCTGGTTCAGATCATTTTGACGTGGACCAAATGGGGAGCTAGAATAAAAGCCTAAATTACTGCAGCCATTTATGTTACATAGTAGCCTATATTTTTAAATAAACTTTATTTTTCCCAAAACCACAAATGTTTAAACTTTTCTCTCAAAATTGATATCTCCTGTATTATTTTGAACATTTTAATAACATAATTTTTATAATATTGCAGGACCTGATCTTGTTACATTTGATGTGGCATCATGTGTCTTCATTGTGTCTGGAACTGTGCAGATGTTCCCAGATGTTCATTTGAGTTTTTTTGTGGATTTTAAGTAGGAAGCATCACCACTAAGGGGGGATTTAGGCCTGTCACGATAACAAATTTTGCTGGACCATTAATTGTCTAAAAACATTATTGCGATAAACGATAATATTGTTTCAAGACCTTTTGACACTGATTTAATGGAAATGAAGTAATAATACATGCGATTTCCTGATATTTATTTTCAAAATAACACGTAACACTGAAACTGATAAACTAAATAAACAAAACAACCAAAAACAAAAATAAAATGGATTCTCAGTTACATGAACAAAAAACCTACTTGAATAAAAACTAAACAGCATAAAGCCAAAGTGGAAATAAATACTGCATTCAACCAAAAGAGTGCAGATTATAAAGTCTATACTATATTGTCCTTCAGTAATCACTAGATTTAAATAGAGAAAACCGGCACATCCCACTACCTAATGCAGTAGTTAATACTACACCATTTTTTGGCCCCATTCTCCCCTTATGACAATCTTGGATCGTTGGCCGATCTAACCGATCATCCTGCAGTGTGTGGTGTGCAACCCGAAGTTCAGCAGACATTGGAGATGATATGTGGAAACAACATTAATGTTTATCCAACATTTTGTGCAAAGAATATAGAAATGATAAGGAGAGGAGTTGGAGCCAAATTGCTACTGCAGTTAATAAACCCGGTAACTTTTCAGCTGTTCTTCTTAACGTGACATAAATAGTTTATAATGATTTTCATTCAGTCAGGACTTTACTGACTCTAGCCACATGCATCACAGGTAGATTCTAGTAAAGCATTGATTAATGCCTGGTTTTAAAATTAGTTAACTGGACTTGTAGCCATTATTTTGGGCCCATGTGGCTGGACACCACACGGCACGATGAACCCGATCATGCCGTGTGGCTATGGATTTCATAGCCGACAGAAATCCATAGACGGATTTCTGTCGGCTAGTGTGTCTCTCACGGTTTGAAAATGGGCCGACAACTCGTGTAATGTGTGCTGGACATTACACTAAGGAAATGAGGAAGGGAGGGTCAGTGTAGAGCACCGGAGCTGAGCCGTTTTTCAATCAGTGTCATCAACAGAAAGAAAAAAGGCCGGAAGAGACGATAAAGACGATAATTAAAATGAGGTCGATAGGTTTAATTTATCGTTCGATTAATCGATTTATCGATTTATCGCGACAGGCCTAGGTGGGTCCATAAATCAGCTTAAATTTTTATGCATTTAGTTGATCGAGTGATGCGTCCATATGAAGCTGATCTTATCCTCCTGCACAAAAGTCTGAAAATCAGCCCCCGGCCGGTTAGGGTTAGGTGGGTCTGACTGGCAGACCCACCTAACAATATTCCCCACTGTTGTCAACTTTTAGCGACTTTTTAAAATTAGAAATCGGTTTTGACCAAACTCAGAATCTACAAGTTTGTTTTTTTAAAGATTAGCCAAAAAACTACAATCGGTGCGCCCTTACTCCACCACTAATGTGTAACATAAAGAGTTGGTCAAATAGGTACAGAATTGGATTCAGATTAGTTTCATGACGACGACATAAATACAGAGGTAAAAATATGAAAATAATGACTAATACAGAGCAAACTGAGAACTATCAAACTATTTTTTCTTGTCTCTGTAGAGCTTCAGGCTGAATTGTATTCAAATATAATTAAGGTTGCAGCTTTGTGGAGGAGGTATTTTAATAGAATATAAGTTTATTAAAAATCAAAATAAGTTTTTTTTCCATAAAAAAAAATTCTAACATGCATTTTGTTTCCCACTTCAATCTATAACACTGTTTTCCTGGCACTACCACTAGGGGCAGTAGTGTATCAGCTGAACAATTGAGTATAACAGGTGTTTAATGAATCCTCTCCATTGTTCGAGTTTTTGATTTGAAAAACTCATCTAGCCAGACGAAAGCTGTGATTTTAACTAAAACTATCGTCTTTATGATTCTGCAGGTATGTAACAGCTGTGACCACAGCAGCATCAGGCTACAGCTACTGGCATTACGGCCGCAAGACTGTTAAGGTGTTGAACACCAGATCTCCCTGACGCCACCCCCGTCCCGGGATGCTCCCCCTCTCCCCAGACGCTCGTAGGAATAAAAAGAAAACCGAAGAAGCTTCTGCAGGGGGGCGCTCATCAGCCGCAGCGAATGTAGAACAGACAGGCAGATGGACCGTCGCCAGGAGCTCTGAAGACAAGTAGCTGTGACAAGCCTTCATGGGTCACCATGGCGATGACGCATGCAGGGGGAAAACAAGTGAAGCCACAGATGGTTTCATTGCAGAGATCCTGAGACAGCAGCTCTGCCAGCGGGCGCGTCCAGAGCTGCATGCATGGAGGGGAAAAAAACTGCAAACATAAATAAAAATATTTCCTCCACCCACGTCAGGAGCCGTACATGGCAACCTCAAGCCCTGAGCTGCCAGGTTCTTCTTCCTGGTTTTATTTCTTACAGTCAGTCAGATGCAACGTCCACCGAATCATTGTCTCATCAACCTGAATTTTTGTAAGCCAATGATTTCTGAATAAACAAAACAAATAGAAAATCTGCTTTGGTGTGTCTGTGATTTGATTGGATGAGCAAAACCAAAGTTTAATCTGCTAAAACAGAAATCTGACATCTGATCCGTTTAGTGGAGTTTTAATCAAAGTCGGTGAAAAGCAAAGACGTCCAAGGAGGGGTTCCTAAGCTGCTGCGTCACAAACCTAAATGAGCCAGATTACTTATAACAGTACAGCCTTTAATTAGTGATAGTATCTAATGGTCATTAACATTTTAATTTAATCAACTTCTTGTTTTGAAGGAGCACTATGGTGTAAAATCAACTTTCAGAGCTTTACATCATGTTATATTCTATTACCTCATCCAAAACATACCTGTAGTCCTGATTTGATTATTTGATGCATGTGAGAAATCCTTTAAACTCCATAGCAACCGCTATGCAAAACTAGTCGGACCTGGATCTGCCTTAAAGGACGATGCTTGTTCTCTGAGCTGCAGTTTCCAAGCTTCCACTGCCAACTCCCCCACTCAGCTCCTTCAGACTAGCAGCAGAAATGAGCAAACACCTGATGAAACTATGCATGTGTTGAGCTCATTATATGAGCTACTTCTAAGTGCAATGCTGGTAAAAATGTTAAAGGGTTAATGGAGCGATGTGAGATGTATATTAAAAAAATAATTGGCTGTTCCTAGAACTGCACATTTCTGGACTGAGATGTCTGATGTTGTTCCTGTTTTAGCCACTGCTCCAGTTTGGGGGTGACTGCCCCGAGGGCCCCGATGACCACAGGCACCACTGTGGTCTTCACCTTCCAGGTCTTTTCCAGTTCCTCTCTGAGGCCCTGGTATTTCTCCAGTTTCTCCTTTTTCCTGATGTTGTAGTCACTTGGTATTGCTACATCCACCACAACGGCTTTCCTCTGTTCTTTATCCACCACCACAATGTCCGGTTGGTTCTCCATCACCATCTTGTCTGTCTGGATCTGGAAGTCCCACAGGATCTTAGCTCGGTCATTCTCCACCACCTTTGGTCCTCACTTTGATCTCGGGGCTTCCAGTCCATATTCTGCACAGATGTTCCTGTACACTATGCCCGCCACTTGGTTATGTCGTTCCATGTATGCTTTCCCTGCCAGCATCTTGCACCCTGCTGTTATGTGCTGGACTGTCTCAGGGGCCTCCTTGCACAAGCTACACCTTGGGTCTTGTCTGGTGTGGTAGATCTGAGCCTCTATTGCTCTGGTGTTTAGGGTCTGTTCCTGGGCGGCCAGGATGAGAGCCTCTGTGCTGTCCTTGAGTCCAGCTTTCTCCAGCCATTGGTAGGATTTCCTGACATCAGCCACTTCAGTTATTTGTCGGTGGTACATCCCATGTAGGGGCTTGTCCTCCCATGATGGTACCTCCAGCACCTCGTCCTCTGTTCCCCATTGCCTGAGACATTCGCTGAGCACATCGTCCGTTGAGGCTTTGTCCTTGATGTATTTATGGATCTTGGATGTTTCATCCTGGACAGTGGCTCTCACACTCACTAGTCCTCTGCCTCCTTCCTTACGGCTCGTGTACAGTCTCAGGGTGCTGGATTTGGGGTGGAACCCTCCATGCATGGTTAGTAGCTTCCAAGTCTTAACATCTGTGGTCTTTATCTCCTCCATTGGCCAGCTAATTATTCCGGCAGGGTATCTGATTACAGGTAAGGCATAGCTGTTTATTGCACGGATCTTGTTCTTGCCAGTGAGCCGGCTTCTCAGGACTTGCCTTATTCGTTGGAGGTATTTGGCTGTGGCTCCTTTCCTTGTGACCTCATCAAGGTTGCCATTTGCTTGTGGTATTCCCAGGTACTTGTAGCTGTGCTCTATGTCTGCTATTGTTCCTTCTGGGAGTGAGACCCCTTCTGTGTGGACGACCTTCCCTCTCTTTGTAACCATCCGACCACACTTCTCTAGTCCGAATGACATCCCAATGTCAGTGCTGTAGATCCTGGTGGTGTGGATCAGTGAGTCGATGTCTCGCTCGCTCTTGGCGTATAGCGTGATGTCATCCATGTAGAGGAGGTGACTGATTGTGGCCCCATTCTTGAGTCGGTATCCGTAGCCAGAGGGGTTCAGGCCTATGCAGAACAGCAGTGGGGACAGAGCATCTCCTTGGTATATGCCACATGTGATGGACACTTGTGCAAGTGGTTTGCAGTTGGCTTCAAGGGTGGTTTTCCACAGCCCCATCGAGTTTGCAGTGAAGGCTCTTAGAGTCCTGTTGATGCTGTACATCTCTAAGCATTCAATGATCCAAGTGTGTGGCATTGAGTCACAGGCTTTCTTGTAATCAATCCAAGCGGTACACAGGTTGGTGTGTTGGGTTTTGCAGTCTCGGGCGTCTGTGTGGTCTACAAGGAGTTGGTGTTTGGCTCCTCTGCTATTTATGCCTATGCCCTTCTGTGCCTTGCTCATGTATTTATCCATGTGCCCGCTTATCTTAGCCGCTATGATGCCTGACATGAGCTTCCATGTTGTAGAGAGACAGGTTATTGGCCGATAGTTGGATGGGACTGAACCCTTCGAGGGTTCCTTCTGGATGAGGATTGTGCGCCCTTCAGTTAACCATTCAGGGTAAGTCCCATTTTGTAGCAGCTGGTTCAGTTTAGTTGCCAGTCGCTCATGGCACATAGCATTTTTATAATAACTGAAGGTAACATAGTTACTTGATTGTGCTATAAAATCGTACTGCTTGGAAAACAATACTGCTCCTTGAGAATTTTTATACTTTTAGATTAAAAAACATAATTCACGCTGTTTTGGGAGAGCCAGAAGTTTTATCTCCTCTTGATTGTGTAAATGTTTGCTTCTTAATGAGGTTTTTAATCATTTTTGTTTTTAATTTAGTGAATTGTAGGTAAATCATGTTAGATTTCAGCCGGTCTGGAAATGAAAAATCTGGAGTGCAGCTTATTTCCCTGCTCTTTGCTGGAGTCTTTGGGCCACAGAGAGCTTTTTTGTTTTGTTTTTCATAAACACTCCTCTAGTGCTTCCTATAACCCCCTCTAGGACAATTGGGAAGTCGGAAATGAGGATGTGTCACATTTTCAATTTGGTTGGGTGTTTTTTTCCCCCCAGCATTTGTCTGCACCAGTAGCGCCTGCAGCTGTGCGCACTGTGCTTACCTTGAGATTTTCCTATAAGTAAAGGAAAAAATGTTATTGAATCTTTTTATTATCTAACAATCCTTGCTATAAGCCAGTTTTTCTCAAACTTTTTCAGGCTGAGAACCAATAATTGACCAATTTATGCATATATTTCTTTGACTTTTGCTTTTATCATTCTACTTTGAAGATTGCAAGACTTAAAAACCAACACAGTCAATGTCTTTGATTATTCCTTATTTTTTTTCATTTTGTGATATTTGTCTTTGTGTTAAAGATGTAGTTCCGTCACCTGGTTGACCGACAATGATATCTTCCGCATTCTTGCTGAGCGTCGTGCTAAGACTGCGGGAGGGTTAAACAATTAAATCTAGTTGAAGCTTTGCCAAAGAGATTACAAATCTAGCAAACGTTGCTTCAATTCCAATATTCCAACATATGCATATAAAAGCAGATTAGATCCGCTGTTCTTATGGACCATACGCATTATGCACATTGTGGCCTGTATTTGTGTGGTTTTGGTTTGTGCTGGTTTTGTGCCTAATGCACATGATGCGCGTTGGAGATGTGGTTGTGCTCGTGAGGGTCAGGTGCAGTGACAGTATTGTGCACACTCTCCGATAATACTCTGCAGGTGGCGCTCCTGGTCAGCACCATGTAGCTAGAGCAGCATGAAAGAAAGGTTGTGTTTTTTTTTCACCCACACACTCAAACAGGGAGTTGAAGGTTTGGTACAGCTTACCCTTATTCAGCCCCCACTGTATTAATGCGGTAGAACCACCTTTCACTGCAGATACAGGTGGAAGTCTATCAGAGTTGGCCTCTTGCAGCTCTTGCCTGTTCTTTCTCTCAAAATAGCCTAATCTCCATCAGATTGGATGGTGGTCTGTGAACAGACTTTAGCTATGTTGTCATCAGTGGTTGAGAAAGTACTCAAAAAATTTACTTAAGTAAAAGTAAAAAAGTACTGGCTTTTAAAAATACTTGAGTATTAAAAGTAAAAGTACTTGCTGAATAATACCTAATCCCTAATACAATATTAAGTGAACCGATCGTATTTAATTTTAATACATTAGAAATGTGAAATTTTAATGAACAATGCCACAGATAAAGCATGTTTTTATTATGTTTACTCTGTAACATAGTTTAGACTTAGACATGTGATTCTATGCATCATAATTTCAGGGATGGAAACATCTCGTCTCCTGTCCTAACATAGCATGAACTTCACTTCACTAATGGCTTTTATTTTTAAAGAAATCCAACAGAAAGGGGATGGAAAGAAGGTGGGTGGGGGAGGACAAGGAACCAAGCGGTCACTAGCAGAGTTGTAGTCAAGACCACCTACCCAAGACTAAGTCAAGACCAGCAATTTTTTTATGTGACAAAAAAAAATTGTTTACCTATCAAAATTGTTTCTCAAATTGATCTGAAAGATTCACATTCCCATAAAACCCCTAGATATTAATGAGCTTCAGCTTATTAATAACCCGTTAGTAGGTCGCCATCTTTCTTGAAGCAAAGTATGGGTGTGACGCTAACCAACCAATTGGGGAAGTTGTAGCCTGATGACGTGCCTCTCCTCATTTGCATTTATTTTTTTTCTAAGTTTTGCGGGGAAATAGAATGTGATAAATAAGAAAATAAGGAAATACTAAATGAAGAGAAATTGGAAAATTGGAAAATTAACAATTTTTCAAACAAATGTTAAATGAAAAATAGATCAAAGAAAAATAGGTAAATAAAAAAAGGATATATGAGAAATTGATTAATGAAACTGGAAAATAGAAAATCAGGTTAATGGAAAAAGGAAATTGAAAATTTGTTAAATTAAAAAATAGATTAATGAAATATGGGTAAATAGATAAAGGGATAAATGGAAAAATGGACAAATGAAAAATAGATGAATGAAAAAGAGAAATTGATAATCTGAAAAATAAATAAATGAAAAAATTGGGTTAATGAAAAAGGGAAATTGAAAAGTGGTTAAATGAAAAATAGATTAAAGAAAAATGGGTAAATAAATAAAGGGATAAATGAAAAATAAATAAATGAAAAATTGGGTAAATGAAAAAGCTAAATTAAAAAATGGTTAAATGAAAAATAGATTAATGAAAAATGGGTAAATGAAAAATTGATAAATGAAAAGTATATAAATGAAAAAGGGAAATTGAGAAATTGATATAAAAAATAAATAAATGAAAAATTGGGTTAATGAAAAAGCTAAGTTACTTATTTAACAAATTGTTTATTTATTTTCACTTTTTTTCCTCTTTGATTTATTTTACTCATTTATTTATTTAATTTTGGCTGAAACAGCTCTCCATATGTAAATTATACCAGTTGTGATTTACAACCGAATGTTGTAGGAGGATGGCTTAGTTTAGCTCTCGAGCAAAAAACACCCTCAAGACAGCGTAAAACCTTTTTTGCAAAATTAATACATTTATTTAGAATTTTACCATTTGCATCTAATGCACATTGATGGAAACACTATCTGTGTTTCCAATGACTGTAAAATTTTACAAATTGGAATTACAAAAATAAATGTTTATTGGAAACATGCCAATGACAAAAAACTAGTTTTTCCATAAAAAGTTTTTGTTCTAGGATGAGGTGTTTTATTTAGATGCATATAAATTGGTATACTTAGCAAAGCTGCAATGAAAACACTGTTTTCACATCATACCAGTTGTGATTTACAACCGAATGTTGTAGGAGGATGATGGCGAGGCATGTTTTTTAAGGACTTATTGCTTGAACAAAATTACTCGGGTGTGATTTTAACTGTGTTCTTTATTTATTGGAAACACTGCAATTGCGAAATTGTGTTTTTTCGACATTAGTGTAATATCAGTAAAGTACTGCGTACATTATAATGGAATCACAACTACCAGTATTTAATTAAGTCTTGCTGCAGATTATAAATTAGACTTTGGCCTGAATTATGGGCCATTCTGAACTCAATTGCAATTATGTCCACCTCTCTCCTCACAAGCTCTGACCATCGTCCGTATCCCTGCACAAGTAAACAATCCAATTTAAGGCACTTTAGAAACTGGAAGTTGGAATTTTAGAAATGAAGACGCACCTATTTCTGAGACGACTGTTGTGCAGCCTTTTGAGGTTTCACCATTCAGTCTTGCTGACCTGTAATGCTGATTGCTTGCATTAGATGAACAAATGTAGGGAGTGGTGATCACTGGGGTGTTGAGTGGCTGTGGGTGTTGATAGTGGATTCTGTGAAAGTCCTTAGTGGGTGTGAGTGGAGTTGAGTGAGATGTGTGATGCAAGCTGTGGGGACCGCTTGGATTTGCTGTCAGCAAGGCATGAAAGAGAAGCTGAACTCAAACCTCCATACTCCACTCTCTAATCCTCTTTTAGCACTGATTATTCTTCACCTTGAAGCCTTTTGGTGCCTTCTCACACTTGCTGTTTACTTTTGAAACTTAGAGGCATTTCTTAAATGAATTTCTGTGGCACTAGTGGCCTTTATTCGATAGTAATCTGACAGGAAGTGGGGAAAGACATGTGGCAAAGAAACCGAGGTCTATAGCCTCACCCGCTCTAACCACTGCACCTAAGCTTTTCTTTCTGTACTAAAGTTCCAAAGGTTTCACTCACCTGCATCATCCAATCGCCGCATCACATTCATCCGCCGCCAACCCATTAGCATCAGACCATGCCCCGTCTCAGCCAATCATCGATCAAGCTTCCGTTTAGAAGGACCTTCATTCATGGCATCATCCGTTTTGCTCAACCCACCTCCACCCCTTCTACAAGCCCATGCTCCTGGCTCTTCAGGCCTCCATCCTTTCTCTGGCCTCCACCACCAGTGTACAGGCCCCAGGATAAAGACATCCCGTATCAACATCGGAAATGCTCATCCAGGCTTACTTCAGTTCACAGCACAATCTCTTCTGCTGGGGTCCGAGCGCCAAAGAACTTTGATTCATTGATGTCAATAAACTTTCTAATCACTGTTTTCTCTGTCTGATTCTCTCCAGATTAAAATATGCACAGCAGAAACATAAGCCAAACTGACACACTGAGAAACTGCAAAAATGCTGGATTTCAAAAGGGATCTTGGCAAGAACCCAAAACACCTGGAAGGGCTTCCAACCAAAATCCTTGATATTCATAACAATTATGCAGGAAAACAATGATTTCTACTTGAGGCAGAAAAAGTTTTATTCCATTTTTAATTGTCTTCAGTGACTTTTCTTGTTGCCCCCAGTTCTGCAAGCTTTAATCCTCTTGGGAAGTATTTTGGCACTTTCACTCTCAACACAGCAGATTTTAAACACCGATCTCCAAGGTCCATTTGGGTCTTGATGACCTCAGGCTACTTGTTAAGCTTCTTCAACAGCCAGTTTTTCTTTTTTTTTTTTAAGTCCTCCTGAAGCTGATTTGGATGATTTTAGTGATGGCAAGGGCTTCGCATTTCGTAGCTCAGCTCTCCAGAACCCACACTTTGGCTGAATCACACTAACAAGAAAAAACTTTAGATCTGTGCGCTTATGTCAGCACCTCCCTCCAGCTACCGCTCCCTGCCTTCAGTCATTCCGACATCAAGTTAGACAAATCCTGTTTCCTCCAGACCTAAAGAAAGCTTAGATCTGCTGAGCATGGTCTCAAAAGACTTTGTGAAAGCTGGAAATAAGACTGATTGTGCAAACTCCAGCCTTAAAGCTTTTATAGAACAGAATAGAAATATTCTATATTGTTCCTGAGGTGGAAAACTCAAATGTGCCAGTAGATTGTTAAAGATACAGTTGAAACTAGAGGTTTATGTACACTGAATAAAAATACTCATGCAATGTTTTTATCTTGCTGTCTGAATTCAAATCTGACCAAACTTTTCTTGTTTTAAGTCAGTTATACTTAGTTCACACTGCAGGGTTGCAATGCCAATTTTTTCTTGCTACAATTAAAGATGTGTCACTTTTGGATTGACCAAAATTGTTTCAATTTGTAAATTTGCAAACAATTTTGCAAACACTCATCATCATGCTATTTATTCTGTGCCTGTCTGGCTGTGTTTCTGTCATCTCAGAAGAGTGATGACGGTATTTCTTTTTGTGTGTTAACAAAAAAAATACATGTATTCTTTGCGTCAACAAAGAATACATTTATTTAGTTTGAAATGTGCAAACTGACTCCAGAACAAAACCTTCATTATCCACACTGAAACGTGTCATGTACTGAAATGAGCTGAAAGGCCACTCAGAGGAGAGGAAGCTGTTACTTCAAAAGACCCAAAAAAAGCCAGGCTGCGGTTTGCAAAGGTCTGCAGAGACAAAGAACTTCATCTCTGAAGATGTGTCCTGTGGTCTGATGAGACTAAAGTTTGTTCATGATGGCCATCACAACATTTGAAGGGAAAAAACAGGATATTAAACCATCTCAGCTCTTTTGTATGACCTGGGGAAAGTATCCACAAGATTCAAAAGATTTATGTGTGAGATCATTGTATTTTAATCTATACCTTATGTCTCCCCTAGGTTCAAAGTTCAATCTATGTCAACATTCTATATGAAGGATTACAATGCAGATCAGACAAGCTGTTCACTTAAGTCAGACTGAAGATTCCCAGTCCTCTGCTGAGATACTTTGGTGTGACAGCTCATATAGACAACCCGGATATAAACGGTAGAGACTCTTTAGTCTAGACAGAGCAGCCGCTGAGCGCGGGTGGATGTGTCTGCTTTCTGTTCTCACTCTTGCAAGAATCAATAAAATGTTGGTTGAGTGAAAATCATTGATCTCTGCTTGGTAACTTAGAGTGACAGTTTCTTAGGAGGGTTTTTTTTCTCAATTTTTGCTTTTTTTTCCATTACCACTTCATAAATGAATGATGTCATGAGCAAAGAACAGTAGCTATGTCAAAATATTGAAGCAGAATCTAAAAACATCAGGAAGGAAGGTAAAGTTTGTCAGCAGATTGGTCTTCCATAGGGACAATGATCCAACCCATATTCGTACAACCCAGTGGTTCCAAAGTCACTTAAGACAATGTCAATGTGTTGGCGTGACCTTCACAAAGACATGATCTCAATCATAGAGAACTTTTGGGCATTTATGAAAAGCCGTATGAATGATTTGTCCTACAAACCTAACTCTGCCACAAGTTTGGAATGAGCCAGAATTCCAGGAAGGTATTGTGAGAAGCTTGTGGAAGGAAAAACATTTGACACAAGCGATACTCTTCAAAAGCAGGAAGTGGACTACAGTGTGGGGCACTATGGGTAACTACAACCTAAACAAATGCACAAGTCTATTGCTAGCAGGAGAAATGGCTCAAGGTTATTTATCAAAGATGAAAGAAAAATCCTACAACCTCTAAAATCTGATGCCGCTCTACTTTTACTTACTTTTTGTGAAGAAGGAAGTTGTGCTCAGTGTCTCCTTCAGATGCTTTCATCTCATTTCCTTCAGTGGTTCTCAGTGACACCACATGCGAGGAGGACAACAGGTTTTTCAAAACGTTTGGTTCGTTTGACAGTATAGGGTTAAAGAGAACCGCACCAGCTGGAAATGTAACAAATGTTGCACTTTTGCTCAGAATCCACTGGACTCCTCAGGTGTGAAAAAACCTTCACTGACATAATTATTAACTGCAAAACAATGACTTTTCAGATTTTTATTTGTAAAAAAAAAAGTCTGTTAAACTGATGAATAATCTTACTTCACATCAACTTTAGTAAAACAAATGAACAGATCATCACCTTTCCAGCAGAAGTCACAGCTCATCAGGACCAACGTTGCCTAAAGTGGTCCTCCAGTCTATGTACACAGCTCTTTGACTTTCACATCAGCTTGCATTCACAGCAACCTCAGTTTCTGCAGTCCAGGTTCAGCTTGAAGAAAGAGAATTTTGTACAACTGCAATTAAAAGGTTTAGAAAGGCTGTTATCAGAGCTGTGAAAGATGCTGCTAACCCACCATCTGGATGCACTTAATCTGTCTGTAGCTCCAACAGGCCAACATTTGGGCAGTTTCCAGTTGCTACGCAGACTTCTGAGAATGTTGTGCATTGGAATTGTGTGCGTATATGTGTGTGTGCAGACCACTCCGGGGTGTGACTGAACACATTGTAGGTCCGTAGACCTTGAGCGCTGCCAGAGCTTCTGAGCCAAACTTCACTTCAAACTTGACTGCTTATGAAACCCCGCTGAATCAGAGTTCTTACAGACCTCAGAGTGGGCCTATACTCATAAAGCAGCACCAGTAAAAAATCCATACGGGTACTATAGCCATATACGCACACACACGAACACAAACACACACACACATCTTTTCAGGTCCTGAAATAGCTTTCAGCCTCCCACTCCACCTTATATAATCTCCCAGCACGGAGATCCATCCTCTGGTAAAGGCTAGGGTGTGTGCAAGTGTTGGTGTGTGTTAATGCATGTGCCTGTTTGTGTGTGCACATGTGCGCCTCTGCTTCTTGTCTGTGTGAATGCCAGTGTGTGGGCAGCGGGAGCGTCTTGATTTGTGTGTATACGTGTGTGTATGTGTGAGAGTGTGTGTGCGTGAATGGAAATATTTTGGATGTTTCTTTGCCGAGTCCTGCTGGTACCTCAGTGTGTGGAGGGTTACATAGCATGTGCTTTAATTGAACAACTCCTGTCTTATTTGTGCCATTTTGACCATCATGTGTTGTGACAGCTCAGAGACCTGGTGATATGACGAGACTTGAGTCTTTAAAGGGGGAAAAAAAACTATATTCAGCAAAAAAACAAACAAAACAAAAACTAAAGATGTTTACAGATGTCTACATGAGAGTATAAAACAAACTGAAACCTCAGAATACGCCACCTGGGGATTTTTTCACATTCTGTCACAATACATCCACAAACCTTCATATATTTCATGGTATTTTTAGGTGGCAGAAAAGCAGGAGTTGGTAAAGAACTGTGCAATGGATGAAAAATGTTTTACAGATACCAACAGGATATAAACAATATTTATGGTTAAACATTTTTTGCGGTCAGATCATTTTACAGACAACAAACCTATCATTCGAGTTTGAGAGGAAACTACTAATTTTGTGTACATTCAGGTTATGTTAGGGAAAAAAACAGTCAAGATGTTAATTAGATTAAATGAAGATTTTAAAGGATTTAGTCAAAGCAGACATTTGAGTGACACTGGAAATCTGACATTACCGGTAGATCTTAATACGCATTCCAAAGTTAGATTCAGTCAGCTGCAGTATTTGCAGATTTTTTTGTTTTTAAATTATTCTAGGGAAATTATGTGTATTTCTTTTTTGTAGAGCACATTTAAGACATAACAAAATGCTGGTTGGAAGGGTGAAATATGTTGCTGCAATACATCAATTCTGTAGAAAGTCTGCTCAGACGATTGATTAAAAAAAACTGCATTTTAATTTGGTGTGATACTTTCATCAATTATAGTGTTTCAGTGAAGAAAATATAGCAAAAAATCTATATGAGCACAAAAAAAATCAGGTCATATACAAACTGAATAGAATTTGAATCTACTGGTGTTCTGTTTTGAGGCACCATCGAACCCAAACACAGGTAAGATGCAGATGATGTCAAGTTGAAGAGATATTTTTAATGAAAAAACAAAAATTAAGACAAATAGTACAAAGCCCATGATCAAATCAAAATTCAATTTTTTTTGTATAGCACATTTCAGCAACAAAGCATTTGAAAGTGCTTTACATATTAAAACACAAAAACACAGTCATGCAATATTGAATAAACAATCCAAAACATTCAATTTCCAGCTGAGTCGAAGTTCTGCCCTTCAAATTGGCAGGAAAAAAAAAAAGAAACAAGGGGCGGGGGTGGACTCCAACCCGCACCCTTTTTCTCCCTAGCGCTTGAATCCGGGTTGGGATTCAAATCCCAATTGTTGTTTATGTTCTAAACAGGTGGGTTTTAAGTCGAGATTTAAAGGCACCCAGTGTTTCAGCTGTTTTACAGTTTTATGGAAGTTTGTTCCAAATTTGTGGTGCATAGAAACTGAATGCTGCTTCTCCTCATTTGGTTCTGGTTCTGGGGATGCAGAGCAGAACCAGAAGACCTGAGGGGTCTGGAAGGTTCATACAGCAATATCAGATCTTTAATGTATTGTGGTGCTAAACCGTTCAGTGATTTATAAACTAACATCAGTATTTTAAAGTCTATTCTCTGAGCTACAGGGAGCCAGAGGAGGGACTTTAAAACTGGTGTTATGTCTCTATCTTCCTGGTTTTAGTGAGAACAGCAGCAGCAGCTTCTGGATCAGCTGCAGCTGTTTGATTGATTTGTTAGTCAGACCTGTGAAGACGCTGTTGCAGTAATCAATGCGGCTAAAGATAAACGCATGGATGAGTTTCTCTAGACCTCGCTGAGACATAATCCTTGAATCACACAAGGATTCAAGGATTTTTTTATTGTCATACCACCTTGGAAGTTTGTGGTACGGAATTTGTACTCAGGTCCCAGATAAAGAAATCCACTACACAAAAAATAAATAAATAAAATAGAATAAAATAAAATAAATAAATGAACATAAAGTAAATTAAGTGATGTAGTTATGTGTCTCAAGCTATGAGGTGAAGCTGCATTTGGTGCAGCTTGAGTTCAACAGCCTGATGGCTCAAGGGAAGAAACTGTTCCTCAGCCTAGTGGTCCTGCTCTGGATGCTCCTTGGCCTCCGGCCTGAGGGAAGCAGCTGGAACAGCCTGTGTGCAGGATGGGTGGAGTCCTTCATGATGAGGAGCGCCCTCCTCCTGCATCGTGCAAAGGGAAGTAACAAGGAAGTAACGGGGAATCTGACATTGACTAAATTCAAAACAGCCCCACACAGAGGAGGGTGGACCTCAGATCAAAATACATCGTTTTCATATCACATTCCAGGAACTTTGAAACTGACAGCCATCTTAGTAGACAGTTGCTATGGAGTTATGCCAACATTTAACAAACCACGAGCTTAGAAATAACTTATAAATATAGGTACATTATAACTATTACTTGATGACAATTTTTGAGTGCTCTACCCACCTCTGTGTAATACTAAAATAAATATCTGTGATATTTACTGTAGTACAGAGGTCTCATTCTCGCGGCCGCAGGACGATGTCTCGTGGCCCCCACCGTGATATGAAAGTATAATATTATTGTGGCCCACAGTGTGAGTGGACCTCTGAAGGAAATCCCGCCCGCCGTTCCTCATCATGGCTGACATTCGGTGCTACATCGACTTCATGCACACTACGTTTCTAACAATAGTGTGGCCTGATGATGGACCGGTCCGGTACCAGTTTCCCTTTCCTGCAGTCGCCATTCCGGTACTTTCTACCATTAACAAATGCCACGATCAAACGCAGAGAAAGGCGACGGCTACTGGGCTGCTCGTCATCAGCCGCGCTGTTGTGACAAGTAGAAGCGGTAATGACGTCACGCGTCGAGACGTTCTCCAGCTGGCTACAGACTTCTATAAAACGTAGAACAAGAGCGACGCCAAGTGGAATAAACTTAGGGTGCGTTCACACTGCAGCCTGAAGAGACCCAATTTCTTTTACGTAATGGGACCTGTATCTGATCTTTTCATGACAGTCTGAACAGCACAGTGGAAAGAAAAACAACGATGATGGACTATAATGAGGATTAAGTTGTTAATATGCTGCTCCGGTTGGACAACAACTTCAAATATGTAAGCTAAGCTCCAGAACACTGAGAACGCTGACGCTATTGCGCCCTCTACTGCGCATGCGGGACACTTTCAGGTCATTCGCCCGTTCAGACTGCAGAACACATACAGGTCGCATATGTGTGGCTGTGTGAACGGCCCGGTGAAAAAAATCCGATTTGACAAAAAATTGGAATTGGGTCACTTCAGGCTGCAGTGTGAACGCACCCTAAATTTTGTCACACCCTCATCATGTCTTTGTCAAAGTCAAAGCCTGCAGTTCATGTATTGGAGAAATAATTAAATGTTGATGACATTTGAGGATATTTTTAAAATGTTTTTTTGTGAAATCCTTTATGCGGCCCAGGCTCTGCGTCCAGCGGCCCCCGGGTAAATTGAGTTTGAGACCCCTGCTGTAGTACCTACTGCTGAACTAGCAATTTTCTTAGTTAACAGCTTTTATCTGCAAGCTAAGAGGGACATGTTGTCTATGGATTTATTTTGCCAGTCACCAGAACCCTGATATTCAAATGAAGAGTTCAGAGATCCTTTAGAAAGCAATCGAGACACTGTATGAGTCCATGGATTTCAGGCTGCAATGGTGTTCATATTCTGTGTTCACTAAGTAGTGAACTGTCATAGTAGGAGATTGGAGACAGCTTGTCCACATCATCTGACATGTTTTCATTCTCTGTCTCATGCAATTTTGTTGATCTAAATTTCTCTTGCACATTGGTCAAGAGTTTCAACATTCTTTCTTTCTGTTGGACTTGAAGCCTCGGTTCATCTATGCTTTGAGCTGTTTGCCTACTGAGATGGCGCAGATCACTTCCAATTCAGACTTGTTGGAACTATGTATTGTCCAACACATGATGACAACTTGATGTGGACAGATTTAAATGACTTAAGGCTATTGGGTGAAAGGCAGTAAGTATGTGAGCACAAACAGCAGAGTGTTGCTCATTTCTCAGTTTTTCTTGCATCCTCAGGTCACCTATGCTGTGCTGTCTACTCTTCCCACAGAACTAGTGCTGTTCAAGTAGATCCACAGGTTTCCTGAATCCTGACTTTAACTTTTAAGCTTGCATTTTCTGCATGTTGCCACAAGCAGTAACCTATTTCATACACGTGAGCTGAGATTAAAAATTCAGATTCTTTGTAATTTGTGTTTTTCTCTCTGACTATTTTCATCCTAGAGTCAGTTTAATCTAAACTAACATGTTTATTCTGTATGTTTGTTAAAAATATTATCTTCTGAGCTGATTAGATGCAATGGGTACAAACTCTCAGTGTCATGGCAACACGAGTTTCTCTGCACGTGTCTTTTCATGTACTCAAGTGTGAGTGTGTAGGCGGAAGCAGGCTGGTAAAGCCGGCCTCTGCATCAGTTTCTCGTAGAGCGTTGCTGCGTAATGTGCTTTGTAAGTTTTCACGTTGTTACGTTTCAAGTAATTCATCAATACTTACGAGTGCTGCATGCTGAAGTCAAACAGGTGTGGCTGGTTAACAGTGTGGTACATTCTCTTTATGCCAGGGTTGAGGCTTGGTTGGAAGATTCTTAAGTCAGTTGGAAAAAAAAGTCTAGTATAATTAACAAGTTTTCCAAAATGGGAAAAATATCAATGATTTATAAGGAAGTATTTGCACACATACGTTCACTTTTAGTAAAATCCAGCTGGCTTATAAAAAATACTTATAACTACCTGTTTTAATAATTCAACACTAAATATACATTAATATGCATTAATAGACACAGTGGAATCTGTCTTAGCAGTACAGTAGCTGGTAACGTCCATAGTCTTCTTTATCTTCGCTCTTCGAGGTTTGACCAATCAACGCCTAGAAAAGTGAGTAGTGTTCCTGGATTGGCTGCTTTGAAAACCACACACAATAGCATTCCAGGTACCCAAACTGCATTTTCTTTTAAATAGGTTAGATAAATTAAGAATGTGTTAAGATGAATTCTCCCAAAGGGCTACTTTTCAAAACTTCTAATTATTTGCGCTGCACTCATTTCAGATCTATAATAGTAGCATAAGTTTAAAAACCAAATCCTGAGTCCTTAATCTTCCACCTGATGGTTATGTTTTATTTTAAGCTAGTCCAGCTAACAAAATTATGATGAAATCAAAACACTGTAGCTTGTTGTTGTAATGTACCAAAATGTGAAATATTTTCACAAAGCATTATACAGCCATGGAATCTTTTATTTCTTTTTTTCTAGAATGTTTGTTCACTCATCATCACCAAATTAAAATGTTAAAAAGTGTATTTCTGCCCACAAAAAGCAAGGAAGGTTTAAGGTCAGATTTTTACTTAACACTGAATAAAAATATTGGGCATTTTTCTATTAAAAACTTTCTATTCCTTACCGTTCTCCAGTTCTTGTTAATAACAGTGCAAACAATTAACAACTAAACCTCCATAATATATGATTGCTCCTTTTTATTGCACCCCTTGGATATTTTAGTGCATCAGTAAGCATTTTCATTCTGCCACTAACGTTGCTTGTCTAATAAACACAGATGCATTTCAATAAGAATTTGTCTAACTGCTTTGAAAGACTCTGACTGGAAATTTTACGGCAGATGGTGAAAAGAAAGTCTAACTGGATGTGAGCCTGCCGCTAATTATTAAACACAACACGCAGGAGCTAGTGTTACAGACAAGGTTGTGTCCTTAGACGTCCTTATTCAGCTCTCATGCCTAACTGTTACTCCACAATGCCTATGTGTTCATCCAACTCGTCACTGCACCACACCTCCCTGTTTTAGCTGTATTATTTAAAGGAACAAACTTTATTTGCCCCAGTTTTTAGATAACTGTACAGAATTTCTGTACTTATTTATTTGAAATATACCACCAGACAGACACACTCTTAGAAATGGCTGTAAATTTACAGTGTAATTTCCAGCAGTAACATACTGTTATTCCAAAATACGGTAGGATATTGTCAATTTGATGTCTTCTTCTCTTGTCACCATCAAGACTGACGACTGGCAGTAAACTACCGCAAAATAATTGTACAATACAGTTTTTTCCTAGGCAAGACATTTTACTTGTATGTGCATCTTAGAGAACCAGAATTTAAAGACAATATTAAACTGGAAGAAAAAAAATACTTTCCATAATAAATCTTTTAGGGAATGAATCAAAATCTACAGAACATCATCAAAAGTGTTAGATTACCAGTGTTGGTGATATATGTTAAAAATACAATGTTAATTAAACACTTGTTTAGTCAAATTTAAAGATCGGTTTGTCAGTTTCCCTAAAGAGTTTTTGTTTGATAAAGAGTTGCTCCCACAATCGCAACGTATCTGTGACGTCACGTGTTGCCCTGGAGACAGCAGTATGGCGTCTTGCCTGGATCTTATCATAACAAGGTAAGTTCCACAAATCTATTAAAACATGCTCTTTATGTTCTCAGTTTAATGTATTTATGTAATGTAATGGTGATGTATTGTCTCATTGTTTGTAACTTCCTGGCGGACATTATACCACAATGTATGCTGTGTTTATACTGTTATGTATTCTGTATCTCAATAAAGATCTATTAAAAAAGGTAAGTTTCATGTTAAGATCGTCATGTTTTTGATTTTGATTATTTTTTATGAATGCATTAACTTTCTGTTTGCGCAAGAGTATCAACTTATGCTTAATGTAAGTTTATTTGTTTGGATGTCGCGGTACGACTGTTCAGTACAGAGGTGCTCAAGTCCAGTCCCTGAGAGCTGCTATCCTGAAACTTTCAGATGCTTCCCTGCACCAATTATCACACCTGAATCAAATGAAAGGCTGGTTAGCAGGTCTGTTCAGAGCTGATCCTGGTCTGTTGGAGTTAAGGTACATCGAAAAGTTGCAGGACGGTAGCTCTCGAGGACTGGACGTGAGCACCCTTGGATTATTATTTTTGTTAGCAGCTAAAGCTAGCCAAGCAGGTGTAGGTGTCTTCAGGTGTTTTCCCCCAGGCTTTGAAAACAGCAGTTGTCAAACCACTGATAAAAAAGAACAATCTGGACAAATCCCTACTGCTGAATTACAGGTCAATCTCCAACCTCCCATTCATCAGCAAAATTATTGAAAAAGCAGTTATTTAAAAAATTAAATAACTTCCTAACAATAACAAACTGCTTTGACTCCTTCCAGTCTGGTTTTCATGCTCACCACAGCACGGAGACGGCCCTTGTAAAAGTGTTCAATGACATCCATATAAATACAGACTGTGGGAGAACCACAGTGCTGGTTCTGTTGGACCTCAGTGCAGCTTTTGACACTGTTGACCACGACATTTTACTGAATCGACTGGAGAGTTGGGTCGGACTCTCCGGTCCAGTGCTCAACTGGTTTGAATCTTACATAAAGAACAGGGATTACTTTGTTTCAATCGGAAACTTCTCATCAGAGAGGTCAAAGGTCACATGTGGGGTAGGTTCAATCCTAGGACCCCTTCTTTTCAATATTTATATTCTCCCACTGGCTAAGGTTATAACAGGACATAGGATTAGCTACCACAATTATGCGGATGATACACAGCTCTACATCACGATGTCACCAGGTGACTCTGAACCCATCCAATCACTGAATAGATGCTTAGAACAGATAAATGTGTGGATGAGCCAAAACTTTCTCCAGCTGAACAGAAACAAAACTGAAGTTATTATCTTTGGACCTAAAGATGAGCGAACTAGAATCAATGCACAGCTTCAGTTATTACAACTAAAAACCAGCGATCAGCCCGAAACCTGGGAGTAGTGATGACCTCTGACCTGAACCTTCAGAGCCACATTAAGACAGTCACAAAGTCGGCCTTCTATCACCTGAAGAACATCTCTAGGATTAGAGGACTTATGTCTCAGCACGATCTAGAGAAACTCATCCATGTGTTTATCTTTAGCCGCATTGATTACTGCAACAGCGTCTTCACAGGTCTGACTAATTAATCAATCAAACAGCTGCAGCTGATCCAGAAGCTGCTGCTGCTGTTCTCACTAAAACCAGGAAGATAGAGACATAACACCAGTTTTAGAGTCCCTACACTGGCTCCCTGTAGCTCAGAGAATAGACTTTAAAATACTGTTATTAGTTTATGAATCACTGAACGGTTTAGCACCACATCTGTACTGATCTGTTATTACTGTACCAACCGTCTAGACCCCTCAGATATTCTGGTTCTGGTTCTGCTCTGCATCCCCAGAACCAGAACCAAATGAGGAGAAGCAGCATTCAGTTTCTATGCACCACAAATTTGGAACAAACTTTCAGAAAACTGTAAAACAGCTGAAACACTGAGAGCCTTTAAATCTCAACTTAAAACCCACCTGTTTAGAGTTGCTTATGGCTAAATTAGGGTCAGAGTGCTAGATTTGATGTCTTCCATGTTTTTATGTCTTTAATGTTTTTAATTTCTTTTTATTTCTTTTCTACGTTTTAATGATGTAAAGCCCCCCGGAAAACGTCCCAGTTAAACGATGTTTAACTAAAGTTCAACGGGGTTTAGAGTCCCAGTTGACGGAGTTTCAACTAAAAACCTAGAGGTTGGAGTCCTTGTCAAACGGTGTTTTTGACTAAAGTCCTTGAGGGTTAGAATAACGGCGTTTAACTGAAGTCCTAAAGGGGTGCGGGTTTTAATGTTTTTTTTTGTTTTTTTAAATCTCTTTCTCACTGTTTATTTAATGTCACATGCTGTTTTTATTTTAATTATGTAAAGCACTTTGAAATGCCTTGCTGCTGAAATGTGCTATACAAATAAAATTTGATTGATTGTTAGCACGGGGTGTCGGTGGTTAAACGAACATTGAAACTGTCAGAAAAGCCGTTTGAGTTAACATTATTTAGCTGCGGAGTCGTTTTCTTGAAGTTTTCGGCTATAGACGGCATAATGGGGAGAGTGGCTGTGCTGGACCAGTGGTTTGATCTATGCAATCAAAGCTAAGCCAAAATGTTTTTGTCTCTATAGATAATAATGATAATAAATAATGACATATTGGCTGCCTCTTTTTTTCTTCATTAGTATGTCATGTTGGTGACTGAAGCCTGTTATGATGACTTCAGCACATTTCTTCTGACAGGTTGGCAGAAGAAATGCTGTCCAGAATGTTTCTATAAACTGACTAATTTCTATAATGCCTAATGTCTGAGTTGTGTTCATGGTAATATTTCTGACATTTTTATGCTTTATGTTGTAGGTGGTGAAAAATGCTCTACAGGGTAAACCGGGTGGACAAAGTATTTTGGTGGGTCTGGTTAGTTTTGCTCACTTCTCTTTAAAAAGTTTATTTATTATCCTAATGTTTCTGCTACTTATCCTGTTGTTTCTCCAGGCTGGGAAAATCAGCCATTCTTCTGTTGGTTCATGTGCTTCGTTCTACATCCAAAACCCACAAGAAGAATCCAAAACAGCTTATGTCAAACTGGACCATGTTTTCAGATATGTGCAGGTATGTGGTCATTCTAATGATCCTACTTCTTTGTAGAAGCACTTTATCATTGGCTTTGTTTGCTATCTGAATGTAGCTGTGCTGCTAAATATATTTAATAATTTGTATTATTTGTCTTCTTATCATTATGTCAAAAATGCAAGCCAGTGTTGAATCCTTCCTCATTGCTGTGCAACCAGGACAGCCCTTCCTCCTGCATGTTGGTGAAAACAAGAACAGCACCAAAGACACTTCACCATCAGTGATCACAAGATCATCCAAGGTAGCTTTTGATGAACTTTCAAAGCACACTTCACCTTCAGTGCAAATTACCATGAATTCCTCTACAACTTCTGTAAATTAATCCAGCCTACAGTTTTCAACATTGATGTGACTTGCACAGCAATTGAGGAGTTTAAGATCCTTGCTTTTACTTTACCTGGCAGAGTGGACACTCTTTATTATGATGATCATTTAAATGCATACTGTATCAATAAGAGGATTTGTTTTGTTCTTCCAATTAAGGACTTGGTTTATTACAGTCCCTGTGGCAAGCAGTTTTCTGCATGGTCAGCATTGAAGGCCATATTGTCTTTGAGAGGGTCCAGCCAACATTCCAGACAGGACAGCATTGTCCATTTTCTACATCTTCAACCTCCAATATCAACATGAGGCAGCCAAGACTTTGGTTCATTCAACGGTATAACCATTCCTATAATTTTTTTTACAATGACATGGTTTTAAAGTTGTAAAGCAAGTTATGATTGACATTTGACAAAGGTGGTGATGTTTTCTCTTTACGTAATTAAAAACAACTTTATTTGTATATTGTACCAGCTGTATTCAGAATGCCACACTATTTATATTCTCAAGAATTTTCCCATTTTTGATTTTGTTTTTCAGTCACTTCATTGGGATTAACCCAGAAAGGAGCACAAAAGCCGGTCATGGGAAGATGGTATCCAAAAAGACAGGAAAGACCATTCAAAAGAAAAAGTGACAGTCAATGTTCAGGTTTCCACCCTCATCAAAAACCTGATGGACTTTGAGTGGCATCTCATTCAGGTTAGTGTTTCTTTTCTTTGAAATCTTTCCATTTCCATATTATTTAGGATCTAAATTGTATTGTCTTTTCTTTTTCCATGTTGTACGGTGCCTTCATCTGCATCTAATAAAGTAAGTGGACTCTTGAAAACTATTAATAGTTCACATTTTAAAACTCTGTCAATACTAGAATTCTACATTATTGCAGCCATGTTGAATTTTAAATTTTGGAAGTCCTTTTTTATTGATTTGCTTAGTGATACCCAAAGCATGGATATTTCTTTAAGAACTATGTTTTTATGTTCATAAGATTGTAGGAATTAATGAGTTAAACCCAGTTTATGTCACTGTAAACTGGAAGTCTTCAATTTTTATTCCAGTGTTGGTGAAACTATATATTGACATTGAAGGCCTAATTTATTACTAGTTCTCAGAGGAATGGTTATGTGTTACTCGTTTTGAATGTTTGAATATACTGAAAATATATGTGGTTTGAGGCATAGTGGTGCCTTTAAATAAAAAATCTGTTCTGAAGGTTACTTATCACATCCTATTTTGTGTTATGTGAAGTACTAATTATGCAGATTATGCATTTTAGAACCGCACTAATTGTAGCACTTCTAAGAAGCTTACAATGGGTTAGGTATTAATGTTCTATGGTAAAACTAAGACTGTACTTTAAAAGGTAGCATTACAGTTTTCTTTGCAGTAGCTTACTCATAAAGTGAATGCAGTAGTAAAACTAAATTCACAGTAAAAATACTGGAACACCAGTATTTGAAGGTATATTTACTTTCACCACTGATTTTACGGTGGCCAACAAGTACAAACATCCAGCAAAGACAAGAAAAACACATGCAACAAAAAAGAGATGCAAACAAAAAATGCAGAAAACAGAAGTGATCCAGACCACTAGGTGGTGTTGATCAAAGAACAGCTGTGTCCGAAGTCAGGTTTTGCATCTTTGGGTCCTTGAAGACCGGAATAGAAGCTGTAAATTACTTTTTTGTGTTTTTTTTTTAGCTGTAGCTTTCAGCTAGCTGCTTCGCCTCTACCGTGGCATTATGTTGCTTAGCAACTGTGACAACGTGAATCACATAGTGGCGAAGGCAAACAAAAACTGACTGGAAGTATGTTTTTTTTCTCCTGATTTTTCTATTACTCTTCACCTTTTATAATAAAGGCTGTTGCATATTAAAAAAAATCTTAGTCTGATTCTAAAATGTTCAAACACATAAAGCACATTTACACAAGCAATGTAAGCAAAGTATCCCTTTTCAAATACTCTCCAAATCTCAGGTAAGACAACACAGGTTAATCTTACTATTGTGTTTTTAGGCTTTAATCAGTCAAACCGATTTGCTCAGAAATAAATGAAATATTTAAGTGAACCAAAATATTACAACTAGATGTTACCTGACTTAATATCTGTGTTTAACTAACTGTCATTTGGGAAAGCCTAAATGAGTCAGGTGTTCTCTCGTGGTATACGAAACCTGGACTAGCTGGCAGCAGGCGAGGGGAGCTGGGTGTTAATACAGCGGGAGCAGACGTCTCCGAAAACGTCGGACCAATATTGCAATTAGGTGATGCACTGATGAACCGAGCAGAAATGTGAGATTTATACATCTACATTCTCACCTACAAACATTGTTTAAATCATGTTGTGTATGTTGCTTACCTCTCTGAGCTTCTTCATCCCTACGTTCCCTATCGGTCTCTCCAGTCAGCAGATCAGCTGCTATTGGATCCAGAAGGAAGCTCAGAGGGGTCAGGGCTTTCTCTGTCATTGGCCCTAAATTATGGAACGACTTGCCTTTGCAGGTCAGAGAGGCCCCTTCACTGTCCACTTTTAAAGCTCGTCTTAAAACCATCTATTTTACTTGGCTTTCAACACCAGCGGGATCTAGTTTTAAATTGTATGTTTTTGTTTTTAAACTGTAAGTTTTTATTTTTTTTATTATGTTGTGTTTTAATGTACAGCACTTTGAATTAGCTGTGGTTGTTTTAAAGTGCTTTATAAAGTTGGGTTGGTTTGGTTTGGTTTATGGGATTCCCCTATCTGACTCTGCTGACTTCCACTCACATGTGATGGACCTGTCATGTGGGTGAGGGATCAGGGGAGCGGGAGGACCAGGACCGATGCTGATCTGACAGAACACCGGAAGAGCGGAGAGTTCAGTGGGTGTTAGCAGTGAAGCTATTCAGTTGAGTGTAACGGTTTGATAGAGGCGCAGCTGCAGCCTAAGGAATAGCAGCTCGCTCATATTTCTAATAAACCCTGTTAGCAGTACTACATCTGCGGTGTGTTGGCGTCAGTATTTACTTACAGTACACCACTTTAAAAAGTAATTACAGGATTGAAAAGGTAAATGTATCTACATACGCCAGCTTTTTTTTTTTTTTACAGTTTTTCTGAAAGTGGTCACTATGCCAGTAATTTTTTTATCGTTCTTTCAGAAAAACGGTAGATTACCGTTCTTTCGAAAGAACGGTAAACTACTGGCAGCTACAGACGCCAGAAGTTTACCATTCTTTCACAGTATCTATACCGTACTTGCATTGACGATAATCTACTGTCAGGATTAATTACGGTACAGCTACTGTGCATTTACAGTAAACTTCTGCCGTCTATAGCTGCCAGTATGTTACTGTAAATTTACAGGATTATTTCTTAGAGTGCACGTCTGGATTGTGGAATTGTCACACGTATAAATGTGGCACAAATCGGATTTACTGAGGGGGGTGAGGGGCAAAAAAAACTGAATTAAGTCAATCAAACTGTCATGAAGAAGGCAGATGTTGCATATTGGCAACTAAAATCAGATTTGGGTCAAATTTGCCTGCGGTGTGACCGTAGGTGAATTATTGAATCACAAACACTCCAGCTTTAGAAGTTGTTTCAGGTTCTTTTATGACCTCCTGGTTGAAATGTCAGTTGTGTTAATAATTATGGTAAGCCAGCCACTCCTGAAATATTTCACTGTTACATGTTTTCATAACTTGAGGATAACTGCTGCACTCTTAAGAAATAATCCTGTAAATGTACAGTCAAATACTCCCGCCCACATGACCGGTAAATCACATGTGAGTGGAAGTCATCAGTCAGACACAGACAGGGGAACCCCATAACACTCTACACATAAGTGATCACAATGCAACTTATAACAAATACACATAACCATATGAACCCCAGGAGAACTAAAATACATAATTGTTAAAATACTACGGTGGTCGACAGGTGCAAATGCGCAGCAAACACGAGAAAAACAAATACAACAAAGAAAAGACGCAAACAAAAAAGAGATGCAAAAAATTCTATAAAAATAAGTGTTACAGACCACTAGAGCTTTGTGTCCGAATTCAGGGTCTGCATCCTTTCAAGCTTATTCTTTCATGGGCTTGAGAAACGACCCGGTCTACGGAAGAGGGGTCCTGCGAAGGCAGAGAGCATTGCAGAGAAGCTGTAGCCTTCAGCTAGCTGCCTAGCCTCCACCTCGGCGTTATGTTGTTTAGCAGCCGTGACACAACGTGATTTAAACAATGTTTGTAGGCGAGAATGTAGATGTATAAATTCGAAGCGGTCCATGAGGCGTCTATTCTTATATTATGTCTATGGAAAGTAGACTAAAGAGCAGAGCATTCTGGGTAAATATAACCAAAACAAACACATGGTTAGGTGCTTTTGCCAAAGACAAAGAGAAATACAACAATCTCCAAAATATGGCGTCACTCCATTTTTATTTAGATTTCGTGAAGAAGGAAGTTTAGTTGAGTGTCTTCTTTGGGTATTTTCATGTCGTTTCATTCACTAGTTCGTGGTGCAGCACCACCACAGGTGAGGAGCTGAACAGGCTGTGTGAAACCGAACCACATCGGCTGAAAATGTAAGAAATGTTGCAGTTTTGATTACCATTGAAACCAAGTTCCATTGGACTGTCATGTGTGAAAACACCCTAAGCAGGGCAGATAATTCTGATAGGGACAGGATCGTTTAATGTGAATTTAAAAAGAGTCTCCTTTATTTGCTTGAAAATAGAACCTGTTCTTAAGGTTTAAAAAATCCCTCTTTAGTCGTCCCCATCAGAGCTAAAACCTGGTCTCAGCCGAATCTTTACTAACTCTGTGTGACATTGTTTTTTTTTCCTGTCATCTGTGACCAAGGCCATTAACGTTCACTAGGAACAAATCCCTGAAGCGCGGTGTCAGAATATGATGGACAGCCTTCCCAGAGGAAAGGAAGCTGTTTTAGAACTGGATTAAAGCCTGTGGTAAACAAAGCACATATGAGTGGGATGGTGCATGTCTGCACACTGTATGGTGTCTTCTACCTTCTACACGTGACTCTGACTCGTCTTCATTGTCTTAATTTTTTCTCCTCTCTTTTATCTTCTTTCTTTTCCTTTTCACTCACTATCTTCTACCTTTCTCTCATCCCTCCCCCCGCCCCCCATCTGTGGGAAGCTGCCATTGTGCGCATGTCGCAGATGAGTCAATTTGTGGAGGCAGGACGGGCACACGCTCCCCACCCGCACGCGCGCGCATCCTGTCTCCCACGAAGGCATCTGTTTCAGTCTGTCTCTCCGCGAGATGCAGCACCAACAGAGGGGAGAGGGGGAGACGACGAGCCCGGGGAGGGAGGGAGGGAGGCAGAAGAAAGAGAGAGGTGTGAGAAAGGAGGAGAGGCAGAGCTAAGAGAGAGAAGAAAGGACAGAAATAAGAAAAGAAAAAGGAGTGAGCGGGGAAGAAGCGGGAGGATGACGGGATGCGGCTGTAGCAGCACAGCTTGTGACTTCTGAAGAGTTTCGCCTCGAAGATGGTTGAGTCGTATCCTCCTGGCGTTTGACTCTGAGCATCTCCAGCGCGTGAGCGTGTGTTTGAACGTGTGCATGAAGCCATGGCGAGTGCTCAGCCGGGGGTCCACGCACTGAAACTCCAGCCTCCCTGCATCTCACACACCCTGAGGAACGGAAGCAACTTCATTAAATGGGATGAGGTAAGAATGCAGACCCTCTCTCCCAGTACCCATATAACCTCCTTAAGTTCTTTACATGTCTTTCTCCTATACAGTGGGGAATTGAGTACTTTGTTTATGAAGTGACTCAGGAATTTCATTGAATCCATACCAAGCAAATTAATATGGAGTGTGAGAAAAATGAGGAGGAAATGTGCCATGTTGTCAGATGTGTTTACTGTTCATTTGTTGATTGAGCTTTGGCAGTAAGTACCTGCGTGCGCCGCGCCAGATAGGACTGATGGTGTTAACTGCATTTGCAGTCAGCTACTGTTTGGCCACCTGTTGGTGCAGAATCCATTGGCAAGTCTTTGTGTGTGTGTGTGTGTGTGTGTGTGTGTGTGTGTGTGTGTGTGTGTGTGTGTGTGTGTGTGTGTGTGTGTGTGTGTGTGTGTGCGTGTGTGTGTGTGTGAGCGTGTGTGTGTGTGCGTGTGTGTGTGTGTGTGTGTGTGTGTGTGTGCGTGTGTGTGTGTGTGAGTGAGTGTGAGCGTGTGTGTGCACGCGTAGGTGTGTACATGTATACACACTCAAATGTTCTCCATGAGCACCATCAGCTGTGTAAGTGTGGATATTAGTAGAGTTATGCCTGAGAGTGTGTTGGTATGCTGAAGTATATAGCCTTGACAATGAGGAAAAGCATGCTGTCCAGTCGCTATGGCAACTGGTATGGCTAGCAACATCCTAAACTAATATGAAGTGTCTGTCTGTATATATATATCTATATATATAAATAAATGCATGTATTGATATCATTTTGATCTCATCATTACAGCAGTTGGTTTCTACTTCCTCTTGTAGGCTATGCTGTGATTGGCTAAGAGGCTCCAAAAGCAAATAACATGACCTTTTCAAAGAGCATCCTAAATAATTTACACATCTCCCAAAGCTCAGCTATATAAATATCTTAACTGTAGATGCATTCTTTGGAGCTTTGGACAATTTACAATCTCTGCTGTGTTTTTTGTAAAATATTGACTGATATGAAAAATCTTGCGTAGCAGTCAGTCTTGCAACAAATCTGTTGAAACCTCTGGCTGAAGACTGTGGCTGTATGACAGTCAGACATGCTAATGGCTCGACATTCCGTCAACAGAGGCGATATTCCATAATAAGTGTCTTAGCACTGCTAATCCACCTCATTTGCTTTTGCAACTGCAATTTAAATCTGTCTGGCCTTATGGTTAGAAAGATGTTGAAGTAGGGAATAAGATCCATGCCTTTTTTGATTGATGGAAGAGCTTCATTTTCAACTCTTCTGGGATTTTGGCTACACAATTACAACTGTTCAGAAGTAAAAAACAAATGAAAGTAAGCGCAACCAGAGAGAATCACTAGCCTAACATGTAGCGCTGCAAACAACAAACTAAGAATGTGTTTATTTCTTAATTTAAGGATCCCCATTTGTCTTTACTACAGTAGAGACTATTTCCCATTAGTAGAGACTATTCTTCCTGGGGTCCACATCAACATTACTATAAGAATCCTTTACAAACACTCCTAAAAAGACATTAAGATATTTCTTAAGGCACAAAGTTAAATTAAGCACAAAAAATAAAATACAATTTAAATTAGCTAAGCTACTGTAACATGCTAATTCTTACAGTGAGAGGTCATCACTTTATTACATAAGGAGACGATGTGACAATGTGTGTTTATGTGAGTGGGAATGTAGACGCTGCTAACGGATGCTTACTAAACAGCTTCCTTACATGCAAAAGATCATAGTCAATTTATCTTCCTTTTTTGTTATTAATTTTTTAATAATAATAATGCTGTGCTCCATTTGAAAATAACTTTTTATGCTAAATGCTTTTTATATAAATACACAAGAAAGAATAACATTTTTAAATGCAGATGAACACACAACTTTTAATTTTTGAAATAGCAACTAATAATTATATTAGTGTTGTTCTATGCACATACAGCTGGATCACATCCAGCAGAATTCCAATTGGAAGCTGCCATGGGATGCTAGCTGAACATGAATGCGCTCAAATGAGTTGCGTCATCAGAAGTTTATGCTAGTTTCTAGTAAAATCATCTTTTAACACTGATGAATCAACACAGTTTTGTGTCACCAGAACAGGTGGACTGATTGCATAATTTGTATAGTAGTAAGCTGTGATATGTGTGATGAGACACTTGTCAGGATTTTTTAAAATGTTTCTTTCACTTCTAAAATGTTTTCTGCAGAAAGGCTCTTCTTCTTGTTACTGACTCCATACATTTATATATTTCCAGGATTTGTCAACAGTTACTCCAGTGACTCTACATGTGGATCCTCATGGATTTTACCTCTTCTGGACTGACCAAAACAAGGTGAGGAACCCACACTATTACCTGATGCAAATAATATAGAGCCTTGTGTCCATCATAATCCGTTACTAAAGAACTGAAAGTTTTAAAATGAATTTTTATGAGTCATTAAGTCATCCTTTAATCATTTATATCAGTAAGCATTACTCATGTTAATTAGTAATTGTTATTCATTAGCTTAACTAAATGTAAATTACATTCTCATTTTGGGCTTTTTTAACATTACATAATTGAATATTACCTGTTGTTCCTTACATGAAACATGTTACATTTATTTTTCACACAGCTGCTGCAAAAGTAAAGCAATAGTAAAATTTTGCACATGTAAAGCAGACTTAACATTTTACCATGTAAAAATGTTACGCGGTATTTGTAAAATCAACATGAATTCATGTTCATTTTAAACATGAATACAAAATAATGAACAGGAGAGTGTTTCAGGGCGTTTCTGGGTCCAAATGTAAGCAGAAAAAGGAGACTTGTAGCTTCTGGCACCGTCGTAAGTCTTTTAATGGTTGCTTTCATCTGGGAAGCAACCAAAAAATGGTTTTGACTAAATCTTGTCTTCTTTTATTGCAACCAGTATGCTTGTTTACTGATAGTGTTATTTTCAGGTAAGATTACTATGACAACTGGTTTGTGTGGTTTACTGTGGTGAAAGCTCCATTTTAGAAAGAAACAAACAAAAAAAGAAAACTGGGCTAGACATTGATTCAGGGTTTCCCCCAGAAAACTTGCTAAGCCCGGTGGTCGGGGTGCCGAGGCGTCCACCGTGTTTTTGTATTAAAAGATGTTAAGTTGACAGGAAATGTAAAAATATTACTGGGTAACTGGTATGTTGCAGGATAACATCTCCAGTGAAACGCTATTTATATCCACAACTAGCCTTAAAAGCAACAAATCGAAAAATGCAATTAAGATGAATATCAATTATTTGCTCTTCTGTTTAATCCTAATTAATTCAACAGCTCCCCAGGGCTTCAGGGGCCCAATAAATGCTAATATTTTAACGCAGACCACAGATATAGAAATGTAACATTTGTTTATTGAGATTATCAATGCTGTTGAATTTGATTTAATGGTTTCAGCATACATAAATTAAAAGACTATAACTTGTTTAACATTCAAGTTTAAGATTTTAATGAGCTAGCAAGTTTAAACTTTGAGTTTGAGCTCTGTTTGTTCACAAATACAAATTAGTAAACTCCAATTATAACTGATTGTTTCTTAGGTTGGCCAATTAAACTACTCCCCCTCTCCCAGATTAAATCTAACACAGAAGCTCTTAGAAGTGCTGTTGTTTTTAGCAGCAAGAGGGACCCCTAAGTCAAATTCTGCTCAAGGCCTCATACAGCCTTGCACCAGCCCTGCATGATGAGAGATGGAGAGATGCGCAACAAACGGGAGATTTAATTTAATGCTGCTAATGTGGCTTTAGTAGCTCTTCCATTTAGTGTCGAGTTTTAATAAGTGCTACAGAAGCTGTCTTGTTTGCTTAAGTTTATGGGATGAGTTTCTCAGATCTCCAAGCGGCCACGCACATTAACTCTGACTAAGTAGACAAAGCATTTGATATTAGAGATGTGCCGATCAGGCATTTTCCTGCAGATACCGATTCCGATCACCCATGAGGGCCGATCACCGATACGATCACATAATTATTATCTTTTTAATCAAAAACACTACCGGTTACATTATGTGGAAAAAGGAACCATGAATTCACCTTAATTTAGACAAAAATTTGTTTTTAATAACTTTTTCCAAGAACAAAACAGGCATTGTGCAAATTGTACTGCTATCAGTAATACTATCTTTAACAGACTGATAACATATGGAGGCTGTGAAGAGGCTAAATAATGCAAAGAGTCTAAATAAAACCTCTCAACATTGCCAAAAAAATTCAAGTATAAAACTTAACATTCAAAGGCAAATACAGGATCCATTACAATAAACAATCCAGAGTTACTGAATGAAAACTTCCTGATAGCATGGCGGCTAGCTGATTACTGCTAGTTCTGAGTGGCTGTTTCTGACTGAGCGGAGTAATTATGCAGAGCAGGGAGGAGATCGATTATTTTTTCAGAGATTATCTGTCTCATGTTAGGACAGCGAAAGTTTTAATACGTATGTAAAATTTATTTTTTAAGTTAGATGCTGCAGCTTTAAGCAGAGGTTCAGTGTGAGAGTCACTACCAGGTGGAGCAGAAGCGGCGCTCCGTCTGTGAAATATTACTACCTGTAGTGCGTAGCAGCGGTTCAACAGCGAAAGCAGAACCAGCGTCTTACATCGCAGCTCGAAGACTTGAATCATTTTGCGGGTTATTTGTTTAGCTTTCTGACCGTCATGCTAATCCGGGTGAGTGTTTGTAGCTGTGCGCTGCTTTACCTGCTATCTGATCCTCCATATTTAATCCTCTTGATGCAGTTTGACTTGCTTCACCCACGTGCTTCAATTTTCCGCTGCAACACGCAAACTTCCCCATTCACTCAGTGCGTTATAGTTCCACATCGCTTAGGATTTGTTGCTACGCGTTTGCGCAGTGTGAAGGAAAGAGGAGACCAGCTGCACAGGCAGGCTGAGAAATGAGATGCAGGTGATCGGTTTGTGTGATCGGCAACAAGAGACCGTGATCGGCGATCACCGATCATACACCTTTTCACGGAAATCGGCCGATTATGATCGGTGGCCGATCTATCGGTACACCTCTATTTGATATAGTTTGATGCATCTTGTAACCGAAAAAATAATACTAAAAACTAGAAAATTCCTGCAGAAATTTTACGGGGCCTGCCAAAGTGTGCCCGTCGGATTTTTAATAAAGTGTTCTGATGCTAAAAATTAGCAATGATGCTAAAGAAAGCTGCAATGTAGTCAATAACCTGTGGGGAGTCAGAAGCATGTTCACTAAGCTGTTCTTGTACCATTTAGTATGTTGCATAAGCTAAAATTAGTCAAAATGCTAATAATAGCATGAATGCTATCAGTAGTATGTGGAGCATCACTAGCATGTTGTCTCTCATTACTTACTCCATTCACTATAAAAATGCTGCTAATAAGCAAGAAAAGCATTCTGATGCTTAATATTAGCATCAATGCTAAGCTGAGCTAAATTGTAGTCAAAAACCTGTGAAGAGTCAGAAACATGTTGACGAAGCTGTACTTGCACCATTAATTTTGTTAAAATTTATGCATAAGGTGAAATTAGCCAAAATGCTAATCTTAGCATGTTTGCTATCAGTAGCATGTTTGGCATCACTAGCATGTTGTCTGTCATTGACTTAGTCCATTCAATATACTAAACATGGTTAAGTACTAAATTTAGCTCAAAGCTCATTTAAGGTGAAATGATAATGCCTGATTTGTGCAACTTTATTATTCATCAAACTGAAATGACTGAAATTCTTGCCAGATCTATCATCATATTTCTATGGCTGATATAGTTCACTACAACATCACAATAGCTTCGCACATCTTCTTCTCACTCACGGTCCGAAATAAAAAAAAAAATACAAACAGTCGGTAATTGTTTATTTCTCGAAAATGTTCAAGCTTCATTCGAAGGATTTTAATTCACACTCAAAAATTCAGAGAACTAATTTTATGTAAGCAAAATATAAATAGTCAAAGGAAATATTTATTCTTCCCAAAATGCATTGTGAGACCTGCCTCTGCGCCTGCTTGTGAGACTACTCCCTGCCTCTTTCTGGGACCCGTTGCTATGGTAATTAATTATCTGGACCTGGGCTGGCTCTCTCTGTCAGACAGCATGCTGGAGACAGAGTTTCTATACTTAAGACACTCAGCGTCGGTCTCAAGGACGCTGACAAAAAACCATAAGCCTTAGCAAAATGTAGAAAATATTTTAATATTATATCTTCTAATCCAATATTATAACTATCTCGAGGGGAAAAGATAATAAAAGCTAATATTATCACTTACCTGAGAGGATGATTGAGGCCTTTATTTTGACATTTTCATTAAGCTTCATTTGAAATTGCAAAACTAATCCCAGGTGTAACAGTGGTTTTGTTAAACCAGTTATCTAATGACCAAAAGAGCAATTACATGATGTAAATATTGTCAAGGCTTTTATTTTGAAATTTTCAGCAAGCTTCATTTGAAACGGCCACACTAATCCCATGTGTAATAGTGACCCTGCCATGAGGCAGAACTGCCTGCCTCACCTTGAGTCTGTTCTCTGCCGTTTCTCATCGCTCCTTCGCACACAAAAGACGATACACACACAGTTGGTGACAAAAAACACTGTACATTATATACATAAGATATTGAGAGAAAATGCTAATAAATGCTAATATTATTTCACCGCCTATTGTGGTGCATTAACTCAAGAGAATAAGATAACAAAAGCTAATATAATTGCACCGTCTACAGTGGTGCACTTACCTGAGAGAATTATTGAGGCTTTTATTTTGAAATTTTGTAGTAAGTGTAATTTGAAATGTTAACACTAACGCTATGTGCAACAGTGGTTTTGTTAAACCAGTTATATAATGCCCAACAGAGCAATTCTATGATGTAATAATCTTCAAGGCTTTTATTTTGAAATTTTCTGTGAGCTTAATTTTAACTTGCCAAACTAATCCCATGTGTAATAGTTATAGTGTTAAATCAGTTGTATAACGCTCAAAACACAAGTAGTTGTAAATACCAGTTAAGTTCTCCTCTATAGTAAACTACAGTTCTGCCATGTTAACATGATCCTCAGCCCTGTTTTAAGTGAGAGTTGGCCACAGTTAGAACTACAGACATGGCTGCCCTGCCCTGCTCTGTGTAATTAATCCCCCGTCAACTTCAGCTGTCATTGGCCTACAGGGTGAGAGTAATTTCTGTTTAGTTCAGTGTTTCTCAACCTTATTTGGGTCAGCGCCCCCCCAGCCTTTATCCAGGTCCCTCACTGCCCCCCACCAAAGAATTTGCAGGCTACTTTGCACTGACCATTATTTTATCATTAATATTACTATCACTATTGTAGATGTTTTGATTTTTATGATTGTTTCTGGAGTTATCAAAAATAATTTCCCAGAGAACAAAAAAGTCATGGGAATAGAAATTATTTTCACAAGTATCTATGAAAAATGCAATGAACATTCAAGTTAAAATTGGTAGGCCTAACAGCAGCCAATCAGAGTGGAAAAAATATTCTTATTTTGTGCCATTTTCTAGTTGTTAAATCTTGCACAAAATGACCAGATAAAAGATGTTCAACATGCCAGTTTAAACTTTGAACTATTTGAAAAATGACTGAGCTCTGGTGAGCAAGCAAGATGGCGACAGCTTAACCAGGTGGCTCCCCGACAAAATTTAAAAGCCGATGTTATTTACAAATGTAGGATATAAGATAAACTTAAAAGTGAGCCGGAATGCCCAAATCTAAATCAAGGAGCGCTCTGTTGTCCCGAAAATCAATGTTAAGAGAAGAAGAAATGAACGAAGAAGGTATGGCTAGCCTCTCGGACTCGGAAGCATCATTAGCGGCTAACGACTCAGCTAACGAGACGGCTAATCTACAAACTATTCTCCAAGAACTAAGAGAATCCCGTCTAGAAAATGGTGATGGCTTCCGAGAGGTTAAAGAGGAGATAAAGAATGTAAACAGAAGACTGGACGAGGCAGAGACACGCATCTTTGAAGCGGAGAACAGAATTCAGCAGCTCGAAGAGGAGGAGCTATGAAGCTCAGTAAAGTACAAGACGAATTCAAGGCTAAGCTGGTGGAACTCGAGGGGAGGTCGAGAAGGGACAACCAGAGGCTCCATGGCATTGTGGGGGGCTCTGAGGATGGCTCACCATCCATCTCAGCCTTCATTGATAATCTACTCCGGGACAAACTGGACATTCCGACATCACTCGACCTGAACATCGAGAGAGCTCACCGCTCTCTGGGACCCAGAGCTCCGCCTGAAGCCCCCCGCGTTCAGTAATAGTCAAGTTCGACACATCTAAGGTAAAAGACAAAGTACTAAAACGAGCCTGACAAAAGAAAGGCTTAACGGTGGCGGGGAGAAAAGTCATAGTGGACCATGATTATGCTCCAGACGTGTTAAAACAGCGACGTGAGTACATTGAAGTGAAGCGGGTCTCAAGAAAAAAAAGATTAAATTCCAAACCCCGTTCCCGGCCAAGTTGAGAGTATTCTACGAGAACAACACGCGTGTCTACAACTCTGAAGCAACTAAAGACATGGCGAATCAAGGCTTCCAGATCACCGTTATCCAGCCGTCAACGACGTTGGTTGACAAGATCAAGAGCACCGATGTGGACCAAGTCGGGAAAGAATGATAAAGATCATCGACCGAACGGAACACAGGAGGGAAACAAGAAGAAACTGGACGAGTTTAGAAGAGAATAAGCACAACCACAGGAGCGGACGGATCAAACATAACCAGGGACTATTTTACTATTTTTTATTACTTATCTTTTGATGTTAATTGGAGTCGGGGACCGCGCCTCCTAGAAAATGGAATGCTACAACCAGGTAACGCCACCAGAGGGCCCCTCACAGCCACAGAGCCGCTGGTTTTCCCTCAAAATCGCTCACAAACTATAACACCGTTAAGGTCGTTAATAAGACCAAAGGAAAGGGGGTCTTTAAAAGGACGTGTGTTAGCTTGTTTTACAAAGCCAAGATGTTTGGATTGTTCACAGTTGTTCTTAGTTTGGGTAGCTTAGGGTTGTCATTTATTTTACTCGTTCTGAATGTCTAGCAATATGCAAACCATGACTTCATTATCACCTCTTAGAAACACAACTTATAATGCAAAAGGAGTCCATAATCCAATAAAAAGGGCAAAAATATTAGGAAAAATGAAAAAAGAAAGAGCAGAAGTAGTATTCCTCCAGGAAACTCGTCTCTCAGAGGTAGAGCATATAAACTTAAAAGAATGGGCTTTAATCAGGTATTTAGTGCATCACATAAATCTGGTCGTAGAAGGGGGGTGGCAACCTTAATATCCCAAAGGGTCACATTTGAAATGAGCCAAGAATATATAGACAAAAATGGTAGATATAATATTGCAATGGGCAGACTGGAAGGACAAGACATTACCTTTATCAATGTGTATGCCCCGCCAGGTTCAGTGAACATTTTATAAACATATCTTTGATATGATGATAACTAAATCACAAGGCATAGTAATCTGTGGCAGAGACTTTAATGTAAGACTAAATCCTTCTGAAGATACATCTAAACAACCCAGAGTTAATTGCAGTACAGGTAGGAAGATCAGAAAGATGATCAAAGAGCTAAGGATAAGTGACGTTTGGCACGAATTTAACCTCAGAAAATGGGACTATACATTCTACTCTGCAGCTCATCATTCATATTCAAGAATTGATTATTTTTTTATGTACAACAAGGACTTAGACCGAGTAGAAAAATGTAATATTGGGCTGATGGACATCTCAGATCATTGCCCACTTCAAGTAGAAGTAAATGTTAGCAAAACAAAAAACCCGTTTCTATGGAGACTTAACTCTAGTATACTCAAGGGCAAAATTAAAGAAGAGTTAAGGCAAGAAATTCAAACATATATGCAGGACAATGACAATGGAGAGGTCTATGGGACGCCTGTAAAGCTGTCTTGAGAGGAAAAATAATTGCAAAATCATCTCTCTTAAAAACAACTAAGCAAGAAAAAATAAACAATTTGGAACAAGAGTTGGCCGAACTAGAAAAAATACATAAAAACAAAGTAGATCTTAAAACTCTAGGGAAAATAAAACAAATCAGAGATAAAATTAATCAAGAATTACAGTCCAATATACAGAAGAAACTCTTATTCCTAAGACAGAGTTACTATGAAACAAGCCCAAAATCATCAAAATTTCTAGCATACAGACTTAAAAAACAACAGGAGGAAAGAACTATATACAAAATTAAAGAACCAACAACTAATAAAGTTACCTATAAAAATAAAGAAATAAGAAAAAGCTTTGAAAAATACTACCAAAGGAACGGAGGAAACCAATGTACTACTGAATAAATTGCTGCTGCCTACGGTATCGAATGAACAAAATGAAATTCTGACCAAAAACATAACAATTCAAGAAATTGAAAAAGCAATAAATAAATTGAAACTTAACAAATCACCAGGACCAGATGGATTTAATGCTGATTGGTATAAAATCTATTTAAAAGATCTGTCTCCCGTCCTTCTGAGAACATTTAACTGGGTTCTAAATGGGGGACAAAGTCCTCCCTCCTGGAAGGAAACAATGATAAGTTATTCCAAAAGAAGGTAAAGACAAACTAAACTGTTCAAATTACCGCCCAATCAGTCTACTTAATCAAGACTATAAAATCTTTACTTCCATATTAGCCAAAAGATTGGAGCTCATCCTCCCAGATATAATAAATTTAGACCAGACAGGGTTCATAAAGAACAGACGAACAAGAGACGATATCAGAAGTACCCTAAACGTGATCAACCACATTAAGAAGACAGACAAACAAGCAATTATATTGGGTTTAGATGCACAAAAAGCATTCAAAAATGTGGACTAGTCATTCTTATTCAGAGTCTTGTCAAAATTCAACTTCTCCAGCAAATGTATAAAGATACAATAAGCACACAGGTAAGATTCGGATCAATAGGGGGCTATCAGAAGAAATAAAAATTGAACAAGGGTGCAGACAAGGATGTTCCATATCCCCATTATTATTCGCCATATTTATTGAACCTTTAGCACAATGGATTAGACAAAACACCAAAATACACGGCATAACATCCATCCATCCATCCATTTTCTTGCACCCTTATTCCCTCAGTGGGGTCGGGAGAGTTGCTGGTGCCCATCTCCAGCCAACGTTTCGGGCGAGAGGCAGGGTACACCCTGGACAGGTCGCCAGTCTGTCGCAGGGCAACACAGAGACACACAACCATGCACACACACACTCATACCTAGGGGCAATTTGGAGAGGCCAATTAACCTGACAGTCATGTTTTTGGACTGTGGGAGGAAACCAGAGTACCCGGAGAAAACCCACGCATACACAGGGAGAACATGCAAACTCCATGCAGAAAGACCCCAGGCCGGGAATCGAACCCAGAACCTTCTTGCTGCAAGGCAACAGCTCTACCAACTGCGCCACTGTGCAGCCCCCACGGCATAACAATAAACCATAATGAACAAAAATTAGCACTATTTGCAGATGATATATTAATCCATCTGGCGAGACCTCGGGAATCCCTCCCAGAATTACACAAAATCTTGTTGAAGTACAGGAAATTTTCAGGTTACAAACTGAATTCCCACAAATCTCAGGTCTTGACATTCAAATATTCACCAGACAATATTGACAAAGAAAACTTCAAAATAAATTGGGTCATGGACTCAATTATATACCTGGGAGTGACCATTCCTAAAGACTTAAAGAATATTGTCTCAGAAAACTATAACCCTTTAATGACTAAAATAGAAAATGACGTATCCGGATGGAACCTGATACCTTACTTGGGTCTTATGCAAAGAGTAGAAGCTATCAAAATGATGATGTTGCCAAAACTGCTATACTTTTTTCAAACCCTACCAGCAGAACCACCCAAATATATGTTCCAAGAAATTGACAAGCTGATTTCAAGATTTATTTGGCAAGGGAAACAACCCAGGAATAGATTGTGACGTCGTGGCCGTCGTCACAATCGTGACGTCTTTTTTTTAAGCCCCTAAGGTGCAGGCGGTCGGAAAGCGTATCGATGGGGAAAAGGCAGACTGACATAAACCGTTTAAAACAACGGAAATAATTTCTGCATTCTGATTATTGAAATTTAAAAGTGCTGTGTTGTTCTATCACCCCCGTTTCATACCGGACCACTTACAGCACCGGTATAAAACGCTATAAAATGAACGCTCTCTATCGTGGTATCACCATGGAGGGATTTCTTTATTTAAATGGGTTCATTTTTCAGAGGGATACACAGTGAGGGTATCGTGATTTTAGCTACCAGTAGCAGGAGAACGGAGCTGCACCAAGAAGCTAAAAGAAGCTAACAAACACTGAATAGAAGAAGAGCTGCCATCAATACAGTTGCAGCCAAGCATGATTTAATGTTACACAATACAGTTTTACCAAGTTGCTCAAAGTCTAAACTGGCATTGTTGTGCATTTAAGGTGTAAAGGTTACCTTCGACCAAACGCCCCCCTTTTGTAAAAATGTCCGCCAGCGACCCCTGCCGTCCCCTAAACGCCCCCTGGGGGGCGGTACCGCCCACGTTGAGAACCCTAGTTTAGCTGATAGTTCCGCCATGTTGTAGTTCTGACATGTTGCTGTGGCCTCTCTTTTAACTGAGTGTTGCCCATAGATAGAACTTGCCATAACAGCAAACAGTTATGGCATGTTTGCTGTCCTAAGCAGCTGCTGTGCCCTGCTCTGTGTTCTGTTGCTATGGTAATTAATGAATCCCCTGCAGCTGTGATAGCCAAAGTGTGGGAAAATCCTTTTCAAACCAGCCTGTTTTCTAACCAAAAAAGCCCTTTGAACAACTCCTTCCCGTTCAGGAACCGTGCCATGTATTCAAAAACCGTTTGAAGTGTATGAGAGGGCTATTTGTCTTCTCTGATATTCCCGCGTTTCATATCTCTACCTTGCTCACAGTATTAACAGCGATGAGAGATAGATGATGTGCGCTAAGGTCTGACATTTTTCAGAAATATATGGAAAAACATAGGTCTGAGCATGAGTTTATCCTGTCTCGCCACATCGGTCGAAAGCACCAGGAGAGAAAACCGTAAGCCCTAGGGAAATTTTGAAAACATTTTACTGGAGCCATCGTGCGTTTCTACGTCCTGACCGACTTTTAGGCAAATCGGGCGATATTTGTGGGCGTGAGGGCGAGTTAGAAATTATTTTGGGGTCAGACATGGACTTTCTCCCATACTCTAGCGGAGCGGCACTCACACTCTAACTTTCCGAAAAATCGAAAACTTTAGGTCGCTTGGAGACAAAATGTGGAGAAACCGTAATTCGTATCAACGTACCGTCTTTACTTTAGAAGAGATCACGGACGTATCTACAAACTGAAATTTGAATGCCATTTCTACGTCAAATCACGACGACACAGAAATCCTTCAAAATAGTTTTTTTTTCAAATTTTCCGTTGCCTCGCTCCATTGACTTGAATGGGATTTTTGGGGGTCTTTTTTCGCAATTTACATTGCCATGGTAACTCCGAATCCCACCAGAAGTAATAGCTCCCCTCACAGCATCGAGCCACTCGTTCTGATTCGACATTTGTGGGGGTGCATGCAGCGGTACGAGCTGCATTAACGGTGATGTAAGAAAAATAAATAAATAAAGAGACATTCTATTAGGTGTAGAACAATAGGTGCCTGCCATGCTATGGGCAGGCCCCAATAATAATACAATAATATAAAACCAGCGTGATGCGTCACTACAAGTAGGGCGCAAAATTTCCTCACCAGGCTGAACTTGCAAGATGAGCTGTTAGCGCTGGTTTGTTAATGCAAGCCAACCTTTGTCAGCGCAGATGTAAACGCCGCACATAATTCTTTGTTCACAAACATAAATCATTCTCACCACTCGACGCGCTCCTCTGAGTTATTCCTTCTTTAACTAGAGCTGTGCAACCAGAGCTAATGCGGTGGGTTTTAAACTCTTACCTTGATGTAGAGTTCTCCAAAGAATAATAATTCCTCACAAGGGGTTGATGTAAATATCCATACAGGTCAGCCTGTGTCCAGTTTGAGTGAAAGGAGGCTCGCACGATACGCACAGAGGTAAACTTCAGAGATCAAGCAGCGCGCAAGGCAACCAACAGAGGCGCCAGCGGTGTGATTGGTCCGAGAGCACCCGGGTGAAAATGCATCAAATATCTTTTAGGAATAAATCTGCTCAGAGCAGATTTTGTTTGTCTTTTCTTTTAAAAAAGAAAAGCTATGACAGCCAACTGGCAACCTACCATGTTTTTGAGTGAATTTGTTTTTTAAATTTACAGAAAATTTTAAAAGATGGCTACGTAATTATGTGTAATTGGAAGACACATATGGTAATAAAGTTTTACAAAAGCCAAGCATAAAAATCATAAAATTAAAATAAATAGATTTTTTTTTGTGCTTCGGTTGTTTCAGTGTTCAACATTTTTGGATCGTTTATTCATGACTTGTTACTTTATTCACTGAAGTTTTTAATGTATAGATCAGTAAAGACAGGCAGTGAATTTAAAAAATAAAAATGACTCCTGACTTCAGTCTCCCTTTGTGTTCACGTGCTTACCTTATTATGATGCCATTGCACTTCCAGCCATTTCACCAAAGAGACTCTTTGACTGGTAACACTTACTGGTTTATTAAAAAAAACAATAATAAATAAACAGTGCTTAGCCTGTTTATTTATTATAGGTTTATTTATTATGTGGTGCCCTGCCAAACTTATAGTACACTGAGAGAATCCTGGATGTTATGCACTTGTAATAAAACACCAATAAAAAAAGTTTACTCTGAAAAAATAGGGACAGGAGTTTGCTAACAGTGTTAGCATCCAACAGTCTGTCTCTATCTTGTAAGCTACTAGTATAGCTCAGTTCGACTGTGAAGAAACAAGCAAGACTAAAATGATTGTCTCGATTTATACAACAGATTTTCTCTCTAAAGTAAACCCTTTTTTACTGGTTGTTTCTAAATACTTGTGTTTGATTTGTTTTGGTTGTGTTATCATTAGGACTCAGAGTTGTTGGATCTGACCTATGTGAAGGATGTCAGAACTGGTAGAAGCACCAAACCTCCCAAGGTACCACCAACTGTTTCTTTCCACTCTCCTCAGCATGACTTTTAGTCCTGAACTGTATTTCTAATTCTATTTATTTTTGCATTTAAATTTTCTGTTTGCCTCTTGGTTCTCTGTGCCCCGTCAGTGAGGCTTCTGCTAATGTTGCGGAAAAGCTAATGTGTTATTCATTCATTTTTATCATATTTGAAGTTCAATTCGCAATAACTCTTAAGATTGGCATACACATGTTTTTATGTTTGGTTGAATGTCTACTTATAGGCTAAAGAATGATATGTCTGATTATTTTTATAAGTTTTGTAATTTATTTTTTTTAACTAAATAGGTCATGTGAAATTTTTACAACATATGTTTTATCGTCCTATGTAAAGGGAACTTCTGCATTTCTGCTTCAGAAAAGAATGTATTTTGGGTCTTCTGTTTAATGAAATTTCCAAATAGTCTTGTAATAAATAGAACAGAACAATCATTAGTAATGTATTAAAATTTTTGTAAATCTTAAAAAAAAAACATGTCAGTTTTCCAAATTTGTCTAATAAATTTAATTAATTGGTGAGTGATTTAAAATCTCTTTTTTGCTTGAATGTTTACAGTAATCTTTCTAAAACCACCATCATCACTATGAATCCACTTCATCTAACATTTTTCTTTCCGTGTCCTCTCACAGGAAGCCAAGCTGAGGGAGCTGCTCGATGTGGGAAACCTCGTTGGTCGGTTGGAGAACCGCATGGTTACCGTGGTCACCGCCTCAGACCTGGTCAACGTCGGCCAACTGAACTTCATCGCTTCGCAGGAGGATGAAGCCAAGGTAAAGAGCTGGTTCCTGCTTCTGGGACAGTTGGGGGTGATCGTGATGTTTAGGACGATGAAGATAAAATGTGTGGGCTTTCTTTTGTTTGTTTTACAGTTGTGGTGTGAGGAGGTGTTTTCTTTGGCTACTAACCTGCTGAGCCACAATCTCAACAGAGACCACAGTCTGCTGAAAGCGTGAGGCTGGACACACGCACACACATTACTGGAGAAAGTCAATAGATGGATGAAAAATATTTTAAAACTTTGTTAATAAAAATATTGCTGATGTGATACACTATGGATAAATTGTGGGTAAGCTGTTATTCTCATCCTGTCACTATATAAATGCTAGAGGCACAAAGAGTCGTAAAACTGGTTTATGACGCAAATTACAAAAATGTGACCACTTTCACTAGAACCACTTTATATGATCTTAATTTGAAAGGGAATCTCTTAGCAAAATAGTCCAAGTAAAAACACTTTTTTTTTACTTTATTTTATATATACATTACAAGCATGTAAACAAACTTGTAAATGCCATAAATCATTAAAAGTCCTGGCAATGGCGGGTGTAAACACATTCATGAGATATATTCATAATGCAGCCATGATGGTGTCGTAATCATCTATCAGCTATCAAAGGAGACGTCTCATACAGGTGTTGGAGCAACAAGCCCCACCTACTTGGGATCGGCCACATATGCAGCTTTTTCAGGAAATTGTAGTCAGCAATTTTACAGATGAGTTATGATTCAATACATTGGAATGACAACTTTTTATGAACTATGTGGTACTGTGAGAGCTCTGGTGGAGCCAGCTGTGCTTTGTCAGAAAAACAAAAACAAGCCATCATCCTCCTACCACTTCCTGTCGTCGTCTTTGCTGTTTCTGCCGGTAGTAACATCCTGCTGTTCATCACGTGACTTGTGTGATGTGAAAAAAGTGTTTCAATTGCAGTTTTGCAAAATGCATCTATTTGGATACAGGCCAAAAAAAAAATCTCATCCTAGTGTCAGAACGTTTTATTGAGTTTGTTCAAAATTAGCATGCTTCCATTAGGCAAATTTAATTTTGTAATTTTCGTAATTTCAGTTCTAAACTAAACTAAAGTTCTACACCTAAACTCTACACACCTGTCTACATCTACACATCTAAACTCATGTAGTTTTCTACAACCAACTGAAGACACAGCAACTGTGGGAAAGAAGGAAATCTGGTCAGATAAAAACAGCTGAACTCTTTTGCATTCATGCTAATTGCAACCTGTGATTGATGATGGGTAAAGATGGACAAAGCTGGTAGAGACATACCCCAAAAGATTCAACTGTAACTGCAGCAAAAGCTGATTCTGCAACGTATTGACTCAGAAGGACTCAATGCAATGACCTATCACAATTTCACACACACAAAAATGTGTCTCATAAAACCCCAGCAGGGCATAGTAAAGCATACAGTTGTAACTCAACAAATTGTTAAAATGTTTCAATACTTTTCTCTTTGTTCCAGGTATGTCAGGCTAACTCTTCAGCCAAACACAGAGGGAAAAATTCCTGTGAAAAAGTAAGACCTTCATGATTACTTTTGTCATCGTCAGTCTGTGTTCTGTGTCTGAACATTAGGCTTTAGGCACAGAGGCTTGTAAATGTGAAGAAATAGCCTGAGAAAATCTGCAGAGACACTCACAAACTTAAACTTTGCTCTTTCGTGTCCCTTGCTTCCAAGATTAAACCTAATTCCATGTGCACTTGGGGAAGCAAAAACAGGGACATTATTCATGGAGGTACCTAATTCAGCACTGACCTGGTAATCAACCAGTGCCAGAGTTATGAGGCACATAAGACATTGTATGAAGGAAAGCTGCTTTTTAGAAGCAAATTAAGGTCAGTTGGTGTCTTGGAAAAGTAAAGGAGGAAGGATGGAGTTCCACAAAATTCAACTGGTCTAAAGATGCAAAGATATTTATCAAAAGGGACTTATGCCAGAAAAAGGTAAAATAAAGGTAGAAGAGCTTTTATTGAGGTTTATTTAATTAACTTTGTTAAAGGTTCTAATTGAGGTCGTGCGTTTTTCCTATTGCAGTATTGGCCGGCTGTTTTCGTCGGACAGAAAGAGAATTGAGAATGCCCTCGAGTGCTGCAAGTTGCCATATGGACGGGTGAGCAAAAGTTTAGATTACACAATAATGCAGTAAACAATAGATGAAGGTGACAGTGAATATAGGCCTGTCGCGATAAACAATAAATCAATTAATCAATTAATCGGATGATAAAAAAACCTATCGACCTCATTTTAATTATCGTCTTTATCGTCTCTTCCGGCCATTTTTTTCTTTCTGTTGATGACACTGAATGAAAAAAGGCTCAGCTCCGGTGCTCTACACTGACCCTCCCTTCCTCATTTCCTTAGTCTAATGTCCAGCGCACATTACACGAGTTGTCAGCCGATTGTCGGCCCATTTCCAAAACCTGAGAGACACATTAGCCGACAGAAATCCTAGGTATAACGGTTCGATCGGGTTCATCGTGCCGTGTGGTGTCCAGCCACATGGGCACAAAATAATGGCTACAAGTCCAGTTAACTAATTTTAAAACCAGGCATTAATCAATGCTTTACTAGAATCTACCTGTGATGCATGTGGCTAGAGTCAGTAAAGTCCTGACTGAATGAAAATCATTATAACCTATTTATGTCACGTTAAGAAGAACAGCTGAAAAGTTACCGGGAACTTCGGGTTGCGCCGTGTCAGCTGTTTGGGATTCCCCTCCGTAATTTCCCCTCAGATGCAGGGAGGAAAATCTGCTTTTTCTGATTGGCTACCTGTCACATTCAGCGTTAAGCTCCCAGTCGGGGAAAAACCCCTGATTTAGATCGGAGCGGCCACGACGATCTACCATAACACACCACACACTGCAGGATGATCGGTTAGATCGGCCAACGATCCAAGATTGTCATAAGGGGAGAATGGGGGCAAAAAATCGTGTAGTATTAACTATTGCATTAGGTAGTGGGATGTGCCGGTTTTCTCTATTTAAATCTAGTGATTACTGAAGGCCAATACAGACTTCATAATCTGCACTCTTTTGGTTGAATGCAATATTTATTTCCACTTTGGCTTTATGTTGTTTAGTTTTTATTCAAGTAGGTTTTTTGTTAATGGAGACTGAGAATCCATTTTATTTTTGTTTTTGGTTGTTTTGTTTATTTAGTTTATCAGTTTCACTGTTACGTGTTATTTTGAAAATAAGGTGCATCTATCAGGAAATCGCATGTATTATTACTTCATTTCCATTAAATCAGTGTCAAAAGGTCTTGAAACAATATTATCGTTTATCGCAATAATTTCTTTAGACAATTAATGGTCCAGCAAAATTTGCTATCATGATAGGCCTAAATATAACACAGTTTCAGATATTGGGTTCCCAATAGTAAACAGAAACAATAGCAGATAAAATGATAATTTTTAAGCACCATGAAAATACTGATGTTAGTTCACCGTTGGCTAATGTCGTGAAAGTTAGCACCTTCTTCGTAGCTTCCTATTGGCATTAAATTACAGACCTTCTTCAGAGTTCCTTGGATTTCATTTGTTCCTCTGTTATTCAAAATCTAAATTACTTTGGCAAATCCAAATTGGGATTCTCTTAAAGCACACACTGAGGTTTATGAAACCAGAAACAAAGGATTTCATTGGGATTATAGGGTCAATGGAAATGGAGCTATTCATGCTTTAGAATTGTCAATTTTGGACTGAAACTGTCCTGTTTTGTGTAGAAATAGGACCCACATGCAAAGAAGTGGTAGGCCAGAAGGATAGAGGAAGTCTCTGAAGGAAACACTGAGAGGCAGACTGTGGGGATTTCCAGTGTGAAAACCACAGCTGGCTGGAGGGTACAACAGGTGGTCCTGGGGGTACAGCAGGTGGCACACACGCTCTGGAGCTCTTAAATGAAGTTTGAGCTTAAGGGCACTGAGTTGAGACTTTGACTAGGGAGCACTGGAGGGGTTCAGGAATGCTGTTCATGTACTCTGAGGTAAGGTATGGGCTGTGGATGCAGCCTGAGGTTAAGGACTAGAGGCCATCTGGGGAGGCTAAGGTGATGAAGAGAATGACAGAACATCAGCCGAGGTTGGCTGAGGCTCTGGGATACACAGAGACTATAGCCAGTCCACAGAATGTTTGGTGAGGGCGGTTCCACCGGGTCGACGGAGGGAAGCAGAAGGACAGGCCTCCCCCACTGTTCCAGGCAATCGCCATGAGGGAGAGCAAGGCCAAGCCTCCCTATGATAATGAACCCACAGCACTGATTCAGAGGGGAAGATTTCTGCTGAGTCTTTGAACCAGATTCATCCGTCATGTTTCATCTTTAAATAGGACCCAAATGCAGAGGAACAAGTAGGCAGGGAGAGTGATGGCTGAAAAACTGAAAATTTACTTAACTTACTGAGCCAAGTTCAAGGAATTGGAGCACTATAAACCACCTCTAAACTAAATACACAAAGAGCAAATCACAATGAAAAAGCAAGAAATTCAACAAAAAGACTAAACTGACACTAAAAGACCTTATTGAAAAATAATAAGCAACCCAAAATAATCCAAATACAGAAACAACAATAAACACCCACAGCTCCAGACAGAAACACATTTGACTTTAGCCGTTTTCCTCACTTGATGTTACAGTTAAACCTGTTTCTGTATCTTCTTTATTTGACCAGGGCGACAGCATCAAACTGGAGGACTTCACCTTGGATGTTTACAGGAACTTCTTGGAGAGTCTGTGTCCTCGTCCTGAACTCGGCAACATCTTCAAACTGCAGTAGGAAAACAGCATCCGCATCATTTAGAATTCTTTTGAACCTTTTTTAGTCAAGAAAATGTCTTACTAGTGTAATGTTTGTGGGTGATTTTTATTAAGGTGTTTTGAATTTCCCAATTAACAGTAGAGGAATTTTTTTGAGGAAAATAGCCAGAAGCAAAAAAAGCTGAAGTCCTGTTTTTGAAGTAGTGTTTGATGTTTGATTCTTTACAAAAGGCAACAATGCAGGGATAGTTAACATGAGATCAGTAGGAAAAGGACATTTTAGCATGAAGGGTTACTAGATCACTCTCGATGAGCTCCATATTTTTGCCCCATGGTTGTTGTGTGCTAAACTGACGGCGCTCCTTTCTGCAGAGGAGGCGAGGGTGGGGGGATGTCCGTCGAGCAGATGACTGAGTTCATCAACAACAAGCAGAGAGACCCGAGGCTCAATGAAATTCTTTACCCCCCTCTTCGCCCCACACAGACACACACTCTGATGGAGCGTTACCAACATGACCAGGACAATCTAAAGCAAGGTATACATAGTGTAAGCCTTCTTTATCCCAAGTGATTGAGATATGTTTAAAACACATTTTGATGTATAAATATGATGATTTAAGAGATAGATTGATGTTTACATATAATACTTTAGCTAAAATAAGATGTATAAATCTAACTAAGGCATCAAAATGTTTTAATTAATGTATTTTTGAAAATTCTACACTTTGTTTCAATCATCTTAAAACAAAAAGCATGTACCTAAAGATTCTTTGGGTCATCTCTGCAGAGCATCAAGCCAGTCTCTAGCTCTAGAATGGGCTATTGGTTTTATTATTTTCTCCAATGCCTTTTTTGGTTCACTACTATGGAGGACCGAAACTGACATAATAATAAATAAAAGAATAAATGTAAAAATAAAAGTAGAAATATATAAATAAAAGAAGAAATATATATATCCTACATAATAATAAATAAAACAATAAATATATAAATAAAAGAATAAATATATATTTTGATAAGAAATAAAAACATAAATATATATTTTCTTTTTCCTTTCCCCTTACACATGAGTTTCCGTCAAGAAAAATAGATATTTTGCTTTGATTTTTTTTTGCTTCTCCCTTTTCTGCTCCCTGTTTTTCCGTTTCTGTATTATTTGCTGTTTTATTTGCTCACTGCATTTCTGCTGCATCGTTATGTTAATGAGGTGGGCTTCCTTCTATGTCCAGCTCTTCTACTATTGGTCAATAAACAGGAAAGAGAACGATCAGTGTGCAGATCGATTGTGAACGCCTACCTACTTGGCGCTTTTGGCTTCAGTTCAACAGTCCTGAAGTAGTTAACGCTGTTTCTGGACTCTAAAGCTGCTGCCACAAATACGATTTAAAGATATATCACTATTTGCAAACAATTTTTCTTCATCAACATAATCTAAACTGGACAAATTCCTCGCTGATTGACACCAGTTTGACTACAAAGATATGTGTTTTGGTTTTTTCTAGCTGTTAGTTGATATGCTAGGATAGCAATATTAATTTGTTAGCTGGCTAACATTAGGTAGCCTTTCTGTTTTGGAAAGAGAACATCTTTAGGCTCTAATTTTAATCATATTTTTATAGTATAGACTGGGGTTGCCACCCGTCATGTAAAATGCATGATCATATTAAACCCTCCTCACTTACGCTAGTTTCACCACCCGCTAAGTAGCGACATTACCTGTAGCTACAAGTCCAAAACTTGACAGTTATGCCAAACACCCGCTACTCCACCACGTCCTGAGAAGTTAAACTCTTGCTACGATCAAGACATGAGGAGGAAGACGCTGTTTTAGATAGATAGATATAGATATTAACGTTTCATTGGAGAAATGTTATGATCTATCTATCTCTCTCTCTCTCTTTCATCCTCTGAGCTCGGGTCCTCTACCAGAGCCTGGGAGCTTGAGGGTTCTGCACCGTATCTTGGTTGTGCCTTGAACTCACTGTATATATATATATATATATATATATATATATATAGCTGACTGTACAGCTCAATGGGTAAGTCACCAGTCTTTCTCGACCCGGGTTCGAATCCAGGCTGGGGCAAACGCAAAAACATACAACAGTGACATTGAGCTATCCAGTGTGGGTCCTTAGGCAAGACCATTTGAGCTATATAGCCTACCTCATACCATGAGAGACATTGATAAGCAAGACATGCTGGCTCAGACGTCGCCCGGTCAAACAAGGTCTGCGTCAGGTGCTGGGGGACCAGAGCACCCTGATGAAAAGTGGGCTACTGGAACAAGACGGAAATGGGCGAGAGGTGAAAACATGGATCTGTTGGCATGCTACTACTCAAGTAACCCTAGTCAGAGGGGCTACATGCAAAGACTGTGGAAGGAATGGTTAGCTCGACATCCCCAGTCAACACTAACTGCCAAACAACTAGTAGCTCAGTGTTCCAACATCCGCAAACGGCAACTGCTGTCACGACTTGAGATTGAAGAGGTACAACACAAGTGCTACGGCAAGGGGGAGGAGCCAGGACGCCAGGTCAGAGGGGAGTTAACTACAACTACCTGCCCAGAAACTGGGTATGTAGCCCCAGTAATGAATGAACCATCAAAGCTGAACAAGGCAGCAACTGACCTGAGAGAGAGAATCGTGGCCCGAATGAACACCAGGCAACCCCGACGCCAATTACAACGGTTGATTTCTACGGTGGCCTAGAAAATGCAAAAGTTATGTTAGCATTTCATACAAATTCCCTTTTTAGCATAATTTCCTTTTTAGTATTAACTCCATTTTAACATAAATTCTGTTTTAACTATATTAAGACTCTTACGCCCACACCTGTTTCAGACCTAGCCACCAAGGTGCTAAAGCTCAGGTAGAGTGAAAGCTTCTTATCATATTCAGGACTGTAAAAAAATCAGTCATTTTATCATAAACCATATAGAGGAGTTTTAAGCCATTGTGCACTTTTACAAAATATCTTTTAGCACAAAATAACATCTTTTCGTGCTCATTCTAAATGTAAATTGTTTTTAACTTCTTATGTTTCTCACTTTTATTGTGTGACATTGTGTTTTTGCATGCATGTTGTCTTTAGGTGTTATCTCTCTCCAGGCTTTTTCCAGCTATCTGTCCAGTGACGAGAACGGTGTCATTCCTCCCGAGAAACTGGATCAGTCTGAAGACATGAACTTTCCGTTATCGCAGTATTTCATCAACTCATCGCATAATACGTACCTTACAGGTAAGGGACACACAACAAACATTAAAAACCCAACATACATGATAAGAAGCAATATCACATTTGTCTTATTGTTTGAAGAAGTCACATCTAATTCACTGAGTATGACAAAATAAGCTGTAGGCCTGGCTAAGGGTTTAGCACGTTATTCATTTAGTAAATAGCTGACACAAACAGAAATTAAGAGCACAGACAAAAAATGTTTTGTATCCATATAAAATATTGAACACAGTGACATTTTAACTATGCAAATAAAGTGGAATGTCATTCAGCTCTGGTCAGAAAACTATTGGGTAACTTTATTTGAAGGGGTGTGAATAAGACTGACATGACACTGTCATAAACATGACATAACACATGTCATGAACATAAAGAAGTCTTCATGGATATTTGACTGTTGTCATAAAGTGTCATATGTGTCATGACACTTTTAATACAAAGTTGACATTATTCAGTCTTCATTATGACAACTTGACATTAACCAAGAATCATGTCATAAATATGTCATAATAGTAGTCACAATGATTTAATTGTTATTACACTATCAAAAGCTTTAACAAAACAGCGATTAATATTTCCACTACCTGAAATAAAGCGAAACAAGTAGGACCAACAGTAAAGATTTCATTAAGCTTTATTACACTGTCAAATGATTTAATAACAGAGTCAATAACAATTTCTTTTACGTTAAGTAAAGTGAAACTAGTAACAACAATTATAAAGATGTAATTTAGTGTTATTACAGTGTCAAATGCTATGCTAACAGAGTCACAGATATTAAGTCTTACCTCAAGTGAAGTGAAACACACTGAACTACTTATAACCTTTTGTACATTAGAATAAAACAAAAGAAAACTTGTTCTCCAAACAGAGGGTTTAACGTCTGGTCAGTATGTTGTTACTCTGAAATACTGATTGAAAAACTAAAACAGAATTAATTATTCTTTAACTTAAGAAAATAGGTTCTTTCAACTGCAACATGTTTTGCTTTGATTATGTCAGCCATCTCCTTCGTTATAGTCTTCCTGTAATCCTCTGAAAACAGGAGATCTTCTTCTTGTCTTCATTTTCTGGAAGCAGCTCTTTGAAGGTGTCCAGAAATGCTCAGAAATTACAGCTGTTCTTGCAATGGTTAATCATGGTGAAAGCCTTTCATGAATTCAAACTTGGTGAATCTCTTCTGGACATTCTCATAGTCGGTGATGACTCAATTCATTGTGGTCACTTAAAAAAAGAACAAAAACAAAAAAACAATGTCATCATAATTCAGCATTTATTTAAATACCATCCCAAAAATGCCCCTTTCTGCACACTGTCAGAATGGTAGACTGGCAGACAAATGTCTAGTTAACATGACAAGTTGTTATGAAGTGCAATACAATTATTTCTTAACACAAGTAGCATAATAACTAAGGGAGCGTTCACACTGCAGCCTGAAGTGACCCAATTCCGATTGTTTTTGACGTAATGCGACCTGTATCCGATCTTTTCATGGCAGTGTGAACAGCACAGGTCGGAGTCTTTTCGAATGTGACCCATATCAGATACATATCCAATTGAAATGCGACCTAACGTCCAGGCCGCATTCATCCGAACTGAACATCACTGATTCTCAAAAATCTCACTATTCTGTATCCTGATACGCGCAAGCAGGAAGAAAAACAACAACTATGACAGACTATGAGAATTAAGTTGTTAATATGCTGCTCCGGTTGGACAACAACTTCAAATATGTAAGCTAAGCTCCACCGTTAGCCTCCATGTTTACTTCCGCAAACACTGAGCACTTCTTTTTAAGGCGGTTGGCAGCATAGCCATACTATAAGAGTAGACCCTGCATTGGTTGCTCCGGCGCAGGAAATACGGCGGCCATCTTGGAGAGGTCGTCCCTCCTACTTTGCTCAACCAAAACAGCAGCAGATGCCTCAGCACTGAGGGATATTGTTGTTCGGATCGATGGACTATTGATGTGAGGGCTCCACAGACATTTCACAAGTAAGATGGACATATTATATATTGTGATTAGAATATTACTTTACTGTATTTATGTCCACCGGCAAGATACCAGCTAATATTAGCTACAGCGCTTGGTGTAATACGGGTTCAGCCGCTATGAAGGCTAACTGAGATTCTGTAAATCTAAAAAAATGTATTATTCTCTAACATTGACTTAGATTATCTGACACAAGAGCCTACATTAGAAATGAAACAATGTAACACATATTATAAAACTTATATTACGTGTTATAACATTTACCAGCAAAGTTTACACTGGTGGTAAAGACTATTATTTATATGTAATTCTTTCACTCTGTCAAAAGTAAGATACATCCCAAATCTTCCGTTTTTGTTTTAAAGGTTTCCTAAAGACACGATGTGAGGAAGAAGAAGGAGAATCTATAAAGAGAGTCGAATTTTGGACTCAATCTCAGCTGCTGAATCTCTCTGAAGCTAGAACTCGTCGGCTGAAAAACATATACATATATCTATACATACATATAAACATGTATCCAATATATATTATTCAGTATTAGGGCTGTTGTAAACGATTATTTTAGTAATTGAGTAATCTATAGATTTTTCTTACGATTAATCGAGTAATCGGATAAAAACAATTATGAAATAAAATAATGGTAAATCTTCCGTAACACCAGTGTTACTATCGGATATCAACATCAGTCTATTTTTTCCACATTTGAGCTTCCCTACCAGTTGCAATACGGGATATTTACGGCTCCTCCGTTCAGAAACTCATCTACCAGCCATGTTCCGCCTCCCGTTTGTTCAGACCGGGATGATATCAGTTTATTGTGCGGTTCGTCCGTAAAGCTGCTCTTACCCTGTAAGCATCAACCCTCAGCTGCCCGCCGTGTTCAGTCTCTCCGCTCACCTGTATAAATCCTCCTCAGCTTCTTCCCGCCGTTCAACCAGCAGCTCCGGAGCAGAAAGGCTGCCGAACTCCCGGCATCGCGCCGGTCATTTTAAGGATGTTTATTGGTCCCACAAAAAAACGATGAAAACCCGGAATTATCACCAATCAGTAAAATCCCAGCGGGCCGAACTTGAAGATTGGACGTTATGCTGCTAACACGTAGCTTCCGTCAACAACTCAGAGGCGGAAGTCAGAGCTCCGTGCAACGCAAATAATGTTCCGGCTGAAACACGGTGCTCTAAATGATAAAACATAAATTAACGAAGCTTCGAGGCAGGTCAATTTTCCTCGAAGAATTTTAATAATCGAGGTACTCGAATCACTCGAGGAATCGTTTCAGCCCTATTCAGTATTAATCATTATTTATTTGGGCTGCACAGTGGCGCAGTTGGTAGAGCTGTTGCCTTGCAGCAAGAAGGTTCTGGGTTCAATTCCCGTTTTCTCCGGGTACTCCGGTTTCCTTCCACAGTCCAAAAACATGACTGTTAGGTTAATTGGCCTTTCCAAATTGTCCCTAGGTGTGTGTGTGTGTGTGTGTGCATGGTTGTGTGTCTCTGTGTTGCCCTGCGACAGACTGGCGACCTGTCCAGGGTGACCCCGCCCCTTGCCTGGAACGTTAGCTGGAGAGGCACCAGCAACCCTCCTGACCTCACCAAGGGACAAGGGTGTAAAAAAAATGGATGGATAGATTAATCATTATTTATTTGTGTCATTATTAATCACTATTTATTTGTGTTTGTCTAGTTATATAACTATGTATTGATATTACTAAATCATTTATTAAATAAATTATGAATGACTGTGTGCTTTGTAATATGCTCATCATACATCAATATCAGAATATTCCATTCCTATTCTATTGTTATAACCACTAAGTATATTTAAATATGCTGAACTATGTATTAAAACATACTTAAAAAATACAATTGTTCATAAATGTAGCTTTGATAGATGTTTGAATATGGTTTCCAGTAACAAAAAAGCTGTTATGATCGATTAAATGCGCTGATACGTCATTGTGCTGCTAAACACATAACGCTGAGTGGAGTGGTGGACCGCTCCAAGATGGCCGCCCTAAATCTCGTCAGCGACAATAGGTGAAGCGGTCCATGAGGGTCTATCCTTATATTATGTCTATGGTTGGCAGAACACTGAGAACGCTGACGCTATTGCGCCCTCTACTGCGCATGCGGGACACTTTCAGGTTGTTTGCCCGTTCACACTGCAGAATGCATACTGCATTTACTGGCAGTGTGAACGGCCCGGGCAAAAAATTCGGAATTGCCAACAAATCGGAATTGGGCCACATCAGACTGCAGTGTGAATGCACCCTAAAGCTGAACAAAATTACTCTGATCAAATATTTGTTTGGCAGAAGTTCAGACAGACTGCCACTGTTGTTATTCAGATTGCATCATTTAATGTATAGTTTTAGGCACATGAGTGTACTTAATGAGCATTCTAAATTATTTCCATCCAGATACTCTGGCTTATTGATGTTTGCAAGAAGTTTATTAATAAATAAATAGATTTAACACCAGTTTTTAGTTGTCTTAAACGTAACTTATTAACTCAGCTGGTGAATGTTGATCCTGCTCCCCCTTCTGCACTTACCTGGCTGTCCCACCCCACTTCACCTGGAGAGAATAGTAACACAAAAATGACTTACCTAATTTTCTTGGGGAATATTTCATCTCCTTCTTTCTCTTTGGTCAAACAGGGACTTCTTTCTCTGGTGGCTGGTCCTGGTAGCATGTCTTCATTAGCCAACTTTGTCCCCCCACCATGTGTCCTTAGGTTAACATGGGTCTTTATGTGGCTAAAGTTGCCAAAGCAAGGAACACAAGCACTGTGTCACATCAGCCAAGTTTCTAAATAATGCACATAAAGGATAACTGTGACTCACATATTATATTTTAATTTGCTAGATTAAAATTGGACGGAAAAAACAATTTGCCTGTCTTTAAAATATGTTTAATATTAAGGGCTAACGTTACAGTAATGGAGTTTAATAACTTTAGCTAACATTAACTTACAGCAAGGTAGGATTGGCTTGAATTGCTCATAGCTAACATTACAGAGAAAGAGAACATAGTCAATGTTATTGTCTCAAAGAAAATGTAAAGTTAATAAGACACATACCTCATATGTATTAGGTACCAAACTTCGGCTTCTTTTTAAACAGGAGGTCTGGCCGTTATAACTTGTGTTAGGTTTGCCCCATAATATGGAAGATTTCTTCTTCACCAGCACACTACACGCCTGTTCGTGCACTGCTGCCTCTCACTGGTGGAGATGGTGTATTGCACTACTTAAAACATCCATCCATCCATCCATCCATCCATCCATCCATTTTCTTCCGCTTATCCGGGGTCGGGTCGCGGGGGCAGCAGCTTCAGAAGGGAGGCCCAGACTTCCCTCCCCAGCCACTTCTGCCAGCTCCTCCGGGGGAATCCCAAGGCATTCCCAGGCCAGCCGAGAGACATAGTCCCTCCAGCGTGTCCTGGGTCTTCCCCGAGGCCTCCTCCCGGTGGGACGTGCCCGGAACTCCTCACCAGGGAGGCGTCCAGGAGGCATCCTTACCAGATGCCCGAGCCTCAACTGGCTCCTCTCGACGTGGAGGAGCAGCGGCTCTACTCTGAGTCCCTCCCGGATGACCGAGCTTCTCACCCTCTCTCTAAGGGAGAGCCCAGCCACCCTGCCGAGGAAACCCATTTCGGCCGCTTGTACCCGTGATCTCGTTCTTTCGGTCATGACCCAAAGCTCATGACCATAGATGAGGGTGGGAACGTAGATCGACCGGTAAATCGAGAGCTTCGCTTTTTGGCTCAGCTCTCTCTTCACCATGACGGACCGGTACAGCGCCCGCTTCACAGTAGACGCTGCCCCAATCCGCCTGTTGACCTCCCGCTCCCTTCTTCCCTCATTCGTGAACAAGATCCCCAGATACTTAAACTCCTCCACTTGGAGTAGTTAAAACACTTAAAACAGCCTTAAATAATGTTTCAAATGCTAAGTTCATAAGTGCTTTGTAGATATCTTGCTGTAAAACTTTAGGATAAATTAAATTAAGAAATTTAAGACTAAACAACATGGCAGAGCAATATAATATTACCACATGAAGCTAAATTTTAAAGTTTAATTGGTAATACTTTTATAACAAATTTATGTCAGTTCATGATTTCTTGGTTAATGTCAAGTTGTCATAACAAAGACATTTGAATAATGCCAACTTTGTATTAAAAGTGTCATGATTTACCGAATGACACTTTATGACAACAGCCATAAATATTCATGAAGACTTATGACAGTGTCATGTCAGTCTTATTCAGACCCCTTCGAAAGTGTTACCAACTAGGGAAGTATTTCTCAGGGAAACTAAACAACAAAAACTTGGTTCAATATTAAACATAAAACTGCATCTGACTGGCCCATCCAATAAGTGGTGTTAATGTAGCTTGTTATTACAGCATCAGCTACTGACCAAAACCAGGCCTTACGACTCTGATGCCCTGTTTCTACTGAGCAGTATGGCACGGATCAGTGTGATAGTTTTCCACCAGACAGGGCAAACCCAACACATGGGATATGATGGCAACGACAGTGACAAAAGTTAAACATTGTCTTGTGTTGTGTCACTAGCCTGCATCTGTACGTCTGCAAGCTGAAAATTTCACATTCACATATATTGCTGGTCGCTTGCCTTACTGGCATACCTCGCTCACTACTTAGAAGATAACTGGTCTTTATTCAAATGACCCAACTTCAGAAAACACACACAGTTGATAAGAACAGCAAAGTGAAAAAAGCTTAGCTAGTAGATGGTAGATGACACAAACCCATGTCCAGCTGAACTTTATTATTGCTTTTCAGCTCTTAGGAGTTAAAATCTCTGGTATGTTTTCATTTTGTATGACATTCCACCTGTTTTTAGAAGTTTGTTGTCATTAGTCATGATCTCTAATTTCCCTAACATAAGTGTTGTATTTTATCTTGGGAAAACAGTATGGTGGGTCTGGCTGCCTGGGGTCGACGACAAGCTGTCACAGTTTTCTTTCTGTTTATATTCCTTCTACGTGTGTTTCAGCGGGCCAGCTGGCAGGAAGCTCCTCGGTGGAGATGTACCGGCAGGTTTTGCTGGCTGGTTGTCGCTGTGTGGAACTAGACGTGTGGAAAGGGCGGACTGCTGAGGAGGAGCCGGTCATAACTCACGGCTTCACCATGACCTCTGAAATCTCCTTTAAGGTTTGTCAGCCACTATTTGAAACTGTGCGATAAAAACTACGTCTTAAATGTTGTCAGCGGAAATTTGTACATCCATTAACTGCAGCTTCACTAGCGATTTCAAGACATGGGAAATTTAAGCATATTATACAAATTTTAGACAGGGTTGAAGGCAAAGTTTTGGAAAAGCTATTCCAGAAGTTTATTATTAGCCTCCATTAACCATTCATGCTTGGGGTCATCATCTTGTTGTAACACCCAAATTTTATAATAGTCAAAGCAGGCTAACAATAGTCTTCTGGAATGCCCTGCCTAAAGCCCTAATCTGTACCATGTTGACAATTTTACTGCTACATGTTAGTTTTTTACAACCACAGCCACAAGATGTTTTTACTGAAATCCTATATGATGAACCTTCAGAAGTGAGAGCATAATTCTCATGTAATGTTTTTAAAGTTTGTATAGCAGGCATTTGTTTTAAGATTCAGGTCAGTGAAATGGTTTGGAAATCATGTTTCATTTTCATTCTCCTTTACAATTAAACATTATCTTTAATTGTAATTGCTGGATCAACACAACATTACCTTGTGTTGGTCCAGCTCCTAAGCAATCCTAATAAAATGGTTGTGATGTGATGAAATGCGAAAAAGTCATATCAATGTTCTTGTAAAGCATCATGCCATGAGTCCATGCCAGAAAATCAACCAGTTTAAATCAGCACTGCCAATTTTGCCAAGTGATTAAATTTCCAGCCAGAATTGTCACTAAAAGCATGTTGCTGGCTGCAACCAGCATGTGACTGACTTGTCAGGCTAATTCTCAGTCACGTCTCTTGTTGCCAGGCAATGCACCAACGCTGGCTGGGTTCCAACCAAAATCTTAAACAAATTTGATATTAAAGCAATTGAGTCAGCTTCACTAAAATCTAATCCATGTTAAGTCTGTTTTCCTGCTTATCCTATTTGTGAAATGGATATGTGACAAATCAACTAAAGAATAATTTTTTTTGGTTTGTTTTATTTTGTAGGAGGTGATTGAAGCCATTGCAGAATGCGCCTTTAAGACTTCACCTTTTCCTGTCATACTTTCATTTGAAAACCACGTCGACTCGTAAGGACTTTATTAACACATACACTCATCAGCCAGTTTTTCTTCCATACACTCATCAGCCAGTTTTTCTTCCATACACCTTACCTATCTTGCTTGCAGCTTGTGCATAATTTCTTTATGATAGATTTAACAAGAGGTTAGAAAACTTATCAGAGATGTTTGGCATTGGATTACAATCGACTCTTTGTCATGTTAAATCCCTGTTCTTCCCCATCCTAAAACTCTCTTTTAAAGTTCCCTTCACCATGTCTAGATGCCAAATTGCATTGCGATACCACCATATGGTTGGTTAATTTGTCCAGCCTTCCTAGCCATACAGCATTACAGAGATTTAAAGAGGAGTGGCAAAGGCAAATGAGGTGGATTGGCAGTGCTTGTCAGCAACTGATAGTAAATGTGTTTTCATTGACCATTTGACATTTCAAAAATAAATTTGCTTAACAGAAACACAGCAATTTACACAAAAAACAGCCCTCTTGTTTTTCAATGAGAGGTTTTGGTGCTATGATGAGTTGTTTTTTTTTGGTTGGATCAAAATGGATTTATTTGGCAAAACTGCAATGGAAGCACTGTTTTCACACCACGTGTCACATGATCAGCAGCCGGAGGTTGCACCTAGCGCAAACCATGAAGAGGACGACGACAGGAACAAGTTGGAGGATGATAACATATTTTTCAGTGACTTATTGTGTGAACAAATTTATTCAATTGTGATTTTAATTGTGCTTCTTATTTAATTGCAAAGGTTTTGCACACATTGGTAACAGAAACGCAGCTGCTGTCTTTGTGTGGAATATTGTTTCTGCTGCCTAGATTTGAATCTGTTAGCATGTCATGACAGCCATGAGATTGTCATTCAGCAACAGTCTTCAGTCAGAGGCCACTTCAGAGTCGTTGTAAGACTGACTGCTACTCCAGATACTTTATGCCCACAGCATATTTTAAGACACTTGGACGATATGAGTTATGACAACATTTAATTTTCTTTTGGTGTAGATAAATAGTTTTTGAATTGAACTGATCTGCTTTTGAACTGGTGTACCAGCTAAACTGACTGGTGAATGTATTATCTTGTTTATATAGAATATGTCATTATTGAGATAAAATGTGTAAATACGTTTCTTTATGTGTTTTCCAGCTTGAAGCAGCAGGCAAAAATGGCCGAATATTGTCGCTCTATTTTCGGAGAAGCATTGCTGATCGATCCTCTGGACAAATACCCTGTAGGAAAATGCAGAACGTTGTTTCATGCTGTGATTTTGAAAGTAACCCTGCACTGACCGTCGTTCTCTTTCACTATTTTTTTCCTCACACTTTTTCCGTGTCTGCAGCTGGAGGCGGGCGTCCCTCTGCCCAGTCCTCAGGAGCTGCTGGGCAAAATCCTCATCAAAAACAAGAAATCTCACAAACCCGCCAACACCGCTGACACCAAGAGGCTAATTGACCAGCCTGCCAATCAGAGTAATGAACCAGTGTCTCCTAGCAACAACACGGGAGGTATGACACAAAGACAATAGACTCAGAAATCCACATGAAAGATGCTCAACTGTGACAGTCAAAGGAAAAAAAAGGACAATCATTTACTTTGGGATTTGTGATGCTGCATTATCTGCAGAAAGACACAAAATATCAGAGCCTTCAGGGCTGAAATTAAAATGCTTTTTGTCCCAATCTGTGGAGTTGTTTTCACATCCATCCTTGCAAATATGAGTCACTGCTGTCGTTCTGGAAAGGTTCAGCGACGGAGCCGTCCTTAGAAGGCAGAGACACAAAGCAATTTCATGTGTGTGGGTTTTTTTTAATGATCGGTTGCTTTCACAAGGCTCATGTGTGTTTATCTTAACCTTTTAGCCGGAGTGGAACCTCAGATGTCTTTACATTCATACCGCTGCATCTCATCAGGGATGCCTCAGTAATGAACAGACCTCCCAGATGAGCTTAGAAGGGCTGAACTCCAATTAAGAGAGAAGCGCAGAGGGAAATTAAAAGGCCGTATTGATATGTTTGGCATCCAGGTCCTTAAAAACATTTTCTGGGACCGAAGATCCCAGCCATGGCTTAGAAAGCAGACTGGGATGTCTCGCTGAAATTCCTTCTCACAGAGCGCTTTTAAGATACGAAAGAAATAGTCTGCTTTCGTCCGAGAGCAGCCCCTATCTTTTGGTTTGTTGCTTGAGAAATGATGCGCTACAACCAGCAACTTCAATTTATTTCATTGGGATTTTATGACTAAAAATATTAAAGTCCGTTTTTTGTGAAGACGCTCAGTCAGACTGGATGAAAAATATTGCTACAAACTCTCAGTTGAAAACAGATTTGGGCCTTTTAACATGTTCTGGTGAACATCTCCCAAACTCTCAAGTTTTTCATTCGAAATTCTCCTGTTTTTGGCTCCATCAACTGGCGAAAAGCATCAATGCATACAGATACCATGTTTCAACATAACTATGGTATGTTCTTTTAAACAGTTATTTGCATAGAACCGTCTCCAGAGTTACCATGGATTTATTGTCTGCTTTTTGGACTTATGCTCTTCTTGCACCATCTGTCAGTGCAGATGGATGGTCATTTCCTGGTCACTTCACAGTTGTGCTAAACTCTATTTTGTTTTCAGACAATGGGTTGTAACCAAACACCGCTTAGAATTTATCCAGCACTTCATCTCTGACCTGCCTGGTGTGCCCATTTACTATTTGCTTGCACTGTTTTTTATTTAGGAGCGTTTTTTTAATCAAACAAAAAAAAGTATCAGATTTTTTTTATGTTAATAAAACATTCGGGCTGGAACTTGATGTGTTAATTTCGATTAATTAATTACATAGATTTTAAGGTATTACAAATTTACAAAGACAATTAATTGCTTTTCTTCCAGGTAGAACCTTTATGTTTGTATGTTTCTGGTACATTTGTACATCTGACAGACAAGCGACATCCACAAATAGCAGCAAGAGAAAACTTCCTCCCTTGGCCCACTGAGGGTTCATTTTTGTTTCAAAAAACTTTCTGATGGGATGCTAGAAAAGACTGTTGTTGTGTTCAAGTTGTGCTAAAAGGAGTTAGCCTATCAGCGAAGCCGATCAAAAATAGCACCTCAATGCTAAGGTGTAGCAGCGATACAGACGTCCCCAACGCTAATCTCCACATTTCTAAAGAAGTTCCGCTCATGATCAGAGGTTCATAAAACCTAGATAGCACTTTGCACCAATCTGATGGTTGAATAACCTAAATAATAGATTGAAAACAATAAATATCTTTCTTGTTGAGCTCATATGTATATTTATTTATTCAATTAATTAGCATCAAAATTGTTTTTAAATTGAAAATGTTGCTTATTTTGTTGAAACATGGTTTTCTATAATTAATTACAGCTTCTATCATTAACTCAATTACAAATTTTAGTCACGTTTCAACATTTATTCTTTTTTCTTCTTTTTACACAATTTACACAACTGAGTTTGTCTGTCATATAAATCTTTATGAAATACAGTGTAGTCCAGAATTTGCTTGTGCAACAAAATGTTGGAAAGTCCAAAGGGTGTGAATACATTTACAAGACCATTTTTTCACTGAGAGCTCTGTGTTGACTCTAATTAAACTACGATGTGCAGTGAAGCCGCACACCCAGCCTCCGATGACGCATCTGCCTCGTAGCCAGCCGGCTTCTTTCCTTCCACAGAGTCACGTTTCATTCTAGTTCTTCTGTAGAAATGAGATGGGACATGGAGATGATGGCAACTTATTTAATTTTAACAGACATGGAGGCTGAGAGTGAGGAAGATGATGATGATGAAGATGATGATGGTAAAAAGGTCAGTGGGGACGTTTTAAAGAGCTGACAGAGGGCCACCCTCACCGCTGTCACCCTTTGTTATCGTTCGCAAGCGATGTGTGTTTTCACAGCTTTGTTGGTCTGTTCTTACATGCTGGTGTTGATCTTGTCGTGAATGTTTGCTGTTTTTGTTTGCTTTTTTAGTCTGTGCCTTTTTTTCACTGTTGTCCCGAAGCTGCTCTTTATTTGTCATCTGTGCTGTTCTTGATCTTTGGTCAGTGTTTGGATGCTATCTATCTTGTACTGTTGCAGTTTTTAATTGAAAGACTTCAGCCCTCATCCATTCAGTTTGGCTTTGTGCCCATCGTTGGTACTCTTGCTCCGTGTTGGTGTCAAATATGTCTAATAGTTTACCGGAGCAAACATGCAGTGATCAAGTGCCTCTTATGTCAGTTTCCATCTGTCCTGACTTCACAATCGATTGGACCAAGCGCTTGCTGCATTTCCATTACAAATGTGTACAACTTTGTCTATATTCCACTAATTTGGAAAAAATACAACTTTGTACTCACACCTTTTCCTAAGAAATGCAATTAAAATCACATGTGAATAAATTTGTTCAGGCGATAAGTCACAAAAGAATATGCAGTGCCATGATCTTTCTAGCACTTCCTGTCATCGTCTTCGTCATGGTTTGCACCAGCGGCAACATATTTGTTGATCATGTGACTTGTGTGATGCAAAAAAAAGTGTTTCCATTTGCGAAATAATCCAATTTTGATACAGCCAAAAAAAAAACACACACCTCATCCATGCGCCAAAACTTTTTATCAAAAAAATGGTTTCTTTTAAATTGGCATGATTTCATACAATGAATTTACTTTTGAAATGTCAAATTGCCCAATTCTATGGTCAATGGAAACACAGATATTGCTTAATCTGCACGTCACATTACGTTTTTTACAACATACAAAACATCTATTTAGAACAAATCATGTAAAACAAGATCAATTTAGAAAGCTGAACTCAACTAATATTACAAATGTTTTGCCATTTAAAAAACACAAAATGCCATTTCTAATGACTGATGTTGTCATTAAATGGTTCAGCCTCATGATGTCATTCATCCCCAGGTCTTAGTTGAGCTTGTTGAGATTTGTAATTGAGTTCAAGTTAACAATGACAATTGCCACTTCAGTATAGGACCTCTTCAGAAGCCATGCTTTGCTGGACTTTATGTGCTTGGACCCATCGGCCTGTTTAAACATTCAATGACCCCCAAGCTTCCTCACAAACACCATAGCATTTTTATGACTTGGGTCAAACCTTTTGAATTTCCTTTCTCAAACTACTCAGTAGTTTTTTTGAGTTCTGGTCTATTCCTCCTGACAGAACGGGTGGAACTGAGTCAAGTTTGTTCTCTACTTCACTGACGCACGCCTTTTTAGATCTGCCTACAAACTTTCTATAGGACTGAGGTCAAGGTTTTGAGATGGCCACGACCTTGACTTTGTTTCCCTTAAGCCACTTTGTAGCCACTGTGGTTGTATGCTTAGGGTCATAGTCCATTTGGAAGATAAATCACCTGAGCTTTGAATTCCTGGCTGATCTTTATAGAAGTTGTTTCCCCAAACAGTTGGGATGGTACAAGTGCCCTGTTCAATGTATCAACGATAAACCCGTCTTTCAGGAACAACTGAGCTCTGCCGGTAAAGTGTGCAGCATAGCGCAGTGTAGCAAAGACACATTCGGTCCAGGGTTACTGGTGTATAACCTATTTAAATAAAAACAAAGACTTGGGGGCAAGTAAAGCCTGGTGGCTTGCCAAGCCACCAGTGTTACTGGGTTAGTGTTACGTACACACCCCCAGTGTTACATACACACTGGGGGAAACCGTGTGTATGTAACTTCCTGCTTCAACTCCAGTTGGGAGCTGATTTTCTTCACTTACTATTAAACCATCAACACTCCAGGTTTTTAGGTGTTACACCTCAAGCACGCCTCATGCATTCGATGAACCCCTAACTGGTTCCATCATGTCTGCTTCAGACTCTGTGATTTCCTAATGTGTGCACTTCTTTCCAGGGGGTTGAAGAATCTGGGGACTGCAGTAGTTATTGAAAGTAGCAATTACTGTTGAATTTGAAATAATTGTTATTTCCCACAGAGAACATGATTGTGGATTTTAGGAGAAGAAGGAACGTGTCAAAGACTATTTCCATGATGGGGGAAGAATTTAAAGAACATTTGTGTTTGCCTGGTTTACAGACTGCTTTGGAGAAGCGTCAGTGATTCTGTCTACAGGAAGAGACGGAGCAGACTGTTAGTTAAGGGAGTTTAGGTTTTGCAGTATTTACAGAATGACGTTGTAGATTTTCAGTTATGGAGAGTGCAGTCTCATATGTAGACATCTATGACAGTCGCAGCATCAGAGCCAGTGAGTAAAAAAAAAATCTATAAAGAAACAAATTAAGAAAGAAAGCTGAAACTTGTCCAAAGAAAGACACTTCATAAAATCAAAAGCATAATGAACAACCATGAGCATAAAGCACAATTAGACTGAATATATTTGAATTCATTTCAGAGATACTTTATTAATTAAATATCTTTAATTAAATTAAATTAAATTAAATATCTTCAATCTGAAGACTGTTGCTGTATGACAGCCTCATGACTATCATGGTGACATGCTAACAGCTCAATATCCATGAAGCAGAGATTATATCCCACAGTAACATGTTTTGGATGACACCACCGGTTCTTAGCTTAACTTTCTGATAAAGAGTAAGATAAGGTGTGTTTCTTTATTAGGCTTGAATTGCATCTCAATTCAGCTGTGTGCTCATTTTGTTTGTTTTTGGTTGTTCTCATATGTCCACTACAAAAAAACAACAAAAAGAAACAGCTGTTGTTTTACTGTGCAACAGCAAACCCGTGCGTTTGTTCTGCATCTCTGTTGTTGAGCAGCATACTCTCTCAAAACCAACTTTGTGCATGATTATTTGGCTGTGAAGATGTGTTTTTAAGGAATGTTTGATCGTATTTCAGTGTTTAACCTTGTGATTGTTGGCCTTCGTCTCAGGGCTCTGCGGAGAGAGAGGCTGTTGCTACGGAAGAGATGTCAACTCTGGTAAACTACGTCCAGCCGACCAAGTTCAACTCCTTTGAAGCATCAAAGAGTAAGAGCAACAGATGCAGAATCTGCTGCAACACAGTTTGAATGTTGGATCTTTGTGTCTCTAACTCAGCTACATGTTTTGCCTCAATATTTTGTTTTATTAAATGACAGGATCAGGATGTAAGACAATCTGAGGCATTTTCCCTAAAACCGTTGTCTGAAGGAGGGAAGTGATGTAACCAAAATAATTGCCCAAGAAATGAGCTTCTTCCTGTGTTTTTCTGTGTCTAGAGGCAGCTCGCTGTTACCACATGTCATCTTTTGTGGAGACCAAAGCTTTGGAGCACCTCACAAAGTCACCAGTGGAGTTCGTGGAGTATCCTTGGCCACCAATACCGCAGTTGCGGAACGCCATGGCAACCAGTTCTTTACTTTGTTTTCCCTCTTCCTCTTTCAATGCTTCTTCTTTTTACTTCAAATGTCAGAAATATGTATGAGTCACTAAGGAACTTAAGAATTCATTTTTTTAAATTTGAGCTTGGGTATTTATGTCAGCTTGCATAGGAGGAACTTCAAAGGTTATAAGTTCATTTCAACATATATAATTACTAAAACCTACTTCTGAAAAATAAATCAAAACCCTTAAGTAATTTTTTTTATCTATATCTATATCTATACCCCGAAGACAATTTCATGTATGATTTCTCTATACCAGACAATTATTCTCTGGTTGTTTTCCTTAATGTCGTGTCGACAAGATATAATAAATCCCAGCTGAGTCGTATTTACCCAAAAGGAACCAGAGTGGACTCGTCAAACTTTATGCCTCAGCTGTTCTGGAATGCTGGATGCCAACTTGTGGCTCTCAACTACCAAACTATTGGTAAAAATTAAATAATAAAATAGAAAAGGCTAAACAATAAAGGTGAATTTTAACTCATAACCAACAGGTTAGAACAAGAAGGCATTTCAATTTTAATCCCCTTTAGACTTAAGTGCCACCATTGATCACAGCAACATTGTACGTCTTTTATCATCTTGGGTCAGAATTATGGATTCCACTTTAAATTTATTTTGCTAATTGTGTCCCAAACAAAATCTTTAGCATTGATTTTGTTCGTAACATCCTTAGGACCACAGTTGAATTGTACTTTATCCCAGTGATTAGTCATTGGCCCTCTTTTATTCTGAATTTATGTATGTTATCATTTAAATGCAGATGACTGACTGTATAAGTTAATTTTGCTTGATTTCAAAGCTTACTAGAAGAAATGAAGTCAGGTCAGACTAGATTAAATCAAGCTTGAGCCAGGTTAGGTCCAAATTCAGTCTTCAGTGGTAAATACATCAGTAGCATATAGATTGGTAGCATCTAGCACATGTTCCTGAGTTCCTGCCATCACCTTCAATTTATAAGAGAGAAGCTGCAAAAACTGAAATCTTAGTAAGATTAAATATCTTAAATTAAGGAGATTTTTCTTGTTTTCTTTCTGACAAGATCATTTTTCTCACCAAGAGGGGTTTATGTTAGAATATTTTCTTATTTTAAGTGTTTTTGTACTTAATTATGTCAGTAAGATATAAAAGCTTAATATTAAGAAAATATTAACTATTATGAGTAAATATGTGCTAGAATCTAGAATATCAATATTTACCAATCAAACTTCAAGTCTAGAACTTATTTTATATAAGTAAAAATTTCTTATTTCAAGCACATAAAGCGAAATCACATACTTAATGAAATGTCTTCAGATAATTAAAACAGACTATGTCCAAATGGAATCCTTTGTGTTATTGTCAATGAAAAATAAAAAAAACCCATGAATTTATACTCTTGTATAAGTTGGCAGAGTGTACTGGAAATTATAATTTAATATTTAAACAGTTGACATTTAACACAACAATTTTAGAGACAATATCAGTTTATATATGAAGATAATTCTTGTCATGTTTCCGTCTGCTATGGACCTTAATCTGATCTTCTTGATGCAAGATGTGGGACCTCTCACTGACGTGTCATGAAATTTCTATTGATGTGTGATTTGAAATGGCTGGTATTCCACACAATGAGATTAGAATCAACAATATTGATTAGCTCAATGTCATGATAAATATTTTAATTTTTGGTTTATATTTCAAATTCTCACTTTATAAGTTACTAATATTAGTTAGAACAATATTTTATTGATCGTGTTTGTCACCCCTTTTATGACATCATACAATCCAAATGGGAAAGCGCCCAAAATGTCAGTGAGATAGTATTAATGTTCAATACAACAGATTTTCTTTCCGATCCGATACCGAGTAAAATTTAAGCTGGTATTGGCAATACAGATCCCATACTTTGTGCAAAGACAGTTAATTTGTTTCTTAATTAAATAAAAGATAAATGTAATCCATATCTTGGCTTCATAAAAAGAACACAATGTACTCTGATGCACTCATTTTAAATTCAGAAGTATATTGAGACAACAATCTCGTTTACTTTAAGCTATTTTAATTCAGCAGAAATATACAAAATATGTAAAAATGGAGTTGCAAACTAAAAAAAAAAAAAAGAAAATCAGTAAATTAAAACCCCACTAAATACATCCTTGTTTAATTATTAAAACTATAAAATGACAGCTGAAATTATGGAGCCCTCCAGGGGACATGAGGATTTTTTTCTTTTGCTTTCCCTCACAAAAGGTTTTGCGTTCGCTCGCAATAATCTACAGATCAGTTCATGCGGCATAATTGAATACTGTAAGCCATTTTTACAGTGGCCGCCATACTTTCTGCTTTAATATAAGCTTATAAGGTTTTTCCATGGACTATTGAGTTATTATCGCAGGGTAATAAGTCATTTGATTGTGTCTCTGTTGTGCAGAGCTGTGCAGAGACTAGTAAAGGGGCAGGTGCTCAAAAAAAGGGCTCATCTAACTGCATTCTAGGACAGAATATTAACAAAGCCTCTCAGCTTTCAAAGTTTAATAAACAATGATAAATTACAAAATTGTGAGATATACAATCAAAGCTAACGAACATCTCCGTATCGAGCATAACACTATGCCTATGTAAGATATTTTATTAGTAATTTCTTTCTGCAGGTCAAACCCGCAATTTAGCAAGATATGTAAATCAGAGCTGGACCACCAGACATATTTTGTCTTTACAGAATTACATTATTAAAATATAAACAAGGACACAATGCAACCTTTAAGTGACTGTAATCTATAAAAAGAGCTGCCTGTTTGCTGCAGTGGAGATGAAGACGGTCCATTCAGGAAAGCAGAGCTGCAGCAAACTTTGACGTGGAACTGCAGAAAAAAGAAAAAAACAAAAGCAAAAATTGAATTGTTGATGCATGTCACCATGAGAAAAACCTACTGAGTTTTGATTAAAAAAACCTTTTTTAAACATTAAAATCCCACATTTGTCTCATAAAGTGAATTTTTTTGCAAAACAAACTTATTTGTGCATGTCAGAAATCTTTTCTTGATATTCTAAGTTTTTGTTTGACTCAAAGTTTTGCTTGTGATTCTCACATGACGTCTTGAGCAGGACCTAAAATCACAACAGAATATTTCTGATGTGTGCAAATAAATGTTTGTTTGGTAATAAACCTTTTAAGTTCACAAGACAAAAATGAGTTATTTAATAAAAAAAAAAAGTTTTTTAAACAAAACAGTTTGTTTTTAAAAAAGAAATCATTACAATTCCAAAAGTTTTGATTACAATTTTATTTTACTTAACTGAGGTTAGTTTTTTTCCCCATTGAAAGGGATGGGAAAACAAATTTAACTTCATACTCTGTGAACCAGACCCTAAACTTAAAGTCTGTCATTAACGGTTAATTCAGTTGTAACAGCCTAACTAAGCTTTTATCTACTGTACTTTTATAATATTTTCTTTTGGCAAATTCTCTAATCTCGGTTGGACATGAATGAAGATGGAGGACCTTTTTACGTGTATAGACCCTACAGCTGCTGTACTGAGAGGTAAGTTTAAAATTGTCTGTCTTTCTAAGATAAGCTAACTGTGAAGCTAGTTAGCATGTCGTGAAATGGCAATTTTCACTCGCGAGTTAAAGAGCCGCTCTTGTGAATATGAGCTTTGAACAGTTATTAACCACAATAGCTGTGGCTTAAAAATAATATTGACACGAGTTCCTGGTAGCTTCCGTTTTTTAACATAGCTAAGGTGGCTTCTCATTCCTAGCTTCTGATTCGGGAAATGGTTAAAGGGAAATTCCGCCTAGTATTTCACTAACTTTGAGGGTGTTTGATGTGCTGTAATTTAAAAACTTAAATGCAATGAGTCTAAAAGCCTAGGTTAGATATTCCACACTGTTACCAGGATATTTTAAACACTATTTTTGATTTGTGAATTTAAGTAGTAGTTTGATTTAATTAAAATGACTGTCTTGCCATCTTGAATTCATGTAATATTGTAATTGAGCACATTAACTAAAATAAGCCTTGTTTTATTTTTCAAGTAAACCAAACTGTTGCCATGGTGAAGCCTATGCCAGACACATCGTCAATCACGTATTGCACCATCTACAAGAAACTTTGGGAATTGCAAGTGAGGACGTCCTTCACATTCTTGAGGTAAGAAATTTATGATACTGATTCATCATTACACTGATTAGTCCCTAAAACGTGGTTTGTTTTGTGATTGTTTTTCTGTCTGTGCTCCAATTAGCAGATGACCCAACAACTTCAATCAAACAAGACCACTTTTCTGCTCTGTGGTGATCGTGAAACCAACTTTCTACTGGCCGTTGGAACCATGATCTTCTCAAAGGAGGACTGATAGTGTGATGTACATCATAGCTACTACACCTTTCAGCATCCTTGTGTGTGGCCACTCCTCTCTGTGCTGCTGACAGATATCTTGAGAACGGCGTCCGTAACTGAGACAAGACTTCCACATATAAAAGGCTATGGCCGAGGATTTTACAGGATTGTTTAAGAATCAGATGCCCATCCAGACTTTAAATTCTGATCAGTAGTCATGTTAGGGCTGTATAAATAAATCGATTCGGCGATATATATAAATATTTTCCGCCCTCGGAAAGTATCGATTTTTCATCCGCGAGTATCGATCCGTTAAACCATAGGAGTCCATAGCCTTATAGCTCTTTTTAACGTCTAATTTGTTACCGCGTAGCAGCAAGACTCCGCCTCCCTCAGTCACACTTTCAACTTGAGCTTAAAGTTCACATTATAAACTACACACCAGTTTTTAAATTGTGTTAATAGACCAAGTAAAACCAGAGTTATGCTAAAATTAGTAAACCATATTTTTCTGAATGTCAGAGAAATGTCAAAAGCGCCGCCATTTCCCGGCTTTTCCGATTATGTGAGAGGGAATGAGCTTCCAAACGTACAAAACGAAACGAAACATTAGATTCCTGTGTTTTTGGAAATGTAAAATCTTCAATAAATAACGATGGGCTGTATTTTGTTGCTGAAAAACGAAGTAAAGTTGGGCAAATAACCGTGAAAGAGAAGCGGAACGGAGTAGCGGAATGGAGTAGCGGAACGGAGTAGCGGAACGGAGTAGCGGAACGGAGTAGCGGCGCGAATTGAGCAGCTGCAAAAGCAGTGAGATTACAAAATTAATGCAAATTTCGACTGGTAGCATTCACTTCGTAATTAGTTTTTAGCTTAGCGGTTTCTGTTCTGTATATAAAGGATTACCTGAAGACAGTGGCGGAGCCAGAGGGGGGGCCAGTGCCCCCCCTGTCATCTGATTGGCCCCCCCAGTGGCCCCCCCCTGATGATTGACATGTAACAGCACCAGGTTATTCCTGTACATTATTTGGAATCATTCTAAGCTAATATCTAAAGAAGAAAACCAATAATAAATATATGAAAAGGAAATGTATAAAACTTTATATAAGTCCATGTGACATAAATAAATAGATTTTTATCAGGCGCGATACCAGCCTCCTTTATACTCATAACAACAAGCTGATATTCTTCTCCTGGATGTTTCAGTTGTGCTGCGCTGTGGTGCAACTCAAAGGCTAAAGCACTTCATACCTGGTGGTGATGGTAAAACACCAATAAGTTATTTATTGATCCTCCGCAAAAAAGAGAAAAAACTGAAGAGGGGCCGACAATGTTCATAGTTTGGAGCAGAGGTTGGGTTGGAGTTTTTTTGTTGTCCGTCAAAGAAAAAAAATCATTTTATTTCCAATTTGTAGTCATCAAATGAAACATTTATTATTTCTCTGCGAGAACGTTTTTGAAATCAGGTAACATTTCACGAAATGACGTGATTAGAAGACGACAGAACTCTGATCGGTTTCTGATCCCTCAGCGGGAGAAAAACCAGCAGAAGCGGATCAGCTGCGCTAGAAGCTCCAGAGTTTGGTCCGTTAAAGCGTCCAGATCAGAGGTTTTTGATCCAAAAAAATGCAGCCACAGTGTCCAAAAGAAAAACTCATAAGTGCAATCATTTGCATATTGAGTCTACAGAGGCTGATAATCTCCCCACTCTGCTCCTGGATTACCGTTTAAACTTTTGAGTTTTATGTCAAATCCACATGAATTAAATGACAGAAACTAATTCTCTCACTGCATCTTTGATTCATTTTGTCCAGCTGCAGACTGTTAGACTGTCCAATCAGAGTCGGGTATTGTGTAGTTGGTGCTTTTAATCAGTTTTCAGTTAACTAAAGTCAAGTCTATGGAACACAAAATGTCACTAAAATCACTCTGTCCCTCTAAAATCTTTCAGAAAATCGTAAAAATGCACTGAATCGTAGCGAACTATATCGCTCAACAAATATCGTGATACATATCGTATCGTGACCAGAATATCGAGTATCGTACCGTGAAATTATTGTATCACTACACCCCTAAGTCATGTTTTATTGTGTTTCTGTGAAACTTAAATGTAATAAAGATGTTAAAAGTATTTGAACTCATGTCTTCATTTCAGCAAGCCAATAACATCTCTTGTTCCAGTATTCACAGGATTAATTTTTGGATTCTTGCCTTAGAACCTTGAGTAAAGCAATGACAAAATATATATTTTAATTCTATGCCACAATAAAAGTAAACTAGTTTTAGGCATATATATGCTGATTTCAAGAAATTCAATGTAAAGTAACATTTTCTTTACTTGAGATTATTTTTCTTAAAATAAGATAATATATCTTATAAGTAGGCTTGTTTTAAGTAAAAATATACTAATTTTAAGATATTTGTAGGTTCATTTTGGTTAGATATTTTTTCTTGTTTTGGAAAATCTTGACGAGATAAAAGTTCTTGTTCTGTTGGCAGATAATTTTCTTATTTTAAGAAAATTATACCCTATTTTTGTACTTTTTTGTTTCTTGTTTTTGAAAGGGGACTTTTTGCAGTAGGTTTAAATCGAAGTTAATTTGTGTGTTTTCACCCTGCAAATTATAGTGCCAAAATCTCTCCTTAGTATTAACAGAAGTAATACTAACAGTAACCTTACAACAGTCAGAGAACCATGACTTGCATGGTGTAGAGCAGTGTTTCTCAACCTTTTTTGGCCCAGCGCCCCCCCAGCCTTTATCCAGGTCCTTCTCTGCCCCCCACCAAAGAATTTGCAGACTACTTTGCACTGACTATTATTGTATTATTAATATTAATATTACTATCACTATCGTAGATGTTTTAATTTTTATGCTTGTTTCTGTATTTATCATCAAACATAATTTCCCAGAGAACAAAAAAGTTATGGTAATAGAAATTATTTTCACAGGCGTCTACGAAAAATGCAATGAACATTCAAGTTAAAATCAGTAGGCCAACAGCAGCCAATCACAGTGGAAAAAATATTCTTATTTTGTGTCATTTTCTAGTTGTTAAATATTCCACAAAATGACCAGATAAAAGATGTTCAACATGTCAGTTTAAACTTTGAACTATTTGCAAACGACTGAGCTCTGCAACATTAAAACATGGATAGAACTGTAACTACATTAATCATAACTCTTCTTCTCTTCAGTGTTTGTCAGTTTCTGGTGGTGCAGCTCTGTGCTGCCTTCAGGAGAATGGGACATCAGAGTATCATCCATATAACTTCACCCACATGGCATTTATTGTGCAAACCAGAGCTTTCAGTGGAAAAACAAAAGTTCCAGTTTCTTTTAATGCCATACAAATATGAGACAGAAACATGGATTATATCTTTATATAGACCTGTCTATTCATTATAGATTAATAGTTTTACTGGACATAAATTACAAAGAACAAATCTGGTTCTTAATCAAATCCAATGAGTCAAACTGAAAGTGTCATGGAGTCATCAGCCTCATGACATTAACACTGACATGAAAAATGATATTGAAGAAATAAATATATCAAATCTAATTAAAAACATAAATAAGTGATAAATAACAGTAAAGATCATAACAGTTCTTTACTATTATGGTCTGTAAGATATATTTATTCTCAGTACTAGATGTGGTCTCAACAAACCCATGACATTTCAACAATATTATTTTACCTTTTATCTGGAAATAGTGTCTGTATATTCTTGCCATACAGTCCTCTGTATTAATTATTGCTCAAAAGGTCTTGCCATACCAGTTTATTACTCTGTATTTGCTTTAGTTTCTTAGTTTATTCTTGCATTTTGTTCTTCATTCATTTCCATTTAGTTTCCTTTGATTAGTATTATCCTCTCTTGGTTTATTGCTATGTCCACTTTAGTTTCTTTCCTGTTGCTAGATTTATTTTATCATTTATTGACCATCAGTAATCTTCACTCATCACCTGCTGCGCTGCCTAATCGTCATGTTTCACATCATGTGTTGATTTTTTTCACTGTTCAGCGTCAGTGTTAACGCTATAAAATGAACGCTCTCTATCGTGGTATCACCCATGGAGGGATTTCTTTATTTATTTATTTAAATGGGTTCATTTTTCAGAGGGATACACAGTGAGGGTATCGTGATTTTAGCTACCAGTAGCAGGAGAACAGAGCTGCGCCAAGAAGCTAACAGAAGCTAACAAACACTGAATAGAAGAAGAGCTGCCATCTATACAGCTGCAGCCAAGCATGATTTAATGTTACACAATACAGTTTTACCAAGTTGCTCAAAGTCTAAACTGGTATTGTTGTGCATTTAAGGTGTAAAGTTGACCTTCGACTAAACGCCCCCCAAAGGCATCCCAGCGCCCCCCTTTTGTAAAAATGTTCGCCAGCGCCTCCTGCCGTCCTCTGAACGCCCCCTGGGGGGCGGTACCGCCCACGTTGAGAACCGCTAGTGTAGATTAAGAATATTTAAATAAACCAGTGGCAGCTGTTTGAGACTAATAGACAAGTGTAGCTCAGGTCTCAGTCAACAGTTTTCTGTGAATTGCTATATTTTATTACCAATAAATAACCAGCACAGCATTACCCAGACTGCACTAAAGGGGTTTATTTAAAAGACATTTTAGTCCTAGAGTGACTCCTACTAAAATAAGGAAGAGTAGCTTGAAATCTTGTGATATTGCTAACAAAAATGAGTTTTATGTTCCAGATCTGTCCATGCAGCTGAACCTCTTCATGTTTGAGTACAACGGCCGCAGTGGCTACCGACTGAAACCAGAGTTCATGAGGCGTCATGACAAACACTTTGACCCTTTCACAGAAAACACAGTGGACGGCATTGTAGCTAATACTCTCTCTGTGAAGGTACAGCTCAATGATAAACTCCTTCTCATACTGTAACTGATCAAAATGATGACATCCAGTACGTTCATTTGAAGGTGCTGTTGTCTCTAAATGTTCTTAGAATCAGTCAGCCTTTATTTTCATTGTGCTAAAGCACAACAAAATTTGTTTCAGTACAGCCCATCTAAAGAACACTAAAGGACCAAAAGAAAAAAAAAACAGCAGCAGACATGAGTAGAGAGGTGCCTGAGTCTGCAGCCGTCATGGGAGGCGTTGCCCTTTCATTACAGAAAAAAATAATAACATGAGGGTAGGCTGTTATATCTGATTATGAGGAGGAATTATTTCTCCGTAGATGAGGAGTCTTAATTTATTTGTTTATGATGGTGTTAACTTTTTTGGTGTTTGCTGTGAATGTTCTGCAATCTCTATGTGGATAGACATATCTATATATCCTGTCTTGGCCAGTATTCTCTTGCAAAAGAGATTTTTAATCTCAATGGAATTTTCCTGGTGAAATAAAGGCTCTTAAATACATAAAAACACAAATCCATTTAAAACTGCTCTTAAAACCACTACTGCATATCGCAGGTCATCTCAGGCCAGTTTCTGACTGAACGGAGGGTGGGTGTTTATGTGGAGGTGGAGATGTTCGGACTCCCCGCAGACACTAGGAGGAAAGCTCTGAAGACTAAAACCTCCCAGAACAACAACGCTGTCAATCCAGTGTGGGACGAGGAGCCCATCGTCTTCAAGAAGGTGAGGGACGCCTAGAGGAACAAACGGCCTAGTTGAATCAAATGGCGTTTTCAGACAGATGACTCCTACTTTTGTGCAGGTTATTCTTCCGACTCTGGCCTCTCTGAGAATTGCTGCGTTTGAGGAAGGAGGAAAATTCATCGGCCATCGGATTATTCCAGTGTCTGCCATCAGACCAGGTCTGTATAGTCACAGTTAATCTGATTCAGATCTAAACTCATCTACTAATGCTGGTTACGGGATCGAAAAATACAACAGGAAACAACTGATAAGAGCTCTGAGCTGCAGTATTGTTCATTTCAATACTTTTTTTTCCTTTTGCTGTCTGTAAACTCACATATAGTCTTGGCATATTATTCAGACACTGACAGTCTTGCTAAAATAATCATCTTGGCTCTCACTCTGTTCAATCAATCAAATCAATCAAATTTTATTTGTATAGCACATTTCAGCAGTAAAGCATTTCAAGGTGCTTTACATAATTAAAAAAAAAATAAAAACAGCATGTCACGTTAAATAAACGGTAAGAAAGAGAAAGATTTTGAAAAAAATATATAAAAACATACTTTTGTTACGGAATTTAAGCACCTGTCGTCGCCGGACTCCGCCATCCTTTTAACACGGGTATTATCCAGGTATTATCCAGGCCCCGTCGCCTAACAAGACAAGGTTTCCAACCTTGCAGCACCAGGCTCCGTCCACCTGTCACGCGAATTTTTGCGCTAGGACTTTGCCGTCCTACATGGATTTTTGTGACAACGCCAGCAGCAGCGTTTTAGATCAGCTCCTGCTGTTTGAGTGATTTTTTTAGGCAGACCTGTGAAGATACTGGTCAATAATCAATGCGACTAAAGATAATAATAATAATAATAATAATAATAATAATAATAATAATAATAATAATACATTTTATTTGTAGGCGCCTTTCTGGACACCCATGGTCACCTTGACATAAAAACAAGCAAATTATAAAATACATACCGGTAATAAAAAAAACCCATAAAAACACAAACAAGATTTATAAGACAGTACAAAGATAATTAAAGGTTGTATGCTAGTTCAAACTAATGGGTTTTGAGTTTGGACTTAAAATATTGCAAAGACTCGATGTTCCGGAGATCAGGTGGGAGTGAGTTCCAGAGTTTGGGAGCAGAGCGGCTGAATGCTCTGCTCCCCATAGTGACAAGACGAGCAGGGGGGACGGTGAGATGGACAGAAGAAGAGGATCTGAGGGAACGGGTGGGTGTGACAATGTGAAGGAGGTCCGAGAGATATGAAGGTGTGAGGTTGTGAATTACTTTAAAAGTTAGAAGAAGTATTTTATAGTTGATGCGATATGTGATTTGAAGCCAATGGAGCTGTTGTAAAATAGGTGTGATGTGATAAATTAAAGGGGTCTGTGTAATGATACGAGCAGCTGAATTTTGAACCAATTGTAATTTATACAGAGTTTTCTGTGGCAGACCAAAAAGTATAGAATTACAATAGTCTAAACGAGATGTGATCAAACTGTGGACCAGAACAGCAGTGGAGTGCGGAGTGAGAGAAGGACGGAGACGGCGAATATTTCGGAGATGAAAATAAGCTGACCGAGTGATATTGACATGGGAGGCAAAAGAGAGGGTGCTATCGAGGATGACACCCAGACTCTTTACCTGAGGGGAGGGAAAAATGGAGGAGTTATCAACTGAAGTGGAGAAATTATCAAGTTTACTTAGTATTGAATTAGTACCAATTAAGAGAAGTTCAGTTTTACAAGAATTTAATTTAAAAGTTAAGAGTAAACCATTGTTTTATTTCAAGAAGACAGTCAGTGAGGGAGGAAAATGGAAGCATGGAACTGGGTTTGGTTGAATATGTTTCAACCAAACCCAGTTCCATGCTTCCATTTGAGTTGGGTGTCATCCGCGTAGCAGTGAAACTGGATGTTATGTTTGCGAAAAATATCACCCAGGGGGAGGAGGTAAATGATAAACAACAAGGGTCCCAGTACAGAGCCCTGAAAAACACATGGATAAGTTTCCCTAGATCTCGCTGAGACATTAGTCCTTTAATCCTGGAAATGTTCTTCAGGTGATAGAAGGCCGACTTTGTAACTGTCTTTGTGTGGCTCTGAAGGCTCAGGTCTGAGTCAATCACTACATCCAGATTTTGGGCTTGATTGCTGGTTTTAGCTGTAACAGGTGAAACTGTGCATTGACTTTAGATCGTTTCTCTTTAGGTCCAAAGATAATAACTTCAGTTTTGTTTCTGTCCAGCTGGAGAAGGTTTTGTGACATCCACATTGGATAAAGCCTGGCATGGAGTATACAGGCTGCTTCTGACTGTAAAAACATAGTTTCAGTTCACATTGTTACAGTATCAGTTCGCAAAAAAAATAACATTTCTGCTTTGAACTCAGGACAGCTGCTTTGAAGACTATTCAAGTCCATGTAGCACCCCAAAATAGTTTAGGTTAAATCATAGACTTTGTTGGTTCGTGTTTGTTGTCAACAGGAAACCTAAGCAGGAAGGAGTTTCATTTGAAACTAACGCCTTTAAAATTTCTACTTCTCCTCAAAGAGTGTCACATCTGCTAACACCTCCATGGTCCGACAGATCTCCATGTCTCCACCTCGACCGTCAACCCCACCTCCTGATTTCAATTCCTAGATACTGAAAAGACGTGAAATTACCCAATGAGATTTTACTACAATTTATGGTATTCTTAAATATTGAAGCCACGCCTCCTCCTTTTTTGTGTTTTCTATTCTCACTTAAAAAATTGCACGTAGGAGGCGCTGATTCAATTAGTATGATTGGTTCATTAATGTCATTCAGCCATGTTTCTGTCAGAAACATAACCTCAATATTATGCTCAGTGATGAAATCATTAATTAATAGTGCTTTAGCACAGAGTGATCTAGTATTTAAAAGAGCCAATTTAAATTACTTGGAAGCTGAAAGTTCTTCAGTCTGAGGTTCCTTTAGGCAGGGGATCAGTCTGAGGTTTGAATTAAGACCACTGTTTTTTGTATTTCTGTTTTTTGTAACTTTTCTTCGTAATGTCCTGTTTTGCAGTTCTGGGGGGCCAGAAACATTCTGGAGGAAGTCGGGTGTAAAGATAATATCTGGACCCCGGTCTCAGACCTCAGAGACTCAGAGTGCTGGATCCTCTGGGAAGTCAGAGGCAGGTGGCTTAGATGAAGTGAGGTCTGCTATGTTAGCGCTAAGAAGAGTTGTGACAAGGCGAACCTGTTACTCCATTCCATCTGTAAATTTGAGAAACTCTGGTCCGGAAGACATTTCTTCAAAGGTATCTTGTGAGTGAGAGTAGGAGCAGAGAGGGAGGGGGAAGGAGGAGGGGAACCAGTCGCTATGTTCCCAGTCAATGTTATATCAGTTTGTTTTGGGACACTTTGCTTCTGATAAGCGGAGGGTTCCATTCTAGTCAGACATCCTTGAGCCTGTTTTTCTGAAGCGATGGTCACATTGTTGTTCTTGTTGATAAAATGAAAAATGTTTGCAGTGAGCAGCTTTATTCCATGTTTCGTAAGATTGCGTTCGCCTCTTCCAAAGAGGTGAAAGGGCTGCCAATAGATCCAGAGGTTATCGATGAAGGTCACTGAGCTGGCAGAGCAGGTTTTAATCAGCCATTTGTTTATCATGAGCAGCCTGGAGTGTTTTTCGTCTCCCCATTGAGGTGATGGAATTGGACCACTGAGAAATAACTTCATTTTTAATGTTCCCATAGTGTCCAGAAGAATATTAGTCCTTTTTCAGAATCTCCGATTTTTGCTTTGCCAGATTGTTGGCTCCAACATGCAAAACTAAAGTCTCCATGTTTGGCTGATCAGTGGTTAGAGAGAGCACTTTGTGAGTCAAATCAGATACAGTGTCACCAAGAAAAGAAACCACTCTTGTTTTCTTGGGATTGCAAACATGACTGATTCCATTTACTGCCTCATCTCCAACAATAAGCACTCTTGGCATACCTTTCGTTTTCCTGGTGGTCACTTTGTCCTTCAGAGCTTTGGGGGGTGGATGTGTTGGTCTAGTCTCATTGCTGATGTTTGAAGGTGGGTTTTCACTCAGAGGCTCAGGCTGGAGTGCAGAAAATCTGTTTTTCAGTGGGATTCCCACAGAGTCGGAATGTTTTGAGGCTTGGGCTGGTCGCTTTGTCCTTGGGAGCGGGGTCGGTGGTGCCGTTTTGGTTCCAGCTGCTTGTTCACTTTTCTTTGGCGGAGCAGGAGTTGACGTCGAAAGTGGGTTTCGGCTCAGAGCCGGCCACGCTGATTCGTTCAGGTGAGGGGTTCTCCTTGTTAGTCGTCTCATGGGATCTCCAGTGTGAGACTTTTGTTTCGGCTTGGCGCCCTGAGCGATCCAGGGTGAGCTGCTTGGTGCGAGGTGTACGACCTCTCCACTGATTTGAGGAAGAGTTGTTTCATATCCACAGGTAGCGTTGATCTCAAAGTTCACCTCCAGCCGTTGAATCTTCATTTCTAAAAACTGAAGTCCTTGGGGTCGGACGGGGGCATTTTGCCCTCATTCAACTTGGAGGTGAAGAAAAGTAAGGTAAAAATAAAAGTGAGAAAATCTCCCAGTCCTTAGGTTTGAAGTAATCCAGTTATGATGTTGATAATGTAAATATGACCTCCTCTAAAATCGCATTAACCGTCTATTTTAATAGTTCAAACACCAAATATACCTTTATGTAATATGGAAAACCATCTTAGCACTTCAGCACAAGCTAACATCAATTGTCTTCTATATTTGGGCTACACCCAATTAGCACCAAGGAAAATAAATAGTGCTTCTGGATTGGCTGTTTTACAATTGTGTATTTTAGCTTCCCAAGCTGCATTTGCTTTGATGCATTTTATATATGCTCTACAAAAAATCCACAAATACGTGGGTTTTCCACAAATACTTAGTTGTCACATTCCACAGAAATATCAGCGAATCCTGAACCGTGAATATGCCAGTGTCCACTGTACTTCTAAGTGATTTCGTGACTCTACTGGTCTGGGAGTGCTAGAGAAATTCAAATTACCTTTCAAAAAATTGTGGATGGTTAAAGCAAATAATTTTTTCCCAATGGCCCAGGTTTGTTTGGATAACTTTTTTCGCTCAATAATGAAATCACCATTAGAAAACAGCATTTTAGGTTATCTTTGATGTCAAAGTTAGCTTGATGAGCTGAAACGTATAAGTGGGTCAACAACATAGTGAATAATTTGGTCCATGTTTCCTCTGCAGGCTATCGCTACATCGGCTTGAGGAATGAGAAAAACCAGTCTCTGATTTTGCCAGCTGTGTTTGTCTACATTGAAGTCAAAGACTATGTCCCAGATACATTTGCAGGTAAAAACTCCTCAGAAATTTAATCTTTGGAAAGGTATTGCAAGTAAAATGTATTAGTTAACTTCTTTGATCCTGTTTGACTCTCTAGTCCTGACTTATGGTGATCCTTTATTATTGGAACTTTAAGTCGATCCATATGTTATTGATTCTTTTTATCCACCTGCTTAGTGAGAGAGTTCTTTGACTGGTTAGGGTGTGGAAGAAATCCTGGCAGCAGGTTCAAAAGTTCACCATTCTCATCTGTGAGACATGCTCTGATCCCTGTGATGGGCTAACGCTTTGCTGATCCTGGAGCTTGCTGGATATCCTTGGACTTAATGAATTCTGAATTCACCGCACAATGAGATGGAACATTCTTAGCACCAGTTTGTTTTATTTATTTATTATTATTTTTTTTAACTTTAGGCCATTTTTATGTGAAGCAGTGATGATTAGACTTTCCTATGGATGCAATCATTGCTAACAATAGATGAAAAAAAAACTGTGTCACTGCTTGTTTATCACAAACAAATTATTCTATGTGTGATCAACTGCTAATAGGATTGCATAGCCTTTAGCTGTAGAGAGCTTATTGCTTCAGCAAGGTCTTCTCTTCATAGACTAATTTGGAAACATTCATTTTTGCACAAACCTCTCCAGTAAAAAAATGTTTTTTCATAAATCATCAGTCATACTGCCATTTTTGGAACATCACATCATAATGCCAGCTAAACAGATTTGTTGTAGTTTCCAAGGAACTTGTGGGCTTCACAGCTCGTTAGAACCACCTGCTGGACATTTTTTTAATAGAAGGATTATTTGATTGCATATGGCGTGCTGCTTAATAAATGTAAAGTTACACAGTTGAGTTACACAGTTGACAATTAAATAATTAGTTGGAAACTGACATTTTGTAATGAATGAATATATGACTTTGAAAAATGAATCTTCATTTTATCTTTTATGACAGGCTAAGTAACCCATATTATTGCTGTTAACTTTTTACTGTGTAACTTTACAGATGGCAACCCATAATTGTCAGCTAACTTATTCATTCTGCTGGAAGAAGGTTTCTTAGAACATTCCAGATCTCAGGACAATACACATGCTGTAAAATCTCAGATTATTTTTGGGTTGCTTTTGTTTTTTCAAAAATGTTTTTAAGATAATGAAAAGGTTTGCACAGACTCATAATAACTACAATTCAAATAAATAATCCTCAAAATGTTAAAGTTTTACCTTGAGAAGAATTAATGATCCAGGGTTGCGGCTGTAGAAGTTCTGAGGTTCTAGTTCATCATCTTCATCATCTCTGACATCCAGCTGTGATCGTCTGTGTCCTCATTTTCCCTCCAGATGTGATCGAGGCTCTGTCCAACCCGATCCGGTATGTTAACCTCCTGGAGCAGAGAGCTAAACAGCTGGCAGCTCTGACCCTGGAGGACGGCGAGGAAGAGGCGCAGATCGAGGTATACCGCTTCTTCTTATTCCATCTATTGTTGTTTATTTATCTATTTACCTAGTTTTTTTTTTTTTATGTAATTTGGCAACAATCATTTTTTCCTGATTTACAGGATGAGATGGACATGGGAGCAGAGCGGAAGAACGACCTGAAACCGGCTCCGCTGGAAAACGGACTCAGTCCCACCTCAGGTCCAACGGGTCACACCCCCGTTGCTACGACACCAAAAGCCTCCGCAGCCCATCAGCAAGCAGCTACAACTGGTAGGAAAAAATAACATCACAACTATGGTTTTTGTATTAATAAATGTAACAATAGATTTAATTGTCTTGCTCTTTTCATTTTTGAATTTTAGAAGCAGCCAAACCAGCAGCAAAGACTGAAGATCTAGTTTTAAGTGTTTTAATAGGTGAGGTTTTCTTCATATATAAAATATATGAATTGTTAAATATTAAAAATCAACAAATACTTGGATTAATAAAGTAAGCTCATTAAATACAAAAGGCCGTTTTTAATTGATTTATTTATTAGGCAAAAAAGAAGTTATTCACACAATTAAGGAATGTTTACTTAAATAGAAATCACTTAAGTAGAACCTGTCTGACACCTTGAAGTAGGCTGAAAGATCTAAAAAAAAATCTGCATTTCAGACCCTGATTTAACCAAATTTAAAAAAAAAATAAAATAAAACATCAGTTTTATATTTTGAGTATTGGTAACTCTGTTGCTGTTTTTCCCTAATTGACCACAGTAGAGTTTTAGTCAGAAAACACACAGGACATCAGGACATTCGTAGATTTTAAACTGCTTACTGTAGAACTGCATTGTGGGTACAGAATAAACATCAATTGCTGCACCCACATTATGAGTGGAGAGGAAATGGAGCTACTGCTACAAAATAAGACCATGAATATAAACGTCTAACTAGTTGAACAATTCCTAACAGTCGAAATGGTAAAACTTCAACACAGATGTTGAACTTTATTCAAATGAAAGTTTACAAAATTGTCAAGTAAATTAACATTTAGAATTTTTCTGGAAAACTTAGGAGAAGCAAAGTGTGCTAAATGTGACCGGTGGATTTCTGCATTGTGTGTGTTGTGTGGTGATCAGACAAACCAAGTCTGGGTTTGGAGGCGGTCTCCGTTTATTTAATCTGTCAATCGGGAGATATTAGCATTAGCACCTAGCATGTGCTCCAGTTCTCCAACCCAATCTATAAGAAATAATAGTTAGCATGCATCAAATGATATAAAGGTGTAATAGCAACTCAAATAAAAATATCCAAACACTTATCATTAATACAGAAGGAAAAATAAACATTTGAACAATATAAATGAAAGGATTACAATAGATTATAAAACTTGCCTCTCCCCAGAGGAACGAATAACAAAAGGGAAGAGGAAATTAATAACTTAATATTTATAATAGTCCTGGAGGACTATGAACAAAAGAAGAAAATAAGGCGGAGTTGAAGGTCCAAACCCCTTATAGTAGACACAGAGGAACACAGCAACCGTCAAGTAGAAGCAGAGAACATAATTTGTGGAAATATACAACTATTAATATAGACCCAGTTACATAAACATTTTCAAAATTTGCAAAAATGCCAAGCAAAACAAATTGCAATTGCTACCCACAGAAAATAGAATCATCATTTGAAAACTGTTTTTTTAATTTAATCTGGCTTCCTAATGAAAAGGAAATATACTTTTTAGCACAGTAATTAAGGTAATTGCAAAAACAAAATGTGTTTCTGCTTAATTATATCAAGTAATGTTCATATGTGAATGACGTTTTTGTTGGTTTCTGTTTGGTTGCCACGATTGTAAAATTGTCTGTTAACCCAAATTCAATCTTCTTACAATTTCATGTTTTTTGATGAGAACTATGAATCTGATGACGTACTGACAGATATCCCAGCATGCACCTTGGATGCCCTGCATCAGTCCAAGGTCTACCAAAAGGAGCAGCGGCGTCAGTTCAAAGAGCTGAAGGAGCTGGTGAGGAGGCACCAGAAGAAGACCTCAGAGCTCCTCAGAGAGTTCAGCAGCAAGTACAAGAAGACGGCCAGGCAGTGCAGCAAGAGCAGGTGAACAAAGCCAGAATAACAATACAACACAGTTAATCACTGCCACATAAGGTAAGGTGCTGCATAAATGTGGCGTTTTAAGATGTGTAGTACTTTGGTGAATGTTTTTTTGAGTTTTAGGGAAAGGTGACAATGCTTTGTGCATTTGCCAGGGCTTCGTGTCCGGAGAGTGACAGAGACGAGTGTCTGCAGCAGCTAAGGGATGAGCAGCAGCAGCAGCTGCTGGCTATGAGGCAGGAGCAGTACTACAGCCAGAAGTATCTGCAGAGGGAGCACATCAAGATGGTAAGGTCTGACATCATCTGTGCCTCAGGTTGACTGCACTTGTAACAATGACTCAGCATGGTTTTTTTTCTATGATGAGAGTGAAGGGATGAGGATCTCTGTTTCCTTCAGCTTACAGAGCGGCTCACCAGTCTGGCTGAGGAGAGCCACAACTCCCACATGAAGAAGCTCAAAGACATCTGTGACAAGTAAGCAGAGCCAAAGCATCCATAAAATCAGAAGATGTACACGTTCATCTCTTTAATGATGCTGTCTGCGATATTAACATATCTTCCCCTTCCAATCTAAATGTTCTGCTTTAGAACTGGAATGGACTAGGACTAGGTCCTTCCTAGGAAGGAGAGATTATGGTGTTGGAGCTCATTTTAGTTGATTTCTGCATTCAAGGTGAATAAACTCTGAGAAGGAATCCATAATCCTTCCTAGTCCTAATCCAGACTGGGAAGGACTGGACTAGAAAGGGTTCCTTTCTTTCTTCTTTTCTCCTTTTTTCCTTCCTTCTTTGTTGTCTTCCTTCTGTCCTTTTGTCTTTCTTTCCTTCCTTTTTTGCTTTCTTTCCTCCCTCCATCCTTCCTTGCTTTTCTCAATTCATTCTTCCTTTCATCTTTCCTTCTTTTCTTCCTTGTTTTCTTTATTTTTCCTTCCTTCCGTTTTTGTATTTTCTTCCTTCCATCCTTCTTTTTCATTTTTTCTTTTCTTCCTTCCTGTCTCCTTTATTTCTTTTTTCAATTCTTCCTCCCTTCCATACACCATTCCTTCCTTCCATCATTTATTCCTTCTTTTTTTCTTCCTCACTTCCAGTCTTCCTTCCTTTTTTCCTTCCTATTCTTCTCTTCATTTATACCTTTATTCATTTTTCTTTTCTTACTTTGTTCTTTCCTCCTTTCTTGAGTATTTCCTTCATTATTCCTCCCTCCTGTCTGTGAATACATTTATTTTTCTTTTATTCCCTCTTTTTTTCCTTCCTTACTCTCAGTCTCTGTTTCTTTTCCATTTATGCTTCAGCCTGGCCACAGAACAAATATATGTCATAAATTCATTCTGAACATTTTGATTTCTTCTAACTGGGACTGAAAGCTTTGGAAATCTGTGCCTGGAAATCTCTGGACGTTTGATATGAAAAAAATCTACAGGAACCACATAAACCTACTTTCCCTCTTTTTGAAACACACATTCCCATGTTTAATGTGGAAATGTCCTATTTTCACAAAATAACCTGCATTACCCACACAGCGCCAGAACAGGGTGATGATGTTAAAGTGAACCACTTTTATAAAATTCAAGGTGAATAGTTCTGAGAAGGAATCCACTAAGAACAGGCTTCCACTTTACATTTGATTCTTATCAGAATTTTTTCAGTTTTTAATTACCTGATTCAAAATAAGCTGAACTTTGCTATGAACAGGTCAGGAATAATTGTCAAAATAACAATATTGGGACTTTCAGACCATGCTCAATGCAGAAATCAACTAAATGAGGTCCAACACCATAATCTCTCTAAAGTCTGTATGCACACATACAGAGTTCTTAGAAATATTCACTCTCACTCTGAAAAGCCTTTAAAAAACCTTCAACACACTCGCTGCCTTTTAACATGAGACAGAGTTTGTTTTTTGTGACATAAATTGATTCATTTATATATTAAACATGTTCACTTGTCCTTTTTACATTTTATTTTTCTAAATTGTCATACTCCGGTAACAGTCCTTTGTCTTGGTAAGCTATCTTTTAGTAAATAAATGTATTTCTACATCACAGGGGCCTTTCAAAACAAACCCATTTCATTTTTCCGCATTTTTCCATGTTATAGCAACACACCTCAATGTATGAAAGAGGAATTTTATGACAAAGTAGTGTGTGTGTAGCAAAGTGATACATAGTTTTCAACATACCAACCTAAATCTGAAATATGTGGTGCTCATTCTGATTGGCAACTAGCAACCCTGCAGCTCAAATGTTTCTTCATGCTGCTGCAGGGAGAAGAAGGAGCTGAAGAGGCAGATGGATCGACGGAGAACCGAGAAGATCAACCAGGCCAAGACCAAAGAGAAACATCTGGCTGAGGAGTAGGTCCTCTACACAGTGCCCTGAACCATACTGCTAGCTAACCATGCTAACCTAACATCTAACTGTAAACTAGTTATGCTCAACCTGTCTTTCTTTCAGGGAGAAGATCGAGATCAACAAGTCCTACGTTAACGAGGTTGTGCAAAACATCAAGAGGGTGAGTAGTGGTAGAGGAACCTACCTTCCAGTAATTTATTGCTTGAACTTCTTAGACACTGAACAAGATTGGGATGATGTGTTGGCAAAAGAAACAAACTTTGTTGTCCTCAGCTTGAGGAAACTCAAACTAAGCGTCAGGATCAGATGGTGGAGCAGCACAATGACCTCCTGCAGGAGATCCAAGATCAGAAACCAAAGGTAAGTTACATCTACAGATGGTAGTACTGCCATGACTGGAACCTGATCGGACAGCCAAGGTAATTGACAGGTCTTTACACCTAGCATTGGAAGTGATAACATCCCCATGAAATAGATTTAGATTTGTGGTTCTAATGTGACAAAAAGTACAAGGGGTAAAAATCCTGTTGCAAGGTGCAACTGGCCCTTTGCATGTGACGTCACATTGTTCTGAAAGCGGCCCACTCTGCCTCGACGGAAGTCAAAACAATCAATACGCATTAAATCCTTTAAAGGTTGACAGTAAACAGACATTGGGTCACCTAATATTGCTTTTATTTAGTTGATTAAGCTGTGAAATGGGTCAAAGGGTGTTGAGTCATCCATGTGGCTCAACACATGGAAGCAAACCAAATTTGCCATTTTATCGCAAATCTTTTAATGAAGAAAAAAGATGGTGATGGATGGCAGCCGTTAATTGGAAAGACTGGCAGCCCTCTGTTTTTTCACAGAAATTAGCAGAGCATCCACACACTTCACAAGTTAGCAAGATTAGTAAGAGGCAATCAAATATTGACTAATGGGGATGCAAAACAGGACAATACCTGTCCGGATCACTACAAGAACAGTTACAAATAACAGAAATACAAAAAACAGTGGTCTTAATTCAAACCTCAGACTGAAGAGCTTTCAGCCTCCAAGTCACTTAAACTGGTTCTTTTAAATACCAGATCTCTCTGTGCTAAAGCTCCATTGATTAATGATTTCATCACTGAGCATAATATTGATGTTTAATTTCTGACAGAAACATGGCTGGATGACAATAATGAAGCAATCGTACTAATTGAATCAGCGCCTCCTACGTACAATTTTTTAAGTGAGAATAGAAAACACAAAAAAGGAGGAGGCGTGGCTCCAATATTTAAGAATACCATAAACTGTAGTAAAATCTCTTTGGGTAATTTTATGTCTTTTGAGCATCTTGGAATTGAGGTAAAAGGCCACCATCGAACTTTGACACTAACTTTATACAAAACACCAACATATGTGGAAGGTTTCTTTACGGACTTGAATGAGCTTCTATCTCTGATATGCATTGATTATTATTGTTTGATAATTGTCGGTGATTTCAACATTCATGTTGACAACCCCCAAGACCGAGGGGCAAAAAAGCTCTTTAATATATTATAGAATTTTGGTTTAACACAACATGTCGAACAAGCAACACACTCAGGGACACACACTGGACCTGGTTATCAGTAAGGGTGTGAATATTTCCAATGTCTCTGTAACTGATGTCACCCTGTCGGATCATTTTGCTGTTTTCTTTGACAGTTCTTTATCCGTTAACCCACTTGGACAAACAGCTACTATCACAAAACGTACTTTCACAGAAAACACAGCAGAAACATTTCATCAAATCTACTCGTCCCCCGCGACCCCGGATAAGAGGAAGAAAATGGATGGATGGATGGATGGATGGATGGATGGATGGATGGATGGATGGATGGATGGATGGATGGATGGATGGATGGATGGATGGATGGATGGATGGATGGATGGATGGATGGATGGATGGATGGATGGATGGATGGATGGATGGATGGATGGATGGATGGATGGATGGATGGATACTCGTCTTCCTCACTCTTAAGCTATAATGACATAGATAAGTTGGTGGATGATTTTCAGTGCAAACTTTCAGATATCATTGATTACTTTGCCCCCACTAAAGTGAAGGTTGTGACTGGTAGGAAGAAATCTCCATGGAGAAATGCACAAACAGTTCAATCTGCAAGACAACTCTGCCGTAGGGCCGAACGGAGATGGCATAAAGGTCAACTGCACGTTTATTGTGACATCTACAAAGAAAGACTACGTAACTATCACACAACACTAAAACATGCAAGAGAGGCTTTCTTTGCAGATGTCATAAACAAAAACATTAACAATGCTCGAGCTTTATTTGCCACTGTTGACAGGCTCACAAATCCTCCAATGACATTGCCACCTGAACTTCAATCTATTGCCGCCTGCAACAAGTTTTCTACTTTTTTTTCAGAGAAAATTCGAAAGATCAGAGGATTAATCTGCACATCCACTCCAAAGTCAGTACCAATGCTGTGCCCAAACAAAACAAATGCAGGAAAAATGACCCAATTTCAACTACTAAATTATAAAACCCTAGAAGAAATTATTTTACTGAATCGACTGGAGAGTTGGGTCGGACTCTCCGGTCCAGTGCTCAACTGGTTTGAATCTTACATAAAGAACAGAGATTTCTTTGTTTCAATCGGAAACTTCTCATCAGAGAGGTCAAAGGTCACATGTGGGGTACCCTAAGGTTCAATCCTAGGACCCCTTCTTTTCAATATTTATATTCTCCCACTGGCTAAGGTTATAACAGGACATAGGATTAGCTACCACAATTATGCGGATGATACACAGCTCTACATCACGATGTCACCAGGTGACTCTGAACCCATCCAATCACTGAATAGATGCTTAGAACAGATCAATGTGTGGATGTGCCAAAACTTTCTCCAGCTGAACAGAAACAAAACTGAAGTTATTATCTTTGGACCTAAAGAGGAGCGAACCAGAATCAATGCACAGCTTCAGTTATTACAACTAAAAACCAGCGATCAGCCCGAAACCTGGGAGTAGTGATGGACTCTGACCTGAACCTTCAGAACCACATTAAGACAGTCACAAAGTCGGCCTTCTATCACCTGAAGAACATCTCTAGGATTAGAGGACTTATGTCTCAGCACGATCTAGAGAAACTCATCCATGCGTTTATCTTTAGCCGCATTGATTACTGCAACAGCGTCTTCACAGGTCTGACTAATAAATCAATCAAACAGCTGCAGCTGATCCAGAAGCTGCTGCTGCTGTTCTCACTAAAACCAGGAAGATAGAGACATAACACCAGTTTTAAAGTCCCTACACTGGCTCCCTGTAGCTCAGAGAATAGACTTTAAAATACTGATGTTAGTTTATAAATCACTGAACGGTTTAGCACCACAATACATTAAAGATCTGTTATTACTGTACCAACCGTCTAGACCCCTCAGATCTTCTGGTTCTGGTTCTGCTCTGCATCCCCAGAACCAGAACCAAACGAGGAGAAGCAGCATTCAGCTTCTATGCACCACAAATTTGGAACAAACTTCCAGAAAACTGTAAAACAGCTGAAACACTGGGTGCCTTTAAATCTCAACTTAAAACCCACCTGTTTAGAGTTGCTTATGGCTAAATTAGGGTTAGAGTGCGGGTTTTGATGTCTTTGATGTTTTTAATGTTTTTATCTTTACTTTTCATCTAGTTATTAACTTCTTTTTATTTCTCTTTCACACTGTCTATGTAAAGCCTCCCTGGAAAACGTCCCAGTTAAACGAATCTATATCTAGGGGTGTGAGAATCCTTGTTAAATGACATCTTAACTAAAACTCTGAGGTGTGAGACGTTTAACTGAAGTCCTACAAGAGATTTTAATGTTTTTATCTTTAACCTTTTTTTTATTTTTTATTTTTATTCTCTTTGTCTTTCTGTTTATTCAATGTCACATGCTGTTTTTATTTTAATTATGTAAAGCACTCTGAAATGCCTTCCTGCTGAAATGTGCTATACAAATAAAATTTGATTGATTGATGATACACATCGAATCATTAGTAACCCATGAGAAAATGCCTCACCATCATGTAACCTAACATGTAGGGGGAAAAAATAGATCAGCATCTACTTAGCTAAACTTTTACAAATAGAAGCCATGGCTGTACTGGCAAAAACAGCTTGGGAAAGCGTCATGGCACTTCAACCTGAATTAAGTGACGTAGTTACGAAGGGTCCATAGGAAGACATTCCAGTGATGTACAAGACTTTATATTGGCCAAACATTTGAGTAATATGATCTCCCTGCAGGGGACAATGTTAGATCTTTAGTTTCCAATCTCTTATAATCACAAACGGTTTTCCAGCTGCAGGCGGCGGTGGAGGCTGAGTTCCAGGAAAAGTTCCAGCGTCTGCCCGGCGAGATCCGAGACTTCCTGCAGGACAGGAAGTTGGAGGGCAGAGGTCACAGCAAGTCCCGGCCGTCGACTCCCCACGAAACTCTTTCAGAGGAGGACTGAGCAGGAAAAATATAGGAGGATGTGGAGAAGTGATACAGCAAATTAAACTGTAGGAAACTGAGGCGCTTCACTGAGGAAGTAAATATTTATAAAGACTGTTATTTCTCTTTTTAATGGAAAAAACAATCTGACGTTTTTTTTAATTATTAGAAGCATGAACTGTGTTGTACTTCAGCATTTAATCAGATGACATTTGGTCTTATGTTCTAACATTCTGACAACTTACTGCATGATATCTATCTATCTATCTATCTATCTATCTATCTATCTATCTATCTATCTATCTATCTATCTATCTATCTATCTATCTATCTATCTATCTATCTATCTATCTATCTATCTATCTATCTATCTATCTATCTATCTATCTATCTATCTATCTATCTATCTATCTATCTATCTATCTATCTATCTATCTATCTCATGCATCTTGCATATAGAACTGCTATGACTTTCATTACCACTTACTCTTTACAATGATTTTCTCTGTCCACAATCTTAGTAAATTTTTATTTGTGGCACAAGCTGAAGCCAAGATTCACACAACCATTCTGATTGGTCCGTTTCCCAACAGTTTATGACGGTTTTTAAAATATAAGCAAAAAATTAGTCAGGTTTTCTTGCTTGTGCCTGAGAGAACCTGATGTTACTCATCACCACTAAATGCACACATAGAAAACTTACCGGAACCACAATGTATGTTTACTGAATACAGATTATATACTGCCATCTTTTAGTGCCATAAATTCATATCCTATACAGAGTATGAATGATTTTAACCCCAAAAGGCATTTTCCCCCATGAAAACAGAAAGTATCTCGTTTCCACTAACATATACGCAAAAAACTGTGTTAATCTGATAATGTTGAAAAAAGACAATTTTGCAATTGTGGTGTTTTCACTACATAAGAAACACAATTAAAATCACACATAAATAAGTCTGTTCGTGCGATAAGTCATTAAAATAAAGCACACCGCCACGATCCTCCTGTTACTTCCTGTCATCTTCTTCTTCATGGGTTCTGTCAGTAGTAACATCAAGTTGTTGATAACATGACTGCTGATGTGAAAAAGTGTTTCCATTGCAGGTTTACAAAATACACTGACATAGATATATAGCTGAAAAACCACTTCATCCTGGTACCAAAATTTATTGGGAGTTTTCAGCTATGTTTTGTAAAATGACTATTAAATCAATGAAATTCAGAATATGCCATGTTTTACTCCCTCAGAGCTCCTGCTACTCAACAATCAGCAGGTCAGATGTTTGTTTCTTTGCAGCTGCATGATGTTTTTTTTCTTTAATGTGGAACCTCTCCAGACTCAACAGTCTGGTGATATGTGTACTTATTAAATGTTATTTCATGATACTTGATTAAGAAAAACCACCAAGAAACGGCTCAACTTCTTCTTTGTTGTAAAACTGTGTGCTAAATCCAGCCTGTTCCTCTTTGTACAGTGATTATTCGGAATAATGTCATTTTCCAGGTTTCCTTTTGTTTCGAGTTTAGAAATCTAAAGCCAGTCTGTGTGGAACACAAGATATTTTCAGCAGATCTGTTGATCCTCTTGAGAAATGCTCCAACTCAGCTCTGCTTTGGTTCCACTGAGCATGCTTCCTTGTCCTGAGTTCCTCCACCTCTGGAATTATTTCTTGGTTTTATTGAGTGCTATTTAAAAAGAAATAAAATGTTTGATCTAAAAATAACTGATTTGTTACTTTTTGCTGCTTAAGCTCACAATATTGGACTCGTGAGGTGTATGTGGAATGTTTTCATCATCATCATGCTGAGTGGATGTTTATTAAAATCTGAAATATTAAGAATAATTAAAAAGATACTTTTGGCCCCAAGCCAACTGGCCAGGAGATGGTTCCAAAACCAGATCACTAATCCCAAATTTATAGCCAAGCTTATTTTAATATCATTTTAGCAACTTGGAAAAGGGAAATTTTGACTGCTGAGCAGAAATGAACGCGCCACATTACGACGGAGATTTGACCAATGTCGACGTGGGCTGTGCAGCCCTCTAATGTTCAAAAACAGCAAATGCTGTTTCAGTTGCATAATTGGATATGTACTCCAAAAAAGGGGAACTGGGTGTCTATGACCTTATCCTACGTGTAACATGTAGCTTCTACAGTATGTTTTGTCTTTCAACAGTTTTAAAACTTATTTTCATAAAAAAATACAATTATTTTTTAATTTTATTTTATTTTTTAGAAAAACAATAAATTAAGATCGTTTGTGGAAGCTGATTTCTCGAGGACAACTTTAGCTTTTCTTGCTTTCTGGTACGAACTAATTTAGTTAAGTTTTCTAGATCATTTTCACTCAAAATATTTGCATTAAAGTCACTCAACGAAATTGTTTATTTCTAAATTAAATCATTTAATTTACTTGAAGTTATGTCCATAATTTTATTACATTCCATTAAAAAGTAACTTTTTTGTGGCCTTTAGAGACAATCCCCCCTCCAAATTTATAGAGCAATAGATGTTCTAGAAAATGTTGATTTTTAAACATTAAATAAATATTTAATTTAAATATTGATTTGCAGAAGGGGGACCCACGTCTCCTCTTTGGGCTGAGCCCGACTGGGCTCCGTGGGTAAAAGCCTGGCCACCAGGCGCTCGCCATCGTGCCCCACCTCTAGGCCTGGCTCCAGAGTGGGACCCCGGTGACCCGCGTCCGGGTGAGGGAACGCTAGATCCAAGGTTGTTGTCCATCATAGGGGTCTTCGGGCTGCGCTTTGTCTGGTTCCTCACCTAGGACCTGTCTGCCTTGGGTGACCCTACCAGGGGCATAAAGCCCCAGACAGCATAGCTCCTAGGATCATTGGGACACGCAAACCCCTCCACCACGATAAGGTGGCAGCCGAGGACAGTATAAAAGGAGTATAAAAATATAATCAATTGTTATTTTTTAAGGGGGGAAATCCCTTGGCATGTAGGCTATTATTTTCCTTCACAATGATTTTTAAAAAATCATAATGAAATAGACTGAAATTTGCTGTTTTAACTCAATTTTTTTATGTAAAGGGTCAAAAGTGAAAATACTTTTGCAAGGCATTGTACTAAGAGTAACATTTTAAAGTCCCCGTGAATAATTTTCTTGCCTTAGCCTGTTGCAATTGCTGTTTCTTCCTGTAGGCAGTGCCATTGAGTCATACTAAGCTCGGTGTCTCTTCCCGCTGAAGAAGAGCGCCAGCCTCCTTCAGCATCAGCACCAGTCGAGACGTTTTCTCTCCCCACTGCGGAACATCGGCCCGCTTTCAGACCCACCGAGCCATGGACAACACCGGCAAAGAGAAGGAGGCCATGCAGCTGATGGCCGAGGCCGACAAGAAGGTCAAAGCGTCGGGCTCGTTCCTGGGAGGGATGTTCGGGTAAAGGAAGCTCCCCATATGTTTACTAGCGTCTCATTTTGGGCGAGAGAGGGGGGGGGGAGGGGGGCTTTGTGCACAGAGGGGCCCTCCGTTCATTTTAATAAGATCTTCGTTACAAATATATTTAGATAACCTGAGCATATTAAGTTCGTTTAGTAGCAGTGTGTTTATGTGTGTTTGGGAGGGAATAACTCTGCAGTCCCGTGGTTTTGATAATAGCTTAATGCGGATGGTGTCATGTGGAGGAGAGCGGGCCGGGATGGAGCGTGAGGCCGAGCTGAGGATGCAGGGAGCCGCGGAGGAGGAGGAAGAGGAAGAGGAGGAAGATGGTTCTCTTTTTGGTTTGTGTTTAAGGACGGGAGCGGGAGGGGCGGATGTTTGCGACAGAAGGAAGTGAATTAAGCATGAGCTCATCAAATGGATAACGATTGACAATCACGATTATTGATTTTCAGCTTTCTGAGGGTTCTTAAGATTTCCTAGGAATACCTTTATTTTATAGGAGAGACGGCTGGCATAAAATGAAGAGTATCCTCTTGTTTAAAACTGATTTGATTCCTTTATTTTTCAAAAATGTCTTGGAAATAAAATAATTTAGACTCAGTGTGTCACATAACAACCACACACTTCAGTGTATTTTATTTTGATTTTATGTGACAAACTGATATAAAGTCAGTCAGATGGAGCTAAATAAAGAACAAGGAGTTCACGACCAGAATTACAGCAGAATTGTTTGAATCAAACCACTAGCGGAACATCAGCGTCGGGCCGGGGGGCCAATGACCGGGCGCTGCTGGGGGGGGTTGGCTAAACCGTTAGTGAAACAGTCACTGGGACTGACCACTATAAATTCCATTCAGGGAGAGTAACTTTAACATTGCATACACCTTTCTGTACAGGTGAGGGCGCACTTTCTCCGTCTGTAATCAGACATTAAAGCGACTTGAAACCATTCCTCCCTCCCTGGCACCAGTGGCGCAACTACACATTACTACACAGGGAGTCGATCACTACGGGGTGAGGCGGAGTTATAACTTTAGCAGTTAGATCAGTGTTTCTCAACCTTTTTCAGCCCAGCGCCCCCCCAGCCTCTATCCAGGTCCCTCACCGCCCCCCACCAAAGAATCTGTAGGCTACTTTGCACTGACTATTATTTTATTATTAATATAACTATCACTATTGTAGATGTTTTGATTTTTATGCTTGTTTCTGTATTTATCATCAAGATAATTTCCAAGAGAACAAAAAAGCCATGAGAATAGAAATTATTTTCACTGGTGTCTATGGAAAATTTAATGAAAATTCAACTTAAAATTTGTAGGCTAAGCCAGTCATAGTGGAAAATATATTTTTGTTCTTTGCCATTTTCTAGTTGTTAAATATTCCACAAAATGACCAGATAAAAGATGTTCAACATGCCAGTTTAAACTTTGATCTATTTGCAAACAACTGAGCTCTGCAACATTAAAACATGGATAGAATGTAACTACATTAATCATAACTCTTCTTCTCTTCAGTGTTTGTCAGTTTCTGGTGGTGCAGCTCTGTGCTGCCTTCAGGAGAATGGGACATCAGAGTATCATCCATAAAACTTCACCCACATGGCATTTATTGTTCAAACCAGAGCTTTCAGTGGAAAAACAAAAGTTCCAGGTCATTTTAATACCATATAAATATGAGACAGACACATGGATTATATCTTTATATAAACCTGTCTATTGATTATAGATTAATAGTTTTACTGGACAGAAATGACACAGAACAAATCTGGTTCTTAATCAAATCCTAATGAGTCAAATTCAAAGTGTCATGGAGTCATCAGCCTCATGACATTAACACTGACATGAAAAATAATATTGAAGAAATAAATATGTCAAATCTAATTAAAACATAAAAGTGATAATTTATTTACTGTTATGGTCTGTAAGATATATTTATTCTCAGTACTAGATGTGGTCTCGACAAACCCATAGCACTTCAACAATATTATTTTACCTTTTATCTGGAAATAGTGTCTGTTTATTCTTGCCATACAGTCTCTGTATTAATTATTGCTCGAAAGGTCTTGCCATACCAGTTTATTCCTCTGTATTTACTTTAGTTTCTTAGTTTATTCTTGCATTTTGTTCTTCATTCATTTCCATTTAGTTTCCTTTGATTAGTTTTATCCTCTCTTGGTTTATTGCTATGTCCACTTTAGTTTCTTTCCTGTTGCTAGATTTATTTTATCGTTTATTGACCATCAGTAATCTTCACTCATCACTTGCTGCGCCGCCTAATCGTCATGTGTTTCATGCGCTTCTTTTCTACAAACCGTTTTACAGTCATTGGTCAAGAACAAGGGAGCTAGAATTCTGATAGGCAGACATCTTTGTCTATTTATCTACAGTTTGGTTGAGGCGGACCGTTTGGTCAAAAGCCGGAAATCCGGCCCCCGGCCGGAGCTCTTTAAGCCCTGAGTACTTCAACAGTGGTGGAGACAAACATCAAACTATTAGCAGCTGTCATAGCAACAAAAGGTGCAATCACATATAACACAAAGAAAATCTTTTGAAATTTACTAAGACACAATGTGATCAAGTTTAACGGGTACACAGAAGGTTCCTTTAAAGGATCGGTTTCTATCCAGACAAATTATTTTCCAGGTTTATTGGAGAATGTTACCCTGTTAGTCTCTTCTGCTGATCAGTCTTGTTTTTAGTGGAGAATTCCAGTCAGTCCTTGACATTTTTCTTAGATATAAGGGAATTCTTTGCAACCCAAAATTGTTGTGAAAATGTCTTTGCTGTGCTGTGTGCCGATTTCCTCAAATCCACTCACTGTCAATGTTGAGCAAGCTCTGCAGTGGTGGTAACCCAGCGCTGGATCTCATGTGGACACTTTCACATCCTTAGGATTGCGTGGTGCCCTGCTGTGCCTGTCTAAAAAAGACTGATTTTTAAAGTTTACACAGCTCTTTGCAACAAATTAATATGGATCTGGTCAGTCTGTGATTACCTCAAGCTGAAAATGTTACAAACATTTTGGTCATAACTGCTAGATGTGTCCAGAATGCAAAACAAAAAAAATTGACATGATTAAAATGTTGACAGATGCACACATTTTTGCTGTAATGAGGCAGTGTCCTAGAAAGTTGTGAATTGGGTCACATCTGTATTTTCCATCTGAACACAAAACATGTTTATTTAATGAGCTGCTACTCAGAGTTAAGAGGCTAATTCAGCTGTGGGAACGAGTGGATCCGTAAAATGTACGACACTAGCAACAATTAAGATAGTAAAGATGTACAACAAAGAAAGGTCTTGAATTTTTCAAGGAACATTTAAAAAATCCAACTTTCAATTTGAATGGACTCTTTCCATTGAGTGGACAAATCTGGAAAGAGAAAACTTTAAACAAAAATCCTTGCTGGCACATTCATAGATACCTTTGTTGTCAGCATTTTGTACAGTCAGACCATAGAGAGATGGGAGAGTTGTGCTTTTTCTCTTTCCACAATCTTTCTAGTAATTTTTTTGCATATAGAAAAGGAAACAGAAGGCAGATTGTGACAGTTATCGGTTATTTTGTTTCACAGCAGAGTAGATGACTACTGGGTGTCTAGTGTTCATTGTGTGCATCAGAGAAACAGCCTGGAGGGAGAAACTGTTTCTGTGATGCCTCTGTATCGCTGACTGGAAGGGAAAAGTCTAAACAGTCCAAGATGTGTGAGATCTGTGGGAAGATGTTAGCTGTCCGTTTCCTGATGCTAGAGCTGTACAAGTCCTGGATGGAGGAAAGTTCAAACCTGGCAATCCTCTCTGAAGACCCAATTGTTTGATCCAGGTTTGTCCCATCGTGTTTTGTGAATGAGCCAAGCCACACAGAGACACATTGAATATTGGCAGTGTGGAAGATGGCCACTGGCCGCACTGTACTGTACTTCTTGAGCTGCTGCAGATGGTACAATCTCTGCTGGGCCTTCTTCCAGACTGTGTCTGTGAGTGAGGACCGTCTCAGGTCCAGAGTAAGGACTGAGGACGGTGAAGGTAGGCAGTGTGGGAGGTGTTCTCCAGAAGTTCACTGTCATCTACTATCTTGAGTATGCTAAGCTCCAGGTACTTTTGACCCAATTAATCCATCTTCTGTCTGTAGACTTGTCATTGACCTGGATCAGACCAATCACAGTGATGTCATCTGGAAACTTCAGGTGTTTTATAGACAGGTCTGCTGAGTTGTGGTCATGTACAGAGAGAAGAGGAGTGGGTGGAGAACACACCCTGAGGGGCGCCAGTGCTGATGGTTCTTGTGCAGGAGAAAATATTCCACAGCCTCACCTGCTGCTGCTGATCGGTCAGGAAGCTGGTCATCCACTAACCGGATGGGACTGGCATTGTGAGCTTCTGGTGGAAGAAGTCTGAGTTGATCGTGTTGAACACCGAGCTAAAGTCCACAAACACTATCCTGACATACGTCCCTGGGTGGTTGAGTCATCTATTGACTGGCTGCCAAGCAAACTCCAAGGGGCATGTGATGTCCTGCAGATGCTAACATCAGTCACTCAAAGGATTTCATGACCACAAGCATCAGTTCAACAGGTCTGTAGTCGTTTAATCCTGTTATGGTCCATTTTGGGGGGCTCAGGTTGATGGTGCTGTCCTTGAAGAAAGAGGGAACCTCAGGAACCTCACACAGCTTCAGAGACTTGCTGGAGATCTGAGTGAGGATGGGGGCAAGTTGAACAGCACTGGCTCTCAAGCAGAAAATGGACATTTCTGGACTGTTAGCTTAGAAACAGTTCTTTAGCTTCTCACTATAGCATCTCTTAGCTGCCCAGATCTCCTTGGTCAGTCTGTTCCTGGCCTGCTCATACAGGATCCACTCTGCCCTGATGTTAGCCTCTTTGGTTTGACACAGCTTTAACTGATGTGAAGTGAATCATGGTTTATTGCAGTGGTGGACACCACTAACTAAAAAGTTAGATACGCTAACTTTAACTTACTAATTAGTATTTGTTTCACTAAAGTACTACACCAACATGATATTTAGCAGAAACTAATGCACTAAACTCAGCCATGTGTCAATGATGCAACAACATGTGTCAGCTACAACATTCTGCATTAGCCAACAGATACTTGGTCACGTTTAGGGTCCAATTAGCTCTCCATATCAGGACAAGTTGGAGCTTTATTTTCCTAATAGATAAAGTCAGATCACAAATCTGTGTGTAGACAAATACTTCTTATACTGATGGTATATGACTCATATCTCTACATATTAAGAGCTACTTTATTTTCTAATAGGATGAAAATGTTGCCTTGGGAAACAAAGTCTAGTCGCTTATGTGTTTTGCTGGAGGGTCTGCTCATCCTCAGCTGTCCTCTGCAGTCAGACCTGCAGGCTCAGCTGTTTTTGGTTATTTCCTCTCTCTGGAGAACTGTGACACTAACATGAATCAGCACAAGCATGTGAATTGTTTTCTGCCTTTAAAACCACATTTACAGTGTGATGTTAGCATAAAATGAGGTAATTGCATTTTCTGTGGTCTGTTACAGGGGGAACCATAAGGTGGAGGATGCCTGCGAAATGTACGCAAGAGCAGCCAACATGTTTAAGATGGCAAAGAACTGGAGTGGTAGGTGAACAGCTAACTATCCATGTTAACAGCTAATGTAGAGGACAGTGTCCGCTCCAAATAAAGCAGCAAATAATAGCTCATACTGAGTAAACTGCTTTTTGAACACCAAGTCTAAAGATAAGAGATTTATATTAGCTTATGAGTTTAGTTGTGAATGTTCCAACTATTTATGCTGTGTGTTCAGCTGCAGGGAATGCATTCTGCCAGGCCGCCCGGCTCCACATGCAGCTTCAGAACAAACTGGACTCCGCTACAAGCTTCGTTGATGCCGGCAACGCCTACAAGAAGGCCGACCCGCAGGGTGAGAGCTGCCACGGCAGTGTGTCTGGGTTTCATCAAACAGAGAAGGTTTAGATGGTGGACAGAAAGTTTAAATTTAGTCTCATCTGAGCAGAGGACAGTCTCCCACAACTTTAGTGGGAGATGCTTATTTTATTTTATTTTATTTCATTTCATTTAACCAGGTTAGTTCCATTGACATTAGAGATCATTTTTTACCATTGTGACCTGTCTAATCCACATGACTCGGGTCAAACAGCAAACTGGATTCTTATGGCTCTGGGAGATGTTGTTGTAGAAGCTAACCCTGCTTCAAGTGCCTCCACATCTTTCTCCTTGACCTTTCTGCTACGTTTCTTGGTCTTAATTAGGAATGAATTATGAATGATAAAATCAGTATAATGACATGTTGAGCAGTTCAGCTTGACAATGATAAATGGACGATAACCCCCAGTTTACACTGCTTGTGTCTCCGTTTTGCCATGGAACAGGCTCCACAGTAATTATGCACATATTACAGTCAATAAGCTGGACATGAGCATAGTTTATTTTTACACAGCTAACAAAGACAAAAACAACTTTTTAAATAAAATACCCAAAATACCGACATGGGTGCAGTCATAAGTTTCTGTGTTGGTTAATTTTTGGTTTATTCCCGCAGGCTTTGTCTTAGTGATTGTGTTTGTTTGCTAATGTTCTCTAACAAACCTTCGAGGCCTTCACACAACAATTTGATCAGCCTGAGACTAGATATCACACATGTAGACTGTCTTTATCAAGTAGGTATCTTCTGAAGATAATAATTTGCACTTTATTTTATTTAGGCCAATCAGTCTAATCAAATAGTCTCACTAAGCAGAACGTACCAATCCTGCACACATTGTTTGAAAAAATGAGGATTTTTCTAAAAACAAGTTAATTTTCATGCCAAAGTAAAAATAAACTTCATAAAATTTGCATGACTGAAGTGGCTAGAAGAAGATTTGAAGGTTTTACAAAGGGTTACAGTCCAAGTTTGGCTGTAATTTATTATGCAAAAGTAGATTTAGTTTTACATTCCAAAAGGAAGCATTGAGATGTTTTCTGCCATTCCCATTCCAGCATTGTTGGTTACTGTCTTGTCATTCGGCTCTTGAGTGAAGGTGTGTGTGAAACATTAAAATGGGTCGAAATGTCGCTCGAGGAAAAGGAATATCTGGGTTTCTTCATGAGGCGCTTAATGAAGCAGTGTAGGTTAGCAGGTTAACAGTCACAGAGGGATCAAACCGAGATAAAGACCGTTAATTTGACTTAATAGACTCAGAAAGACTTCATAAGAGTTTCCTCTCCTTTCTACCCGTCTCTTTTTCCAGAGGCCATCAACTGTTTAAACCAGGCCATTGACATCTACACTGACATGGTAAGCACTGATTAAGCCATTACATTCCTCTGTGTGGGACTCAGAGCTTTGAATGCAACATAATATGTGTGTGTTTGTGTTGTAACAGGGCCGGTTTACCATCGCAGCCAAACATCATATCACCATAGCAGAGATTTATGAGTCTGAGCTGGTGGATATTGAAAAGGTAAAATTATATTTTTTTCTTCCTGATATAAACCTGACATGACATTTATATTAAGCAAACTAACTAAATGTGTCTGTGTTTGTTCAGGCGATTGCTCACTATGAGCAGGCAGCAGATTATTACAAGGGAGAGGAGTCAAACAGGTAAACATGTTAATAAATGTCATATGTACAGAACACACTTGATAAACACACACACACACGCACACACACACACACACACACACACACACACACACACACACACATACATACATACATACACACAGTGCCATGGATTAGCATCTAGATATCTTGTATGTTTTTAGGTTTATACTGAGATTTTGCAATGCTTTCATCAATACAGTCATTCATTCAAGTAATGTCCAGTTCAATAGATGAGGAACTGAGTATATTCAGTGTTTCTCTCTTCTGGTCATTGCCTTCCTGTGCTATTCAGCTCAATTCAAATCTCCCTTCAGAGCACAGACTGGGCTTTCTCCCATTGAAGTGAATGTCTCTGGTAGAATTTCATCCTGGCCAATCAGCGAATAGAAGGAGAAGTTGTGAATAAAGACATTGATTTGCCACACTGTTTTAGAATTGCAGCCTGCCTGTAGTCTTAACAATGATTTTGGAAGAAGTAAATGAAGACGTTCAGTCTGTGTTGGTCACGTCTCCAAATATTGAATCAACATAAACAACCAGATCGTTCAAATCTCTTTGCAGTGGAGGACGGTTGTTTACAGCCATCCACACATTTTTCAGTAAGCTTCATAGTGCTGAACTGGCACTTTACATATGTCATGGCCAAATGCTAGAGATTGGATAAAATGTAATGTAATTAAGAGAAATGGCCAAAGGATGGCAGTGTTGGGTGAAAAATCTATCATGAGCATGGAGAACAAGAGAAAGTGTCTAAATAGAGAGACTGGAATGGACTTAGACCTGTAGTGGTTCTCTGGATTCTTGAAAACCACAAGAATCCAGGTAGATATTCTTGATTCCTGGACCACCTCCCTGGTGATTAGGATGCCTGAGCCACCTCAACTGGTACCTCTCCATGACCAGAAGCAGTTGCTCTACTCTGATGGAACTTCTCATCCTATCTCTAAGGGAAAGCCTAGATTCCCTGCAGAGGAAACTCATCTCTGCTTGTATCCATGATCTAGTTCTATCAGTCACTTCCCAAAGATCAGTGTGTAGGAACGTAGATTGACTGCCAGCAATGATGTGAGTATTGACTGGCAGTAGATGGCTTAATTTTATGGAGTCCATTGAACAAACTTTTACCTCTGGGATAGTATTTCATATGAAAACTAGCTCTGAAACAAACAATAATGAGATGGTCATTGTTTGTTTCTACAGATGTATCACAGCAGTAGCTACTGTATAAAGATACAGAGTGATGAAGATTTCAGCATGAAAGGCAGACTGCTGTGTTCCACCAATGAAGCAACAAGTTTTCTTTATGTTTCAGCTCAGCTAACAAATGTCTTCTGAAGGTCGGACACTACAGCGCTCAACTGGAACAGTATCAGAAAGCCATTGAAATCTACGAACAGGTACCCAGCAGGGAGTCATTCTTCATCCGCTTTGGGATTGTAGCTATGTTCAGATGTGTTTAGATAAAGACATAAAAAATATGTGTGTGTGTGTGTGTGTGTGCGTGTGTGCGTGTGTGGGTGTGCGCGTGTGCGCGTGTGCGTGTGTGCGTGCGTGTGTGCGTGTGTGCGTGTGTGTGCGTGTGTGCGTGTGCGTGTGTGCGTGTGTGCGTGCGTGCGTGCGTGTGTGCGTGTGTGCGTGTGTGTGCGTGTGTGCGTGTGCGTGTGTGTGTGTGTGTGTGTGTGTGTGTGTGTGTGTGTGTGTGTGTTTCAGGTTGCTATGAGCACTATGGACAATCCTCTGCTGAAGTACAATGCCAAAGAGTATTTCTTCAAAGCGTCATTGTGTCACTTCATAGTGGATGAGCTTAATGCTAAGGTAACACACTTGTGTCCATGTTTGGTTGTTACACTGCTTCAGCTTTAATGTGTTCATTGTTAGCAGCTAGCTTACCTGAACCTTGTGTTTTCCAGTTGGCCATAGAGAAGTATGAAGAGATGTTTCCAGCTTTCTCAGACTCAAGAGAGCTCAAACTGCTAAAGGTATGTTCCTTTCCTCATAACAGGAAACATACCTAAACATTTTCAAAGTAGGAACACGCAAAAGCTATAATCAAAAAATGAACTGCTATTAGCAGATTATCGGATTAGTGGCCACCACTGGGAAAGCTTCTTTTTCTATGGTTGCATTGTACTTCATTTGCTGTGAAAGTAATTTTCCAAATTTTGTTTTAACAGAAACTCCTTGAAGCCCACGAGGAACAGAACAGCGAGGCGTTCACTGAGGCCGTGAAGGAGTTTGACTCCGTGTCCCGTCTGGACCAGTGGCTGACCACAATGCTGCTCCGCATCAAAAAGACCATCCAGGGAGACGCTGGAGACTTAAAGTAGAGAAACATCAGAAAAGGGGAGAGAGACGCAGAGGAAAAACCCAGGATGGTGGAGAAAAGTGGCAGAAAAATGAATGGGGTTGAGGGAGGGAAGGATGGTGACATTGAGAGAGTTTACAAATGTACATATCAGTCTGCATGTGACCCCAGTCAAATTAGCACCCCCTTTAAATCACGTTAAAGCTCCCTGTGTCCCCTGTCCCACAGTATTGCTCCGTAACACTGGACAGAATTACACTAAAAGAGACAAAGTGGGAAGATAATGTGTGTGTGTGTGTGTGTGTGTGTGTGTGTGTGTGTGTGTGTGTGTGTGTGTGTGTGTGTGTGTGTGTGTGTGTGTGTGTGTGTGTGTGTGTGTCCACTCCAGTAGGATCAAATCTACTTTTTGATGAAGTGTGCATATATATATGATACTGAAAATATAGAAATGATATTTAAGAAATTGTTCATATTTATTGTCAATACTGAAGATATTGTTTGTTATTGTGCTCAGTGTTACAATTTGTCTAAATATTTTAGGTATCAGCCCCTCTGTAATCTCCTCTTTTGTTGTCCTTATGGCTTCACGGCACATCTGAGTTAGTAAAATCCCACCCTGTGATTGGTCAACTCTTGTGAGGGCGGAGCAGTTAGTTAACAGCTAGTTTCTGTTGCTGCCTTCTTTGTGCATGTCTGCGTTGACATAAATGTTCTGTGTTGTACTATCATGTAAAAACTTGTGCGTAGCCTGATACATTTATGTGAAATCAGTAAATATGTACCTCAGATATTGAGCTGAAATAAAACATCATCACTCTCCATGTCAGTATTTATTCAGCAGGCAGATGAACTTGAATGTATTTATTATGTAACAATGCACCTTTAGCTAGCACCTGTTCCTGAATGTTGTATATTAGGAGTTCTTAAAGACTGGTACCTGCATTACTAAATTCTGGATTTAACATAGTTCCTCATATAACACCTGTATTACAAATATATAGCTACATTTGGGTAGTAAAAAACAACAACTCTGCACATCAATTTGAACACAAAATCCCCACAATAAAACATGGTAGAATCTTGGTGTGGGGATGTTTTTCTACTCAGAAGTAAAGATTCTAGACAAACATGATTTACATACAGATGGAAATAAATAATTCAGATCAGTTTCGTTTATTTATATAGTACCAATTTACAATAAAGAGACATTTTAAAAGGGAAGGCAACAACTTTGTCCACTTACAAATAATGGTGCAGGTAGACCTTAGTTGTGAGACAGAATCTAGAAAAACATCCACAATATTACAGTATTTGGTTTCTTACATTGATTTCTTACACTTAAAGTGCAATATTGTGATGTTCTGGGGCTGTCGCTGACAACACGGACTTTCAACTCCCTCCACAGATTTTCTATGGGGTTGACATCTGGAGACTGGCTAGGCCACTCCAGGACCTTGAAATGCTTCTTACGAAGCCACTCCTTCGTTACCCGGGTGATGTGTTTGGGATCATCGTCCTGCTGAAAGACCCAGCCACGTTTCACCTTCAATGCCCTTGTTGATGGAAGGAGGTTTCACTCAAAATGTGACGATACATGGCCCCATTCATTCTTTCCTTTACACGGATCAGTCGTCCTGGTCCTTTAGCAGAAAAACAGCCCTAAAGCATGATGTTTCCACCCCCATGCTTCATAGTAGGCATGGTGTTCTTTGGATGCAACTCAGCATTCATTCTCCTCCAAACACGACGAGTAGAGTTTTGACCAAAAAGTTCTACTTTGGTTTCATCTGACCATATGATATTCTCCCAGTCATCTTCTGGATCATCCAAATGCTCTCTAGCAAACTTGAGACGGGCCTTGACATGTACTGGCTTAAGCAGGGGGACACGTCTGGCACTGCAGGTTTGAGTCCCTGGCGGCGTAGTGTGTTACTGATGGTAGCCTTTGTTACTTTGGCCCCAGCTCTCTGCAGGTCATTCACCATGTGGTTCTGGATTTTTGCTCACCGTTCTTGTGATCATTTTGACCCCACGGGGTGTGATCTTGCGTGGAGCCCCAGATGGAGGGAGATTATCAGTGGTCTTGTTCCATTTTCTAATAATTGATCCCACAGTTGATTTCTTTACACCAAGCTGTTTACCTATTGCAGATTCAGTATTCCCAGCTAGGTGCAGGTTTATAATTTTGTTTCGGGTGTCCTTTGACAGCTCTCTAGTTTTGGCCATGGTGGAGTTTAGAGTGTGACTGTTTGAGGTTGTGGACAGGTGTGTTTTATACTGATAACGAGTTCAAATAGGTGCCATTAATACAGGTAACAAGTGGAGGACAGAGAAGCCTCTTACAGAACAAGTTACACGGCTGTGAGAGCCTGAAATCTTGCTTGTTTGTAGCTGACCAAATACTTATTTTCCACCATATAGTGCCAATAAATTCTTTAAAAATCAGAAAATGTGATTTTCTGGATTTTTTTTTCTCCTTTTGTCTCTCATAGTTGAGGTACATCTATGATGAAAATTACAGGCCTCTCTCATCTTTTTAAGTAGGAGAACTTGCACAATTGGTGGCTGACTAAATACTTTTTTGCCCCACTGTATAGGACGGGCTGTTTTTGATCCAAAAAGGAATTTCGAGTGTCATTTATGAGTAATCAAAGGCAACAGAAACCTACGCTAACAGGCCAGCGTTTCAAACCTCGAAAAAGAGATTTGAAACTACAAAAAACTACATCAGGGTATGTAGTTTTTTGTAGTCTTAGGAGAACGGGTATTATGGGAAGATTATAAGCATCTGATCCATACTCCAACCTGGAAGGTGGCGGTAATGCACCTAAAAGTTGTTTGCCAACCGCCATAAAAAGAAAAGAAGAAGAATTCTGCGACACTTCCGGTGCATGGCGATTTCTCGTAGCATTCTGCATTTTGTTGGCTGTTAATTTTTATATCACAGGCTTGACGTTCCTCAGCTCAGGACTTGTGAGAAGGGTTGATTATTCCAGTTGTTGAAGGGGAACAAACGAGCGCGTCGTCAAGATGCCGCGAATTATGATAAAAGGAGGCGTTTGGCGCAACACTGAGGTAAGTGTTTACATGGTTAGCCTGAAGCTAACTGCTGTTACCCTGAACCAGTGGCTAAAGTTAGCATGAAGCTAAACGTTAATATAACGGTATTCTGCTCAAATAGCAACTTTATTTTATTTACCTCTATGCAATATAAACAGTTTAGTTACTTGAGAGGTGTAGCTTATGTGATATTGACCAGGTAACTTTTGTTACCTAGCTGGTTAAAAGCGATAACGTCATTAGCGAAGAGAAATGCAGCCTGCAACACTTAGCGGCGTTTCCTCTCGAGGAAAACTTAATAATATAGACAAATGGCTTCATAGATAAATATTTTAAAAAAACGTGTTTTTGCGTATATTTTTTAGCATTACTCTTAAAATGTTTTATAATTTGCCATTACCTAAAATATTCAATATTATAGAATTTGGTTACTACCTTAAGTTTCACGCAACATTACATTGAACACCGAAAAACAGTGGATTCTTTCAGGCATTGTGACAGACTGCCTTTCTTAGTCCCCTTCAGTTAATTTCCCATTTAATTATTATTTTTTTAATAATCTAGCCAATAACGGGAACTTTTTTGTGTCAAATCCTCAGGGTTGCCAGATCTGATTGTTTCCAGCTCAAACACGTCAGCCGGTTCAAATCTCATTTTTATGCAGATGCGATCTCGTCTGTATAATAACTCTAAACAGCATTTGGGGTGTTTACGGTTGATATTGTGGTGACTCTTGATGAAACAATTACTATTATTTATATTAATTTGGAAAAGCGTAGAAGCTGTCAAGTTGTACACGTTCTAAACATTTTAAAATAAATGAACTTTTCTGCCACACAATAACTATTTTTAATTGAATTTTCCATTCTAATGTATGAATAGAAATTTCATACGTGGGCAGCCCAAATTTGAACAGCCTATCCAAAGTTGTTTTTTCAAGTCCAACCGTTTAGAAGCCCAATGGGTTATTTGCCACGAGAGGTGGTGACGTATTTCCGTTTGAATTTATGCCACATAGATTGGTTCCGGGTCCTGCTTGCTCCTATTGGTTTTACCCAAAAGCTGCAAGATCTGTACCATGAAAAAGACGCAAAACTTAAATATCTGTGAGCTACTAGTACAACAACCGAGTTTTTTGGTGTGTCATTGTGTCCAGTAATTAGCCAGTAGCATCCAGTGCTTAGTTTTTTTTCATTTTCCTGCTGATATTGAGGCGACAGCGTACTGTAGCCAAGACTTAGCCACTACAGCTAACACGGTTTGTAGCTGCCTGCTATTTCAAAGCTTGAGGATATTGAAGATCCAGCGTCAGAAACGGGAAGACGGAGGTTAACAGGGAGCTGTACGCGCTTCGTTCACTGGAATAATTTGTTGGAGGAAATCCACTGCTACGGGAACAGGCTGAGAACAGAGGCAGCGATTCGACACAAGGTGAGTCGATACGTGTTTATGTGCGTTTGTGTTATACGGAGTATGAAATTATTTTTAGGCAACTCCTTAGCTTTTTTTTATGTGACAATTATATAAAATACATTTAACATGCAGTCGGAGCGACGAGCCCCTCTGATACCAAGCAGGTAATTAAAGAACAGCCGAGAGCAGCAACGCTTCAGCCCGATCCAAACCACACAGGTAGTCAGTCAGATTAAGATCCAAAACCTTCGCTTTACAGCCGTTTAAGTGGCACCGATACACATAAAAAATCCACAGAACAAATGGTACAAATCACGTCTTTCCCAAATCCCGAAAATATGACATTACCTTTGCTGTTTCATAATTATAATCCACGTTAGTGAATTTTTCCACTTGGCTGCTATAATCTGTTCTTGTGTTACACAACGTAATTTCTCTTTTTTTCCCCTCTGAGATTCTGCATAGAAAATGAGGTTAAGGCTGCATTTTGTTTTTAAAATGGTAAATTTATGTTTGCCTCGACTTTTATAAACTAATGCCTCTTATATGCATCATTTTTTGTATTACTGTTGGTACATATATTAGGCGAACACGGTGCTTTGCCTGCTAGTAGTTTAAATTAATTTCAGCTGCACACTTTAAAAAGAGTATTCAGATTTTAACATGCATTTTCTAAGTAGTAAATATTTTAGTTCACTCTTACTCAGTAACTTCAGTGTTGTTACACCTCTGAAACATTTTTTTTTTTGCAGTTTCTTTGTGATACCAGAACTATTTCACTTACACATTTAATTTCCTGAGATATTGTCAATTTATTTTCAAGCAAAACTCTCAAAAACAGCTGAGGATTTATTAGTTTTGATTATGTTGTGCAGCTAAATATGGACGCTTATTAGTTTTTTTTGTTTTTAATTTTTCAGGTTTGCATCGTAACACCTCGTGATGTTTCTGAGCCATGATTGTTGTGCTGATTACCTTTCCACTGGATCCAAACACCTGGACCAGCTGACGGCGTCCATCAGTCCACGGTCTGCCGGATCATCACAACGTGGACTAACTTTTTATTTACAGTACTTGGTTAAACTATGATCTTGAAACCGGAGCACCAGATATGCAAAAATCTACCTGCAGACGTTGTTGGCTACCCTGACCCTGCAGTCATCCTGGACGGGGCTGAGCTGGACTTCCTCTCCTCCAGAGTGACGAGTTTTCATCACCAGTAAAGGCAAAACAAGTCTGATGTCTGATTAGCTGCTAGGAAGTATATTATATATATTCACTGTTCATTTTGCTATCCTGTTTGTACCTACAATAAAATTGAATCTCATTTGTAATTCTCTACATTTCACAAACCTTGTTTTCCCCATTTCTCTGTGTTTACGTTATCAAGTATTTGCATTTAGATCAGGAATTCAAGTGAGATGTTAAAATGCAACACTTTTAGGTAATACCAGCAAAGAAATGTGAATATTAAGTAATATGTAGTTAGTCATATAATTTAATATACTGAATAAGGCTGGATGATACAAGATTTTTTTTTCATACCAGATTTGATTTTAATCGATTCCTCTCGTCCTCAATTTCTATAATAAAATCACAGAAAATACTTTCAAAAAATGTCTTTATTTCAATCATCTGTTCTGTGAGTTGTATAAGGGAGCATTACGGTCAAGATACAATAAATTTTAATTGCAAGAATGAGTCATCGTTACAGCAGAATAAAGATGCAATTTTATAACAATGTCTTAAAATTACAAGAAGTTGTTTTAATGAGAAATAAAGATTCAGATTGATCTGATGTAACCAGCTCAGTCCATGTGGTTCTGACATTTGTCAGTAATCAAGAGGATGTACATTTCCACCTCAACTGACCAGGTAAGCATTAAGGTAAAAATAAAAAAATACTGTATAAACAAATACTGTATACAAAATGGTAAAAGAGCAACTGATAGAAATACTTTATATAAAGAAAAGCAAAAACGTTAATAGCAGGAGAAAAGTTGTTGGCAACATTAGCTCAGCCAATCTCTCCCTCCAGGAAGCCATCAAACTGAACTGTCCAACTATAATAAAGATAAAAAAGAAAGAAAACTGAAAGTTAAAATAACAAATAATGCCAATTTAATAATTCAGATCTAATGTGTTCTGGAATCTATTATTGACATTTTACAAATTTCACAAATCAATTAGGTTTCACAAATGTTTTATTTATTCTGCTGTTGGTACAGAATAATCTAGTTAGGTTTGAAATGTCTAGGTGTTGTTTTTAAAGTACAACACATTAAAAAAGCTCAAGATAGTGAAAAATTAAGTGTAATCGCCCTTTAGCTATTTTACGAATTAGATGCTACATTCGGGAGCTAACTTCAGCTTCGACTGATAGCTTGGGCACAAGATAGACAGATCTATATATGTTTATATAGATATCTTTATAAATCATAGATATGTAGATTGCACAGATAATAAAAACACTTAACGTTTACATAGCACCTTTGTAAGCTTGTCCCTGTTAGCTACGTCAGACATATGAGGCATTATGATGAATACAAACGATTTATTAACTTCACAATAACTTCGAAGTTTTGACACATCCAGCTTAAATCCTTTGTTGTTGTTGGAGCGTTTCAGGACATCTGAATAATTATATAGGCATCATTAATAGTCCTGCAGCTACTGAGGAGCCACTGTTAACATCCTGTTGCCTGTTAACATCCTGTTGCCTGTGAACCGGAACCATTCTATGTGGCATAAAAATTCAGAAGTGCTAAAACAGAATATACCCTATTTTGTGGAAACCTGCCCAACGCTGGATCAAGCAACGCTCCACATCAAAGCATAGTTTTGCAATCTATAAATTCTCCTTTTTATTATTATTATTTTACCTGTCACAATTAACTTTATTTGTTGTTATGCTGGAAATGGAAGTTAATTTGACTGTTTGTTTGTGTTTGTAGGATGAAATCCTCAAGGCAGCGGTGATGAAATATGGGAAGAATCAGTGGTCGCGTATCGCCTCACTGCTCCATCGAAAGTCTGCCAAACAGTGCAAGGCCCGATGGTGAGTCCTGGCAGACGCATTAATTACTAAAAATCATGTTTTAATCAGTACGGTGTTACCAGCATTCTTCAGTGGAGTTGACTTATTTAAGTCTGAATCGTAAAGCCTGGCTTTGCTTCGTCATGCAGGTACGAGTGGCTGGATCCCAGCATCAAGAAGACAGAATGGTCCAGAGAGGAAGAGGAGAAGCTGCTTCACCTGGCCAAGCTGATGCCCACTCAGTGGAGGACCATCGCTCCCATCATCGGTCGCACCGCTGCCCAGTGTCTGGAGCATTACGAATACTTGCTGTACGACGTTTTGGCTTTTTACACATTTTTAGGCTGAATTCGAACCAAATCAGACTACCTGTGGTTTGGACTATTATATCCATCACGATCAGGATGACTCTGGGTCATAGGTGTGGTTTTGTGTTTGTTCAGAGACAAAGCCGCCCAGAGAGAGAATGAGGAAGAGGTGGGAGACGATCCCCGGAAGTTAAAACCAGGAGAGATTGATCCGAATCCCGAGACCAAACCTGCCAGGCCCGACCCAGTGGACATGGACGAAGGTGGCTGACGCTCAGGGATTGGATCTGCTCTGGTAGCTGGCTCGGCGTGTTAATGTTTGTCTGTATTTCTGGTTGCAGATGAGCTAGAGATGCTGTCAGAGGCCAGAGCTCGTCTGGCCAACACTCAGGGGAAAAAAGCGAAGAGAAAAGCCAGAGAGAAACAGCTGGAGGAAGCCAGGTTCAAACATCTTTATGTTTTCAGTTATTAAATAAACTCACAGCTGAGGGATTTCAGTCTCAGGAGAATTTCTAAAATAAAAATTAAAAATTTTCTCTTTGACTGCAGACGATTGGCTGCTCTGCAGAAACGCAGGGAGCTGAGAGCGGCGGGTATCGCCGTGCAGAAGAAGAGGAAGAAGAAGAGAGGAGTGGACTACAACGCAGAGATCCCCTTTGAGAAAAAACCTGCAGCGGTATTTGATCATGGATTAGCAGAACATGTTTATTCATACGTTCACAATGAGGAAGAGGTGGGAGACGATGAGAAAAGCTCATTGGTTTATTTTTGTTTACATAGGGTTTCTATGACACCAGCATGGAGCAATATGATGCTCTGGAACCGAACTTTAAACGGCTCAGACAGCAGCACCTGGACGGAGAACTCCGCAGGTCAGTAACGTTCAAATTTGTTCTCACACATCAGTTGAACCGTTTACAGATAAAACAAACCTGTGGTTGGTTGGTTGTAGTGAACGGGAGGAGAGGGATAGGAAGAAGGATAAACAGAAGATCAAGAAAAAGAAAGAGAGCGATCTGCCGTCTGCCATCCTGCAGACCAGCGGAGTGGCCGAGTTCACCAAGAAACGCTCCAAACTGGTCCTGCCTGCACCACAGGTACCTGCCGCCAGAGCAGCGCGTCGTCACACAGCTGCATGCAGCACATTACTGGAGATCAGCGTGCTGAATGATGTTTTTTATATTCTAAACAAACCGCTTCAGTTGCTTCATCCGTCTGCACTCTTAGATCAGTGATGCTGAGTTGGAGGAAGTGGTGAAAATGGGTGTGGCCAGTGAGGTGGCTCGTCAGGCGGCCGAGGAGAGTGAAGGCGGGAACTCGGCCTCCTCCACCCTGCTGTCAGAGTACAGCGTCACCAACAACATGAACACAGGACTCCGCACCCCACGGACCCCTGCTGCGCAGGACAGGATACTGCAGGTGAATCACGGAGCTTTTATTCCCGTCAATGTTTGTTTGTGTGCCTCTTGTTGTTGCTATAGAAACAAATCCTTACCTGCAAAGACTGATGGAAAAAAATAAAAGCTAAATTAGAGTTCTTATTTCTTTAATTGATCTAAAATATTTGTCTCATTTGTAGTTTGCTTGTTTTGATTCAGTGTGTGTCATATTTTCAGTGCATAACTGGACTGTTTTGTGTGTTTCCTCTGTCAGGAAGCACAGAACCTGATGGCTCTGACCAACATCGACACGCCCCTGAAGGGAGGCCTCAACACGCCGCTGCACGAGAGCGACTTTAGCGGCGTGACGCCCCAGAGGCAGCAGGTCCAGACGCCCAACACCGTGCTCAGTACACCGTTCAGGTAGATGCAGCTAGTGTTGATGTGGTGTCTGACAGCACACACAGCTGCCTAATGACATTAAGAAAGAGTCAGTCCAAACACAGATGACTTAAGAGTCATTCTGTCTACCAACTTGAACATCTCATCTCTTGAGCATTCCCATCCAACCTGAAGTACGGCGACACATTCCTGCCAAAAACCCAGTGAAGTTTCTTAAGCAATCACTCAGAGAGTAAACTTTAACACTTCATACTGGAACCGTAAGATATTTTAAATATCCAAAATAAAAACCATCCTGGAACCGTACATTAAAAATATTAAGAAGAATATGTGAACAACATTGCCCTTCAAAGAATATTAATCACCAGAATTTTAATGATCAAGATCATTTTAATTTATTATGCAATTAATTGCTGATTGCGAAAGGCTTAGCAGTAACTCTTATGAGTGATTTGACTGTCACTGGATTTTCAGCTCAAATCCAGTGACAGTCGGCACAGAACTCTGTCTGATGGACAGGATGAAGGAAAAATCAACAAACTTTACTTTTTCTTACCTTCTTATTCTTCATTGTCCTACTATGTCATCTTCTTTTATTTGAATCCACATTTCTTCTTCTCATATTACTACACTTTACTTCTCCACCGAAGACAAGTTTTTTCAAATTTTTTTAGAACTTTTTTCCAGCTCTGTGCTAAAGTTCCCAGCAGCTCCTAACTAGGGCTGGATAATTAAATCAATTCTACGATATGTATCGATATTTTTACCCCACCTCTCAGAAGGTATCGATTTTTCATCCGTGAGTATCGATCCATTAAACCACAGTGGTCCATAGGCTTACGTGGTTCTTTTTTACATGTCTGATTTGTGATGGCATAGCAGCTAGACTCCGCCTCCCTCAGTCTCACTTTCAACTTGTGCTTAAAGTGCACATTATAAATTACACACCAGTTTTTAAATAGTGTTAATAGGCCAAGTAAAACTGGAGTTATGCTAAAATAAGTAAACCATATTTTTCCGAATGTCAGAGAAATGTTAAAAACCAGCTTTTCCGGTAATGTGAAAGGGAATGAGCTTCCAAACGTAAAAACAAAATGCAACATTAGATTCCTTTGTTTTTATAAATCTAAAATCTTCAACAAATAACAATGGGCTGTATTTTGTTGCTAAGAAACGAAGTAAAGTTGTTCAAGTTACGATGAAAGAGAAGTGGAACGGAGTAGCGGCAAAAGCAGTGAGATCACAAAATTAATGCAAAGTTTGGATATTGGAGCGATCGGTGGCATCCACTTAGTAATTTGTTTTTAGGTTAGTGGTTTCTGTTCTGTATATAAAGGGTTGGCTGAAGAATCGGCGTGCAGCAGGTAGTGGTGCTCTGTTTTGAGCTGGAGTCTGGGCACAGTGAGGATTGCCATGATCCATGCAGCTGCCAGGAGTCGATCACTACGGGGTGAGGCAGAGCCACTCCCCCAGCAGCTAGTAGTAAACAGCTTACAGCCATGACTAACTCCGGGAGTCAAGGTAGAAAAACCTTTTTCCCATAGTCCAAAAGACTTTATTTTACCCCCTACCCCAATCAAAGCCAGGTATTGTGTAGTTGATGTTTTTAATCAGTTTTCAGTTAATTAAATTCAACTGAAAACTGATTAAATCCAAGTCTATGGAACACAAAACGTCACCAAAATCACTCTGTCCTTCTAAAATCTTTCAGAAACACAGAACACATCGTATCGTGATAGATATCACGATACGATAGATATTGCGATATCTATCGTATCGTGAGCAGAATACTGTGCATCATATTGTGAGATTATTGCATCACTACATCCCTACTCCTAATGGTATACTTCACTTTAAAGACGGTGGCAGTTTAAAAGCAGAGTCTAAACTGTCGACTCGTTATTTTGCTTTATGTAAATTTTGAGAAATGGTGGAAAAGATTCTTTTTTTCACGTCTCATTTGTGTCGTGTTCTTCTCATGAACTCGACAACCTTCATGGTTCCCTTTGCTCCTCCAGAACCCCCGGACCGGGCCAGGCCTCTGACGGGATGACCCCTCTGGCGGGGGGGATGACCCCTCGGGGTACCCCGGGGTTGACCCCTGGCCGCACGCCTCTGAGGGACAAACTGAACATCAACACAGAGGACCAGCTGGCAGACCCGTCGTACGCCAAACATGTGGTAAAAAAAAAATATATATATAAACCTCTTCAAACATTGATTCCCTTATGAGTTTTCATATTATGTCGTATTACATCCACAAACTTTGATCGATTTTTATTGGGAATTTCTGTGATTAAACCGACACAAAGTTGGTCTTTCTCATATAATAAAGAAAAATAAAGTTTCTGTTTGCAACCTCACAAATAAACCTGCCACAATAAATTCTACTGGATGATAAATTGTCCAGTAATTATCGCAATAAACAATAAAATTGATGTTTGTAGACTACTGTCAGTCATTATTATGTAATTATTTAAATATGAAATATGAATTTACCCCCTCAAAAGCCAATAAACTTATTTTGTAAAGAACACTTCACACTATACCTGAAAGACAGTTTAAATAAATATCCAACATAAAATGGAAATAAAACCACACTCAGCTGAAACGGCAAATAAAATTAATCATGAAGTTTCTAAACAAAATTGCCAAGCTCATTTTAATTTGGCATATAATTATGATAAATTACTAATTGATCAATTGCTTATTGAATCTGGCTTATTTGCAAAATATGAATGACTTCTAGGGGTGTGAATACTTTAGCATGTGAGTGATTTAATTTGATTTGGTAGGAAGTTTATTTGTTGGGAAAAACAACACGGAGACTAAAGGTTGTATGTTTACTCGTTACAGCAGAAGGAAAGCCTGCAGCAGCTGAGACAAGGCCTGATGTCACTTCCTGTGCCCAAGAACGACTTTGAGATCGTTCTTCCTGAGAACGCAGAGAAAGAACTGGAAGAGACGGAGATGGAGAGTGGATTTGTAGAGGACTCTGCAGACATAGAGGCACGCAAGCAGGTACGCTGCAGAAACACACAAAGGATTTGATGAAATTCAGGCTTTTGACTCGGTTTTATTAAAATCTGCCGATTTGTTTCATCAGGCTCAACGGGATGCAGAAAGAGAGAAGGAGCTGAAACTTCGGCACACACCTGTTCAGAGGAGCCTCCCCAGGCCGACTGAGGTTCGGTTTGATTAGTTATAACCGATTAGAGAAAGTTTAATTTTATCTTTGTAAGCTGCGTTGCATTATGAATGTACACAAATCTTTGTCAATATTGTGCTAAGGTCAAAAAACACAATTTCGCAATTAGTGTTTCTAAATAACGCCAGCTGCACGTTATCTGCAAAAAACCCCAAAAGACAATCCATCGTCCTCCTACCACTTCCTGTCGTCTCGTCTTTTCTGTCAGTAGTAACATCTGGTTGTTGATCATGTGACTCGTGTTTCCATTGTAGTTTTTTGAAATGCATCTATTTTCAAAAAACCCATTCTAGCAGCAAAACTTTTTATTGAAAAACGTTTTTTTCTAAATTGGCATATTTCCATTAAGCAAATTTATTTTCGTAATTTCATTTTGCGTCATTCGACAGTTAGTGGAAACACAGCTACAGATGCCGGCATGTGAACGTAGATCTGTTTCCGGTGCAGGTTAACGAGTCAGTGCTCCGCCCCGCGTCCATGGAGCCGCTCACCGACCTCCAGGTGGCTGAGGAGCTCATCAAACAGGAAATGATCACCATGCTGCACCACGACTGCCTACACCACCCCTCATCTAATGTGGTCACTCAGCTGCAGCGCGGCAAAACCAAGGGGCCCACCTCTACGTCCAACAACGCCTCACACATCTCTTACCTGGAAACCCACCCCTACAAGCCCATCAGCACGGAAGAGATGGAACAGGTCTGACACACCACTGTCTGCAGATGTTCAGTCCAACTCATTTAAAGCTCATTTAAACTGATGCTGCACATGTTGATGAACAGGCGAAGGCGATCCTGACTACAGAGATGGAGGTGGTGAAGGCAGGAATGGGCCACGGAGACCTCAGCATGGAGGCCTACACCCAGGTGTGGGAGGAGTGTTACGGACAGGTAAGAACCCGTTTATGGCAGCACTCGGCAAATAGTGTTGGTGGATTCATGCTCTAGATCAGAGGTCTTCAATGTGAGTTTCTTCAATTTATTTATTTTTTTTGCCTTTAAATACACATTGATATGAATAACATATAGTTAAATTGAGACATGCAAGGGTGTGATCACATGGTGTTGTTGTATTGGTAATTTAACGTTTTAACAGAATTAAAAGGTGGTTAAAATATATATATTGCATTTAGGTGTAATACCGAATTTCACCTCAGGGTGGCACTGCTTGTGTAAGATGGTTTTGCCCAGCAGCGCAATTTCAAGAATGTTTTAAACTTACAATGAAAAAACAGTATTGGTTGTATTGAGTTCACAGTAATACAATGTACTTTTGTAAAAAAATAAAAATAAAAGTGTATATACAGATGTAGTTGGTTGCAGGGCTGTATAAATAAATCGATTCGGCGATATATATTGATATTTTTTTAAAGTGCACATTATAAACTACACACCAGTTTTTAAATTGTGTTAATAGCTCAAGTAAAACCGGAGTTATGCTAAAATTAGTAAACCATATTTTTCCGAATATCAGAGAAATGTCAAAAGCGCCGCCATTCCCCGGCTTTTCCGATTATGTGAGAGGAAATGAGCTTCAAAACGTACAAAAAGAAACGAAACATTAGATTCCTGTGTTTTTGGAAATGTAAAATCTTCAATAAATAACGATGGGCTGTATTTTGTTGCTGAGAAACGAAGTTGCGCAAATAACCGTGAAAGAGAAGCGGAAAGAAGTAGCGGCGCAAACGGAGCAGCTGCAAAAGCAGTGAGATCGCAAAATTAATGCAAATTTCGACTGGTAGCATTCACTTCGTAATTAGTTTTTAGCTTAGCGGTTTCTGTTCTGTATATAAAGGATTACCTGAAGAATGAACATGGGTTGATAACATCCCAAGCGGGCGCTCAGCAGCGCTGTGTTTTGAGCAGGAAGACGAAGAGGAAAAACCCCCAGCCGGAATCTGCGGTGCAGTGAGGATTTCCATGGTAACAATGGCTGATCGATCATTCTTATTAGCAACAGATAAAGAGTATCAGAGACTGAGAGAACGATGAGATCCTGGCAGTCTGAGAGGCAGCTACTCAGAGATCCAGGCAGGGGAATAGCAGCGCTGCGTAGCTGCAGGAAGTCGATCACTAGCGGAGCCACTACTTTAGCAGCTAGTAGTAAACAGCTTACAGCCACGGCTAACTCCGGGAGCCAAGGTAGAAAAGCCTTTTTCCCCATAGTCCAAAAGACTGCATTTGTGGCTGCATTTTTACTCCAAAATGCAGCCACAGTGTCCAAAAGAAAAACTCATAAGTGCAATCATTTGCATATTGAGTCTACAGAGGTGATAATCTCCCCACTCTGCTCCTGGATTACCGTTTAAACTTTTGAGTTTTATGTCAAATCCACATGAATTAAATGACAGAAACTAATTCTCTCACTGCATCTTTGATTCATTTTGTCCAGCTGCAGACTGTTAGACTGTCCAATCAGAGTCGGGTATTGTGTAGTTGGTGCTTTTAATCAGTTTTCAGTTAACTAAATTCAAGTCTATGGAACACAAAATGTCACTAAAATCACTCTGTCCTTCTAAAATCTTTCAGAAAATCGTAAAAATGCACTGAATCGTAGCGAATTGTACAGCTCAACAAATATCGTAATACATATCGTATCGTGACCAGAATATCGTATTGTGAAATTATTGTATCGCTACACCCCTAGTTAATTGAGGGTCTCAGGTTAAAAAACATTGAAGACTACTGCTCTAGACTCTTCACCCTGACTCAGTTTTATTGTTCTAAAGTTTTAGAGCAGTAAAACATGTTCGTCCTGCTGCACAGGTGCTTTATCTGGCTGGTCAGAACCGGTACACCCGAGCTAACCTGGCATCAAAGAAAGATCGAATCGAAAGTCTGGAGAAGAAACTAGAGGTAAAGTGGAGAACAGTTTGAGGAGTCCTGTTGGTTTTCTTTTATTCTATGCTACTGTGTATGTGAGTTTTGATCCAAACACTGACATCCCGGTACTTGTGAACACTCCAGGTGAACCGAGGCCACATGACAGCAGAGGCTCGAAGAGCAGCTAAACTGGAGAAGAAGCTGAAAATTCTGCTGGGAGGTTTCCAGTCCAGAGCGCTGGGGCTCCTTAAGCAGCATAATGAACTCTGGGAGCAGGTACTGACGGGATTTTACACTAGCAGATTGTTGATCTTAGGCAGTGGTCCCCAAACCTCGGGCCCACCTCCACATTTGGTCCGACCCCCTGAACAATACCAGAGAGAATTTAGATTTTTTTTCATATACCGTATTTTCCGGACTATAAGCCGCTACTTTTTTCCTAAGCTTTGAACCTTGCAAGGGCTTATAGCCCAGTGCGGCTTATATGTGTATTTTTCTTCAACCACCAGGGGGCTCTTTAGCAGGAAGTGAATCATTGGAAGTCAAAATTGGAAACGAAAGAAGAAAGCTCCCATTAAAACGGAATTAGGTTTTAATAGGGAATTGAAATTTGAGAATGTTGTTGATCAGTTAAATAGCATTGAGGGGAAAAGATTTTTTGTTTTTTTTAAATACTGGGATCATTATGAGAATTTGAGGTATAGATATTAGGATCCAATTGATGGCAGTAGTGTAACAATAAGCTGCCGTTGAAATCTAAAGAAGAAAGCACCCATTTTCATTTAGCACATGCTAGTAGCAACACAAAGGATCAGCACTTTTACTGTTACAGTTCGGAAACTACTGTAATCAGTTCAGTTAAATCTGAACTTGGCAACTTTTTCTTTTTCAACCGTAATAAATGTGATATTCAATTGACCTGTTATGACTCAGATTGTGGGTGTCCGCCCCCCTCTGCTGCAACTTTCGTCTCTTGGAATAAGTCAGGTGATTCTTTCACCCTGCAAAATTGTGGAAAACCTGGAGCAGCAGAGATATCTGTGGCTCATAGCCTGGTGCGGCTTATATATATATATGTTTACTGGTTTTTAAAAAAAAAACAACTTTGGGGGTGCGGCTTATAGTCTGGAAAATACGGTATTTATTTCATAAATAGTGTTATTTCCTGGATTTTTTCTGTGAATAACCCAGAGAGGGTTATTTGATTGTGCTTTCTGGAAAACAATACATTTTTACATTTAGGCTCTCCTGCAATCGTCACACTTTTTCTGTTCCAAACTGACTCCGGCCCCCAGCAGAGAAGGGAAAAGTTTTGTGGCCCTCACAGTAAAAAGTTTGGGGACCCCTGGTCTTAGGGGACTCGGTATGTAGTTTGCAGGAATGTAATGTCCGTGTTGTCCACTAGGTGGAGCAAGCAGCCACTGAGCTACAGACTTTCAATCAGCTGAAGCAACAAGAGGATCTGGCCATTCCTAGAAGACAAGCGGTAATACATTAAACACTTTCAGTGATTTTGGTTTTTCAATTAGTTGTAGAAAGTGAAGGTTACAGCTACATGGTAATAATTACTAAGATGAAACCTGCTGTGTTTCTCAGGCTCTGCGGGAGGATGTGGACAGGCAGATGGAGAGAGAGAAAGAACTTCAGCAGAGATACGGAGAGCTGCTGATGGAGAGGGAGTCTCTGTTCAGCGGCACGCAGAAGTTCTGAGCAATACATTCAATCTGAAACCAATCATAGGGACTCTGATGTAGAACATAACCTTCCACATTGTTGTATTGAACGGTGTTTTTTTTTTTTTTTTTTTGCTTTTTCCTGATCATCACTTCAAACCTCTGCGAAGCTCTGCCTCTATGTGCTGATGTTGCTGTGATGACCCAAGCTGCGTTTTGAGCATGTTCAGTAGTCATTTCTGTACCAGTGACCAATAAAGTTTTTCATCAATCAAACCCATAAGTCCTTATGTTTAAGTCTTTATTACTAAAAGTGAACCAAACGACAAGAAATTGGATATAAACTCTGCTTCAGCAGGTGAGGAAAGCCATCCCGCTCCTCCTGTATGCACTCTGGAAAAAAAGAGAGGTGGGTCACACTAGGGTCAGAGTTCACACAACCTGGTTAAAAAATTTGTTTTAATTGGTGTGTTTCCAACAAACAAATTTATTTTTTGTAATTCCAATTTGTGCAATTTTAAGGTCAATAGAAACTGTTCAGACCTATGATCTGATCTTGTTACATGAGAAATAAGATCAGTTTCATGTAAACAGCCAATCAACCAAAATTAAGGAAATCTGGAAGAATTCATCGGTGAACCCCTGCCACAAATGTAAAGTAGAATTCAGTTTAGGTACATGGAGGTTTAAATGTCCACTGACCACCAAAATGAACTGTGTACATAGATTTTCATGACTGAATCCAAAGAATCTATCAAACAAGAATCCAGTCCAACTTTTTAAAATCTTAAGTTACACATCACTAGCTGTGCTTCTATTATAAATGTGCATACGCCTTAGCCAATATTCTGCTAAAGTCAAAACCTCCCCACAATTTCCAATTGTGGTTTCATTATCAAATCACTCGATGACTCTCACACCATCATCGTCCAACTGCTTCCCGTCTTCTTCCTGGTTTGGGCCAGTTGTGACGTGGTTGTTTATCACATGACTCGTGTGATGCAAAAAAGGTGTTTCTGTTGCAGTTTTGCAAAATATAATAAATACAAAATACAATAATTTCGATACAGCTGAAAAACTGCCTCGTTCTAGCACTAAAATTAAAATGAACTATGTGAGCTTTTTCAAAATTGCCATGTTTCCATTAAGCAAATTTATTTTCGAAATTTGAATTTGTACAATGAAAACGCATGTAGTGTTTTTTTGCTGTGTACCCACTGTGTGTCTGTAGTTGTATCGTCTGATGGCCTCTCTGATGTGACACGGCTGGATGGCTCCACTAGGGGGCTCCACTGTGGCCGGAGAGCTCTGAAACACACAGCACTCTATTGAAGCAGACTAGAAAATAAAAAGATGGCCGACATGAAGAGCACAGAACACAAGCCTCCAGCCTGACACCTTTTTTCGTTTCCTCTGTCTGGCTCGGCTGTCCAAGCTGCCGTTTCCCTGTAGGAGGGGCTTCGAGGAGTGGGAGGAGCCTGGAGTGGATGGGGGCGTAGCTTCAGGTGAATCTGGATCTTTCTTCACCTGCAGCCACACGTTTTATCGAGTGAAATAAACAAGAAAGAGACTTTCTGAGTGAACCGAGTGGATGCGGCGTTATGGTGTGTGTACCTCGGTGTGTGTGTTGTAGTGGATGTAGCTGGCTGAGATCACATGGCTGACAGGATTGGTCTTCACTGTCATCTCCTGCTTCACTAGCAGAGACAAATCTACAATCTGGGGAGGAAAACGGGAACATGTTGCAACCAAATTCCTGCTGTAGTTTTCATCCAGCTCATCTAGACGTTAGCTTCTAGGCATTTACCTGTGCCACCGTCTCATAGGCCAGGTATGAGAGGATCTCTGTGGCAATGCTGTTGGGTTTCAGCTCCAGGCTGCTGCAGTCCAGCCAGTCCCGAAACTTTGACGCTTTCTTGGCTGTTGTAGCATTAAGATGATAAAAAATGGACTGTTGAACCACATAATGCAATGGTGTTCAACAGTAACATGTTCTGCATGAAAGAAATCCATTGTTAGATAGCACTGCTAATCTTCCTCTTTTGCCTTTGCTGCTCCTCTTTTAATCTGAGCCTTTATTATTTATTTAAGCTTTGAAATTCTAAGCAGCTGAAAACCGGGTGGGGAAACAATACATTATTGTCATGGTTACGCATCCTAACTGAAATGAAAATTATTTTACTTCTATAAATTCAATATTTAAGAGAGACAGAAACAATGGAGCAGAAAAATATTTCCACCATGCCTCTCAAACATAAAAATGTGAAAAAATGTTTTTCTTCACATAAATTTACTCAATATCGAGGGTGGAGTCAAAGATGTTGGATTAAGATTTAATGTATGAATGCAAAACTTGTGCCACTGCAATAAGATATTAGCTTTTTTTAAGGCTCTTTACCAGGGTGCCAATAAATGTGGAGGCTACTTTATAAATATCCAGATTTTTTTTTTTTCATTCTTAATGAATGAGATGTTTTCACAATTTATTTTTTGTTTTGTGTGTTTTGTTTTTAAATTGCTATGTTTAGTTTTTATTATCAGAAAGTAAATATATATTTTTTGGGGCCTGGCCATAGCAATGCATACAGCAGTGACTGACTTGCTTTGCAAGTCAGTCACTGCCTCCATGCGTTGCATGGCAGGCACCTATTGTTCTACACTAGGTGCCTGCCAGTGTAGAACAATACACTGGCAGTCTCTTTATTCATTATTTTTCTTCTGTCACCGTTAATGCGGCCCTAACCGCTGCGTGCACCCCCACAAAAGTGGTATCAAAACGTTCAGCTTGATCCCAAGAAGGGAGCTATTATTTTTAGTGGGATTATGAGTTGAAATGACGACATAAATTGATAAAAAATTAGCAAAAATCAAGGCTGAGTGTCTCACAGAATCAGTAATCTTTCTCTCTGAAACACACACACAGGACTGTGGATTTCTGACTCCAAAATTCTTTTTAACTCCCCCTCACAGGCACAAATATCGCCCCATTGGTCTAAAAGTCGGTCATGACATAGATACACATGCCTGCTCCCATAAAATGTTTTCAAAAATTTGCTAGGGCTTATAGTTTTTTGTCAGGGTCCTTGAGACCAACGCTGGGTGTCTCCCAAATATAGAAACTCAGCCCAGGTGCAGATAATTAATTACCATAGCAATACATATTTCCCGTGACTATTCATATTTTGTTTAGATAAAATTATTTCTCTGAATTTTTGAGTGTGAATTAAAATCTTTAGTATGAAGGCTGAAAGATTTTGAGAAATAAACAATTATCTTTATTTATTTTTATTTTGTACTGTGAGTGAGAACCACATGTGCGAAGCTTATAGTCGTCAGTCTGGACTGAAGCTTATTGAACATTTGGTTCTGCCAGTTTACTGTTGTAGTGAACCAGATCAGCCATAGAAATATGGTGACGGATCTGGCAAAAGCTTCAGTCATTAGACATTGTAGATCCATGTAAAGTTTGGTATTTTATGTTTATGCTCCCTATTCATTTCAGGTGTAAAGAGCAGAGCAGTCCATTTGTGCAAACTATAGCTAGATTGTTTGGTATAAGCCGACGGGCACACTTTGGCAGGCCCCGTAAAATTTCTGCAGGAATTTTCTAGTTTAAATAGCTAAAATTGCCACTTGAGTTCCAGGTAAACCATACTTGGATGATTATTTTTAACTCTGATACAAAATGTATATATCTTTCATACAGTTGTGACTTGGAGCCTGACTGGGCTCAGCCCGAAGAGGAGACGTGGGTCCCCCTTCCAATGGGCTCACCACCTGTCGGAGGGCCCAAAGGGGTCGGGTGCGTTGTGTTACGGGCGGCAGCCGAGGGAGGGGACCCTGGCGGTCTGATCCTCGGCTGCAGAAGCTGCTCTTGGGACGTGGAACGTCATCTCTCTGGTGGGGAAGGAACCAGAGCTAGTGTGCGAGGCTGAGAGGTTCCGGCTAGAAATAGTTGGCCTCACCTCGACACATGGCTCTGGTTCTGGAACCAGTCTCCTTGAGAGGGGCTGGACGTACTTCCACTCTGGAGTTGCCCACGGTGAGAGGCGCCGGGCTGGAGTGGGCATACTTGTTTTGCCCCCCATCTGGGCGCCTGTACGTTGGGGTTTACCCCGGTGAACGAAAGGGTAGCCTCCCTCCGCCTACGGGTGGGGGGACGGGTTCTGGCTGTTGTTTGTGATTATGGGCCGAACAGCAGTTCAGATTACCCACCCTTCTTGGAGTCCTTAGAGGGGGTACTGGAGAGTGCCCCTCCTGGGGACTCCCTTGTTCTACTGGGGGACTTCACCGCTCACGTGGGCTCGTCACGGATTGTCCATCACAAACACCATGTTCAAGCATAAGGGTGTCCATATGTGCACTTGGCATCAGGACACCCTAGGCTGCAGTTCGATGATCGATTTTGTCATTGTTTCATCGGATCTGCGACCGTATGTGTTGGACACTCGGGTGAAGTGAGGTGCGGAGCTGTCCACTGACCACTACCTGGTGGTGAGTTGGCTCCGGTGGTGGGGGAAGAAGCCGGTCAGACCTGGCAGGCCCAAACGTGTAGTGAGGGTCTGCTGGAAACGTCTGGTGGAGTCCCCTGTGAGACGGACCTTTAACTCCTATCTCCGGCAGAACTTCGAACACGTTCTGGGGGAGGTTGGGGACATTTAGTCTGAGTGGACCATGTTCCGTGCCTCCATTGCCGAGGCGGCTTATCGGAGCTGCGGCCGCAAGGTTGTTGGTGCCCGTCGCGGCGGCAACCCTCAAACCCGTTGGTGGACGCCTTCGGTGAGGGGTGCTGTCAAGCTGAAGAAGGAGTCCTATCGGACCTTTTTGGCCTGTGGGACTCCAGAAGCAGCTGATGTCCGAAAGAACAAGATCACGGATACAAGTGGCCGAAATGGGTTTCCTCCGCAGGGTGTCTGGGCTCTCCCTTAGAGATAGGGTGAAAAGCTCGGTCATCCAGGAGGGACTCAGAGTAGAGCCACTGCTCCTCCACGTCGAGAGAAGCCAGTTGAGGCTCAGGCATCTGGTCAGGATGCCTCCTGGACGCCTCCCTGGTGAGGTGTTCCGGGCATGTCCCACCGGGAGGAGGCCTCGGGGAAGACCCAGGACACGCCGGAGGATCTATGTCTCTCGGCTGGCCTGGGAACGCCTTGGGATTCCCCCGGAGGAGCTGGAAGAAGTGGCTGGAGAGGGAAGTCTGGGCCTCCATTCTGAAGCTGCTGCCCCCGCGACCCGACCCCGGATAAGCGGAAGAAAATGGATGGATGGATGGATGGATGGATGGATGGATGGGTGGGTGGGTGGATGGGTGGATGGATGGATGGATGGATGGATGGATGGATGGATGGATGGATGGATGGATGGATGGATGGATGGATGGATGGATGGATGGATGGATGGATGGATGGATGGATGGATGGATGGATGGATGGGACTTAATTACTGCTCTGAGTTTCTTCTTGTGGATCAACATTGTTAGACTATTTTTCAGACTTCTGTTCTCCCAACCCAGAAATGGATATAGACCAGAGGATACTTAGCAACCCCGAACAGGAGCACTTAGTTTACATACTTTAGATCAACATTAGATTATTTTTCTTCTTTTGCTCTTTCCTTTGGTTTGTTATTGTTTGTATTTCCTTTTAATTCATGTAAAGCACTTTGAATTGCCTTGTTGCTGAAAATGTGCTATATAAATTACCTTACCTTACAGCCACTGTTTTTTATGAGTCGGTATACTCCAGTGAACGATTAATTACTTGATGATTATTCCCATAATCAACTCCTAAAGATTAATTGTTTCAGCCCGGACTCTAACCCTTCATCAAAGTGTGAAAGTATCAGAAAAGCAGTTTGGACTGACCGAAGCTCAGCTGTCGGCTCTCGCAGAACTCTGTGTACTGAGCTGGATCCATGTTTCGAGTGTGTCGCTCCAAACGCTGAATACACACACAGCAAACAACAGTGTCATCATCTTCATCGTCCTTTATGTTACCGAAACACTGATTATTTCATGGTGACCTCTGACCTCCATCCTCTCCTGTTTGACTGGGTCAACTTCCTGTTTCTCAGCCAATGAAAGGAATTCTCCAGTTTGGTCCATCCATACCAGGAAGTCCTGGGCCAGTCGCTGCCGGCGCTGATTCCCCCCGGCAGCCAGACCCCCTGAGCAGCAAACAGACTTAGTGAATCAAAGATAAATATCAAAGATAGTAATGTGATCAAGGATGTATGGTTTTGTTTACCTGGCTCCTGCTGCACATCTTCTTCCTCTAGATTTTTTAATAGTTTGGATTTGTAATCCCTAAACTGAAGATATTTTAACACTCGTGCCAGCTTCCTCTGGTCAACACACATTCAGACAAAAACAGTCAAAAAAAAAAGATCTTTACTCTACAAGGTTACTTTTAAAGGGGAGGTATTTTTCAGACACAAAGTTACATTTTATTGAACAGTCAAATAACTATGTCACCTTCAGTTGTCATAAAAATGATCAAAGTATTACAAAAAAAAGTTACATTCTAATTTAACCCCTTGAAAGTGGGCCTCCGTGTCTTTAAAAGCTGCTTTTTCTGAAACTCCACCTTCAGGAAGTCATCACAACATGGCTTCTCTATTAACCCTTTAACAACAGTTTTATCAATGTTTCACTGAGAAGTAGCTCAGCTCCTTCAGGTGTTTGTTATTTGCTGCTGGTTAGTTTGAAGGAGCAGAACCTTGGAAACTGTCGCTCTGAGGAGGAGATGTGCCTCGAATGCGGGGCCAAGTCCACCCATGCATTTTGCACAGCTGAATGGTTGCCACGGAGATTAAATTCAATTGTCAAACATACATGGAAGAATCAAGGCAACACTCTAGGCATGTTACTGGTGAGGGAATAACATTAGAACATGATGTAAAGACGGGCCCTTTAAAACACATGGTTTCGTGAGGTGAGCATTTCCTCTACCTTGTCTCTCCTCATCAGGAACAGGATGTCCTCAGCTGAAATTACCCTTGAACCTCGAAGGGCGGCGCCCTCACAGGCCTGATGCAGCTGTTTCACAAATTAAAACCATCAATTAAAACACATTTTTGTAATTAAAAAGCGTTGTGGTGTCTTTGGTGTTACCATGTTGATGAGCTGTGTGTGTACGATGTCCTCTACGAGGGCTGCAGTTTCATACAGAGGCCTGCGGGCGTCTCCCAGAGCAAACCTGAAACGCAACAAAGTATCAGTTCTCTGAAGCAGAAGCATATTTTTATTTTTATTACTCGTATAGACAGAATTTTGTCTATTGTTAAAACAATCATAAATCAACTTTCCTGTCACTGGAGACTATTCAAAGAAATTATTAAAGTTTAAAAGCCACTTCCTTTTTTCTTGTTTTTTTATCAAATTTTAAAAACACATTGGGTTTTTTTTTATTATCAATAATAACTCATTAACTTAAACATGAAAGATTGTATTGAAATGATCAAAACAGTGAGATTTTTGTAGAACAGGGATCTGTAAATCTTAACAGGTCCTAAAACATAAACAGAGTCGTTCAGGACTGAGTTTTTATAAGACCGTCTCTAATTTTTGGGACACCCAAGTCTGTTGTTGAGAAACGGTTCAAGTTACCACAAATTTAATATGAATGCAGAAACCTGGTTAATTAATGAGAAATCTTTTTCTTTCTCGTATCTAACATTTTATTTGTCTGTAAAAATGTCACCCTAAAAAATAAAGAAGTGTCCCTCAGCTTCAGCTGCTTGAGCTCAGATACCAGATTTGCTGGGAGCCACACAAAACTAGAGCAGCACAATACTGGAAAATCTTACGATGGCAATGAGGAAGATGAGGAATATCCTCCCTTCCTCATCTGTGCTTCCAGTTCCTCTGTGGCATCGTTAGTGTCTGGTGTGACAATCTGATGTCTTTGCCCAGCTGGCTAAGCATTACATTAGAATGTCAGATGAAAGTTTGGAATATTGGGAATATATTAGCCAACAATTATTGCACTTCAAGCAGTCCTTTGCAAATAAAAATATTTTGCACGCTGAAATTGTGATGCAACACATTTGTGATACATTGAGCAGCCCTGCACTAAACCATCGATAGGACTGCAAACGGTCATAACCTCTAACTGGTTTTCCTCCAGCTCCGTCCATCTTCCCAACAACTCTGACCAGCATCTCTGTACCAGGCTCTACACTAAACAGCAGAAAATAATAAAAGCCATGTTTGCTTTTAATCCTAATGCCATGCTATCTTGTTGTACTATTAACATGGTGACATGTGAAGAGGTTTCAGGGATGTGACTCTTTCTGCAAGGCCAACATTTCATCGTCATCCACAACCTGAACACAACTCAACACAAACATAAAGGATGAAGGTTGAAAAATGGGCTAAATAGCCTCCTACTCTCCTGTTCTATCAGCACAAATATTGATAAATTATTATTTTTTCCAGAAACAAAAGACTATGCTCTTCCAAATGATTTCTGATTATGTTCCTCTACCAGGCCATATTCGTTCCCAGCCTGTATAGTTTTGTGCCGTTTCCTTTCAGTCGTGGCAGTTCTGACTGAATTATGTTCAGGACACCATTTGCATGGACAAACAAATTAAAAAAGTGCAACAATGGATTCTCCTCAAAGTCTCAGCTTGGACAAAAACAGAGCTTTGCAAATATTCCCACACACACTCCAGGTCGAAAGGCCACACACACAGTTTGACCACAATTTGGTCAAACCTCAATTTGCATCCAGATAGGCCACTTCCATTCTGACAGACCAACCTGAAGCCACATCCTCAACCTCTTTCCTTCTCCCCACCGACCCCCCCCCCATCACTTACACACCTGACAGTCACCCCCCCTCCCACTGCTGTGTCCCCTCTCTGATTGGCTGGCTGTGGGCGTCAGTCACCCAGGTGAGAGCAGTTCTGGTTTGGGGTTGCGGACGGCTCTGGCCTCAGGTTCCATCGCCGGCTCCAGGCAGAGGGAGCGTTTCAGGTTTTGGGGTTTGTTTGGGTTTATTTGGGTTTGGGCCTCTCTGACCACCAGAACCACTCTGCTGCAAACACCAGGTGAGCGTCTGTACATGCACTCAATATAATTTATTAAGAAGACAGCGCAGGCAAAGCAAACATTTATAATATTTATATTGTTTACGCAAAAAAAAAAAGTTTTATTTACACAAGCAGATAAAAAGTGTAAATTAAGAAAATGTGTCATTAGAATATTAAATTTAACAAACTAAGTCTAATTTTTTTCAGCTACTTCAATGACTAAATCTAAAATATACCATACAATATATTTCAATTTTCCAGAACCTGCTAAACAAACGGTATTTTCTTCTTCACTGTTTGTGCTTGTTAGTTCAATTGAAGAACATATGTAGAAAGATATGATTTAGAAAAAGTAAAAAATTGTGTTTGCTACATAGAATTGGATATGTTTATTGAGAAGTGTATGTATTATTTGAACTATTGACATACATAACCAACACATTTGTTTGACAGGGTTTCTACAGATTTCACTGAATCAAGTTTAAGACATTTTAACATTATGAATGAAATTTAAGACCATGCCATGCCATTTCTGTCATGGCATTTCTGTACCATGACAGAAATGCATAAAAGAAAATTGCATATTTTGCAATGTTCTCTACAGCTTTAACTAGCACAGGGCCCAGTGACAACAATGAACGCCATCCAGCCAACTGCCCATAAATTTGCTCTTATCCATAAAACGTAACAACCTATTTAGCTATCAAAGGTTTAATAGCAGCTAGTTAGTGGTAGCCTCAACTGAGTCGCATTGAAGATGTGCCTGACAGAAAAGTCCTGTGAGAAAGAAAAACTTCATAGAATATACAGGATTAAACAGTGCTGCTACATCAAAATTTAAGATTTGTGATTGATGTATTTAAGGGCAATTTTTCCTCTCTTTTTAAATTAATTTAAGATATTTTAAGGCCTTAATTTTAGGTACATAAACTTAAGACTTTTCAGGATGAGCGGGCAGCCTGGTTTAAACTAAAAATGAAGAAAAAGTTTCAAAGACAAACATATTCACTTTATCTTGAAAACTTAAAAACAAAATAAATAAAAGCTTTTGACCTAAACTTGAAGCTATTTTGTTCAACTACATTTTGGAAATTATCATTGTTGGAATAATTGTTATGCTTTCAATCCACTGTGATCAGTTGTACAAGTCAAATCAATGAAGCTTGATTTATGCTCGAAGCGTATACAGCGCTGCACAGTCAAGTTACGTCATTTCAACAACTATGCCCCCTCCGTGCGGTCCAAATTTTCCGCAATGCGCATCTGTGAACTGTCAGTGTAGCTGACAGTTCTGGAAAACAAGGCGGACGAGCAAGAACTCCTCCTGGCGGAGATTCACAAAGACAGACATCTTAATGATTCAGCCGATAAAGACAATAATTCTACCACCCTCAAACGTGTCGCCTTGTTGCTACTAACAACTTTTTTTCTTGGGAACACCAGACGACCATCAACATTATCACATAACCATGTATCAAAGTGAAGAACTGAGGACTGTATTTAGCTCTGTGACAACATTAACCAAAATATTACCCAGTTTGATTATTACTGTGGCTTTTTTTCTTTAATTCAACAGATTTTCATGGCTTCCAACAGTCTGTTCAGCAGCAGTAGTCCCATGCTGTTCTGGGGTGAGACGTTTTATTTTACTCCCTGCGTGCGGGTGTGCGTGCGTGTGTGCGTGCGTGCGTGCGTCATACATCATGCTCTGCAGCTCTGGAATGAAGCTGGTTCTGGAAGCTGGGCGCTCTTTAGAACTGGAGGTGACTGAGCCGGCCATGACGTCACTCCTACCCACCAACACCTGGGGACACAGAAACACACAGGTTAACCAACCAGAACCAGAATTGACTCGCACAGAAATTCAAAGATTCAAATGCTAGTAGAAGAATAGAAATAGAATAAACAACTTTTATTGTCTCACAGGGAGTTTGAGCCGCAGGCTACATAGGTACGCAAAAGACCAAAAAGTGTTAACAAATGTTAAAACAATAATATACTGTGCAAGCTTTGAGTGTAGTGACCAGCTTAGCATAAAAAACTATATATAACCTACTTTTGTTTTCCCAAACAAAGTTAGTGTTTCACAAATCATAAACTGTGTTTTCTTTCCCCTCCATAACTTCACCAACTTCCTCGTGCCAACCATGAAACCTGTTTTCTCTTGAGTTGTTGGTTCAGTGTTCGTATTTTTGGGTCACTTCCTTTCTGAAAGAACTCTGGCTGAGACAAAAGCCTAAAACAACAAGATAGCAGAAAAGCTGTGAGGTGAATAAACACACAAGCAGACAGACGGAGGAGGGACAGGTGCTGTGACCGCACTAACTTCCCCCCGGCAGGACAATCTGAATAATAATGCAGCGCAGTTCCCTCCTATTCAAACACTGCGGCGAGCGACACACAACACAGAAAACAAAGCAGAAAGGAGCAGTAAGAGGGGAACTGAAGACATGGAGAGAAAAGAAGTCAATAAAAGTCTCACCGCAGATTAGCAGAAACATTCAGCTGGAGCTGCAAAGTGTTGATTTTTCCTGATTCGAAGTATATTTTGACGCGGAATGATGACGCTGTGGCCCGCTGTGGTGATGGGAAATGTAGTTTTTCTCTTCATTATCCATGTAGCCTAGCGGTTCTCAACGTGGGCGGTACCGGGGGCGTTCAGAGGACGGCAGGGGGCGCTGGCGGACATTTTTACAAAAGGGGGGCGCTGGGATGCCTTTGGGGGGCGTTTGGTCGAAGGTAAACTTTACACCTTAAATGCACAACAATGCCAGTTTAGACTTTGAGCAACTTGGTAAAATTGTATTGTGTAACATTAAATCATGCTTGGCTGCAACTGTATCGATGGCAGCTCTTCTTCTTCTATTCAGTGTTTGTTAGCTTCTGTTAGCTTCTTGGTGCAGCTCCGTTCTCCTGCTACTGGTAGCTAAAATCACGATACCCTCACTGTGTATCCCTCTGAAAAATGAACCCATTTAAATAAAGAAATAAAGAAATCCCTCCATGGGTGATACCACGATAGAGAGCGTTCATTTTATAGCGTTAACACGGTGCTGTAAGAGGTCCGGTATGAAACGGGGGTGATAGAACAACACAGCACTTTTAAATTTCAATAATCAGAATGCAGAAATTGTTTCCGTTGTTTTAAAAGGTTTATGTCAGTCTGCCTTTTCCCCATCGATACTCTTCCCGACCGCCCTGCACTTTAGGGGCTTAAAAAAAAAAAGACGTGCACATTGTGCAAAACTCTGAAACAGGAGAAGCGGGACATAAAACGGAGCGATGAACTAGATGTGAATTATGGCATAAAAACAGAGAATCTGACGCTGAACAGTGAAAAAATCAACACATGATGTGAAACATGACGATTAGGCGGCGCAGCAGGTGATGAGTGAAGATTACTGATGGTCAATAAATGATAAAATAAATCTAGCAACAGAAAAAAACCTAAAGTGGACATAGCAATAAACCAAGAGAGGATAATACTAATCAAAGGAAACTAAATGGAAATGAATGAAGAACAAAAGGCAAGAATAAACTAAGAAACTAAAGTAAATACAGAGGAATAAACTGGTATGGCAAGACCTTTCGAGCAATAATTAATACAGAGGACTGTATGGCAAGAATAAACAGACACTATTTCCAGATAAAAGATAAAACAATATTGTTGAAATGCCATGGGTTTGTTGAGACCACATCTAGTACTGAGAATAAATATATCTTACAGACCATAACAGTAAAGAACTTATCACTTTTATGTTTTTAATTAGATTTTATATATTTATTTCTTCAATGGTGCAGTTGGTAGAGGTTCTGGGTTCGATTCCCGGGCCCGGTCTTTCTGCATGGAGTTTGCATGTTCTCCCTGTACATGCGTGGGTTTTCTCCGGGTACTCCGGTTTCCTCCCACAGTCCACAAACATGACTGGTTAAGTGGCCTCTCCAAATTGCCCCTAGGTGTGAGTGTGTGTGTGCATGGTTGTCTCTGTGTTGCCCTGCGACAGACTGGCGACCTGTCCAGGGTGACCCCGCCTCTCGTCCAGTATGCTAGCTGGAGATAGGCACCAGCAATGCTCCTGACCCTGTCCCCTTGAGGGACAAGGGTGTAAGAAAATGGATGGATAGATGGATATTTCTTCAATATTATTTTTTATGTCAGTGTTAATGTCATGAGGCTGATGACTCTATGACACTTTGAATTTGACTCATTAGGATTTGATTAAGAACCAGATTTGTTCGTTGTAATTTCTGTCCAGTAAAACTATTAATCTATAAATCAATAGACAGGTCTATATAAAGATATAATCCATGTTTCTGTCTCATATTTGTATGGCATTAAAAGGACCTGGAACTTTTATTTTTCCACTGAAAGCTCTGGTTTGAACAATAAATGCCATGTGGGTGAAGTTTTATGGATGATACTCTGATGTCCCATTCTCCTGAAGGCAGCACAGAGCTGCACCACCAGAAACTGACAAACACTGAAGAGAAGAAGAGTTATGATTAATGTAGTTACAGTTCTATCCATGTTTTAATGTTGCAGAGCTCAGTCGTTTGCAAATAGATCAAAGTTTAAACTGGCATGTTGAACATCTTTTATCTGGTCATTTTGTGGAAGATTTAACAACTAGAAAATGACACAAAATAAGAATATTTTTTCCACTCTGATTGGCTGTTAGGCCTACCGATTTTAAGTTGAATGTTCATTGCATTTTTCTTAGACGCCTGTGAAAATAATTTCTATTCTTATGGCTTTTTTGTTCTCTGGGAAATTATTTGTGATGATAAATTCAGAAACAAGCATAAAAATCAAAACATCTACAATAGTGATAGTTATATTAATAATAAAATAATAGTCAGTGCAAAGTAGCCTACAGATTCTTTGGTGGGGGGCGGAGAGGGACCTGGATAAAGGCTGGGGGGGCGCTGGCCCAAAAAAGGTTGAGAAACACTGATGTAGCCAATATATTACAGGTTACAGAAAAGCCACAATCAAGTTGCTATATCCCACATTACACACTAACTTTGTGGTCACTTTGGTGGTACTTAGCAAGTTATGGTTATTCACCTACTGCAGTATTGTTCCTGGAGGTAAAAAGAAAAAGGAAATAGAATAGAATAGAATTCAACTTTATTGCCATTGCACCGTCACAAGTACAAAGCAACGAAATGTAGTTTGCATCTATCCAGAAGTGCTATACAGGATATAAATATGTATTTACATGTGTACAAAGGTGGTTATAAAAATGAAATGTTCAGTATAAATATAATATAATATAAATAAATAAAATATGGGAGCTATATGCACATATGCAGATTATTCAGATTATACAGAATATACAGAAATGTTAGGAATAAATTGTATACGTATTAGTAGATTTACAATACAAGATAGATAATGGCAGATAAAATTTCTAGATTATATAGAATAGAATATAACTACTTTATTCATCCCGGACAGGAAATTACTGTATATACAGATTATATACAGATTATGTATGAGTGTGAGGACAATCCGTATGTTATTGTTGTATGGGGGGATGGGGGGGTACAGTCCTTATAGTTGTGTCAGGAGGCATTCAGGAGCGTGACAGCTGTGGGAAAGAAGCTGTTCCGATGCCTGGTGGTTCTGGTCCGTAGGCTTCTGTAACGCCTCCCAGAGGGCAGGAGGGAGAAGAGTGTGTGTGCAGGGGGAGTGAAGTCCTTGGTGATTTTCCCAGCCCTTTTCAGACACCTCTTCCTGTAGATGTCCTTGATGGCAGGGAGCTGTGCCCCGGCGATGTGCTGGGCAGTTTTCACCACCCTCTGCAGCGCCTTCCGGTCGGAGGCAGAGCAGTTCCCATACCAAATGCAGTTGGTGAGGATGCTCTCGATGGTGCAGTGGTAGAAGTTCGTGATGATCTCTGAGGACAGGTGGTTCTTTCTCAGGGTCCTCATGAAGAAGAGGCGCTGATGCACCTTCTTGATGAGTTTGGAGCAGCTGATCGTCCAGGTCAGATCCTCGGAGATGTGGACCCCCAGGAACTTAAAGCTATCCACACGCTCCACCTCTGTCCCTTTGATGTGGAAGGGTGGGTGTAGGTCAGCGTTCCTCCTGAAGTCCACAATGAGCTCCTTGGTCTTCTCTGTGTTCAGCTGCAGGTTGTTTTTGTCGCACCATTCAGCCAGACGGTCCACCTCCTCCCTGTAGGCGGCCTCATCGTTGTCTCCGATGAGGTCGATCACCGTGGTGTCATCTGCAAACTTGATGATGGCGTTTGAGCCATGGACAGGTTTGCAGTCGTAGGTGAGGATGGACTAGAGGAAGGGACTCATCACACAGCCTTGTGGCACTCCGGTGTTTATGATGATGGTGGATGAGAAGTGGTTATCTAGCCAGACATGTTGGGGTCGACTGGTCAGGAAGTCGAGCAGCCAGTTGCACATGAGTGAACTGATGCCTAGGTCTGTGAGTTTGGTAATGAGTTGTGATGGAATGACAGTGTTAAATGCTGAACTAAAGCCAGGGTGTTACATAGGAAGCACAAACAAAATGAAAAGCAAATATATAAATAAAAAGTTAACTCAGAAAGATGTTAAAGTGAGAGCACATATCCATTGTCTTAATGGTTTTTCTATTTATTTGAATACTGGAGAGATGTAGTATATTGTTTGAATTCCTCTTTAAAGGCTGAAAAACAAGGTTTCTGATTTGAGAATTTAGATTTATGTGTATGATATTTTGCGACTAATGAAATTAGGTTGATAATATAAAAATGTTTTGTTTTATTAGTGGTATAAGAGAAGAATCCAAACAACATATTTATATAAGTGAGGGAAAAGTCATCAATAATTGTTTGGGAAGTAAACATACAAATATCTTGCCAGAAAATACATGAGAAATAGCATGACCAGAATAAGTGACGGAGATCTTCTTCATAGAGTTGGCAGAATGAACAATTTGTGTCAATGTCTTTTTTGTAGGAAGAAAAAACTTGCAGGGATAAAAACGATGGATTATCTTAAAAGACACTTCTTTGATCTTATTAATAATTAAATATTTAGATGGAAGACACCAGATTTTTTTCCAGTTCAGGTTGGGGGCAAAGTTATTCCAATAAGAGATAAAACATTAGGAACAGAGACGATGTCCTTCTGGAATAAGGCTCGTACATCACTGTTGTTCTTTCACTTTCTTGTGGAAAAACAGATTTGACCAACATTAGTGACAGCAGGGTCTAGACCTGCTGGAATCAGAACAGAAGTTACAGAAGATATAAGAAGCATTATAACATCAGACGGGATGGCATCAAAAACAAGTGCATATTCCTTTGGTGGTACGGGGAGATCAAACTTTTCTAGAAGTTCAGAATAAGACACTAAGACACCATCAGGACTAAAAAGCTGCTGAACTAAGATTATTCTATGTTCAAACCAATTTTCCAAGAATAAAGATTTAAGTTTGTACAGAATCTCTCCATTGTTCCAAATATAATATCGATGGGGTGAAAAACTGTGCTTGTAAATTAGAGACCAGGAAAATTATCAAATGAACTATTTGATAGGTTAGCTGGTTGGTTGACTTAATTGTTGATTTGTTAAATAAAAGCAGTATGGATGGCTAAATTGGTTAAATGAATGTGTCGGTTGGTGGGTTGATTGAGTTGTTGGTCAATCAACCCCTGGTGTGTGGCAGCCTTGCTTCTGTCAGTCACCATGAGTGTGTGCATGAATGACTGCAGCGTTTAGCACATTTGGGTCCTCTGGACATGATAAGATGCTATACAAGTAGCATCTTGTATAAATAGCATCTTAGTAGCATCTTGTATAAATGATACTAAATGATCATTTAGTATCATTTATACTAAATGATTGAAACCAGCGGCATGAAATTCCCAAATTTTAATGAAACAAAGAATGCTTTAAAACATTTGTCATATTTCTAATTTATTACATGAAAGCAGAAAAAGTCAAGTCAAACTTGTCTCTGTATCCTCTTCAGATACTGTGGGAAAATGCCGGCAGGTTCCATCACCTAAACCTCACCAACCAGAAGAGCAGGAGGTGAGAGCGCCGTTGCAGCAGCATGGCTCATCATGCCAGAGAGGCTTGGTGCAAACTGACAGCCCAAACTTCCTCTGCAGCATCCTGCCACAGCACTGGAGATGCAACAAGACCCTGCCAAGAGCTTTCACTGTGAGCAACCAACCTACTAACTTTTCCCTAAGTCTCTGCTTTAGTTCAGTTTGAAAGGTCATTAAAGATTTCAGAGGTATGTCTGAAGCTTTTGGGAATCTGTGTTTTTACATCTTGCAGGTAGTTGCTCTGGGTAATGACGTGCCAGATGGCGTGGTTGTGACAGTGATGGCTGGCAATGATGACAACTGCAGCGCCGAGCTACGCAATGCCACAACGACAATGAAGCAAGGTTATGCCCACTTCAACGATCTGCGGTTCATTGGTCGCAGTGGCAGAGGTACACCACTCACCTCATGATATTCATAAGATGAAACTGTTGTCCTGGACTGGTGGATCACTGAGGTCCAGGCTAGGTTCCAACCTCTATATCTTGTTTATTACAGACATGCATAGTGTCAACATCTGACAAAATTATTCTGGTTGATTAATTTCAAGCCAGTAAATGCCTAATTCGCAGTTTACATTTTCTTTTTTTTATTTTACTTTTTTGCAATATTTCAAAAGTTTGCTTAATATTCTCATGACAGTTTAGATGGAAACATAGCTCCAGTCAGATAAAGTGTCAAAACAGAATCCTGCTATTAAGTTTCACCTTAAGTTGTCTGTGAGCTTCTTGTATTCATTGATATGTTTTGCCCTTTTAGGTAAAACGTTCACGCTGTCGATCAACGTTCTGACCTCTCCTCCTCAAATAGCCACTGTACACAGAGCCATTAAGATCACTGTGGATGGACCTCGTCTCCCGAGACGTTAGTAAACCCTAGGAAGAAATATCCAAAGGTTTAATCTTGTACTATCAGAGTTTTTGATGAGTTTTGTTTTATGTTTTATCAGGTCAGAGACAGAAGGAGATGAAATCAGGAATATTCCGGCCTCCCAGCAGTATCGGCAGTACTGCCCCATTAGGTATCGGATGTTTAAATAATTATCTTGATCTCAGTCAAAATATGCAAAATTATAGTCAAAAGTTTTACATTTAAATGGTCTGTAATTAAACATCAAGTGACTTAGATGGTTAAGTAAGATCGGGATATCTGGAGCAAAAAGGAAGTTAATTGTTTTTCCTAATGAGATTCTAAAGGGGCCAAAATTGAGTTTTCTTTTCTTGTCTTGGAAAATGTATCAAATATGCAAGAGTTGTGGGCAGTCGAGGCGTCCTAGCAAAATGACATGATCAAACAGATTATTGAAAAGAAAGATCAAATTGTACATCTTATTGTAATGGTATTGTTGAACAAAAGGGAAAATATCCATTGCTCCAAGTGAAATATAACAATGTAAAACAATGAGATAGATCAGGGCACCATAAAATATATAACATTAACAACTGTTCTTTTTATGTTAATTACTTGTCAACTACTCTTACAAAATGTCAAATGTTCTTTGTTCACCTACTCTGGTAGACAATTGATTTATGAAGCACTTTTAAACCAAATGCCAATGACCAAAGGCTTGAATGTATGATGGAAGACAATAAAATAAAATAGTACAAAATAAAATAAAACCAAGAAAAAGAAGTAGTATAATGGATCATTTTTCTTAGCTTCAAAGTTGTCCAAATCCATCCAAGGGTAGTTAAGAATACCACTAGGTCCAAAGATAAATTCTTAAGTCTATTTTCATTATGATATTAATGAGTATCATAATACCACACCCTTTATTTCAATCTCTGACACTTTCACACAGTGCTTCAGGTGAAAATGGACCAGTGTTCATGCAGATCAGAATATTATTTGCATAGCAGCTGATCAAAACATTTCATCAGGAATATCTAAATGAAAGTGTGATGAAAAAAGTTGGAAAGCAGATCCTGAATCATGTTTTTAGTCATAATTGTTGAAAACTTTCTGAATAAACTAATTTATTTGGCTTGACTTTTTTTTTGTATTCAGACCGCAGATCATTTTCCTCCTCCTTGTGGAGCAACGAATCATCATTTCTTGGTCAGGTGACATCTCTGACGTCCTCCTTCACTTCAGCTCCCAGACTGCACCACCTGCCCACTGTCCCCTTCTCCGCCCACGCCCCTCCATACAGCTCCTACCTGTCCTCTGCTCCATCTGTTCCCCCTCCGCTAAGCCACAGCAGCAGTTTCTACTACGGGTCGAACCAACCGATCCAAAGCACAGGGGAGGACCGCAGCGTTGCTACAGCTATGGCCAATTACATGGAAGGGGCGTGTCTTACTATGAGAGGGGAGGAGCCTGTCTGGAGGCCTTACTGATGACAACAGACGCATTTAAACAGTGTTTTATTTCATTTTTACACATGTATTGTCTTGTTTGTTTGTTGTACTATTATTGTACTATTATTTTATATTAACATTTTAATTAAATTATTATCCCCTCAAATTTTATTTAAAAAAATAAATAAATAAACCCAAAGTTATTTTACTAATAAATCAGAATAGTAACTGTAAACAGGATTACTAATTTAGTCGAAAGTTACAATCACATAAATATGAAATCCCAAATCATCATGTGAGAATCAGAACCTCTTAAACATTTTGAGCTTACAGTGAAAAAGCTCAGGCCAGACCAAATGCACCACAGAGGAGCACAACAACAGGCCAAAGCTCATTTTTGGAATATGCCCTGAAGTGTCCTCATGTCCCAGTCATGGAGATCTCCTGGATCAGATGAGAAAAATGTTCATGCCTTAGTGATCAGATGTGTTTTTAGCTACATTAAAATGAACTATATTTATAGAGCTTGTCAATCACTTGAAGGGGAAATGTCATTAGCTTTTTTTATAAAGCTAAGAGATTTCATTTCTAAGCCTTTTCTTTTTGCTCATTGTTTGAGACAGACAGGATGCTGCTTTTGATTAGTCATGTGCTAAAACATTTAAACATCTCTAACCTGGGCAAAGGAAGTGTCAACATTTCATTAAGTAGCCTATTTATAAATTAATCATTATTAAAAGGAAATAATAATCAGTATTTTTGATGTATTGATGAATTTCTAAGTTAAAATGTAATCAATGTTACTTGTGTTAACGCTTCATTTTATTTCCAGTTTTTCACTCTGATGAGCACATTCTGAATTTCACTTCCATCAAAACAAGATTTTCAGTGACGATGATGCATTCAGTGATGCATTATAATAAAATAGAATGGCAGGGTAAAAACTGTAAAAACATTGTAGAGAATAAAAATAAAAACTTCTGGCTCGTTATATTCTCTTATCCTGCTGGACTCAATGATTCTATGCGTGGAAACAAAAGCCACACAGAGATGACAGTCAACGCTCCACATCACACATTTTCAGAGTTTATTCTAACATTTAAAAGTATAAAATCACATCAACAACACAGACACTTCATACACACGAAAACAGACATTCATTCAGCTGAGACAAATAGAAAAGAAGAAAGAAAGGAAAGAAGGCAAAGACGTCTTTGGAGAATTGCAAAAGCAAATCTAGTTTGTTCCTCACGTCCAACAAATTTTTATAGTAAAAGCGTATTCTTGTCTTTATTCAAATAAGGCGTATCTTTGCTCATCCAACCAGCAGCTGTCTCTGACCCTCTTAAAAGTTAGAAACTCCCTACAATTTGTTTTCAAGATCAAACACCATTTGTCACCATTATCTAAACAAAGTGGAAGCAGAGCTTCTCCTCCACTGGCCTGAACTCAGGATGTTTTATGGTTTTTCACAGATCAGTGTGAAGCTGGAACTTCTTCTGATTGTTTCCCACACAGACAAAGGGCAGATCAGAAGATCTAGCAGGCCATCTGCTGTAACTACAGGTAACATAAAGATTAGTCCAATAACTATAATTAGGCTATTTCAATCAAGACATGTTGCTAACAACTAGGAGAGATTACAAATGAGATTATGTGTTTTACAGATATTCTATTTTGCATTCAGTTTTAAACCAGCTGTTTAAATCTTATCAAGATGGTCAAAAGGTTAAACTCACACAAACAGCCATGACCCCCTGTGGATGCCTGCTCAGTCCACAGGGAGGTTAAGAACTGTGTTTTAAATTATAGAAAACTAAAAACTAAACTATTTTAAATTCAACTTATTGTGTTATATTTAATATAAACACAAATGAAATGCAGATTGGACCTTGGAGGCAATTTGGAACCAAATGTTCTTATTTTAAAACGCTGTAATTTTACATAATATTGTACATGTGGTTAAGTTCTAAAACTAGCATGTTTAACTTTATTTTTCTAACAACATCATCAAAAGAAAAATGAACGAAAGGAGGAGGGATTCAGGAACAGAAAGAGGAGCAGCTGTCCTGTTACCCCTCCCCAACACATGCTGTCTCCTCCTGACTGACTGTTAAAGCACACAACCAGCTGAAAGTTGATAAAAATCTGAATTGAATCATTTTAACTTCAACTGTTGCTGCAACAAAAATTTGTTGCATTAGAAAACTAGTAACTGTGAGTGCAAGTAACTGCCTGTTTGTATTGAACTATTAGTAATAGGTTATTCCTAGTGATGTCTCCCTCCATAACTTAGTCAGGGGGACGAGCTGTTAGTCTTTTGATGGAAACACTTAGTATTTTTAACCTCTGAGTTCAAATTGTGTTGTTGTTTCTTAAAGTGATGGATTTCAAATGTTAAATATTGCATATTTAATGACTTATTTACTGTTCACCTTTTAGTCCTTCCAGCACCTTAAATGGTTTTGATGAACAAGTTGTTGTTTTTCCCCCGCTCTCTAGTTAAATTTTAACTGTTGGTGGGATTTTTGTTGTTGTTTATTATTGTGACTTGCTGTAAAATTAATTGCCCACTGGGGACATAAAATCTGAATCGGAACTGATGTAGTACCATGACGTGAACAGCAGGGGGACCACACCACACTTAAAATGACTAAGTTGGGTTGAAATGTTGCCACGTCTCTGGCTATTTATATATCTGGCAATTCCAATGAATAAAAACTTCATTTTAACATTATTTAGAGTTAAATTAGCATCTTTTCAACTGAGATTAAAGTGACAACATTGATTTACTGTTGATTTAACCTTTTTAGGTAATATCTCAATTCCAGATGTGTGACACAAAACCCCCAAAGCAACTGTTGCTGCTACAAAAAACTGCAACAAAAAGCAGAACATTATATTTTTTAGCATGTAATGTCCATCAGGCAATTAAAGCCAAAAACTGACATAACAAGGCACAAAGAGAACACCAGCAGCACATCTCCAGCTGCCACACCACATAAACAGAAACAATAACACCATTGACTACGAGGAGGGCATTGATGATTGGATTAGTGAAGATTCTGAAGGGATATGTTAACCCTCATAAGTCTTTTTGTCATCTAAAATATTCTTTTGTAGTTTTTCTTTATCAGGGTTCATCCAGTTTTCCAGCAACTTCTAACTAAGATTTCATGACTTTTTATCTCATTGGGGAACAGCACAAGAAGACATTTCCAATGCTCCAATAGCAGATCAAACTGCTTGGTGGTGCATCAAACACAACCAAGCATTGACTGTTCAGACCACTGTTTTAAATGTGTTCCTCATCCTCGAAGCATCCCAGTATCAGAGAGTTGACTGTCAGCTGTGCGTCCGAAGAGGCACAGAGCCTCTGATAAACCCACCTTCACACCTCCATCCAGTTTACTACAACACCAATGGAGTGCTTCCTAAAATTAGTCCCCAGAGTTCAGGACAAATGGTTGCACTTTCTGCCTATGTATGTGTGCGTGGATGCGTATGTGTTCTCTTTTGAGGAAAGGAATGCTATCACTCTTACTGCAACAGATAACAGGAGACAGGAGGACAGTGAAATCTTTCACCTAGACATCACCACCCACTCAGAGCAGCTGATGAAGAGGTGATGACAAGAACTGAAAGTCTGCTTGTATCCTCCTGTTCATCACTGAGTAAAGTTCAGCCTGGCGATAATGAAAAATAGACCTTTGCCATTAACACATTATTAAGCATCAATAAAATTCACATTCAGCTTTTTCTTTAAATCATCAGTCCAAAAAAAATCACACACTAATATTTCTTGGACTGCTTTAAGTTTTGATAATGACATGGCATCATTTGGAAAAGCTCCTGCCAAACCACAATGTATCTGCATTATTGGTGTGCATGATGTCAAGCTGCAACTTGACATCATGCACACCAGATCCCAGCCCTGCTGGAGGGCAAAAAACTGCTCACCAATGATGACTACCATTGGTTTTAGCTGTTGTCAACTTAAATCTAAATCTTAAATATGCACCTGATATAAGGTGCTTTGCTACTAATTGTCAGCACTACAACTAGATCGCAAGGTCAAAAGAAAGTTTTAATTAAAAAAATAGCGAGGGAGAGGGCAGTAGGCCACTTATGCTAGCTTGACTTTGACAACCTTAACATGTAGATGTGCTGCAGAATTCTGTGTTTCAATTCAGCAAAAAAATAAGGCGACCCACGCACCAACTCTGACTGATCATCAGTAGAGTTTAAATTATCTATCAAGCACTGCTGTGTTCAAACGATCACTTATGAATCATAAAATTAATATCAAGCCTGAAAACTTGGTACTGTAACAGAGTAAATGTTCTGTTCTTTGTGTGGGAAATGTTTGCATGTTTTTTAGTGTTGAATCCAGATACACTAATGGAACTGCTGTAAGTCAGTTGATATGGCAATAAATATCTATGTATTATAGCTGACACTGAGGGAAAAAGAAGAAAAATATAAATGGTTTTGAGTTATTCTTTAATGGTTTTTCTGTGTTATTTTTCCCTTTGCTGTGGTACTTTGTACTAAATTAATAATCCCTTCATCTCCAGGTTTCATTTTGTTAACAGAATTGTTCTACCACAGCAGCTTGGCTATGGATGGCAAGCAAAAAAATAATCTTTTTGCCATACAACATAGAGGGCATGTGCAAATTTTACACATATAACATGCAACATGTCTGCAGAGATGATGGCAGATTTGTTCATCTTTGGACTTTGGACTTCTTTTTGGGTTAGAGTCTAGGCTTTGTGGTGGCCAACCCATGTAAGGAAACTCTTTTTGATGAACCCTGGCATTGTCACCTTGCCATCAGGGAATAATACACTGCACAAACAAAATAACTGAACCGTCTTAATTGAATCGCTTCAATTGGTAACAAGTAATTCAATTAAGTTTATCCAAATTAATTTAAGTTGGTTTAACTTGACAAATTGAAGTAATTCTTACTCAAATCATTTAGTTTACTTTAAACAAAGAAGTAAACCAATAAAGGATCTTTTATTACAAGTTTTTTTTGCTCAGGCTGGCTTTACTTGACAGTAGTGGTATGTAATAAACGAGGGAGAAGACATGTAGCAAAGATAATCAGGCCAGGAATCAAACCTGAGACAGCAGTGTTGAGGGCTAAGGTCTCCTTACGTTTGTTGTGCTCCACCCCTGCACCACCACAGCCTGGTGGCTACAGGATCTGTTCCTGGTGAAGCTTTCGTCATTATTTCAGATGTAGGACATTGAACTTAATTGTTTCAAGTAAAGTAAAATGTTCCTTTAGATTAAAAATGTGTAGCTTTTAAGTTAATTCAACACAAAAAATAACACAAAAAACCAAAAGAATTAAGTGAGATTAATATAAATAAGTCCATAACATGAACTACAGCCCAAATACACATTTTAGAATGTACACCCATTCATGGAATAACTTGGTCATTCTGCATATTCACATGCTCAGCTAACCTCATTCTTTCTGCTTATCATTTTGATGTTAATGAAACAGATGTTTTTTTCATCCATCCTGGTTTGTGAAAAGAATGAACTGCTGTTTAGTGTCTGCTTTGACAAACAGGTCATATGAAGCCAAAGCCAATATGTAAAAGTTAAGAGACTCATATCTTTGAGAAATCAGTAACGTTTTATTGCATTTGTGTGACTTTTCAGTAAGTCTTTGATTAAAATCCAGCAACAAAGTGGAACTTAATAACTGCCAAATAGCCTGAGGTTGTGCTAACTCAGCAGTCAACTCGCCTTGATATCATCTGTCATGACATGTAAAAGAAACTTTAGCACAGTGCAGCCTCCTCAAAATCAAGACTAAGTTTAGATTGAACTATATTTGGTGTAAAATCAAATGTTTGTGGGATAACGTTGTTCCTCAAAAATGTCCAAAGTGTCACATGGTGCGACCGCAACTTCAGAAGTGCAAGATAAAACCCACCAGTAATGGCCTATGGGAAGTTACGGCGTATTTGAATCCATCACAAGTTCTGTTGTAAAAAAACAAAACAAAAAAAAAGTCGTAACCACTACAAAATTTCTCTGCATGCATCATTAGAGCCTTAAGCAAAATTGTGGGAGAAAATTCTCTCCTTCTATCATCCGAAGTCATGAACTAATATCACATGTTGCATCTGTACACATTACTTCTTGGATAAAACTACTCCTTACCTCATTGATCCTTAGATATCATGTCTCAGCTCCAGACTCACAGAAAATGCCTAAAAATAAAGTTTTTTTTTGTAACGTTGGAAACACTCTGTCTGAGTTGATCTACAAATGTGGAGATGAAAGCAAGGAGAACTAAAACTCTTTTATTGGAGCTATGTCCTGTGAAAGTATTACCGCCCTCCACCAAAAGTGTTTAAATCATCAAATAATTGTTACAATTAGACAGAGAAAACCTGAGTACATTTGACGTGTTTAATCACAGTTAATTCATGGCTTCAAATGAGGAAAAATTATATTTTCACTTAGAGCCAGGTTGATTTGAACAGCACAAAAACTTTATGGCCAAATTCAGGGTTTCCCCAAGTGTATTATATGCCTGTCGGCCCGCCATGCTTTACTAGCCCCCCTTCCCCCGCCAGGCTAAGCATTGCTTGTTTTAAGGAACATAAAAAATAAAAAAATCAAGCCGGATTGCAAGCTTCTCTGTTGCTCTGAGCATTTCACTGGCGAAGCAGATTTATTCTTAAAATATAGGTTCATAGAAGAGCTGAAGCCTTTGCGCGGTACCTCGCACTTTGTCACTGCTTTATTTTTTTTGTTTACCTCAGCGGGGATCGGCGCCTCCTTTCACTCAAATTAGACACAATTGAGTATGGATTTTTACATCAACCTCCTGTGATCAATTCTGTTTCTTTGCAGAACTTTGCATCGAGGTAAGAGTTTACAACCCACCGCGTTAGCTCTGGTGGCACAGCTGTATGTGAACCGCAGGAATAACTTGAAGTGGCGCTTAGAGAGGAACGTTGAGGAGTGGTGAGAATGATTTATCTTTGTGAATTATGCGGCTTTTACATGTCAACACGCAGCCCAGCGCCTGACTCCGTCTTCCCTGTAAAGTTTATGTATGTGTTCCTGGTTGGCCGGTGCCTTGGTGGTTAATGAACCAGTGTTAACCTCATCATGCAGGTTCAGCCTGGCGAGGAAATTTCGTGCTCGCCTCGTAGTGACGCATCACGCTGGTTTTATATTATTTTATTATTATTTCCATGATTATTTTCCGGTTACACGAAGCATCAAACCATACCAAATGCTTTGTCCACTTAGTCAGCCAGAGTTGATGGCTGCGTGGAGATCAGAGAAACTCCTCCCTTAAAACTCGAGCAACCAAAACAGTTTCTGTGACGCTTATTAAAAACTCAAAATATGTTCACATTTTATCGAGGTGAGAATTAAAGATCTCCTATACTGGGGCCTCTGATGTTCCTATTACTTCCAAACTTTCCAAACTTCTGGAAGATCGCAAAACAGTTGAAACATTGAGTTCCTTTCATAACAATCTTACAAGTGACTAAAAACCCACCTGTTTAGAGTGGCTTTTGAACCATAATAAATGAAAAACTAACAAACATTTTGAGGTGTAATGGCGGCATTTTACAAAATGTTTCAAATGTTGACTATGTTCTTTGTATTTTTGTGTTTTTATTATATCAAGCACTTTGAACTTCCTTTTTGCTGAAATGTGCTATACAAATAAGCTTGACCAATTGATTGATTGACTGATTACACATAGCTGTATGCTTTGTTCCTTACCATCTGATCCACCTCACCACAAGGGGCTAGTTGGCTTACAGCTTAGCTCTTCTGTTCACTCTAAAATCCAACAGATAGTCACTGGTGTAATCACACAAGAAAGGCAGTCATAGGGTCCCTCTGGCTACCCACTCTTAACACTGTCACCACCATAACCCATAGAAGGAAGGAATTCTTCTGATCTGGATGGTATAGTTTGTAAGCAACTAAAAGAGTTGCTCCTTAAATTCAGCAATGTCAAATTTAGTGCTGACCTTGGATGGTTAATGAGAACTCTGTCAGTAGTTGTTATTTAAGGCAGTAAAGGGCAACGGGAGACATATAGAGAAGAACACATGAAGGAATGCAGGACGGAGACCTTCAGCTATTGTGTCCTCGTACAATACACGACTTCCTTCAGATGCCAGAAGCCGCAAACAAATAAACATTAATTTTGAATAGCAGGCAGCGAGGCACCAGGCCCACTTCCTCTGGAGATGTGGATAAGAAAGAGAAGCAGAGAGGAAAGGAGGAGGGGGGAAAGGGGCGTGTATAAATCACAGTCTCCCCCACATTTAGTTTCACTCCAGATCTCTGGATGCAAACAGCAGCTGGTTGGACTCCGTTTACTCAACTCTGCAAGTTCAGTCTCCATTAGTTTTTTTTCCTGAGATTGAAGTTATCGGCCTGGGCTGAGGCAAACTACAAACAACAAAAAGGCACTGTGGCTTGTGTCAGATACAAACTGTGTTCAGCAAATCCCTTCGGATCACCTGTGAAGTAGAGCATCAAGTGCCTTGTTCAAGGGCACTTCAGCAACACCTGCCGCAGAGGAAAGAGGCGTCCATCGCTTTACCGTCACAAAACCCTTTTGTGAGTTTGCATCAAACTACCAACATCTAGATTTAAAATCAGGTAAAATGTCTTCACCGCTCTTAAGCACCCTGTAGTCCAGAACTTTCTAAATTTCAAAACAAAAACATCCTCAACTCTCTTGTTGAGTCAAAATGTGGAATGAAATACAGATAATTATGAATTTTCCAGGCACTTACTGCCATTTTGATTGTTAACATAGTCACAATCAAGTGATAATGTTACAGTCAGGTGACTATGTTAACTTAAGTTGTTGTAAAAATGTTACATGGAATATGACTTAAAAAAAATTATGCAATATTTAACGCCTTGAAATTGGGCATTAAAAAAAAAGAAAAGAAAGTAGTTATGTTAAAAAGCTAATTTATTTCAGCAATGCAATTCGCAAAGTGAAACACACCATGCAGCTTATTTACTGAAGTTTTCAATCCTTTCTCTCTTAATGATGTTTTTCAGCCTAAATAAAAACATGACATTAAGAGCAGAATATTACATTAGACCAATAAAAAAGCTTAATATTTGTGTGGTTAGTGAAACGTAAGTTAAAAACCTTCTTGGAAATTATTTGTTTCAAAAAGTGTCTTTAATTAGAGAACCAAGCCTCATTGGAATGCATATTTTAATTTATTGAATATTAGTAAGTGATTTATTATATATGTTATTGAAAATTCAATTGTCAGTTTGAAATGATGTCAAGTCTTAATCATTTTTTATTGCATATTAGCAAACAAAGGAGAAGTTACAGGTATGCGTGCGTGCGTGCGTGCGTGCGTGCGTGCGTGCGTGCGTGTGTGTGTGTGTGTGCAGGGGTGTGTGTGTGTGTGTGCTACAGGATGCAGGACAATACCAAGGGCTGGTAATAAACACACACATATATTGACACACAAAGGTCAAACGAAAGTCTATACCAGGAAGTAATATTGTTATTAATGATGCTGGGAGCACTTGTGAAAGACATGAACACACCCACACACACACACGCGCACACACACACCATCTATTTAAAACTCTTATGGGTTCAGAAAAACAGGAAAGGAAGGGCATTAACGTGGTTAAAAATGTGGAGTTCTGATTAATCTTTGGTTTCTTCCAGGCATCATTTAAACATAGTTTATGCAGTAAATTCCAAGTTAAATGTTATCTTCCATTTTTTTCCCCTTCAGGAGTTAGAATTTTTTGTCCAATGAAATCACAGCAACTAAATTGTAAATTGAAATAAAAAAAGCTAATAAAAGTAATCAATGAAAAGAATCCATTCAGAAAGACACAGAAAGCAAAGTCAGATCATGTTATTGAGGCCAACTGTGGTGCTCCATAGAATGATAATTACGTTTCAAACAAATCGCCATGTCTGCTGAGAAATTTTAAGATGTTGTTTCTTTTATGGAATTAAATCCAGCCGGAGGAGAATATTCTTTACTCAACTGTGTCTGCGACTGTCTCCTTAAAACCTGAGAAAACAGGTTTTGTGAAGTTTTATATTTTTGTGTCTTCGTTTGTTTCTCTAAATAAACTACTTTTCTATGGCCAATTTCATCAAATTTGTAAAGAGATTAATACAATGCTTTACATATACATATAGTCACCTAACTAGTTAAATAAATAAATATTAGAGATGTGTCGATCAGGTTTGATCCTGCCGATTCCGATCACCGATGAGGGCCGATCACCGATACTGATCACATAATTATTATTTTTTTTCAATCATAAGCACTACCGGTTACATTATGTGGAAAGAGGAACCATGAATTCACCTTAATTTAGACAAAAACTTGTTTTTAATAATTTTTCCAAGAACAAAACAGGCATTGTGCAAATTGTACTGCTATCAGTAATACTATCTTTAACAGACTGATAACATATGGAGGCTCTGAAGAGGCTAAATAATGCAAAGAGTCTAAATAAAACCTCAACATTGCCAAAAAATTCAAGTATAAAACTTAACATTCAAAGGTAAATACAGGATCCATTACAATAAACAATCCAGAGTTACTGAATGAAAACTTCCTGATAGCATGGCGGCTAGCTGATTACTGCTAGTTCTGAGTGGCTGTTTCTGACTGAGCGGAGTAATTATGCAGAGCAGGGAGGAGATGGATTATTTTTTCAGAGATTATCTGTCTCATGTTAGGACAGCGAAAGTTTTAATACGTATGTAAAATTAATTTTTTAAGTTAGATGCTGCAGCTTTAAGCAGAGGTTCGGTGTGAGAGTCACTACCAGGTGGAGCAGAAGCGGCGCTCCGTCTGTGAAATATTACTACCTGTAGCGCTTAGCAGCGGTTCAACAGCGAGAGGAGAACCAGCGTCTTACATCGCAGCTCGAAGACTTAAATCATTTTGCGGGTTATTTGTTTAGCTTTCTGACCGCCATGCTAATCCGGGTGAGTGTTTGTAGCTGTGCGCTGCTTTACCTGCTATCTGATCCTCCATATGTCTTTTTTACTGCAGTGAGCCTCGATGTAGCCAAACTCCGTCAAGTATGGCATTGTTTTTATGTCGCATTAGCTTTGTTGTGTTGATGCATTTTGACCTGCTTCAATTTTCCGCTGCAACACGCAAACTTCCCCATTCACTCAGTGCGTTATAGTTCCACATCGCTTAGGATTTGTTGCTGCGAGTTTGCGCAGTGTGAAGGAAAGAGGAGACCAGCTGCACAGGCAGGCTGAGAAATGAGATGCAGGTGATTAGTTTGTATGATCGGCAACAAGAGACTGTGATCGGCGATCACCGATCATACACTTTTTCACGGAAGTCGGCCGATTATGATCGGTGGCCGATCGATCGGCACACCTCTAATAAATATATAAAAGCAAATGGAAAATTGGAGATAAGATGGCCAAAATTGTTATTTTCACTGTATGACCTTCCAAGATGAATAACTGACAGTTTTATGACCAAGAATTCGCCTAAACAGCTCCCTGAGATCTATTTAAGATCTAAAATCTATTTTTCAAGAGGAACCTGGCAAGATAATAGTAAGATTTACAAGCATCAACATTTACATTCAACCAGAGAAACAGATGTAATTATCTTTAGAAGCATCAAAGCATAAAAAATAAAACAACATAAGTATCAAAAGTGATGGTAGTTAAAACTCTTCATTTTTTAACAGTGTCTCACAGAGTCACTTTCTGCCAATTTAGACTGAAAGTCATTCCAAAACGTAAAGAATACCTTTGAAATATGTTCATATGAGATGCTTAAATATATAAATAGTTTATATATATTTAGTTTATATCTTTATATATAAATAGTTGATATATTTAAGCCACTTGTGTTAAATCGTTACATCCAGTACAACGTTGGAGTTTACAACTTAGCTCCTGCATAAATAATGGGTTTTATAAAACCCTTTATAAAGGGTTTTATAAAACCCATTATTTATGCAGGAGCTAAGTTGTAAACTCCAAAGTTTGCTTAATACATGCAGGTCATTTTAATTTAAAGAACAGAGAGGGCAGTGATACAGTGAAGGCTGTCTGTGTGTGCATGTGCGTGCGTGTGTGTGTCCAGTTTTCCGTCCCCAGAGGCAGACAGAGAGGGAGTGTGGGAACTGGAATGAGTCTAAACTAAGACATGGGCACAGACATTTTTATAAATGAGGTCAGGGCCAGAGTGGAGATGGAGTCAATAGGGTTAAGATAATAGAAGAACACACACATATACACACAACACAACATGAGTGCAATCTATACTTTTTCAATGCCTTCTTCACTTTTTAATTCTAGAATTACTTATAAAGGCTGCAGGAACTGTAAGATCTTCTGCAGCCTTCTGCAGGAAGATCTTCTAAATGACCTTTTATGCATCACGTTTGTTGCTCTCTGTATACATTATTATGTATGACTAAAAAGGAAAATCTGTCACAAAATCACAGCCTTGTCGGAAGGCATGAAAGCTAAGACAATAGTTTGGGGTACCTTGACTCTCCATGTAACCCACATAAACATTTTAACCCTGCTGTTTGTTCTCTTACTTTCAATCATTTTGTATCTGCAGGTCTGCAGGTCAGCAGCTCAGCAGCTCAGCGGTCATCAGAGTGGTGAATTAAAAGCTCCAAGCCCAGCTTGAGTCAGTCATGGCAGACTGGAGCCTTTTGGGAAACTTCCTGGAGGAAGTACAGGAGCACTCCACCTCTGTTGGCAAGGTATGACACGTCCACGCACAAAAAGACACACTGAGCACATCCACATGGAGCAGGACAACACTCTGGCTACTGATAAACATTTATACCCTCAGAATAGAGCATGTCTCCAGATTGTCCTGTTTATGTCCTGATCTGAAGTTTATGTCTGGGCAGATATAAGATAATGTTAATGCTGTTTAGTTTGTTTTACTGTACAAAAATATGGAAATAATTCATTCTTGAAGGGAAACACATGAGCTTATGTTATCCAACATCTGTGATGTATAAAATGATAGTGAAACACAAGATTGTGTTTTCATTGAGTTAAGCTTAGTTTTTTTAAGTAGATAACAAAATGAAAAAATGCCTAAATAGGTGTCACGGGGCAAATGTCAGCACTGTAGTCCAGACCACCTAATTTGAAAACAAGCTGACATCAGACAAAGCCAACAGCAAGACAATACCAAGACTTTGAGGCCCAGTTCACATGTAGCTGGATATCTGGAAAACAATTACATTTTCATGTGTTTTGGTCTTTCGTTCACATGAAAGATTAGCATCACTAAAAAGAACTATTTATAAAAACTTGGACGAAAGTGAAGATTTGACACTTCAGTGTTTGTGTATGTGCAGGAAAAACAGAATTTTAGGGTCCAACACATTCTAGTCTGTGAAAAATAATGCACTAATATATCCACATACTTGCCTTGATGCAATTCCCACACAACTAAAACCTCCAGGAGCCAAGTTTAATTCCTAACAGGAAGTTCTGGTTGTTTTACAGGGTTGTTTCACAGGCATAGGTTTCAACTTTGTGATACACTGCCCCCTAGGGGTTTGGCATAATCCTAAAACAGATTAAAACATCAGAGCACTGATGTTCTAAGGTACAGGTACTGAACCTGTTCTAGAATGAGAGTTCTTTCTGTGGAAACACACTGTTGTATAAACCGAAAAGCAAATATGTGCACTGGAATATTTGTCTTGCTCTTGTTTTTTTCCCTCGGGGCACAGGTGGCAGCATTACATTCTTCAAAGCAAAATGACTTTATTAGTTGCACTTAAATACAGCCGGGAGTTTCATTCTAAATTGAAGAGGAAACAAAACTTGCAGCTGTGATTTTGTTGGTATACTCTTGAGAAAATTTGAAAACTCATAGTCCAAGTCCAAGATGATCAAGAATTTGACTATGTTGAAGTATCACATCAGTAGCATAAATCAATAAACGTTAAATCGTTTCAGTACTTTGCGGCTTATAGAAGTTTTAAACCTCTACAATGTTAACACTAGTTCACCTGTAAAAAGGAAGATGATGCTACTTGAATTTCTGTTCTCACATCTAACAACATTCTTGCTAGCCTGTTTGTGCCAATGAAAAAAAATCGTTTTTTGTTGCAACTTGGCTAAAATTACTGTTAATTTACTGTGCCACATCCTTCAGCTACAACACTTCACATAGTAACGACAAAGATAGTAATTAACATTTCTACCTGTTGTATTTGCCATGTTGTTTTGGCTTCCAAGTGTTTTCATATGGATTGTTTGTTGATTCTCGCTCCTCAGGTGTGGCTGACCATCCTGTTTATCTTCCGTATCCTGGTGCTCGGGACGGCAGCCGAGTCATCATGGGGCGATGAGCAGGAAGACTTCAACTGTGACTCGGTGCAGCCAGGCTGCGAGAACGTCTGTTATGACCGAGCATTTCCTATAGCACACATACGATACTGGGTAATAACCTGAACACACTGAATCAAAATTCGCTGTTATACATCAATTAATGTTAGGACTCTTACACATCCTGACCCACATTCAGAAGCTGATTTGAAATCTAAGACAAATTAAATGTAATTATCCTTTCAAAGAGTCTGGACCCTCAGCTATTGAGAAATGATTGTTTCCTGGAGGTATTGCCTCTTAAGTTTTGCCTATCGATTTAACCCAGTCAATGAAGTTTGCCTGTGATGTGTAATGCGCCAGTTTGACTCTATGAAGCTTACAGGAAATCGCCTGTTCCATCCTCCACTGCAAAGAGAGAAGAACCGAGTCGAACAAAGAAGCTGTTTATGTTAATTCAATATTTGGAAGGTGGCCAACATGGACTGAACGCTTTGTTCATTTCCTCAGCTGCCATTGCTAAAACTACAGGCAGACATCACCATTCACAACTCTTTTTGTTAGCTGATTGGCCCGGTTAAAATTCTTACAGAGAAAACCAAGTCCATGTGAGAAATCCCAGATTGTGCTGCAAGTTAGATTTGAATCATGCAGGATTGCATAAGAAGGTAATGGCCAGGCTAGTTTGATGCCATAAATTCACGGTGTGAATTTAAAGATATTTTCACATTTTGTAATGTTACAAGTGACTGTGTGTACGACACATGCAAAACTATGCAAAAATACTCCCGTTGTGCTTTGGCATTCATGGCTGTTGTCTTTTCAGGTGCTGCAAATTGTATTTGTGTCGACTCCAAGTCTAATCTACATGGGCCACGCCATGCACACAGTTCGCAGGGAGGAGAAGAGGAGGAGTAGGGAGGAAGAGGAGGATGCGGGTGGAGGAGGAAAAGAGGAAGACCAAGGAGGAGGTGACAAAGGAGGAGGAAGAAGAAACAAGCAGGGAAGGAGTGCTGAGAAGGATGAAGGAAAGGAAAAAGATGAAGGTTCGTCTGCAGGTCGAGTTCAGCTGAGGGGGGCGCTGCTGAAGACATACATACTGAGTATTCTGATCCGTACCATCCTGGAGGTAAGCTTTACTGATTATACTTTTAGCCTGGTCTAAAAGCATCTTAAATCACCTCACACAACTTTATACATCCTCATAACCTTTTAAATACATCTTTGATTTCTGAAAGCTTTTCTTTAGACTTTGGCTGCTTTTTAAAATATGCGTCAATTCTCTATACCACTTGATCATGACTGCATTTTAAAAATCTTGAGCAAAATAATCATATTTGATAAGCACTACCACGGGGCATGGGGAAAGGCCCCAAACCCCGGGCCGTGGACCAGTAACGGTCCATGGACCAATTGGTACCGGGCCACACAAGAAATAATTAAATATTTCCGTTTTATATATTGTCTGAGTCTGGAGGATCTTTTATTTTGAAAATTCTTTAACTGCCCAGATAGCACACGATGGTAATTCAACGTTGAATTATAGTCAGAATGGCTGATTTTCAGTTGAGATTGACAACTGATGGTGGATCAACCATCAAACAACCATCCACCTCTAGCCAAGTAACTAACGTTGAAACTGTGTCATTGAATCAATGTTGTTTTGTGGTTGAAATCTAATGAATGAAATGCCGATGTCTGATCAGCATCTGATCAATGTTGAATCAATGTATGCCGTTTTGCCACAACTCTTCTCCTCCTCTCCTCCTCATCGGAACTCTGGGTGAGAGCATTTTATTACTGAGCGGGGGTTATGACGTTTTAAATTAAGCACTGTAGAGGATAGTGGGTGGTGATTCCTTTCTGTACATTTTCTTACTTGTTCATAACAATTCTCACTGACTGCTTGCGTGGGATATATTGACACAAAAACATCCACAACTTACTATAAGGAGTGGAGCGGTTCACCCCCGCCATTTACATGAGTGGGATGGTCCAACCACACAGCTGCTTCGCTGTTGGCTTGTTTGCGAAAGATGTTAATTAAATGTTTAATTATGATCACCAAGGTTGAATTTATGGTTGGTTGATGACTGATGGTGGAAAAACTATCAAACAATCATCCAATTCTAACCAATTAACTAATATTGAAAATGTGTAATTGAATCAATGTTGTTTTGTGGTCGAATTTTAATAGTTGAAATGCCAACGTCGAATCCAGTGTTTTTCCAACACTGGTCCTCAGAGTACACTGCCTTGCAAGATTTAGGTATTTCCATAATTAGGCACACATGATTTTAATTGATGGCTGATTAACAGGGTTTTGCTGAACTGAAAACATGCAGGTCAGCTTGCCTTGAGGACCAGTGTCCTATCAATTTTGAATCCAAGTATGCTGTTTGTTGCACCCCTACTCACCTCCTCAGTGCCTCCTACTGCCCCCCACCCACCTGCTCCTCCCAACCTTCCCCTCTTTACTCCCCCTTACCCCCTCCCCCCCTCTCTGAGTTCTGGATCAGAACATTTTATTACTAGGTGGGGGTTAATCATGTTTCAAATTAAGCACTGCATTTTGAGAACAGTGGGTTGTGATTCCTTTCTGTACAATTTCTTACTTGTCTATAAATATTATTACTGACTGTGCATAATGTGTTGACACAAAAACATCTACAAGTCACTACAAGGAGTGGAATGGTCCACGTCCCCCTTTTTACACTAGTGGTTTGTCCCAACCAAACAGCCACTTTGCTGCTGGCTTGTTTGCAACCGGCTTCTGAATTGAATTCTACTCTGAGCAGTTTTATGGTAAGTTTGGCAATATTACTTTGATCTTAAATGTGTTTATTGAAAAATAATTGCATTGTTTTGTGCCTGTAGTAATCTTTGTTATTTTGGGGCAAACCAGATATTTTTAATAATTGAGGTCATGTCTCCTTATTTATTTTTTTATCCTACCCACCACTCTAGGCTTAAATATGAAATCCTGCGAGATTTTGTGAAATTTGAGTTTTTAAAATAGGGTGGGGCATATTGTTTGGTCTGGGAGAGCATGTGATGGTAGTGAAGGGCAAATGAAGCCTCATGAAGCAATGAACCTTTACAGCCCTTTGTTTTGCAAAAAGGTTCATTACTCGATGCTTCATTCGTCACTCACTAGTGACATCTGCTGGTGAAACTAACAACCTTGTCACTCAGTTGGATCATACTTCCAAAAATTACTAAATGCAATATTGTTACAAAGTTTTCATCAAACTCATGTTTAGTAACAGGATAATCAATTAAACCATACTTAATTGTCATATGTTTTAATTATTAAAATGATTTGTTGCCAATCTAATCCTGGTTTATGTTGAATGTCAGTGGTTGTGTTGGGTTTTCTTTTATATCAGATGGATTTGACAATAAAGACATTTGATGTTTTAGTGTCTTGGGAGTGCAGTGCCTGTTGGGGCATTCGCTTTTTTTTTATTCCTAATTTGCTCTTATCCCTTATATTTGGCTACATGTTGAATTTTAGTCTTTCAACAGCATTAAATCTGTTTCTGCTGTGCAAAACTGATGTGTCTTTGCTAATCAGACTACAAATAATAGTGGAATTTTGCAGAAGGTGAGAAATTGGGATGTGGAGGGGTTTATTATTTTTATTTAAGAAGAATTTTATTGTGAGGATAATCTCAAAGTATTCCCAGATGTCAGATTTTCCTCTTGCTGGCTCCATTTCAGAAAATCAAGTTTTCCCCCATTTAAAAAAATTTTTTTTCTCAACCTTATGTATACAACCTAATGTATATGTATACAACCTTATGTATACAACATTATGACAAATAATGTTTTGTAAATGTAAAGATGCTAAGGTGCAGGCTCCCAGTTGCAATTTTATTTTAAAAATTACATTTTTAATCAACCTGACCCAGAACTTTTATCAACATCTGACAAAAAGAAATATACAATTATTTTTTAAATACCCTATTAGTGATATTTTTACTCATTTTTACAGACAAATGCTTCTCAAAAAACAAAACAAAAAAATTTAAAACAAAAAAAACAACAAAAAGTCCATCTGATGGAGTTGACAGTGCATGACGGAGTTGACACAGAGCTGAAGGTGGTGACAAACTAGTGAGAAAAAGGAATACTTGATACATGTGAAGTAATGCAATTAATATAAAATACATTAAAATGAATTAATTGCACATTTAAGTGAGATTTGTCAACAATTTCACTGAAAGAGTCTCAAACTCTGATGGAGTTTACATCTGACGGAGTTGACAAAATACCAAACTACCTCAATTTATATGATGTTACTCTGAAGGAGGCCATATTGTAGCTCATCAGGTCCATGAAATCTTTACATTATACCAAAATTAAGCTTTTGTTTCACAAAATTTCATCAAAGTTTTGTAAATTGTCTGTTATGGTGTTGATACATCATGGTTGTGATGAACAACTTAGAAATAAAACAGAAGAAAAAACTAAAGAATAATATAAGCTAACCAGAGCTAACTAGCCCTCTTAGCAAAGGAAGAGAAGGGAAGTAGTCATGGGGTTATCAGACGTTCTGGTGCCTCCCAATAATGCCGGATTTTTTTAACATTCTTTTTATGTCTGACGGTGTTGACAAAAATTAGGGACAAATTTCAATGGAGTTGGAAAATATATAAAAATGATTTTTAATTCAATTTATTGACACTTTTATAACTATTTATATGACTACTTATACTTAATTGTCATAATATATCATTTTGGCATTTCTTTAATTGTTTTAAACTATTATAATGTATTGAGTTCTGCTCCTGGACAAGGGTTTTTACAGGCACCAGCCACTGACTACAATGTTTAAAATAAAAAAATATTCATCAAACACCAGGAAAATATACATTGTTGTGCTCACATGACCCAGGTTAGTTTAGTCAGATAGTCGGACATTCATGGTTTTGAGGGTTCGAATGTGCCTACGACTTGTACACGGTACTCGGTACTAGCGTAGCTAACACGATTACAGTTTAGTAAACGTCAGCGAGGCTAACACAATTACAGTTTAGTAAAAAGCTTTTTCAGGTGAAATAAAATCTTTAATGTATGTCAGATACGGTACACATTGCATATTGATCTGTTATCGTAAGGCTGTAACTGACAGGCTTCAGGATGTAGAAGTTGTATCGGTACTGCCATTATGCTGTACTTGGCTAAAAGGTTTTCATAATTCATGCGTTTATTATTGACTATTTTTTTTCATTCACTAAACACAAAGAAAGCAAAGCAATAATACTTACGCCAGCAGACACTTTGTTCTTATTGATCCTACGACGGTTGAGCTGCAAATGTGGTCGTGCACAAGCTTTGATCCAAGCAAGGCTTTCCGTTTCAGATTTTGGAAATCTGTGAATTTTAGTTCCACAAACACAATCAGGATACCTGACATCACCTGTACAGATACCCCACTGACGTGGAACCATTTTTTTTGAGTCCTGATGCAAAAACTTTCTGTTGGTCTGGTGGTCCACAATGTATATTAGCGTGAGTTTGTTAGCCGGTAACCCACGTGATAGCTGCGCTGTTACATAAAATGGGCATTAGCCAATGAAATGCGGGCCCTGTGGTAAGGTCCATGACACGGCTCGGCTCACAGCGCTTTTATTTTTAAAACCGACACGCAAAATGAAGCAGTCACGTGACCCAGGTAAGGAGCAGGAGAAAATGTGTCAGACTTCCTGAACAGGTATGGGAAAATAATGAGAACCTTGAGAATAGATGACCCACAGTCTTCTGACCACCAAAGTGCCATTGTGGAGTATGAGAGTGGAACTGCCTTGACAGCACTGGAACCCTTACTCCCTTACATATTTGAGAGCTCAGACAAAGTCTCTTATCAAATCAGAGCCCTGTCCAGTGAGTATGTGTCTGACGTCACAAACAGAGCAACCCACCGTTTCTTCGGTGAACTGCAAGAAATTGCTAAATTAGGTGGAACATCTTTTGAAGCTGTCCTGCATGAGCACCTGTCCAAATGCTATCAGTCATTCACAAGCAGCTCTGAGACACCTGAAAGTGAGAGTTTTACTCTCGAGACACAAAGTGACCTAATAGACCCAGTTTCAAGACCAACCCAAGAAAATGACCAACTTTTCCAAAGTCAAAATGCAGAGCAGTCTAAAACTACTCTAAGCAACTCTGACTCAGTTGACCAACCTCGACCCAATCTAGCCTCCAACCTAACACAGAACCTTGTCACTCACCCTCAGGTGCAAAAAGTAATTGTAGAGCATATAGTGCGAAATGAAGCTCCAGTCTCACAGGTGAGTGCCTCTTTTCGTCTTAGGCAGTTTTCAGGCAAACTACCTTGTCCTAGTCATGAGACTGATTTTGATACATGGCACAACAGTGTTGAGCTCATGCTTCAGGATCCGGATCTGTCTGTCTTGCAGTGCTCGCGAAAGATTTTAGACAGTCTTGTGCCACCTGCGTCCAATGTGGTAAAACCCTTGGGCCCTACAGCATTGCCATCAGCTTATCTTGAACTGTTAAACTTGGATTTTGGCACAGTGGAAGATGGCGATGAGCTTTTCGCTAAATTTCTTAACACCCTCCAAGACCCTGGTGAAAAACCATCACATTACCTTCATCGCTTGCAGACAGTCCTCCCTAAAGCTTTGAGCAGAGGCGGAGCAGTCCCCACCGAAGCAGGCCGACACCTTCTGCGTCAGTTCTGCCGTGGGGGTTGGGATAATGCCTTACTAGCAGAGCTCCAGCTTGAAAGAAAAAAGGATAAACCACCTTCATTCACTGAGCTGCTGTTGCAGCTGAGAGTTGAAGAAGATAAGCATATTGCGAAGGAGAGCAGAATGAAAAAACACTTCCCTGCTGCAAGACCAAAAGTAGCCTCCCACGCTATTACTACAACCTCTGACCTCTTTGAACCCACAGTGCAAGACAGTCTCACTGAGATACAAACCCAGATAACTCAGATGCAGAGTCAGCTGACAAGATTGAAACCCCAAAAAGTAGTTCAACCTGTGGTTCTCCAAAGTGATTTGGTCACAGAACTAAAAGCACAAATTGCTGAGCTCCAGAGCCATCTGGCAAAACTAAAACACTAAAACAAGTACACTGCTGAGGTACTAATTAATGGACAGACTTGTAATTGTCTTCTCGATACCGGGTCACAAGTGACAACTGTGTCCCAGTCGTTTTATGACAGTTATCTCTCACATTTGGAGATCCATTCTATACATGACCTTCTTGAAGTTGAAGCCGCAAATGGTCAGAATATTCCATATTCAGGCTATATTTGTGTTGATGTCACATTCCCAAAGAATGGTGTTGGACATGAACTTACCGTGTCTTCTCTTGCGTTGGTTGTTCCAACCACGCTCTCCAGTGCCCAATCTTCTCTCCTGATTGGTACTAATACCCTTGATCTTTTCTTTGAAAGTTTTTCTCTGGCTAACACAGATTCCAGTGCCCTTCCTTATAGTTACAGAGTGGCGCTGAGCGTGTTACAAAAGAGACACAAGCAGAAAGACGCCAGTGATCTTGGTCTTGTCAGACTGTCAGAAAATGAGCCTGAAATCATTTCTGCAGGCCAAAGCAAAGTCTTGGAGGGGTCAGTTCATGTGAACGTTGACACTCCAGATAAGTGGGTAGTAGTCGAGTCCCCCAATATATTTTCCTTACCAGGTGGTGTTTTGGTCACTAACTGTTTACTCACCCTTCCTGAGAAACGATCACAAAAACTTCCAGTGGTCCTGCGAAATGAAAGTAAACATGACATAGTCATTCCTGGAAACAGTGTCATTGCTGAAGTTCATGCCATGCAGGAGATTTTGTCACATCCTCATATCTCCGATGAGTCGAAGCAAACTCCTAGTCTGCAGCCTGCTGAGCTTAATTTAAACTTTGCAGATTCCCCAGTCCCCGCTGAATGGAAAAATAAATCGAATTATGCAGAAGTTGAATGCTATGCCAGAGGTTTTTGCGCAGCATACTGATTTTGGGTGTACTAACAGAGTAAAGCACCAGATTAAACTGAGCGATGACACCCCTTTTAAACACCGGCCTCGGCCAATACGACCGCAAGACGTCGATGCTGTATGTCGTCATTTGCAGGAACTGCTAGAAGCAGGGGTAATCCACGAATCCGAGTCAGCCTTTTCCTCACCCATTGTGGCAGTAAGGAAGAAAAATGGAGATGTACAACTTTGCATCGATTATTTAAAGCTAAACCAGAACACAATCAGAGATGCTTACACGCTTCCTAACCTGGAAGAAACTTTTTCAACCCTTACTGGGTCGAAATGGTTTTCGGTCCTTGACCTCAAAAGTGGCTACTACCAGGTTGAAGTCGAGGGGGCAGATAAGCACAAGACAGCTTTTGTATGCCCACTGGGACTTTTTGAGTTTAAATATTAATATGAACGATTAAGATAAATATTAATTTAAGAGTGAGTGTACATGAGGAACCCTATGGTTTGTGTTCTCAGACCTATAACCAGTACACTATTTAATATTTCAATGTCTTTCAGAACTTTTCAAATGTTTATCATCTTTCTAACTGGCACCTTCCTCACTTTTATTTTTGTTTTTCAGCTGCTGCTCTGCAGTTTGACCCAAAGCTGACTGTCGAGCACTACAGTGAAACTGTCAAGAAGTGGCTTCATTACGTGCTAGAATGGGAGGAAGGCATCATGGAACCAAAGATTTCTTCCGTGGACAATAAACTGTTGTTCTGGCAGTCAAAAAGGAGTCAAATATGTTTAAAGATCTATACCTCTTTTCTTAAATAAAATGTTATACCAATCCCATGTCATTTTTAACCTTTTGTAGACCCAGTTTTGGTAATATGTTAATGTAAGATACTTTTGAACCACATACCCGTGATACCCATGATGGTCATCATCTGCCAATGAAATAGTGTGTTTAACACCATTGAAGAAACTTTTAGTGGTATGTTATGATGTAGACCTATCAGGCCAAAAATGTACATAAATCCCTAGCTTTCATTCAATATAAAATCAACCCAAATGTGCATGTAGGTCCACATTCAAATGACAGTTGAATCAACATTGATTCCTAACTGATTCAATGTAACAACACAAATATGCATGCAAATTGACATACAAATGATGGTTGAATCAACATTGATATAATGTCAGTTATGGTTGAAACCCTAACATTGATTCAACATACAAGTCACCGACCACTTTCAATGTTGTTTCAATGTCAGCGTTCAACGTTGATTCAATGTTTCACTCATATTGTGCTATCTGGGCGGATTCTCTCAGTTACGTCTTGCGCGCCAACATTGAGCCCACAAGCAGCAAAATTAGTAAGAAACAGATGTCCTTGAAAAGTTTATTTGCGAAGGGGAAAAGGCCCAGAGAAGAGACATGAGAATGGATTTATCCCGGACCGGTAGGTGATTTTCACATTCCAAGTCTGTATAATATGCGGCGACCAATCAAGCCTTCAAACTGCTTTGCCACATAGAGACGCTTGGTCTCTATGTGGTCTCTATTTGGGTCGGCAGGGCTGGTCCAAACCTCCATGGGGCCCTAAGTGAAATTTGGTTTTGGGGCCCTCTAGTTCTGCTAACAATATGGACTGACTGGAATCAACAGTCCGATCATTAGAACATTCACAAACCTGCTATAAACTTATTGCATCTCAGGCAGTACTGTACATCATATACATGTATAAAAGGATACATTTATTGGGCAACTGATTTATCGACCAGTTGATTTCTGGGCGCCGATTTCCTTAATTTTGGGGGGTCATGATTGGCTGATACTTACACGTGAAGCCCATCTTATTCCCTAATCTTTGTCAGCAAAGGTTTAAATATCATCCTCTGTCCTCTTCTGCTCTGCAGTGAGAGGTTTGACTGACAGACCGGCCCACCAGTTCTGGTCTGCATGTTTGCAGTTAACAATATTCACACCACTATTGCCAACTTAGCGACTTTCTTGCTATATTTAGCAACATTTCAGACAAAAGAAATTTATATCAGCCAAAATCAGCAGGTCAGGCTTTTTAAAGATTGGTAACCAGGGATCGGCCAGAAAACTGCAATTGGTGCAGCCCTACACACACACATTCATGACATTCTTTGATGAAATACATTTCTCTTAAGCATTACTCCAATAGCTAAAAATTTAATTTATATCAGGTGAGACTTTTTTTTTAACTTAGAAGTTGATGTAAAAAATAATGTTTGTTTTAGCAAACAACATATCCCCATCTACAGCATAGAGCAGCTCATTGATGTAACAGCTATGTAGCCTGACATAAAAACATTTTGCTAGACAATGTCAAACATTGAGAAGTTTTAATTATTATCAAAGGTTATCAAACACGGCGTTCTGAAGCCAAAAATACCTCGGAAATATACAGAGCCAAGCAGGAGAATCAACTCATTTAAAGTTTAAACTTAGTTTCACACAAACACAAAGACCCTAGCATAAATGTTTGGCTGTTGAACTGGATCATTCCAGGTTGCTATCAAGCTAATTTTCTATGAGCAGCTTTACTAATCTTCTACTTTAGTAAGTCAAGACACATTAAAACAAACCTTTATCTTGGCTTTTTTCCGTTTTTCCTCTCTTTTCTCGTTTTTTGAGACATTGTTTTGCTAACTTAACTTCTGACCAGAGCTTTGGACGTTTGGATGCTCTGCACGTTGAACAGCAGCTCATGTTACTCTCGTTTCATTTTTACCCAGGAAGCACATTGGCTAAACCGTGAATCAGTAACTGGGACTGACTACTATATATTCCATTGAGGGACAGTAACTTTAACATTACATGCACCTTTCTGAACAGGCGAGGGCGCACGTTCTCTGTCTGTAATCAGACATTAAAGCGACTGGAAACCATTCCTCCCTCCCTGGCACCTCCAGACCCGGGCCCCCATGGGCACCCGCCCGGGCCTGGTGCAGCCGGACTCTGAGTGGTCCCGACTTTCAGCATTGGTTACGGTTGTTATGTGTCCCCCCCCCCGAAAGTGAAATATTATTATTTCAAAAAGCAGCCTAAGTTTAAAGAAAGTTCAAGCTGGAATCAAAGCTTTGAAAATGTTTTACTTTATTGCAAACAAAGCTTGAGTGTTTTTTTTTATCTAGGTAGTGTTTTTGTGTCTGCAATACTTTCTCTATGGCATCTTCCTCCATCCTCTATATGTGTGCAAGGTAAAAACAGAAACTATCAAAATCATCTCATAAAGTAATATCCTCAAATCCTAACTTGAGTTTATTTTCTTTTCCCCGAGGCGTTGCCGTGTCCACATCCAGTCAACTGTTATGTCTCCAGACCCACTGAGAAAAATGTCTTCATTGTGTTCATGTTGGCCGTTTCGGTCGTCTCCCTGGTGCTCAGCGTGCTCGAGCTGCATCACCTGGCATGGAGACACTGCTGCAGGTAGTGTAGTGGATATCTGAGGAAAACTGTCCTTTTGTTGGCCTGCATCTAAGCAACGCCCTAAAAAGGGGCGCCCCACAGTTTTTTCATCCTTCTGGATGGAAAAAAAACAAAAAAACAAAACACATGAACGCTGTATGCGCTGGATTTTTACCTTAGAATGACCAACTCTGTTATTTCTATGTCAATTTGATACAGTAGGAGCTTCCACACTTCCCATATCTGTGTCCTCTGTCACTTTTATCAGCAGTTAAAACTGCTTTATCCGTTGTTAACATGTCGTAACCTGTTTTTCCGAGCTGCCTTCAAACGCAACATGAGCGCTAAGACGCTTGCGCTGGGTTTACACCTTTGCGGCAGTGAAGGAGACCTGCAAACCAGCAAAACGCAAAGAACTTTGCAGTTTTTCCCCCAAACTAACCGACTGAGTTGAGTAAAGCTGTTGGAAGCAGGTAAAGTTAACTAAAAGATGACTAGCTAATATCAATACAGCACCTTAAGCTTGAAAACATGTAGCCTGTAGGCTACTGGTGTTGTCTATGTTCAGCTACATACATTTATTTTGCCCCCCAAAAAGTCGATCCCCGCCCTTCCCGTTCTCAGAGACAGGGAGTCTTTAAGAATCGTTCAACCAAACAGCTATTTGTAATCCATAGGGGGGCCCAGAAAATGTTAGGAAACCACTGGGGGGGCCCAGGAAAAAAAGTTTGGGAACCACTGCCCTAGCGTATCATTTCCTTTAACCTTAGCTTTGCGCGCATGTGCACTGTGTGTGTGTGTGTGTGCGTGTGTGTGTGTGTGTGTGTGTGTGTGTGTGTGTGTGTGTGCGCGCGTGTGTGTGTGTGTGTGTGTACACAAGCATGCAGATAGCTAAAAGAAACAGGAAAACACAATAATTTTTTTCTCAACAGGACTTTAGAACTGTGTGATTTTCTCTATGTTCCTGCCTGGTTTTATCAATCAATCAAAATTTTATTTGTATAGCACATTTCAGCAGCAAGGCATTTCAAGGAGTTTTACATAATTAAAAATAAATAAATAAAAAATAAAAACAGCATCTGACATTGAATTAAACATCAAGAAAGAGAAAGATTTTTAAAAAATATATAAAAACATACTTTTGTTACGGAATTTAAGCACCTGTCGTCGCCGGACTCCGCCATCCTTTTAACACGGGTATTATCCAGGTATTATCCAGGTATTATCCAGGTATTATCCAGGCCCCGTCGCCTAACAAGACAAGGTCTCCAACCTTGCAGCACCAGGCTCCGTCCACCTGTCACGCGAATTTTTGCGCTAGGACTTCGCCGTCCTACACAGATTTTTGTGAGAACGCCAGCAGCAGCGTTTTAGATCAGCTCCTGCTGTTTGAGTGATTTTTTTAGGCAGACCTGTGAAGATACTGGTCAATAATCAATGCGACTAAAAATAAACACATGGATAAGTTTCCCTAGATCTCGCTGAGACATTAGTCCTTTAATCCTGGAAATGTTCTTCAGGTGATAGAAGGCCGACTTTGTAACTGTCTTTGTGTGGCTCTGAAGGCTCAGGTCTGAGTCAATCATTACATCCAGATTTTGGGCTTGATTGCTGGTTTTAGCTGTAACAGGTGAAACTGTGCATTGACTTTAGATCGTTTCTCTTTAGGTCCAAAGATAATAACTTCAGTTTTGTTTCTGTCCAGCTGGAGAAGGTTCTTTCACATCCACATTGGATAAAGCCTGGCATGGAGTATACAGGCTGCTTCTGACTGTAAAAACATAGTTTCAGTTCACATTGTTACAGTATCAGTTCGCCAAAAAAATAACATTTCTGCTTTGAACTCAGGACAGCTGCTTTGAAGACTATTCAAGTCCATGTAGCACCCCAAAATAGTTTAGGTTAAATCATAGACTTTGTTGGTTCGTGTTTGTTGTCAACAGGAAACCTAAGCAGAAAGGAGTTTCATTTGAAACTAACGCCTTTAAAATTTCTACTGCAGGAAGTTCATCTCCTCAAAGAGTGTCACATCTGCTAACACCTCCATGGTCCGACAGATCTCCATGTCTCCACCTCGACCGTCAACCCCACCTCCTGATTTCAATCAGTGTGTGACTGGCTCCTCACACTTCCTCCCGCTCCCCTTCCCTAACAACGGACTGGCCTCTCAGCAAAACTCTGAGAACATGGTGACGGAGAAGAACAAGAGGGCCGCTGCGGTCGAGGAGGCAAACTTTCTCCACATAAATTACTACTCAACCAAATGGGAGAACTGCGGAGACGGCCAGATTCAAGATGGAGTGTGCCTGAGTTCTGACAGTAACAGCTACAGCCCTGAGAGCAAAGACATGATGTGCCTCCAGATCCAGAGCAATGGCCCAGATGTGCTGCTGCTGAAGGACAAGAGAAGATTCAGCAAAACAAGTGGAACAAGCAGCCGAACAAGAATGGGCGATCTCTCAGTTTAGAAATCAAACCACAGATAGACTCCAGCTACAGTCCACTTCCAACAACTTTCATAACTCGACCTGTTGGTCAAGATTCAATGGAATCACATTGGCTGTGATTCCATTGAGGATGTTGGATTAGGAAAATAAATGCTTACTGGAAACATGGCAATTTAAAAAAACTTTAGCTTTTTTATAAAACATCTCTGTTATAGGATGACATGGTTTTTCGGTTGTATCAAAATGTATCTGTTTCGCTAAACTATAATGGTAATTCTATCTTTGCATCATATAAGTTGCGTGATCAACAACCGGATGTTACTACTGTCAGAAAAGACAAAGACGATGACGACAGGAAGTGTTAGGAGGATGAAGGCGCAGGTTTTTTTTTATGACTTATTGCATGAACAAATTTATTCACATGTTGCGTTTCCTATTTAATTGAAACGCAGCAATTGTGAAATGCCACTACTACAGTTAACTACAGTGATGATGTGTTCAAGTTGATGTACAATTTATGTGAATGTGACAGAGCTGCTGGATTTGATGTGAATCTTTGATAACTGTCCTGGTCACTGATTCACTGAAATAACTTTGTCTTCAGACAGTACCTGCGTTTCCATGGTAAATGTGTGCAAATCTTAGTCTATTCTTCTAATGTACAGAAAAAAACACAATTTCGCAATTTCAGTGTTTCCATTAAATAAGAAATAAAATGAAAATCACATTAAGTTTGTTCACACAACAAGTCATTAATAATCATAGCAGCAATGGATGGAAACAATTACATGAGATATGTTCATGTTTCAAACATAGCCCTTGTGCTGGTGTCAGCTATCACAGAAGACATAGGCGTTTTATTCAAGCATTGGGCCAACAAGCTCCTTCAATTCAACACTTTGGAATGACACGAGTTTGTAATGCTGTGAGAGCTCTGGTAGAGCCAGCTGCTCCTCGTCTAAAATAAAATCCAAACCATCATTCTCCTACCACTTCCTGTTGTCTTCTTTGTTATTTTTGCCAGTAGTAACATCCAGTTGTTGATCAATCAAGTCGTGATTTGAAAAACGTGCTTTTTCAATGCCATTTCAGAAAGTACATCTATTTCAAGAGAGCCAGAAAAAACACTTCCTTCTAGCGCAAAACCTTTGATCAAAAAACAAGAGATTTTGAGAAATCGGCGTATTTCCACTAAGCCAATGTATTTTTGTATTTTCAGTTTCTGTAGTTTTTTTTTAGATTAGGTGCTGTGATGTTATTAGTAGCTCCCTTACCTGTAGCACAAAACGTAATATAAGCATGAGATTGTTGGTCACATAAACACATTGTTAGTGTGGGGGAAGCTAACAGTTAGCCCAGGGGTGGGCAATCCTGGTCCTGGAGGTCCGGTGTCCTGCAGCTCTTAGATGTCTCCTTGGTCCAACACACTTGAATCCAACAGCTGAATCTCCTCCTAAGTTCAGTCAGGTTCTCCAGAGTCCTGCTAACGACCTCATTATTTGACTCAGGTGTGTTGAAGTAGAGACACATCTAAAGGTTGCAGGAGGCCCTGCAGGCCTGGAGTTGCCCACCCCTGGTATAGCCACACATGTACCATCTGTTACACTTGGTGCTGTTTTCTTTTTAGATTTTGAAATAGTACTAATAGTATTGTTATTTGTTACTGCAGATCACTTGGAAATCATCAGTGTGTTCTAGCTATGTTGAGAATGGAGTAAATCATTGATTTTGTATCAGTTGTACTACAACTTGGAAAAAGAAAACAAAAGAAACCCTTTGCTCTATGCTTCACTTCGTTCAGAGGGTTTGGTCCCTCAACTGTTGAGAAACGGTTGCTTGTTGGAGGCGTGGAAATTTTAATGGGGTAATCTGATTTTACCCCATCACTAATGCTTGGCACTGATGTAATACATCAATTCAAAATTGCTTACCAGGAATTGTGTGTGATGCAAACAACCGTCCCTCTTTGCGAAGAGAGAAGTGCCGAGCTGAATCTTTGCAAGCAATAAAAAATCTTAAATATTCAATTTCTTCAAACTACTTGGAAATGCAGCCAACACAAAGTTAATGACTTTGTTCAATTAGATACAGCTGGTGTAAGTCCACACAGGAACATGTTTTGTCCATATTCAGCAGTACCAAACTTAACAATGGTCTGTTGTGAAGTTGTAAAGTGTTAATGTCAGTTAGTATATTGTTGCATCATGATCTGAACACTTTCAGTTTGAGTCCATTTAAGTTTTAATTTAAAAGTTATCTAAAACAGGTGGTGTTTGTTTGATTAGCAGTTAGCTTCCACCACTCAGAGCATTTATTTACTTCCAACTCAGTGTTGTTACATCTTTTGACCAGATGTAAGGGAATATTACTGATAATAACCGTTTAACCATTATAGACTGTACCTGAGCCAGTTGGTTTTGTGACAATGTAGAGACCTAAAAATGTATATGGAGTCCAAGAGCTGCATTTATTTTCCTTGGTGCTGTGGAAGAAGGCAGATGTTAGCTTCTGCAGTAGCGCTAAATTGGTTTCCATTGTGAGTATGAAGATATATTTGGCATTAAAATATTAAAATAGGCAGTTCTAAGCGTTTTTATGGGGTTTCTGAAATGTTCAAGGATTTTAGTAATTTATGGGTGGTTGTAGTCCTTAACATCCACGAATACAGGGCGGCCACTGTATGCTGTATTTATGATGATATCGTCTTAATGTATGTCACAGAATGAGAGATGTTTGCACTATTGTTTCCTTATTTTTGGCACATCAGTTAACAACTCATATATCTTATATCATTTTTAAACCATCTGTCAGAGTCAGTTCTGCCAAATGTTTTTATTTAACATCCTTGTTGGAAATATTCTCAAATAAAAATATACTCTCATGCTGTTTATCTGATATCAGACCTTTTGCAGGATCTTTACTTGTACGTATTTATGTGGAATGATGAGACACAAATGAATGTAACTTTACTTCTTATGTTCAATTGAAGCCTCTTAGACTTTTCTTGTTTGCTGAAGAAGAAAACAGAACTTGAGTATCAGACAGACATCCAGACAGTAAACTGTGAGAATGAAATTTGAAGAAGTGTACTCTGGGGTTAAAAAAATCTTCCCAAGCTGGTTCCCATGACCAGCGTCCAGAACGGGAATGTGGCTGATGGGAGAAATTCTATTAAGCTCGTCTTAATTTAGCAAAGGTTTGGGAACAATCAAAATGTTGGTTCTCTTTCTTTCTGTTTGAGTGTTATCACTGTTATGGATAAAAATAATTTTCTATGTATTTCAACTAAAAAAAATATTTTACCTTTATTTAACCAGGAAAGTCCAATTGAGTTTTAAAAAGACATTTTTCAAGAAAGACCTGACCGAGAGGCAGCCAAGGTTATACAACCGTTACAAGTAGCTACACAATTAAATACAAATAAAACTGTCACAATTTAAGAAAGTCTTTAAAAAAGTCGTCCCTGGTGCTCTCAGTCTGGACTTAAAAGTATTTAATGACTCAGTTAAGTTAATTTTGAGTCTTTTTGCATCATTTTCCAGACGGAGCACAATAGACAAAGGCCTCTTTTTCCCAGTCCTATGCAGGGAAATAGTACATGATTGGATGAAATAATAAAAATATCTGTAGAGGAATTCAATTAGAAATATATATTTTAAAAAAAATGTTGACTTTATATTCAAAGCAAGAAAAGGATAAAATCAGCATTCAAGTTGAGTTCGCATCCACCTGAATAATGTGTAGTTGCGGCCCATGGCACTTCAACAATATTATTTTATCTTTTATCTGGAAATAGTGTCTGTTTATTCTTGCCATACAGTCTCTGTATTAATTATTGCTCGAAAGGTCTTGCCATACCAGTTTATTCCTCTGTATTTACTTTAGTTTCTTAGTTTATTCTTGCATTTTGTTCTTCATTCATTTCCATTTAGTTTCCTTTGATTAGTATTATCCTCTCTTGGTTTATTGCTATGTCCACTTTAGTTTCTTTCCTGTTGCTAGATTTATTTTATCGTTTATTGACCGTCAGTAATCTTCACTCATCACCTGCTGACTGTTCAGCGTCAGATTCTTTGTTTTTATGCCATAATTCACATCTAGTTCGTCGCTCCGTTTTATGTCCCGTTTCTCCTGTTTCAGAGTTTTGCTCAATGTGCTCGTCGTGTTTTTTAACTCCCTAAGGTGCAGGGCGGTCGGGAAGCGTGTCGATGGGGAAAAGGCAGACTGACATAAACCTTTTAAAACAACGGAAACAATTTCTGCATTTTGATTATAGAAATTTTAAAGTGCTGTGTTGTTCTATTACCTCGTTTCATACCGGACCACTTACAGCACCGTGTTAACGCTATAAAATGAACGCTCTCTATCGAGGTATCACCCATGGAGGAATTTCTTTATTTAAATGGGTTCATTTTTCAGAGGGATACAAAGAGGTGATTTTAGTAATTACATGTTTATAAGAGCGATTTTCTGTTGTCCTTCCATGGTAGCAGGCAGCTTTCAAACGGAAATAAAACACTTTTTAATATAAATTGCTGCTTTGACATGATCACAGAACTGCCAAAACATATGTAGCTACATAAATACCAGACAAAGTGAATCACAGCAGCGTCATCAGCCGGTGTAACGCTGAACAGATGCGGAGCCATGAAGCTACAAACTCTGAATAGAAGAAGAGCTGCCATCTATACAGCTGCAGCCAAGCATGATTTAATGTTACACAATACAGTTTTACCAAGTTGCTCAAAGTCTAAACTGGTATTGTTGTGATTGTAAGATGTAAAGTTTACCTTCGACCAAACGCCCCCCAAAGGCATCCCAGCGCCCCCCTTTTATAAAAATGTCCGCCAGCGCCCCCTGCCTTCCTCTGAACGCCCCCTGGGGGGCGGTACCGCCCACGTTGAGAACCGCTATTGTAGATCATGGTAATAAATAAAAACTACTTCAAGCGCTTTTAACAGCGCTCTCAAGAGGTGATTTTTAATAATGACTTGGCTCTCCTTAGAGTTCAGGGATAACCCACAACGAACACATAGATTTATAAAGTGTTTAGTAACAGAAAGTACAAATGAGAATTTAACTGTTATTCATCAAGAAAAATCAAATTAATAGAATGAGGCAAATCAGAACCTGGGAGAAGGCTTAGACTTGGTTCTATATTTTGACAACTCTGTAAAATCAGTTACAAAATTATCTTAAACACATTTCCAAAAGCTATTCAATCAAAAGTTATCCCAGAAAAACTGGTGCAAGCCTTTATTTTTAGTGGGTTGCAGTAGATCTTTACAGATCAGTAAGGCAGCTGCAGCTCATCCACAGTACTGCTGCCAGAGTCCTGATCAACACCAACAAACTGATCACATTCCACCAGTTCTTGAATCACTGCTCCAACTCCTTGTTTATTAAGGAATAGGTTCTGAAGTTCTGCTATTAGTCTATAAATTATGGAATGGTCTTTGGCCGGAATACATGTTTGTTTTGCTTGTCAGGTATGAACCATATAGGCCCCTCGGGTCTTCATAGACCAGAAGTAGAGGTCAGACCGGATGCCCCACAATTCCCTGAAAACCTAAAATATGCATTAAGTGTTGGCTCCTTTAAATCAGGACTGAAAACATTTCTGTTTACATCTTTTGATAAAAGAATCTGATAATTGAATGATTTAAAACATTTCTTTTTATATGCCTTCAGTAGCTGTGCTTCAATAATAAATGTGCCTGAAATGTTATCGACATTCCACTAATGTTAAAAAAACACAATTTCGTAATTGCAGTGTTTCTATTAAATAAGAAACGTAATTAAAATCACACATGAATAAATTTGTTCAAGCAATAAGTCGTTATAAAACATGTCGGGCCATCGACCTATCGCTTCATGTCGTCGTCGTCTTTTCCACCTGTAGTTACATCCAGTTGTTTTTTTTATCAATTTATTTCAAACAGGTTTTTAAAACAACAAAACAAGCAATCAGTAGGACAGAGAAATCTGTCATGATATGCGGTTGGATGAGGTGAGGCAGATGCAGCGGACCCAGGTTTAGGAAATGAAATGATGATTTTAATGTTAGTCCGGAAATATAAGGTCCAAAGCAGGCAGCACAGAGAGAGCGGAAGGCTAAGGCTCAACAACTGGACCCACTATGGACAATGCAGCCAGACTAGACTAGACTAGACTAGACTAGACTAGACTAGACTAGACTAGACTAGACTAGACTAGACTAGACTAGACTAGACTAGACTAGACTAGACTAGACTAGACGTACGGTAAGCCCAGGCAAGGACACAGCAAGGAACACAGGTGGGTTTAAATACACAGGGAGACAATCAGGAGCAACAAGGGACAGCTGGGGACAATGAAGGGATGGATGGAACAACACAGACTCAACAGAACACAGAAACCTAAATAAACACACAAAAAACCCAAATCACTACAAAAATATCTATATACATAACATAACCAAGAACAAAATAATTTATGTTTGATAACAAGGTTTGCGATGCTAAAAATTGTTTCCATTGCAGTTTTGTGAAATACACCAATTTCACAGCCGAAATATCACCTCATATATAGCACAAAAATCTTTTATAAAAAAAGTTGAGTTGTTTTTTTTTTTTACGTTTATTAAGCATTACTTTTTGGAATCCCAATTTGCCCAATTATATAGTCAATTTAAACTCAGCTAGTGTCTCTGTTTTAAAGCCTTTTCCCTGTAAGTGGTGATTTTACGCTTGTACTTTATTTCCTTTACTTTGATGTCCTGTAGAACTTTGATGCTGTAGAGATAAGCTTGCCTTGACTGATGCTGCCACCGCTTGTTTTACAGGACAGACTGTGAGTTCAGTTTACTTGTATTTAATTTCCAATAATCTTTCTATTTTTAGATCGTGGACTGAACAGTGTATTTCTGTCAACAATTGGCTTCTTTTTGCTGCTCTTCCATAAAGGTCAGGTTTGTAAAGTGCACTGCTAATAGTTCTGTTGACAGATTTTCCCACTTGAGCTGAACTCTGAGATGTTCAAAGCTTGGGATAGTGTTTCACAGACTAAACTTATCCTCTTTGTGATGCTGTTTGTTCAGTCATGTTCCCAAGCAAACCTCTCAGACAGAACACTTGAATTTATTCTGAGATTTAATTCAATATTACTACCTATTTACTAACAATAGGTGACTTCTGTAGCAGTTAATTTTGTTTAAAAGCAGCAGAGTAAAGGCTGCGGAGAATACATTTACTCCATACTATTAAGAATTTCATTTGTAGAAAATTGACAAAGCTGCTAAATGTAAGGTTTGGTTGATTGATGTAACTGTAGAATAAAAATCAAGAGAGGTAATTATTTGGCCAACACCGCCCTCTGGTGGCTGTAATTATAATAAATCAGACCAAAGTACTTTTTTCCCCACAAAATCTTGATTTTCTAAGGTCAGAGGTGGGTAAAGTAGCCAAACATTTTACTTAAGTAAGAGTAGCACTAACTCAACATTTTTTGTATTAAAGTAAACGAACAAAAAAAAAAATCCAATAAATTATCGGAGTAACATTAAAACCAGGTATTTGGTAAAAATGGGTACTTAGCTACTGAGAAACTGATCCTAATATCTGATTTAATATTTAAAATGTCATCAGACAAACAAAAATATAATGTTATGTGCAAATTTAGGTGTGTTAAAGTCTAAAATTAAAATAACTCATATAACTACAGACAAATAAATAAGCAAGAGAAACTTTCTTTTTCAAAATGCACTTCTTTTGATATAAACCTTATGAAACTAAAATTTATTGTAAGTCATGTATATTTATGTTAGAACAACGTAAAAGATGTAACAAAATATACAATTGACTGCATAAGCCAGGGGTGTCCAAAGTGGGTCCTCGAGGGCCGGCATCCTGCATGTTTTAGTTCTCTCCCTGGTTTAGCTCACCTGGATCAAAGGATGGCTCATTAGAGGACTAACAGGAACTGACATGCTGAAAAGATTGTCACAACCACCAGGGAGAGAACTAAAATGTGTAGTATGCCGGCCCTCGAGGACCCACTTTGGATAAGCAGTTGCTATCTACATGGCAAAAAGGCTCAGCAAATATAGATTAACATTAGAACAGCAAACAGGATGTCTCACTTCAACACATAAATTGTATGTCTCTGTCTCATGCACGTTTGTCTAAAACATGTTACTCAGAGTTAGTAGAGTAGCTAGTAATTTTAACGATTAGTGATACTTTATAGAAACATGACTGACATGTTGAAAATACCACTTCAAAAATGAACCCCAATTTTTCTCCTATGTGACTAAATAACCCAAATTATTGCTTGTAATTTTTGACTGTTACTTTACAAAACGCATCTCGTACCTGTAGGTCCCTTTATGACAATTCAGGGTTTTGGAGACTTCTTTCAGTATTTTGCGGCCTGCTTTCAGGGTTAGCTTGCTTGAACAACCAAACTTGGGCATGTTGTTTTGAATGTCCCCCATTTTTAAACTATTTTCTGTTCAGTTTGTTAGTTGCTTTGAGATTATTCTCTTTAACTCCCTCACTAGTTGCTACAATCTTCTTTTGAAGGCCTCAGAAAGCTTTTGATCTCAACATGGGATTTAGTCTTTCTTCAGCTGCAGTTCCATTAAACATAACATTGCGCAAATTAGAATTACAAAAATAAATGTGCTTAACCAAAACATGTCAATCGAAATAGTAATAGTAATAATAATAATAATAATAATAATAATAATAATAATAATAATAATAATAATAATAATAATAATAATAATAATAAGATACAATAAGATGAGATGTTTATTCTCAAGGGTGAGGTGGTTTTTTAGCCATATCAAAATTGATGTTTTTCACTAAACGTTTTTTCGCATCATGCCTGTTTGTATAGCAGCAATGTGGGCTCATCAAAAGTTGCATCATTGTAAAGTGTTGAATTCATGGCTCCTCTGTAAAATCTGCAACTACAATTTCCTCAAAATGCTGCATACGTAGTCGCTCCCAACTACAATATATATATATATATATATATATATATATATATATATATATATATATATATATATATATATATATATATATATATATATATATATATATATATGTTCATTTTTTCCCCCTTTATTTAACCAGGTAAACCCCATTGAGATCCAGATCTCATTTTCAAGGGGGACCTGGGCAGAAGTCTGCAGTGCACAGCAACCTGGTTACAAAACAAAATTGATTAATACATATACACAAGTATAAAACAATTTAAAAACAGTGACACTGTTTAAAAGAATCTCGTTGCCTGTTTTTAAGAATCACTCGAAATAAGTCCAATAATTATTTTTTTTGGCATTAGCAGAATATTATATAAGTCTTTGGTGAAGCTGACGCCAGGTGAAGAATACAGCAGTGGCATTGGACTCGATTTTTTCAGGTAAAGTCAAAGTAAATGTTGTGTTATGTTAAAAATGTGTAGCTTTTAAGTTGTACACCTGTGTTTGATCAGTTTTGGTGGGAGTAAATGACGAGTTGTCCTAGTTATTTTTCAAGTTGTAATGTCTTTTTTTTAGTAATAAAAGGGCATTCTCTTCTGTTTCTATTGTTCCTTCATGTTTTAGTTTTTTAGCATTACCAAAATCAATAACCAGTATTCATATGTAAACACATTTTTTTTATTTCAATATAAATGAAAAATCACTTTGACACCTGAGAAAACCCTTGCCGTGTTGGTGTCATCTCTTTCAGCCATGTTTTACGCTCTCACCTGTTTCACATCCATATTCTCACAGCATGTCGCAGCTCATGTGTCATCTATATTTATATCCTAAACATACCTGTTTACTGCTGCCTCCATGTTCCCCGGGCAAGTCACTACAGTTACACACAAATTAGATGATTTATTAAAGGAAACTCTTAGAATCTGTACATCTAAGTTTGAGTTTCCAGTCGGCGGTCACATGAAATGTAACTACAAACACATGTTTTCTATTGAAACGTGTTGAGATGCATTTGTGCCTATAAACTTCTGCTTTTACGCCTCCAAGCAAGTGATTTGCACTTTTGTCCTTCAGCACAAAATGTGTGTCATGACAGAGCTTTTATTTTGAAACTCGATCCAGTGGGATCAGAAATTCCCAGCATTCCTGAGACACAGCTGATCCTTCACTGTAGTCTCTGAATGGGTTTACAAATCAGTTTAGGTTGATGCAAGATAATCTGAGACAGGTTCAAAACAATTATCTAAACTGTTTAATCCAGACTCCTTTAAAAGCCAGGCAATAAATGTAACTGCTGTTTACAGTAAGTCATTTGCTGTTATGTGGGTTGAGTTAACCTGCTGTGGTTAATCTGACTGGTGACATAGTTTTTTCAATCTTTAACAGCCACTTTTAGTTATTGTGAGCATGAAATGTCATAACTTTTCCCTGCTTTATCTCCCTCTTTTGAGAAAAAGAGGGAGTGACTAAAGAACTACTGAACTGATTGAGCAGAATCTGAATCTGAACTAATTTTATTTAACTACATTTTTTCAACAACAGTTTGGCCGACTATACACTGAGGTGAAAAGGTGCCTTAACTAAGTTAGGCCGTCTTAAGAGATTAGCAGGTTCTCAGCTGACTTTACCAAGGTGTCAGACCTTAATGAGCTTCATATGGTTAAAGATTATTCAGAGCCGTTGTAAGGAAAAGCCCGGTGAGTCAAATGTCAAAACATCTTACAGAAGGTGCATCCAAAGTGTGGACCATTCGTGAACCTCTGCCTGATTTCAGAATCTGGCTGAAGGACATTGTTTTTATCTTTTCGGTCAACATTTTCACAAATAAATAAGATACTGTTGAAACAAAAAAATGTCAGATCCGTCATTTCTTTTTCTGATTTGTTAACCAGGTTTCTGCATGTTTATTAACTTTGCACATTGCATTTATCATTTGTTTACAGACTAATGACTTTTAACAAAGAAACACATTCAATGAATACACCATCAACTACCAAATAATTAGGAAATTTAAACTTGTAAGTGCATATAGAAATGATTCTTATCCAGACTGATTCTAAAATAAAAAAAATTATTTATTACGTCACAAATTCATTTATTTTTAATTTTTTTTAACGTTTTATCACTTCTGTAAGTATCACCAAAACCTAAAGGAAGAGATTTCATGGTAGTTCTGAGGATTACCTCCTTTATTCTAAAGTCTTTGTATACTTTAGTAAAAAAGAAAGACACACACCTTGAATTCTAGGATTGTAATTAATTTGGACACATGACCAGTTCTGACATTATTTAAATCTGATTTCAATAGTTTCAAAAGATATGCAACAGATTTTTTGGCAAACAAAGATTGAGCCAAAAGAAAGAAAAACGTTGTTACTTGGACAATAGAGTCAAACTATTTAAATAGTCAAACTAAAGCACCTTGTAGAACCATATTCCTTGTTCTTGTTGTCTGGAAGAATTTGGCAGTGTCACATAACTATGGAGGAATGTTTTTTAAAGCTTTGCTTTGGTTCATTCATCAGCATTTGTTTCTGGACGACCCTTTTAAATTCCCACCACAATGTCTGAACTGAATTAAGATCTGACCTTTGAATGAGATTCTAACACCTTGATTCCTTCATTTATTTAGCCATAATGTTGTTGATGTGCTGCAGAGTAGGGGTCTTTTTACAATTATAATTCAGCACTGTTGCCTTACAGCAAGAAGGTCCTGGGTTCAAATCCCTGCCTGGGGTCTTTCTGCACAGATTTTGCATGTTCTCCCTGTGGATGCATGGGTTCTCTCCAGGTACTCTGGCTTCCTCCCAGAGGTGAATTGTTGTGCATAGTTGTTTGTTGACTGGTGATCTGTTCAGGGTGTTCCCAATAACCATGGGAGATAAGCAGAAGCCACCCTGCAACCCTGGTACAGATGATGACACTTTTAAGCATTAAAAACAGTCTTTAAGCAACCCGTAACAATGGATTCAAATTATTGTCAGGCTTTATTTCACGTTTGCACATGTAAACTCTGGAGTTTACAGCCAAACAGCAGCAGCCTTTGAATGCACCCATGATGCTGATCGTGGCTGTTTTTAAAGACATTCCTGTCACGTTGCTGCTGTTAGCTGAGCTTTGGTGGAAGGGAGGTGACACTGATCCCAGCCAGAGCTGCTTACAGCTGACTTATTTCCCACACATCCAAGAAGAGCAGTGGAGGATCATGTAACACAGACAGAAACTAAACAGGTGTGGCACTCAGATTGTCCAGCTCCATAAGTAGTGCTTATAACACCTTAGAATAGGTAGCGTGTGTCCAAATCCAAAGATTATGCTGGTGAGATCCTGTCTGAAGAAAACTAATCACACTTAGAAATCAAGAAGCTTCAAGTGCCCTGGACTGATCAAAGACACTTCTCTGGAAGAAAACTTGAGATGAACTAGATGCTGGTTTAGTTAGTAAAGCTGGTTTATTAGGATGAGTACATCAATGAATCCACCTAGCTTCCACGTCCATAAATAAATAGAATAAAAATGTCATTTTATTAACTTCTTTCAACATAGAGAGTATTCAACTTTGCATTTTGGTGACCCTTCTGGGCCACCGTAACTATCAGTTTTTACCTACAAATACAAAAGCATGTGAGGGCAGCCGCATTCCCCTACAGATGATTGCTTGAATCTAAGCATATTTCCACATTGCCACCACAAACTTCAATATGTGTTACTAGATTTTAGGCATGGCATCAAGAACATTTCTAAAATGTTGCTGAATCCATCCATGATGAGCACAGAATTGTGAAGTGGAAGGAAAGATTTTGTGGTGTTTTCTGTCCCCTGAATCATGTAGATTTTCATGTACATTGCTGAAGTTACAACTGCAAGTCCTTTGGGGTACGACTCTGACAACATTGTTCTAGAGCAGCTGTGGGCAACTCCAGGTCTGGAGGGCTGGGTTCCTGCAACTTTTAGATGTGTCTCTACTTCAACACACCTGAGTCAAATAATGAGGTCGTTAGCAGGACTCTGGAGAACCTGCCTGAACTGAGGAGGTGATTCAGCTGTTGGATTCAAGTGTGTTGGACCAAGGAGACATCTAAGAGTTGCAGGACACTGGCCCTTGAGGACCAGGATTGACCACCCCTGGTCTATAGACTGACATTTTCAGTGTCCCCCATTCTTCTTTGCAACAGAGTTCAAGCTCAGTTAGAGCAGACAAAGAGGATTTACAAACAGCCATTTTCAAATATTGCCACACATTCTCAATTAGACTTTAGGATTTATGTCAGTCTTTCAATTCCTCCATTTTCTGTCTCATATCCACAATTTGGGTCTAGAGGGGAATAGGTCAATGAGGGAAGCCCAGACATCCCTTCTGTAGTGACATCCTCCAACTTCCATGGTGTTTCCACCTGATATGTCCCATCTGATTATGGATCCGATGGGACATATAATCCCTCCAGAGAGTTCTAAGTCTTCTCCAGGGTCTCGTCTAGAGTGACATGCCAAGAAAACCTCCAAAGGAAGAGATGCCTGAACCACCTCAACCAACCCCTTTTGATGCAGAGAAGCAGCTGCTCTCTACTTTGAGCTCCAACTGGATAACAGAACTCATTTCCATACCTAAGGCTGAGTCCAGTCAAACTACAGAGGAAATTCAATTCAGATGCTTGAATTTAGGATCTCATTCTTTTGGTTCTGATCCATATCTCAAGACCATAGCTGGGTGTCAGAACACAGACAGCCAGGTAAATCACAAGTTTTGCTTCTTGAATCAGCTCTTTGTTCAGCACAACTGTCTGGAGCATTGCCTGAAATTCTGCAGTTGAAGCCACAAATAATGGGATTTAAAAAAATAAAAACTAGATGAGTATCTAATAAAATGCCAAATGTAATTTCTTAAGCTTCTTCTAATTTTCTTTTATGAATATATATATTGTCAAAAGTATTTGCTCATGTCAATGTAAGTGCCATCCTGTTGTTAATATGAAGGTTTTAAGAACTTTTCAGGACCTGCTTCTCAGAAGGTGTAAAGTGTAATTGTATCAGTTTTATACTATTCCTCCAGAATCACATTTGTCATTTTAGACACTAATAATTTACCAAAAGGCCTGACACTCCAATTCAGCCCAGAGATGTTGAAGTTAGTCCATTTCTTCCAAACCAAACTCACCCATCCATGTCTTTGTTGACCTTCCCCTGTGCCCTAATCTACATGAAGGGGCCATTCAGCAACTGTTCATGCTGGGAAAGAAACTGCCTAAAACGTCTTCACATGCTGAAGCATTGTGTTGTTTTTTTCAGTTGAACTAAGAGATTGTGTCCAAGTCTTGAAAAACAGTCTGACTCCCTAATCCCCAGTGCACCAGATTCACAGACAACACAGTCCAGTCAGGAAGGTGCTGTTCTCCTGAGCTCAGTGATTTGAATGGATGAGTCAATGAATGTTTTTCAGAAAACAAAGTGCTACATCGTGTCCCCTTATCACATACAGTGCCAAAGTGAAAAAAAGTTTAAGAGGTATGAATACTTTTACAAGATTTAGCTAAGTGAAGTGAGGTTACAAAAACCAACAGGAAACAAGTCTTTGTTTTGCTTCTGAAGTTTTTTATTTTGACCTTTCAACCTTTCTGTCCAGAACCAAACACAGCTACAAAATCCTTGTCTTAGAGCACCGAATACAGTAAAATAAATTAAACCGACACTTGCAGTCTGTGAAATCAAGTGAATATAATCTGTCGATCCAGATGGTACCGTTGGTAGTTTTTCTGAAAACAGAAGCTCTGGTAACAAAGTTAGGCATGGTGACTGTTTGCCAGCTGATTTCACACTCTGAGCATAGTTGGTGGTTTTTACAAGGCCGCAATAAGATATTAAACACTCACAATTCTTCGCTGTGAAGAGACGGATAACAAACGTGACCCTTAGCATGATTCGTCTCCTTGATGTACATCAAATCCGATGCCAGGAAGGAGTTAAAACAAAAGCTCAGAGAGGAAGGGCTCTTCAGTTGTAACAAAACTCAAAAGAAGGTATTGTCCGAGTTCAGCATGTGGAAATTTAAGAGCGCTCCTATCAGGTGAAAGCTTCACTCAGAAACTCCACTCGACACCAAATCCCCACCAGATGTCCCAACATTTCTCCAATTTATTATTATTGTTAACTGATATTTGCTTACTTTTATAATTTACAATAGTAAAAATGAACCGTTGTCATGGAGAACAGAATGAATGACAGGTCAAGCCACCTATCATGGCAAGTAACGTTTAAATGAGATTAGCATTTATAAGGACAGATCCACAAATAATAAGTGCTGCAGTGTTACGTTTGGTCACTTGTACAACCTCCTGAAACCGTTCTTCGCCAAACATGTACGAAATAAATACACCTTCTGTACAAATGACTAAACATAAAACCAGATACTGAACACGCATGGAGCTGAAAATAACCTAAATGAGTACATTAAATATTCTCATCTTTGTTTTGTCTCTCTTCAACATTTTCACGATGTGGATGACTTGAGGTAAGCGACAAGGTCCTGGCGCTCTCCCTTCTTCTTGATGCCAGCAAAGATCATTTTGGTGCCGGGGATGTACTTCTTGGGGTTCTCCAGGTACTCCATGAGGGTGTCGTCACTCCAGACAATACCTGGCAGAATAAGAAAAAAAAAAAAAAGCTAAATTAGGTAAACTTTCTTACTTTCTATTTACGATCTGGACCCAGAAATTGTCACTGACCTTTGCTTTTGTTAGCATCTGTATAGGAGTAGCCCTCCGCCTGTCCAGTCTTGCGTCCAAAAATACCATGCAGGTTAGGGCCCACCTTGTGCTTGCCCCCGGCCTCCACGGTGTGGCATTGAGCACACTTCTGGACGAAAACCTTCTTTCCTTTCTCAACATCCCCCATGATGTGCTCTGGAAATGGGAAAGCAAAGTGAAAGGTGAATTTCAGGATCACTGATGTGTATAAACAAACATAAGCGCCAATAATACCATCGCAGACGCCGGGCACTTCTGTATTTTTTCCCCATAACTTTGAAGGTAACTTAAGGTGACACTGTGTTCCTCATACCTAACAAGTGCGGCCTCCATAATGTAACACCGGCATCTGGCTGATGTAAATTCTAAAAAACCCACCAGGCGGATATGGCACTACAAAGCTGTTAAGTTTCTTTCCATAAAAAGCAAAAGACAGTTGCCAGGTTTGAGAGGTAATTAAGGTCAGTCTTAATAGTATAAAGTCAGATGAGGACAGCTTTGATGTTTAGGTTCATGCAGAAAGAAGCCAACACTAATGAACTTAGCTAAAGGTGTTTTAATAATAGGTGCTTCTGTGGCCTCTGGTGTGTTGTCTGGTAAGTAAAGCAGATTAGCTAATAGATAAGCTTGATGGTCGTGTCTTTACTTTGGTCAAATAAGGTTAATTTAAACTTAAACCCTACTTTCTTCTTTCTTTAAGAGGTTTAGAGTTCAATTCCCCCCAAAACATCTTAAAGTGACCCCGATAATTCGGTGTCAGAGTCAGAGTCACTTTAAGGGATTACATTTTCTTTTACACAATCACCAAACAATTATTGCTTAACTACCATATAACATAATGTCAAGCTGAAGTAGGACGTGTTACCTTGACTACAGCAATTTGTTGCTTTCTAAAAACATAAAATGTAACATAAATTTATCTCCAACAGAAGGCACGTGTGTCTAAGTCTAAAAGAGCAACTAAAAGAGCAAATTTGACCAACTCTAATCGCTGCTGTTCCGGACCGGCCTGCCTCTAGGTTAGGCACGTGAACATCTCCTATAAAGGCAGTCAAGGATGCTTCAATGTCGCTGTTCAAGCAGAGCACTGACAACGCAGTTTCTGCTGAGAAATTTCCAGGAGCCCGGGTGGCTTCTACGTAAATATGAAACGTTAATATAACCGCCAAAATGCCCGCATTGCACCTTATAAAAGCCTCGCGTTACTTAACCGTTACACAGTACGCAAAGAGAGCAAGTGAGCTATTCACCAACTTGCAAGCTAACGGTAACGGCACACCATGTCCTTAAACTCGCCCAGTTCCCTTCAGAGCCTTATTCTTAGAAAACTATATCTGCGTCTATCTATTTCGGATAATAATTAACTAAAAGGCATAAAAATTACCTTTCGGCTAAAACGTGGCGGTAAAAAAAAGTCTCTCGGAACAGAAGAGATGCAACTCCGTCAGCTGAGCAGCGTTTACTGGCGAACGTGCGAAGGTCACACCGCTTTAGAGGCACCGGCATTTTACGTCATTGCGCAATCACGTCACGTGCTAAGAGTTTACGCCACGCTCACGCTACATTCAAGGACAACTAGGAATTTTAAAGTTTATCAAACCATACCTCCATGTCTTCATAGGTTTTTACCATGTAAAAGACTACTTTAAATGAACCAATGTATATTTTTAGAAAAAATATGCACATTTTTTGTGCTAAGTTGGAAATAAACGGAATATATTTCGCTCAAAAACAAATGGATGGAATGATTGAGAACACTGGGGTAAATCGCGTTCCGACAGACAGTTAAGGCGTCTGGATCGTCTCCATCTGACTCTCGATGTCCCCAACTGACTAAAAAAGCTTAAATTGTTAAATTTGTACTGTAGAGAAATACCGAGGTACCTACATTTGTTAAGATAAACTAAGGTAAACATCTCAGGTATCGAAATCAAATTGATATTGAGATCGTATTAGAAACTTATTGAGGTTCATTTTTGTGCTGGTAGAACGAGATTGAGGATTAATCCTTTGGATTAAAGGTTCACAGACTTAAATTGGTAAATACTTAGGTTTAGACCAAGATATTGACATTTTAAAGTAACAAAACAATTTATTTGTTGTGTTGTTTCACAAGGAAGAGAAATAAGTGCTGAACATACATTTTGGCACTGAAGCTTAGCTTGAATTTTGTGGTTTTGCTTGGTTTTCAAATTTTATTCAAATTTTATTTTATTTTGTTTTAAATTCCAAAATGACACAGTTATGCTTTGAAAGACAGCTGGAGTCCAAATTCCAAGAGAATTTGGACTCGTTTTGATGTCACTTATTATAATTTTATACCATTCTTTTTCATTTTGCATTCCTAAACAAACCATTCAATCCCTTTCTATCAGTTTTTAAAATTTGAATTTAGGAAGTTTCATAAATTATGTAGAGAAATTATTCTAAAAATATTCAGACTTCATGCACATTTTAATATGTTCTGATAATTATTGAAAATGCTATATTAGCCTTTCTCCCTGCTATGGATTGGCAACCTGTCCAGGGTGACCCCGCCTCTCTGGAGATGGGCACCAGCACCTCTGGCAGCCCCTCTAAGGATGTGTAGGATAGTGGATTTAAGGAAATCTTAAATATGCATACGAAACATGTACAAAAGAAGCAAAGAGAATTTTATGTTTTTGGTATGAACTGACACATTGTTGGTACAAAACTGTTACTTGGTATTTTGTTTCCAAAAAAGTACAAAATGACCAAAACTGGCAGCAACCACTCCAGCAACTCACTCAGCTGTTATTTAGTTCTACTTTAGTTAGTTTGAGAACCTTGACCTTATAAAAAAAATTAATCAGAGTTTAAATATTTAGTCATCTTTATAGGGCAAACTGTTATTGTATAAACAGTACATTAATTAAGTCAAGAGCTTAGAACAGCAGACATTTTATGACCAAAGTTCTGGACAATTGTACAAACCTTCCATTGAGGAAGGCAAAATGGCTTCTGGGAAGGTCATTCTAGGAAGCAGTCAATAATCTATAAGTAAGCTGCCTAAGTTATCAACATGTTTTCATGAAAATGAAGCCTTAATGAGACTGTCTGACAATGAACTTGGACTAATAAATATGGATAGTAAACTGTGCACATTTCACTTCTGAGCATTACTTCAGATCTGCAGTCAGCACAGCCTTCTGTAAACAAGTTATTACTAATCCCTGAGTTAATTAACTGATCGGAGCTGATCTGAGCTGAAGTCTAAATACAATCTAATCTGCTTTAGAAGTAAATACTCTACTGTACCAAAAAAAAAAATCAGAGAACATGATGACACAATTAGGAAATTGTTACTTTAAATATGATCAAGTCCATCTAACTGCTTTTTTATTACTGTAATTATCTCTTTACTTCTCATTCCTGTTTTCCAAATAGGCCCTTCCTTTAGCATAATTCATCCACCTTGAAAAGATAAGAAAAACAAAGGTTTTTTTTTTGTCTTATAAATAGTGATATTTTACAAAAACATTTAAAACAATTTCACACCGTGTAAGTCAACTTAGGTTCATAACATTCTTGGATAATCCTTAACTCTAGCAAAACCATCATATTTTATCCTAACCGAGTCAAAAACAGATATCTTATTTTCCTGTAGCTTTTTTCTATTTATGTGTTTTTCACTGCACCCAGTTTATTTATTTCTTATGTATATTTTATGTTTTCACTTAAGCTACAATAATTTGTTGAAGAACTTTTGAATCTTGTCCTGGTTTTAAGAAATGCCGTAACTAAAGAGGATTAGTGTTTCAGAGGTAGATCAAAGGTGACAGAAAGCACCAACATTCATTACCACTGCTTTGGTTTCTTTTATTACATTATAATATTTAACATTCTGGAAAATAATTGTTACACAATCTGCTTTAAAGTATTCAGGAAATACATTTAGGAGGAATTCTGGCCAGGTTTAAGCTAAAGGATGAATAATGTGACAGTGTTTCATCAAATTACATTAAAATGAATTTAATTTCAAAAAATAGAAAACCTGGTGAAGAAAATCTAAAACAACCCCTAACACATTAAAAATGTAATTTACCACACTTTTTAATTCTAACTTCAGGCCCAAATCCACAAAACAACAAACGCAACTAAATGAGCCATATTTTTATTATTATGTATAAATCATATGATTTTTCTTAAACTAATTTCTAATTCCTTGGACATAACAGTTGCTAAGGTATAATACCGTTAATGTTTTCACCTGTCGAGGGTTAAGATGTAGAATAGGATCAAATTAAGGTGGCCTAAAATAAAATGCCTAAAAGCTAAACTAGGATGAGTTTGAAGGACTTGTTGGAGATCAGCCTAGTTTCCTAACTGTCAATTAAAGGCAGACATCTAAGAAAATCAATGTAACAAAGATTATGTATATATTAATATTAATAATAGCTTTAACTAAATAATGAATACATATATATTGACATGTTCTTGAAAAGTGGATAAAAAAATAGTGGAAATGACATAATCTGCACAGTTGATACCACTGTTGACTTGCAGCAAGAAGGTTCTGGGTTCGAATCCCAGCCTCAGGTGATTCTGCATGGAATCTGTATGTTCTCCCCATGCATGCATGGGTTCTCTCCATGTACTCCCGCTTCCTCCAAAGACATGACTGTTAGGTTAATTGGTTTCTCAAAAATTTCCCTAGGTGTGGTCATTTGTTCTGTGTCTATGAAGCTGTGCTAAAAAGGATAAGAAAGTATAAAAAAATAGTTGGAGGAGAATAGGACTAGTAACTTCTAGTTATTTGGAAAATTTTTTCATGTCTTAAAATGTTCATAGGTGCAATAACAGCATCAGTAGATAGTAGTAAACCAGACTTTGCGGTCTTGAAAAAGCTGGTTAGAAATCAGTCATCAGCATTATCTAATAATAAAGTCATGTGTTTCAATACTTGTGTGAACACACAACAATAAGCAGAAAAGCTTTGATGAACTTTCACAGTGAACAAATATGAGGAGTAACAAGTTTTTCTGAAGTCCTCTTGTATTAGATTTTTTTTTCTATTTTCTCCTGGCTCTGTCCACATTTCAGGGCAAAGCTAAGAGTTCAGGTTAGAGTCAGTCAGGGTAGCCTCTTGTCACTGATCCTGTTTCTGATGCTCTTAGACAAGATCTTAACACACATCCTTACTCCATTATGGACTTTTAGGATTTGGACAACAGACCAACCAGTCGCTGCTCATTGCACAATCCTTGCTTATCTGGATGCTAAAAGACACATATGTTCAGATGCTTTAGTTGAATTAATCCCCACTTGTCAGGTTCAACGGTAACTGAACCATCTGGGCCTAAAACAACATCTACCCTTGTAGCTCCTGTATTTTATTTTCATCTGGAGAACCAGTTTTGACTGGCAATAGTCAAATTTTGTTGGCTGGCAAAGGTCTAAAGACATGCACTTTTAAAAAATAAGTTTTTAAAAAATCAAATGTGAAAACCTTGGTTTTTGACTTTCACATCTTGTCTATCAAGTGAGGTGGTATTGGACAGGCATCAGGTGCTGACCAGGAACAACTGGGCCCGACATACCCGCTATGTTTAAGCCAACTGCTTCCAACATTTTTGGCTGGTTTCTGCCTTACATTCCCCTGGAGTTTTGGCCTCTGGGTGTGGATTTGTTTGATTGGGTTTGGCTTGATTGGGTTCATTTTGCTCCTGACCACCATGCATTGCTTGTATATTACTCATAAACATTCACACCCCATACCAATACTTTAATGAGTACTAAAGGCCATAAATCAGGTGTTTTGGATTGTATTTCGGGTATAAATTAAGAAAAAATATAACTATCAATTGGTTTATGTAATTATAGTTTTTTCCATTGGATGACGCTAAATCCCCGCATAGTAAATCGTTGAGTTGGAATTTCTACAATACAGGTCCTTCTAAAAAAATTGGCATATTGTGATAAAGTTCATTATTTTCCATAATGTAATGATAAAAATTAAACTGTCTTATATTTTAGATTCATTGCACACCAACTGAAATATTTCAGGTCTTTTATTGTTTTAATACTGTGATTTTGGCATACCGCTCATGAAAACCCAAAATCCCTGTCTCAAAAAATGTGCATATTTCATCCGACCAATAAAAGAAAAGTGTTTTAATACCAAAAATATCAACCTTTAAATAATTATGTTCAGTTATGGACTCAATACTTGGTCAGGAATCCTTTTGCAGCCTTCAATGTGGCATGGAGGCCATCAGCCTGTGGCTCTGCTGAGGTGTCATGGAACCCAGGATGCTTCGATGGCCTTAAGCTCATCCAGAGTTTTGGGTCTTGGTCTCTCAACTTTCTCTTCACAATATCCTACAGATTCTCTATGGGGTTCAGGTCAGGAGAGTTGGCAGGCCAACTGAGCACAGTAGCACCATGGTCAGTAAACCAGTGGTTTTGGCACTGTGAGCAGGTGGTGCTGAAAAATGAAATCTTCATCTCCATAAAGCTTTTCAGCAGATGGAAACATGAAGTGCTCCAAAACCTCCTGATAGCTGCTGCATTGACCTGCCCTTGATAAAACACAGTGGACCAACACCAGCAGCTGACATGGCTCCCAGACCATCACTGACTGTGGGTACTTTACACTGGACTTCTGGCATTTTGGCATTTCCTTCTCCCCAGTCTTCCTCCAGATTCTGGCACCTTGATTTCCAAATGACATGCAAAATTTTCTTTCATCCAAAAAAAGTACTTTGGACCACTGAGCAACAGTCCAGTGCTGCTTCTCTGTGGCCCAGGTCAGGCGCTTCTGCCGCTGTTTCTGGTTCAAAAGTGGTTTGACCTGGGGAATGAGGGACCTGTAGCCCATTTCCTGCACACGCCTGTGCACGGTGGCTCTGGATGTTTCTACTCCAGACTCAGTCCACTGCTTCCCCCAAGGTCTGGAATCGGCTCTTCTCCACAATCTTCCTCAGGGTCCGATCACCTCTTCTTGTTGTGCAGCGTTTTCTGCCACACTTTTTCCTTCCCACTGAGGTGCCTTGATGCAGCACTCTGGGAACAGCCTATTGGTTCAGAAATGTCTTTCTGTGTCTCACCCTCTTGCTTTAGGGCGTCAATGATGGCCTTCTGGAAAGCAGTCAGGTCAGCAGTCTGACCCATGATTGCGGTTTTGAGTAATGAACCAAGATGGGAGTTTTTAAAAGCCTCAGGAATCTTTTGCAGGTGTTTAGAGTTACTTTGTTGTATCAGATGATGAGGTTAACTGCTTGTTCAGAGAACCTTTTCATGATATGCTAATTTTTTGAGACAGGGATTTTGGGTTTTCATGAGCTGTATGCGGCTGCACAGTGGTGCAGTTGGTAGAGCTGTTGCCTTGCAGCAAGAAGGTTCTGGGTTCGATTCCCGGCTCCGGTCTTTCTGCATGGAGTTTGCATGTTCTCCCTGTGCATGCGTGGGTTTTCTCCAGGTACTCCAGTTTCCTCCCACGGACCAAAAACATGACTGTCAGGTTAATTGGCCTCTCCAAATTGCCCCTAGGTGTGAGTGTGTGTGCATGGTTGTTTGTCCTGTGTGTCTCCGTGTTGCCCTGCGACAGACTGGCGACCTGTCCAGGGTGACCCTGCCTCTCGCCCGGAACGTTAGCTGGAAATAGACACCAGCAACCCTCCTGACCCCACTGAGGGACAAGGGTGTAAGAAAATGGATGGATGGATGAGCTGTATGCCAACATCATCAGTATTAAAACAATAAAAGACCTGAAATATTTCAATTGGTGTGCAATGAATCTAAAATATATGACAGTTTAATTTTTATCATTACATCATGGAAAATAATTAGCTTTATCACAATATGCTAATTTTTTTTTTATAAGGATCTGTATATGTAATAAAACCAATAAAAGCTACGTTCTTATAGAAAACAATTAAATGAAGATATTACGATAATATTTTCTCTGTTTTTTCTTAACGGAAGTGTAATTCATAATCTATTTTTTCTCGAAACGAGAGAAGTTTGAGACGATCAAATTTCCTGTTTTAAACTCGTCTATTAAAATGTTTATATCAATATGTAACTTTTGGGTTGGTAGGAACATAGGAACAGTCGGAAATATCCTCAGTCTGAGATCTGCACTCGTATCTGAAACAGCGAAATAGCAGCTTCGAGAACTAGCGCAGGATTTTTTCTTCTTCTTCTGAGGAGCACCCAAACGCATCACCGGCGATTGTAGACGAAAAGCAAAGATGGAGGACAGCTCTTCAAAACAAATGCCCGAAAACCTGGACGACCCTCCGAACAGCCGTCTGTTCGTGGTCACCAGTCGGTCTATAACTGAAGACGAGCTTCGGGAGAGTTTTTCGAAGTTTGGGGAGGTTCAGGGGGTCTGGCTGGTCAAAGACAAGCAGACAAAGGAGCCCAAAGGCGTCTCATATGTGAAGTTCGCTAAGTCGTCACAGGCCTGCTTAGCCATGGAGGAAATGCACGGAAAGGTGCTGCAGGAGGGGACTAAACCGATAAAGGTACGACTAACGGGCTTGTAATAACGGAGAAGTTACACCAGCTGACTGAAATATTATCTATCAATGTTAATATCTAAGTAAAATCGGTTAAAGCTGTGGCAAACATGCTAATGGCTAACCTGATAACAGCTAACATGTTATTATCATGTTAGCTATTATTAACCCTCCAGGTCACGCTCTAAGTGGGTCTCTATTGACCCGGTGAGGTCATTTCTTTGCAATATCTTTGTAATGTAAAGTTTTTATCATTTCATATTCCAGGTATTCCTCAAAAATCATGTTACTGATATCCAATTACATTTTTTTAATCTACCCTTTATAAATTTTAAGAAATGGCACTTTTTAAATTACTACTCCATTCTTCCATTAGTCTGTCAGTAGCTCTGTGTTTTAGATTTCTTCTTTTTTTAATCAAAATTAATTTATGCTTTTTGGGAGGAAAATAGCTTGTTTTGAACAGTTGTCTCCTGTTTTGGATCAATATTTAGCCAAAAATATAGATTTTTGGCAATATTTTTTGTGTTTTTGTTATCTTGTTATGATGCTTAACCAGAGCAACAGGATGGTTTACAACAGTACATTGTTTTAATTGAAAAAAATCACAAGGCACACCACCAACCAAAAATGTAAAAAAAGATACTCTGTAGCCGCCTTTGTTACATATACAGTCATTCTTATCAAAGTGTCTTGAATAGGAATCAAACACAAAAATGCATTTTTATCACATTTTACATTTATTTCAAATTGCACTTAACATGTCCACTCCAAAAATACACCTGAACAGCCACAACACTGTGGTCTTAAATTTAAAGAAGTTGTAGAAAACGTCAAAGTGTTTTACAAACTAATCCACAAGCATCTTATAGCCGGAATACAGAAAATAATTCTCATTCTGAAAGAAGCAATAATATTTGGGAAACATTTCACTTCATATTCACTGTTACAATATGAAGAGTTGCATGTACAAAATGCCAATATCTGTATATTTTACCCACCTGGTGTGAAACCTGAGCATGTTTGGATGAAAACAGTTGATTTTCTGGCAGAAATTGAAGAAAGACAAAGCTCTTCCTCAACAGGTAGTAGCCAGACTAGAGAAGCTCAATTTCACACATATGTTGTGGGAAATGGACCCATGTTCTTTCCAACCCAACTACTGCTGAGCTTCTCTGTCTTTTCCATCACTGTCGTCACAGTCTTGCTAGATACGATGCTCTCACCGCTACCTGTACCATTCATGCATCACTAATTCTCTTGTTGTAATGTAAAATGCTGTGTACCTACTGCCACCTAGTGGTAAGAAAATTACATGATTACGCCACTAGTCACTGCTACAGCAGACACTCGAAGATGGCATTATTTGCAGATAATTAATTCAGTTTCAAAAAATCTTTTAAGACCAATTACTGTATTTTCCGGACTATAGAGCACACCATACTTTAAGCCGTACCTTCAAATAAAAAAACAAACAAACAAAAAAAACTGGAAACGTACATAAGCCGCACCAGGTTATAAGCCGCTGGTATCTCTGCTGCTCTTGGTTTTCCATAAGGACCCAGCAGAGGGCTGCGTCCTAATAAATCTACTGGATATATTAAGGACGCAGCCCTGCATCTCCAAAGCCAAACCATGGTTTCGTTCACGCCAAGCTTACGTGCAGCGGCTCTATTTCCCTCCTGTAGTGCCAGATCGACAGCCCTCAACTTAAAATCTGCATCATACGAGTTTGAAAACATTTCTTTGTTGCACCTGCTGCTAGCATGTGCGTTTTCTAAATTAAAATTAGCGCATTCTTCTTTGATTTCCAATCGAATGATTCACTTCCTGTTAAAGAGCCCCCTGGTGGTTGAAGAAAAATCCACAGAAAAGCCACACGCATGGTTCAATGGGTGAGGAAAAAAGTAGCAGCTTATAGTCTGGAAAATACAGTACTGTAGGGTGAAATTGGATAATTTCCACGGCACACCTTACGATCACTCACAGCACACTAGTGTGCCGCGGAACAGTGGTTGAAAAACACTGGTTTACAACAGGGAGCAGCTGATCAACATTGGAAAAGCTGAAATAATACCACAGCTGAAGCCAGAAAGCCCAGAGGAGTTGAAAAGGAGGCATCATGGATGCAGAGCAGTCCTGAACAAATGACAGCAAATCTCTGCTTTATCTTAATTTATGAATATGATTTATTAGACTATAATATGGATGTTGTTTTGTGTGTTTTTTTAGGTGTTTATAGCACAGTCACGAGGATCAGCCAGACACAGAGACGTTGAGGATGAAGAGCTGACCAGGATCTTCATCATGATTCCCAAAACTTTCACAGAGGAGGATCTGAAAAACACATTCAGAGTAATTACTCTGTTACAATATCATTTTGTCATTCGTTTTAATATGTAAAGCAAATACGGTGAAATATTTCAAACCTTTATTTTATAAGTACACAGATAAACCGGCCCAATTTCCTTTGTTTTGGAAGATCAGTCATTGGCCGATACTTAGATGTGAAACTGATCGTATCCAACAATCTTATCTACCTCCATCAACCATGGATCTGCTCTTGCCCGCTACACAGCAGACAGTGCTGCTGGTCATCCTCAAGTGGAGCCAGTTGGTACAGAAAGAAAGATGGCAGAGCAACGCCAGAACAGGAAGGAGAAATGGCCCAGAGTCTGGTTAGGGATGCAAAATGATTTTGAGGGCTGTTGTGAGTTAGTGCACTTCATGGAGCATTCCTTCAAGAGCAACTACAGACAGTTTTACATATATAATACCATCCATCCATCCATCCATCCATTCATTCATTCATTCATTTATTTATTTATTTTCTTCTGCTTATCCGGGGTCGGGTCGCGGGGGCAGCAGCTTCAGAAGGGAGGCCCAGACTTCCCTCCCCAGCCACTTCTTCCAGCTCCTCCGGGGGAATCCCAAGGCGTTCCCAGGCCAGCTGAGAGACATAGTCCCTCCAGCGTGTCCTGGGTCTCCCCTCCTCCTGGTGGGACGTGCCTGGAACACCTCACCAGGGAGGCGTCCAGGAGGCATCCTGACCAGATGCCTGAGCCTCAACTGGCTCCTCTCCACGTGGAGGAGCAGCGGCTCTACTCTGAGTCCGTCCCGGATGACCGAGCTTCTCTCTCTCTCTCTAAGGGAGAGCCCAGCCACCCTGCAGAGGAAACCCATTTTGGCCGCTCATATCCGTGATCTCGTTCTTTCGGTCATGACCCAAAGCTCATGACCATAGATGAGGGTGGGAACGTAGATCGACCGGTAAATCGGGAGCTTCGCTTTTTGGCTCAGCTCTCTCTTCACCACGACGGACCGGTACAGCGCCCGCTTCACAGTAGACGCTGCCCCAATCCGCCTGTCGATCTCCCGCTCCCTTCTTCCCTCATTCGTGAACAAGATCCCCAGATACTTAAACTCCTCCACTTGAGGCAGGACGACCCCCCTGACCCGTAGAAGGCACTCTACCCTTTTCCGGCTCAAGACCATGGCCTCGGTCGATACTTACTTTTAAAGTATAAAAATACTTTTTATCTTTTATTTTTCTATTCAGCAACCTTAGAGGTTTCTTTTTTGTTAATTTTTTAATAAATATGTCAAAGTTTATTAATGTGAGAAAGCCACAATTTTCTTTTTTTTTTCAGTCAGCTGACACAAAATAATGTTAAAATGTAATGTGTTTTTTTTTTTTTAATTCAGCATATGAAAATGTATGGATAGTGGGCTAGCCATCTTAATACAAGAGAAAACTCAAGTTTTTAAGAAAGTGGCTGCTAATCAATTGTTAATCAATAAGACCAATCAACTTTAGATTACCTTGCATAGCTGTTCAGAATATTAGAGCAGCATTTGTTTCATTTCTGTCCCATGACTGTTTTCCTTCTCTGTATGTCTTCCAGGAGTACGGAGATATTGAATATTGCATCCTGATCAGAAACAAAGTCACAGGTGAAAGCAAAGGCCTTGGCTACGTGCGCTACTACAAACCCTCTCAAGCTGCCCTTGCCATCGAGAACTGTGACAAATGTGAGTCTGTGCCGGGTCGGTAAACTGGTTCAGGTTGTAGTAGGAATTTATCACTTGAGAAGCAGTTTTGGAAATGTTCATAATAGATTTCATGAATTAGAACCTCAGCCAATGTCTTGTTGGTTAAATACAAAAACTGTGGTACTGTCTCCAGCTTACAGGGCCATCCTGGCTGAACCCCGCAGTAAAAATAACTCCTCCGAAGATTACTCTGCAGGAGGGGCGAGGGGGGGAGATTACAGCTCCAGTGACTCCACGAACCAATACCCCATCATCACCCGTATGCACTTTAAAATCACGATCAAACGTTTCAAATCTGAACTCTTCTTTTGTTTCTTACCTTGTTTGCTTTTGTTTTTCTGTACTACAGCTGATCAGGGGAACTACTCCATGATGGACTACCGCCAGAGCGAGTTCACCCGCTCTCTGATGGTGTCCACACGGGCCGCGCTCACCCAGGAGCAGATCTTTGCTCTGTTTGACCTCATCCCAGGAATGGAGTACTGTGAGCTTCACAGAGACTCGTACGGTATGAGCAAAGGTATTCTCCCCCACTGTAGATTAATTCTGCTGTGTGTTTTATCAGGTCTGATATGATTGTTCTCACCGTTCTAATGGCTTTCAGCGGCAAATGGAGGTCGATGCATGGTCGAGTTAGAGAGCAGTTGTGAAGTAGGGGGTGGGAGGGTCTCTTTGTTACACAGCTTGAAAACTTTGAATTAAAATATAATGGTTTCACAATATTGTCATATTTACACAAAATGTTGGTTTAAGAAAAACAAACAATGTTGTATAATAAGTTAAATATTCAGTCCCTCCAGTGTTTTGCGATTGTGGAATTTCACGGAAAATCAACAGATCCCCACATTTTTTCTCACTGTGTAATTGTGAGTTTATTGAAAAATTTCTCAAAAAATGGTTAAACAGGGGTGCAGAGGTTAAGCACAACCCACATATGGAGACCTTAGTCCTCGATGCGGCAGTCGCAGGTTCGACTCCCGGCCCGGCGACCTTTGTCACATGTCCTCTCCTTCTCTCATTACCCGCTTTCTTATCGATTCACTATCAAATAAAGGCCAGTAGATAAAACCTTAAAACCTTTTAAAAAAAGAGGTTAAACATTAGGTTTAAGTGACTATCTCCCACCTGCAGGTGGCACTATGTCTTACTTGTACTACACTGCCACCTCTTTATGTGAAGTTATAGTCTGTGATTAATATGGCAAGTAATAAAAATGAAGTTATTTAAGTTCTTTACAGAGTGAAAATGTTTGTGTCCAATCTGTCCATTTTTTTCCCATTTAAAGATTTTATTGGCTCTACTGGCCTTTATTTGATAGTGAATTGACAGGAAAGTGGGTAAAGAGAGAGGACATGTGACAAAGGTTGCCGGGCCGGGAATCGAACCTGCGACTGCTGCATCGAGGACGAAAGCCTCCATATGTGGGTTGTGCTCACATATGGAATACAACCGACTTATGGGTTGTACAAAAAAGCCACCATAGCACAACTTTTTTCACTTTTTATATGTGAAAATTTAGAAGCGATATAATGACGAAAAACAAATTACAAAATATTTTTGCAAACAATTCTAAAGTAGCATCACAAAACTGATTTTGACTGCAAAAAAATGAATTGCAAAATCCTGGAGGGACTGAAGATACCTCATACCCATTAGACTGTTATTATTGAAAAGTCACTAATTCTCAGTAACTTTATCAGTAAGTGAAACACATTATGTGGATTATTTACGGATATTTGCAATCTGTTATTTTTGTTAATTGTGATTGTCCACCATCAGATAATGAAAATATCACATTTACATATCACAGATACCACATCAGAATAAAAAAAACTTAAATATTTTTAAAAATAGAAATATGATCATACATCTCAGTAAAATAACTTCCAACTATTGGAAGAGTATGATAGGACAGTCTTTAAACTGTTTAAAACCTTGATACGGGTAACTGGGCCGGTTATGACCAAACCCTGGCGTTGATGATGTCATCACACATGGCAGGTCAGCTGTTTTCGATCAGTTTGTTAGCAGATATCAATGGAGACTAAACCAATCTGTTCAGGAAAGATTCACAGAAACATTTTCATAGGAAGCAGAAGTTTTGGTGTCAGCAGTTTGTGTTGGTTCTGATTGGAGATGACCCGCCTAAATTTGGCTCCTCCATGTGCCTCCAGGTCACGCTCTGGTTCGCTACAATAATCTCGGATCAGCAATTTATGCCAAGGAGAAGCTGAACGGCTTTGAGTATCCACCTGGCAACCGAATTCAAGTGGCTTTTTACGAAGATGGAGAGAGGTACTACACACACACACACACACACACACACACACACACACACACACACACACACACACACCATTGCTTAAGGTAGCCTTGGATGTTGTTTTAGAGAGAGCATTCACTGTCAATAATCTTTCTAATGAACAGTCAGTTGGCAGAACCTTGAAAATGTTTTCACATCTCTTGATCATTATCACATTTTGTTTCTTTACAACCACAAACTTCAGTTGTCAGTAGCGGTACATTAAGCAGTACAATGCAGCTGAACCAGAAATGTACATGCATCCAATAAAAACATGTCTGAAGTTAAGTTAGACCAATAACATAACAAAAGTATTTGTTTGCTAGTGCCACAATGGTGACAGAATGTGTCAGAGATTTATTTATTCATGTCTTCAAAGTCAGAAGTTTACATACAGAATGCTTACTGTTAAACAGTGAGGCCAAGCCCAGGTGGTGATGTCATGGCATCGAACATTTTTGACAGGTTAACTGAGACATTTGAGTTAATTGGAGTCATGCTTGTAGATTTATTTGAAGACCACATCTCAGATATGTGGGTTTCTTTTTGAAACAACGGAAAGCCAGAAGAAATCAGCCAAGACATGACGTCAGTTCTATGGAGAAAATGTGGGCAGGTCTGAAAAAGCGTGTGACACTAAGGAGGCCCACAAAATGGACTCAGTTCCACCAGTTCTGGCAGGACAAACCAGAACTCTAGCAAACAGAGGAGCTTGAAGAAGGAAATCCAAAAGGTTTGATCAGAGTCATACAGTTCAAAGGCAATACTACAAAATACTGAGGAAATGTATGTAAACTTCTGATTCTGAAGACATTAATAAATAAATCTGTCATATTCTTTCTGTCATTATTGTGACATTTAGTAAGTAGAAATAAATTAGGTAACTTTGACTAACCTAAAATGAGATGAGTTAGGTAAGATTTAACTTCAGACAGAGAAAAAAAAAATCTTCTCGGGTGAATGTAAAGTTATAGTCTCAGCCGTACCAGGGGGAAAAAAATCTGACATTGTTACAAATCTGTTCAGGAGATGTATTACAAATCAAAATCTGAGAAGTGTACTCTACTTATATAATCAAACCCCTTTACTCTGATGCAGGAAAATCTAATCTAGTGCAGAAGTTATGTATTTAATAAATTGAGTCTGTCTGGTTGTCATATAATGTTTTCAGAGAAAAAACATTTGAAAATGAAGATGGACTGATCTGTTGAAGAATTAGGTTAATTAATATGTAAAGGAAAACATGTACCATGACGATATGACCTGTAATAAATAAATCCAAAAGTGTCACAATGTATAGCCATAGAGATCCTGAATGCATTGTACTATATTGCAATAGCACCAAAATTATGGCATTATTACAATTATTCAGTTATGGCAAAAACGATTGGTTTTTGATCAGTCAAAAACTTGATCATAGAGAACTTGACTGATGGGAGGAAGAGCGAGAGCGTTTGAGTGCTAGTAACGTTGTTTGTGTTCAGCCCTGCAGGCCGGATGGCCACTCAGTTTGTTACAGCCCAGATCCTCTCCTCAGTGTGGAACGGAGCCTCCAGCAGTATGATCAAACCCGCTGTGAGTTTATTCACTTCCTGTTCTCCTTCCAGCTCCTCCTATTGCAAATACATTCCTTCACATGACCAAATATGGCCCCAGTTGTAATTAACAGATTTTTGCTTAAAAAATCTATAACAAATTGGTTCCTTCAGAATTTCACAATTGTTTTTGTAATTGTTTTTTCTTACAATCAAAATAACTGATTTTGTGGTGCTACTTTAGAAATATTTGCAAGGAATGTTGTGATATTAACATTTAAAGTGTGAAAATAAGTGGGACTTTTTGTTCACCATATTGACTCAACATCCAGGTAGTAGTAGTAGAAGTGTGAAATACTGCCACCTACAGGTGGACAGTAAATCAATTTTATCTTTTATAGCATTTTCTTGCTTTGAAGATTTACAGTTCCGCAAAATCTGGATTTCCCACCCAGATGTGTGAAAATGCGTCTCTCTCCACCAGGGGTTCTCGTCTGTCTCACAAATGTCTCGCATTCAGACGGACGTCACCCTGCCGCCTCTGAAGAAGCTCGCTCCTTCCGACAGTAAGGCCAAAGAGCGCCTGTTTGTTGTCTTCAATCCCTCCCCGCTGCCGCTCGACGTGCTGGAGGACGTGTTCTGGTAAACGTCGTCACTCCTCTCCATCGCCATGTTTCTGCGTTATCTCACAGCTAAAACATGCCTGCTAATGTCTGTCTCTGCAGTCGCTTCGGTTCCCTAATCGAGGTCCATTTGGTTCCAGGAAGGAAGGTTGGATACATGAAGTATGCTGACAAGCAGGTGAGTCTCTCAGGAGTGAATGAATAAAGTCAAGTTTATTTGTATAGCACATTTCATCAACAATTCAAAGTGTTTTAGATCATAAAAATTCTTTAATCCTGGAAATGTTCTTCATTTGCTGTAATAACTGACTAACCTAAGTTTGGATGACTATTTGACTGCTGAGGTCCAAAGATAATAACTTCAGTTTTATTTCTGTTCAGCTGGAGAAAGTTGTGGCACATCCTTGCGTTGATTTGTTCTAAGCATCTGTTCAGTGCTTAGATGGATTCAGAGTTAATTAGTTACATGGTAATGTAAAGCTGTGCATCATCTGTGTAATTATGGTGACTTTTTTACTTGTTACAACGTGAGCTGGCAGGAGGATGTAGATAAATAGGAGTCCCAGAATTGAGCCTTGGGTGACCACACGTGATTTCTGTCTGCTCCAATGAGAAGTTTCCTACTGACACAAAGACAGAAGTGTGAAGCCTGGTGGGTCGGAGTGGTGTGAGTTTCATTCGTGTGTTTTTGTGTGTCAGTGTGCAGATGAGGCCATGGCCGTGCTCCACGGTCGGATCGTCAACGGAGTGAAGATGAAGGTGATGCTGGCTGATCCTCCTCGGGAGGAGTCTCACAAGCGCCCACGGACCTACTAGACCAGAACTGGCAGGTAAGGGTTATATTTTAAGGAACAAAGCAAACGATGTCTAAATGTTGTAAACACATCTGCAGGGTTTCCCACAGAAAACTTGCCAAGGAGCGCCAGGGCGGTCATCCTATGGCCCACCGTGTTTTTGAGTTAATTTTTTTTTAAAGTTGACAGGAAATTTGAAAATATGACTCGGTAATTATGTATTATTGGAAGATATTATTAGCAATACCTAAACACCAACTGTAAAAATCTTAAAAGGCAAACAAAAGAACATCTGTTTCAGTCATTTCATACTAATTAAAGTATCCAAAATTAGTTGGCCCTTTATCCATGACTTGTCACTTTATTTGCTGAATTTCTTGGCATGTAGACCAGTAAAAGATTGGCAGTGGTTCCGGAAACCTTTACAAATAAACAATTCTTAGCCTGGTGGGATATAAGTCGAGCCTAGTAGCCCGCCAGGCTTCCAAAACTCTGGGGGAAACCCTGTATCTAACACCTCAGATCATTTCTCTCATGGTATTGTAGTTAGAATGGTGTGCATGAGTTTCAGATAGGGCTGGGCGATGAGGATTAAAAATAAAATCCAATTTAAAAAAAAGTCTTTCAAACCAGATCCGTTTTTTAATTTTAACCATTTTTAGTTGGCTTTTTTAGGCTTTTTAAAATTATTATTATTATTGCTCTCTCCCTTGTCTAAAATAGAAATGACAAGAATATAAATATCATTCCTTCTGTGAGTTGTATGTCTGAGCATCAGGGCCAGGCTATGATGTTTGTTTAGATCAGAGAATACGATCATAATATTAGCAGAACCCTTCCCCCATAATTCATAATGGTTTTTTTAGCCAGAAAAAAACCATTATGAATTACATTTTAAAAAAACACTGTAAAAAATTACAAAAGAAGAGTGTAACTATCAGGACCTGATGTGACCACCTCAGTTTGTGTAGTTCTTTTTCTAAATAAAGTCAATTATTTGCATGTTGTTTTAAAGTTCTACTACTGATAATAATTCAACGCTGATCTGATAAAAGATTGTTATTTTTAAAACTGATTACAAAGAATAACTTCAAAAGATGCTCAACATTTCTCATTGTAATTAAACATTTTTATGTGGTAGTTCTCTTAAAATTACCACTTTAATTCTCCTAGTAATATAAGTTTATTCTCATAAAATGAGAATAATTAAAGTTTTTTAATTACTTTATTCCCATAATTAAAAAAAATAAACATTTTAGCCTGGCTTTAATGCTTCATGGTTGAGGTATTAAAAATCTAAATAAATAGAAACTGTTAAACATGTTTATGGAACAAGATGGCCGCCTTTGGTGTTCTATGGAAACACAAGGGATGAATTGGTGAGAAAAAATGTTTGTTTTTCCCCCCAAAAATTATGTCTTCAAAATGTGATGGATTGAAAATGTTGATTTATCGCTCAGCCCTAGTTTCACAATAACATATGTAAGTTACAGAGCCTTGCAGAAGTCTTCATATCCTGCAAACTTTTTTCATTTTGTCGCATTTTGTTCAAAAACTTGAATCTGGTTTAATGGTTAATGTTTTAAACCTTCATTTTTAATATAAAATGTTTTAATATTTATTTTTCGCTCAGTCAGGTTGGACAGAGAGCGTCTGTGAATATATTTTTGCAATCTTTTAAAAAGACTTTTCTAAGGCACTGTATCTGTCAGCTTGCATGCTCTGGCTTTGTTGTTCTGCTTTCATTTAGTTCCTTATTTCTTGTTTAAAGGTAAAGTAGACTGACAGCTTGGTGAAATGAAGCACTGAAAAGATGTGACCCCATTTCCTGTTAATAACACTGCAGCTTTTTGTTCCCCAGGCGACTGTTGTCATAACAAAACGACACCTGACCTGACAGACCAACAGACACCAACATCATCTCCTGACCTCTGACCCGACCCTTTGCCTGACTCGTATTCAGTCAGTAAGCGTCTTTGTGTTTAATGATGTTTCTGTTTAATTTACATTTCAAAGCAAGACTTTGTGGAAAAAAATAGGCTAAATTTGGAGTTTGAAAATTAGCTAATTATGATTCAGAAGATTTGTTTTTGCTAAACTGTGAGCAGGATCCTGTTTAAGTTTAAAGAACTTGACCTTGAACACTCAGATCAGATATGTAAACCCATACTGAGCTCAATTGAATGTGTTATTTGGACTGATTTTTTTTTTCTTTTCATAAATAAAAAGTACATCAAGGTCTGCATTCAGTGTTTTTTATTAATATTTTTTATTGGATGCTATTTTTTATAATTTCTGATCAATAACCCTTTTGACAGCAAGACATTCAAACATATATTGTGAAAAATATATATTTCATTTAAAATGTCTAACTTTTTTATTATTAATTTTTAATTTCTATGATTCCTTGTGTTGCAAAGTGTATTGGGAATGCACCGATTTGAAAATTTGGCCCGATAAATATTGCCGTTATGGCTGATAACCAGCACTTACCAACATTATATACATATTTTCCTAGACTTTCAACACTGTAAAAACCATCTGCATCTCTGCTTCAATTAAAAACCCCAAAATCCTGTTTCATCACATGACCAAACAAATACCACACGACCGACTCGCTCCCCTTTCTGACACCATCTTGTTGCTGTTTGAAACAAGATGGAAGTAAACTGCAGGGTTTCCCCCAGAAAACTTGCTAAGCCCGCTGGTCGGGGTGCCGAGGCGGTCCACCGGCGGTCCACCGGCGGTCCACTGTATTTTTGTACTAAAAGATGTTAAGGTGACAGGAAATTTTAAAATGTCACTCGGTAATTATACGTTACGTGAAAACATCACCAGTGAAACACTACTTAAACCCACAACTAGTCTTAAAAAGAACAAATCAAAATATACAATTAAAATGAATATCAATTATTTGCGCTTTTGTTTAATCCAAATTAAGTCAGCAGCTCCATCAGGGCCCCCAGGGCTTCAGGGGCCCATAAATGCTAATATTTTAACATAGACCACAGATACATGAATGTAACACTTGTTTATTGAGATGATCAATGCTGCTAAATTGGATTCAATTTCAGCATACATAAATTAATAGATTTTAAATTGTTTAACATTTAAATGTAAGATTTTAAGGAGCAGGCAAGTTTACTTTGTAAAACTTCAGAGAACAATATTCATAGTTAGATTGTTTTGTTTTGAGCAGGGATAACCTGCTCAGAGCAACAGAGACTCTTGCAATCTGGCTTAAAAAAAAAGTTTTTTAATTTAATTTAATTTTCCTGAAAACATAAACAAGAAAGGGTTAGCCTGGCGGTGTCGCTAGTAAAGGATGGCGGCCGCCAGGCCTATAATACACTGGGGGAAACCTTGAACTCTAATTTGACTAATTTTAGTGCAGTTTTACGATCCTAGTAAAAAAAAGAAAAAAAAGGCAGACTGGCTGATGCCAATATATATTGTGCATCCCCAGTATATAGAATAGCAGATATGCATATAATTAACTTTTACCCTCAAGACCAGTTGAATCCCATCAACTCCCATAAGAGCACATTTTTAGGTATTTCCAATTTTGCCCGATGTCCAATGTTTTGGTAGATTAGTGATTGGTGGATACATGAAAAACTGATCTGATTCACTGCAGCAAAAGTCTAAAAATCAGTAACTGCCCCCCTTTGTTTTGCAGTTAGAGGGTTACCTGATGCAGCCGCCCACCACTGCTGCCAACTTTGTGACTTTTCAGACAAAAAAATTGGTACCGTCAAAAATCTGAATCAGATTTTAAAAAAATTGGTGATCAGCCGGAAAACTGCAATGATTCACTCCAACATAAAACTAATTTCCCATGAATAAATCTTGCTTCAAAGTTAACCAATAATAGATTTCAGGTGTTGCAGTACATAAGTGGTCTTGGTGTGAATATGATTCATATATTTTGTGTGTAAAACTCAAGTCTTTAAAGGTGAAGGAAGACGCACCATGACTAGAAGAGCCCAGAAATAATCAAAGGTTTATCTGTCCCAACATTCTCCCATGTTTGGGTCAGTTAAATCCATCCTAAGGAGATTCCTGCTTATTGACAGGCTTATGTACACTTGTGTTCAATGTCGAGGTTTTCATTATTGTTATACATTTAATACCCACCAGGTCAAGCCATACCAATCAAAATATAGATCTTAGTAAATTAGAAAATAGCAACCTTTAAGTATTTACATTTTTCATTAAACCCTTATATCTGTATTAAATGAATTTGTTCTGCTGTAATACTCTAATCTTTGAAGGAATCAAATGTTTTCTAATCAGAAATAAAGCTTTGAAAGGATCAGTTTGTGTGTATTTGATCTGTCAGTTGTTGCTGAAATAAATGAACTTTTCAAATCTCACTGCTGTGGAAATCTGTTTCCATTCTTTTGTTCCAAGTATCAGAAATAAAAGCACCTTATGACCACTGTAAAGTACAGTGGAGAACCTGTGGTACTGTGTGCTTGTTAGATCGCACCAATCAAATTTCTTTAACAAATCAGGCGTGAAACACCAGATAAAAGGTGAGTTAAAGTAGAAGAAAAGACAAACATTGAATGTAGACTTTTATTTCATAAGGAAGCATCTCAGATTATTTACAGTATGGAGCTGGGAATGTGTATGAATCTGGTCTCTGAGTGATGCTCATGAAGAAAGCTGGATTTAAATGAAAACTGGTCTGTCACCAGGTTGAAGTTTTAAATCAGTTTAATTAAATTATGGATTTGTTGAGACAAAAAGTGCCTCTTTACTCTGGAACTCTGGCATAAAAGGAAATGACACTTCATTTCAGATTTATGCCTTGGATTATTAAATATATTACTGAACGAATCACAAAAGAAGGATGTAGGCCCAGATTATCGCCCAGTTGTGAAGATCTGCAGAATGATGCAGGTTTGACAGTCGGCGCTGAAAACACAGGGCGCAGAGACAGGAAGTGATGTCATGAGATAATCAGGCTTTATTACTGGAGTCTCTGAAAGGTAAAATCATTCAAACGTCTGGTCTCTTTGATGTTTAGCTCCATGCATCCATCTGTCGTTCCCTTTAGTCACTTAGTCCTCCTCTTCCTCAGTCCTCCAGCCCCAGCGTGTTCAGTTCTTCATCCAGCTCCTCCAGATCTTCTCCTGTGAACAGATTTTCGTCCACGGGGACGTCCTCCTCTTCGTCCCCCCCCCTCCATCCTCCCCTCCCCCCTCCGCTCCTGAAAGCCCATTTGCCTCGGCGCCGCCGCAGGCTGAGTTTAGTTGATCCTCTGAAAGTAGAAGAAGGTCAGACAAAAATCTAAACATGTTCACTGTGAAACAAAGTAGGAAAACAGTCGAGAGTTGGATGGATTTAGGTCAAAGTGGACATTAGCTGGTTTATCCTCTTCCTCACCGTTGTCTCCTGTTGCCGCTTCATTCCTGGAGCTGAATCGGTCCGTAGATGCTACTGTAATACCCGTATGGTCGACCTCTTGTGGAACGAAACGGGATAAGTCTATGTCCTGAAAATCTGTAAGATCAGTCTGAAAGAAAAGGAAGTTCAGAGACTTCATATTATAACAACACAACGGGATAAACATGTTTGTTTTATGTAGTCTATTTTTTACCGTAAGAGAAAAGCAGGCTGCAGATTCTTTCAGTTAAGTTTTAAATCCAACAGAAAATAAAACTAAATGATCCTCATTTATGCACCACAGAATATCTTTAACCTTTGGCAGATTTTAATAAAACTCAAAAGTGCATCAAACTACATGCTATTAATCTCCATTTGTAGTTTTAATTAATGCGGAGGTAAATAAGTTGACTGATCCCATGTCTAGTTGAAAAAAAGAGGTAAAGGACATTTGGTACTAATAAACTAGTATGGATAGTACTTTAATGTAAATGACCCTTTCTTTAGATAAATGCAAGTATAACTGCCACCTGCTGACACAAATCAGTACTGCAGAATTAGATCATTAACCAAGCTTTCAAGTTTATAATCGCATTTGAAAGACTGAAGAGTTTATTCTAATATTAACAACCATTTCCACAATATCTGCTTATATGGTTTTAACTCAAATAGTTAAACGTTTCCATATTTACAAAATCTTCAGTTCAAGATGAAGCTGGAAAACAGACTTCAGATGAAGTTTTTATCTCAAATAAATAGAAATAAAAACCAATACCATGATCCTTTTTATCCATTTACCTCTTCCTCATCCTCTTCATTCGTTTCGTCGACGTACTGAGTATCATCAGCTTCGTCGTCATCATCGTCGACCAGCTCTGGCCGGAATTCAAACACCTCACGGCCGCTCACCTGGACAGACACCACCGGGTTGAAAGCTGCAGGTCACGGTAGAAACATAGTCCCTTCAGAAATAAACATTTACTCACAATGAGCGACTTGCCAGCCTTAAAGTCCGCCTTTTTTTTCTCCAGCTCCTCCCTGGCTTTATCCACCTGCAACCAAAAGCAGAACCTGGACCAATCAGAGCCGAAGAGCAGCTTACTTCTATAGCAGTAAGCAGGACAGGAACAAAATCGACACCAATGGTGAAAAGAACTCCAACCTTCTCCTGCCTTTTCCTCTTCTTCCAGGCCAGGAAGGTCTCCAGTGTGATCCGAGTTACGTTTACACCCAGAGCGGCCCGCTACGCATGGAGACACACGTCAGAACAGAACCAGGGAACCCAAAGTGTGACATGCTGAGAGTCATGTCGGCGTGTCATGACTGTCTATACACGATACGGCCAAACGTTTGACTCAGAGAAAACTTTTAGCTAGAGATGTACCGATCCATTTTCACTTCTGATGCAGACATCAGAGGTTTAGTATTGGCCGATACCCATGTGATACAGAACAACAGCGCTGAATTGAGTTGAAACTAGAGAAGCACAATATATCACAGAGGTCTCATTCTCGCGGCCGCAGGACGATGTCTCGTGGCCCCCACCGTGATATGAAAGTATAATATTATTGTGGCCCACAGTGTGAGTGGACCTCTGAAGGAAATCCCGCCCGCCGTTCCTCATCATGGCTGACATTCGGTGCTACATCGACTTCATGCACACTACGTTTCTAACAATAGTGTGGCCTGATGATGGACCAGTCCGGTACCAGTTTCCCTTTCCTGCAGTCGCCATTCCGGTACTTTCTACCATTAACAAATGCCACGATCAAACGCAGAGAAAGGCGACGGCTACTGGGCTGCTCGTCATCAGTAATTCTGCTTCCCGATACACACAAGTGGAAAGAAAAACATGATGGACTATAATGAGGATTAAGTTGTTAATATGCTGCTCCGGTTGGACAACAACTTCAAATATGTAAGCTAAGCTCCACCGTTAGCCTCCATGTTTACTTCCGCAAACACTGAGCACTTCTTCTTTTTATGGCGGTTGGCAGAACACTGAGAACGCTGACGCTATTGCGCCCTCTACTGCGCATGCGGGACACTTTCAGGTCATTCGCCCGTTCAGACTGCAGAACACATACAGGTCGCATATGTGTGGCTGTGTGAACGGCCCGGTGAAAAAAATCCGATTTGACAAAAAATCGGAATTGGGTCACTTCAGGCTGCAGTGTGAACGCACCCTAAATTTTGTCACACCCTCATCATGTCTTTGTCAAAGTCAAAGCCTGCAGTTCATGTATTGGAGAAATAATTAAATGTTGATGACATTTGAGGATATTTTTAAAATGTTTTTTTGTGGAATCCTTTATGCGGCCCAGGCTCTGCGTCCAGCGGCCCCCGGGTAAATTGAGTTTGAGACCCCTGCTGTATCACAATGGTCGGTATCTGTCTGATAAACAAAACTGAGCCGACATGAGCAACCAACATTTATTTTTATCTTGTTTCTGGTCGTTTTTGCCCGCCAGAAGTATTGAAACTGTAGTGAAATAACATAATATTGGTAAATAAAAGCAATATCAATATCAGATATTGATATTAGCCCAAATTTTCAAATCAGTGCATCCCTACATGCATTTCTTGTAAACACGGATGTAAATGTACTGAATTAACTCTGCACAAATAAATTTATCAACACCTTCAGAAACTTGGTCAAACATGTAAAAACAAGTTTAATTTGTTCAGTCAGAGCAAATGGGACTAGAATAGCCAATGTAAAATAAAGAACCTGCAACTGATGAAAACAGGTTGGCTAGCTTGGTCAAAGATGTAAAAATAAACAGCAACAAACATTTCAAGTTGTTCTGAAATAAACAATTAGGAATTCTCAATATAATGATAAAAAATAAATCATGATGTCTCTGAGAATGACACATAGAAATAGATTGAATAGATCTGCCATTATGGGTCAGGCACATTGTCATTAATATCTGATCTAGAATTTTTCTCAATATTGTGACTGATACAGATTAATATCATATGAGTGCATCTCTAGTTTTTGACCATCTTTGTTTATGAGCCATCCGTCTCACCTCACTCTCTATCAGCTCCTCCAATGAGATCTCCTCTTCTTTTTCCTCCTTCTTTTTGTCTTTCTTTAGTACAAAACCAGGTGGTAGGGCATGCCTGTACATACAGTTGTCGCCCCCTGCTGGACAAACCCAGAACCAGCCGTACTTGTTATTTTCTATGGCTTCCAAGAAGTACTTACACACCTGCAAAAAAGCAAACAAACAGGAGAAATGACAGAGTGTTTGGGGACTGGTAGGTGAAGTGGGACTGTTTCACCAATATTTTTGAACTCAGTTTGACAAAAAAATAAAATAAAAAAAAATACACTTACTATTTGTGTTTTGGCTTTCTTCTTCTCTGCTTCTCCGTGTTTTTTGTTGACCACCTCCTCCAACTTCTTCTCATCCCAGTTCTCCATAGTGTCTGAATGAAACAGGAAGCAGAAAATTACAGATATGAAAGAAATTCCCATTTCTAACTCAGGAAGCAGCTGTGAAGCTGTCTAGCTGAACAGCACATCCACCAACCTTTCTCCAGGTCTTCATCTCTTTCGTCCACATAGACGCTTCTCTTCTCACACTTCCTCTCCATGGACAAGTCATGGCTGAACTTACACTTGTCACCTTTAGTACATTGGCCCTGCTTAAAGAACGCACACAGCACTGACTTTGGATCGACACCTGAACACAATTCAAACAAGAAAACAGTTAGTTGGGCAAACGATGACCAGTTTAGACCAGATTAAGGTCATAAACGGAGTTGATCTGGCTGACTGCGTTTTACCTTTACTGACTTTCTGGGCAGTAACTACAGGCTTGAACAGCTCATTGAGTTCGTCGAGCTCTTTCTTCTTATCAGTCTTCTTACCGGTCTTATCTGCCTCTGCCTGGGCAATCTGAACACAGGAATAACGATACCATAAAGTTTGGATTAGATTAGCTATCTTTAGCAGAGGCTTGGTCTAGACTTCAGGTAAAATCGCTGCAGAATAGACAACTGGATTATTAGAGAAACACAGATCATTTGAGCATTAAACAGATAAAGTGTGCTGACCTGTCTGGCGCTCTGCTGTCCATATTTGACCTGCTGTGTGACATTCTTAATGTACTTCTGCTGCTTGGCACCTTTCTTGTTCTTCAAGCCAAAAGTCTTGTCCTGAAAAAGATCAACATCATCAAGATCAACAAAAAAACACGTCAACTAAATCCTGATAAAAGCTTTAGAAAAAAATAAAAAATAAATAAATAAATTTATCCACACCACCAGGATCTACAGCACTGACATTGGGATGTCATTTGGACTAGAGAAGTGTGGTCGGATGGTTACAAAGAGAGGGAAGGTCGTCCACACAGAAGGGGTCTCACTCCCAGAAGGAACAATAGCAGACATAGAGCTACAAGTACCTGGGAATACCACAAGCAAATGGCAACCTCCATGAGGTCACAAGGAAAGGAGCCACAGCCAAATACCTCCAACGAATAAGGCAAGTCCTGAGAAGCCAGCTCAATGGCAAGAACAAGATCTGTGCAATAAACAGCTATGCCTTACCTGTAATCAGATACCCTGCCAGAATAATTAGATGGCCAATGGAGGAGATAAAGACCACAGATGTTAAGACTCAGAAGCTACTAACCATGCATGGAGGGTTCCACCCCAAATCCAGCACCCTGAGACTGTACACGAGCCGTAAGGAAGGAGGCAGAGGACTAGTGAGTGTGAGAGCCACTGTCCAGGATGAAACATCCAAGATCCATAAATACATCAAGGACAAAGCCTCAACGGACGATGTGCTCAGCGAATGTCTCAGGCAATGGGGAACAGAGGACGAGGTGCTGGAGGTACCATCATGGGAGGACAAGCCCCTACATGGGATGTACCACCGACAAATAACTGAAGTGGCTCATGTCAGGAAAACCTACCAATGGCTGGAGAAAGCTGGACTCAAGGACAGCACAGAGGCTCTCATCCTGGCCGCCCAGGAACAGGCCCTAAACACCAGAGCAACAGAGGCTCAGATCTACCACACCAGACAAGACCCAAGGTGTAGGTTGTGCAAGGAGGCCCCTGAGACAGTCCAGCACATAACAGCAGGGTGCAAGATGCTGGCAGGGAAAGCGTACATGGAACGACATAACCAAGTGGCGGGCATAGTGTACAGGAACATCTGTGCAGAATATGGACTGGAAGCCCTGAGATCAAAGTGAGGACCAAAGGTGGTGGAGAATGACCGAGCTAAGATCCTGTGGGACTTCCAGATCCAGACAGACAAGATGGTGATGGCGAACCAACCGGACATTGTGGTGGTGCATAAACAACAGAGGAAAGCCGTTGCGGTGGATGTAGCAATACCAAGTGATTACAACATAAGGAAAAAGGAGAAATTGGAGAAATACCAGGGCCTCAGGGAGGAACTGGAAAAGACCTGGAAGGTGAAGACCACAGTGGTGCCTGTGGTCATCGGGGCCCTCGGGGCAGTCACCCCCAAACTGGAGCAGTGGCTACAACAGGAACAACATCAGACATCTCAGTCCAGAAATGTGCAGTTCTAGGAACAGCCAAGATACTGGAGGTGAGAAGGGAATTTTTAAAAAATATATATAGAGAGAATTATAGTGAAAGCTGTAACACTCTACTTGTGAAAGCAAATCTCTTGGGCTTCTTTCTGGCTCTCTGATCATTCTTATTGTTACACTTCCAGATGGGACATTAGAAGACAAACAAAAAAAAAAACAACATAATTTTGCTTTTGTGTTTAAATTTATTTTCTAAATAAAGGACAACAACTGGAGGAAGGAAAGTAATATTTACATGGTGACCGATAGTGTGGCTCCATCAAAAACTAATCACAGCTTTGGTTTCAGTGTAATAATAATCTAGAGGCAGCCGGTCAAAACATTTTCCATTGAGTCACACGAGTTTTTTGGTTTTAATTAAATTGCCGCTCTGTTGAAAAACAGTTAACATAAAACAGTGAAGCGTTTCCAACCTCTGAATAAGTGAAGTTATTTATTAGCTTTAAATAAGTTAAAGCACAACAAGTTAGAGGCACAACTCTATAAAACACAACCATGTTTAAAAAAACAACATCGGGTGATCCCGAACAAAACAAAAACAACTATTTATTATGTTTTATCACCTTTAGGTAACTGTGAGTCAGCAATTACAGCTTCAGACACAAATGCTTTTAAAAAAAACACTAATTGTAACGTGTCTCTATAGGACACCAGTCACATAAAGAATTATGATTTGTATTACCAAACTGCACACAGTAACTATTTTCAAATGTATTGTTATCCATTGATAGATTCATAAAACAAACAGTGGAGAAAATATCAACACCAACAACAAGGGGGTTTTAAACATCATTAATTGGAACTTATGAAACCAATAAAGTAAAATTCTTATAAGAAATGTATCACGTTAAGTGATAATACAATAAATACATCTAAAGAAATAGCATAATTCTGTTTTTGGTGGAATATATTGCACATATTTCACTATGCATGTAGACAAGAGACATTTGAAAACGAGGTGCTGCATCTTAACATGGCTTCTTTATTAAATGCTGTTAATATTTTGTAGTGATACGTGGCCATTTTATCTATTAGCTGCTTAACAATACACATTGAGATTGATGGTTTGTAATGTTTTTGAAAAAGCAAACAGCAGGAATGAAGTGCGAGATGCATTTTCTTTGTTTTCATATGTGTGTTTAGCAATGCAGGATGTGTTTGATGTGTCTTTTAACCTCATCTTGCTAAAGTCTCAGCATCAGAAAAACTCATCCATGCGTTTATCTTTATTCACACTGATTACTGCAAGTGTCTTCACAGGTTGGCATAAAATTTTTTAAAAATCACTCAGACAGCTGGAGTTGATCCAGAACGCTGCTGCTGGAATTCTGACTAAAACCAGGAACATAGAGCACATCACACAGTTCTAAACTCCTTCTGATGGCTCCCTGCAGCTCAGAGAATAGACTTTAAAATACTGATGTCAGTTTATAAATCACTGAGAGTTTAGCATCACAATACATTAAAGATCTGCTGTTGTATCAACCTTCCAGACCTCTCAGGTCTCCTGGTTCTGCTCTGCATCTAGAACCAGAACCAGACATGGAGAAGCAGCATTCAGCTTCTATGCACAACAAATCTGGAACAAACTTCCAGAAAACTGCAAAACAGCTGAGACAGTGAGCGCCTTTAAATCAAGACTACAACTCACCTGGTTAGAGTTACTTTTGAAACATAATCATGAAACATTAATCAACAATCTGATGTGTAATGATGGCAAAATGTAATGTTTAAGTTGTTGACTGTGTTCTACAACTTTGTTTTTTTTGTGTTTTATGACTTAAAGCACTTTGAGATGCGCTATACAAATAAAATTTTATTTGAAATTTGACTCGTATTTAAAAGCAGCAACATGTAAGGCTTTCTTTTGTTCTTCTAATCCCCTGGTCTAGATTCTCCATCAAATTAAATATTTAGGACTAAAAAAAATCCATCTATTTGCTATTTTCTTATAAAGCACCGTTGGTCTCCAAGTTTCCTCAATACCTGATATCAACATACAGCAGGAAAGATGTGTATTTGATACACTGCAGATTTTTCCAAGTGGTAGTATTAGTATTAGATTAGGCTTGAAAAATAAAAGCTCATCAGCCTAAAGGAGTTCCTGAGTCATAATGGATGAATTATTGTTCATCACCCATTTAAAGACTGACATCTAAGATGAAAATAATCTTTACAGATAAAATGCATTAATAGCCTAATATGTCAGGCGCTCTGCTCAACTTTATTTCTATTTTGGACATTTTTAGGAGACCATTTATACAAAACTCCCAAGTTGTCCTTTACTTTATGTGTAAACCCCCCCCCAGAAAAACAATACACAGACTATCAACACAATCCACAATATGTGAGCATTATCTTAAATATACTGCTAAATCTTCGCTGGACCAGTTTGGGCCCTTAAAGCAGCCACTGACCGCTTCAATACGAGCTTCGTGTATAAATGTGAATTATGACAGCATCGTATATTAACAGTAACAGTCAGTCAACTCCTTTCTTGACTAAAAAAGAGGCAGTAAAGCCAAATGAACATAGAATTGACTATGCAGAGCGAAACAACTTTAATACTAACTTATTATAGCTTCCGTTAGCCATCGAGCTAACAGCAAACACCGACATGCTAACTCGTGCTATATTTACCTCAATGATCTTTTCCTTTTTCTTCTCTTGAGTTTTTTTATTTCCCGTAGCCGGAGCAGGCTTCTTCGGTGGCATGTTGGTTTAGGAAACGCTATTCTATGAACTCGTGTGGCTGTTTTGAGTCGGGTATTTCGGTTGGAAATGCACATAAACCAGTTAATGCTAGCAACAGGAAAGCAACGGCGGCGCCTTCAAGGCCACATGTGAGATGTTGCTGTCTGGTGACGTCATCACCCAGCCAGAGAGGCATGACGGGTAATGCAGTAAGCAGGAGTAAAAGAGGAATATACCTATGTACATCAATTATAAACACAACTTTTCGCACAAACCCCCCAAATTTTGGGATAATTTTGTTTCATCCCAAAATGTACCTGACCTTTATACACACACACACACACACACACACACACACACACACACACACACACACACACACACACACACACATCTTTAATTAGAGTGAGACTTCTTCTTTGAATACCAGCTTCATTCTCAATCTGCTGAGCCTAATGTTCCATTTAGAACTCAAGTGAATATATGTTCTATCTAGACGGTATTTAATGTCTCTGGAAACTGCAGCTTAGTGAAGCTCACAGACTTCATTGCATTTTTACCATTTGACCACTAGGGGTCAGTATTACAACATCTGTTTGGTGATTTTAAAAGGAAACTATCAAGATGGATCAATTCAAATGGTGAAAATCAAGTAACCTAATTTCTTCTAACTCAGCCCGATACCGGAAAAAATTGTATTTCTGCTGCACTAGATTTTATGTTCACCAATAATCCTCAGTTTTCCCTGAATTTAATTGTTTTTGCTTTGACTTAGTAGATTAATGCTTGATACGTCCAAATAAGGGAGACAAATCTAGTCTTGAGTTGCCTGAGGCAAAGACTGCACAAACCACAGTTATATGGATATTCAGAAGATTAACAAAAAAAATTATTATGTTACTGTTATATGTGATCACTCCAATAGCTTAGAGTATCATCAAAAACTGATTGTCAGGATTTTAATTCAAAATGGGAAACTCATATACAGGTCCTTCTCAAAAAATGAGCATACTGTGATAGTTAATTATTTTCCATAATGTAATGATAAAAATTAAACTGTCATATATTTTAGATTCGTTGCACACCAACTGAAATATTTCAGGTCTTTTATTGTTTTAATACTGATGATGTTGGCATGCAGCCCATGAAAACCCAAAATCTGTCTAAAAAAATTAGCATATCATGAAAAGGTTCTCTGAACAAGCAGTTAACCTCATCATCTGAATCAACGAAGTAACTCTGAACACCTGCAAAAGATTCCTGAGGCTTTTAAAAACTCCCAGCCTGGTTCATTACTCAAAACCACAATCATGGGTCAGACTGCTGACCTGACTGCTGTCCAGAAGGCCATCATTGACGCCCTAAAGCAAGAGGGTGAGACACAGAAAGACATTTCTGAACCAATAGGCTGTTCCCAGAGTGCTGTATCAAGGCACCTCAGTGGGAAGGAAAAAGTGTGGCAGAAAACGCTGCACAACGAGAAGAGGTGACCGGACCCTGAGGAAGATGGTGGAGAAGGACCGATTCCAGACCTTGGGGGAAGCAGTGGACTGAGTCTGGAGTAGAAACATCCAGAGCCACCGTGCACAGGCGTGTGCAGGACATGGGCTACAGGTCCCTCATTCCCCAGGTCAAACCACTTTTGAACCATAAACGGCGGCAGAAGCGCCTGACCTGGGCCACAGAGAAGCAGCACTGGACTGTTTGGTCCAAAGTACTTTTTTTGGATGAAAACAAATTTTGCATGTCATTTGGAAATCAAGGTGCCAGAATCTGGAGGAAGACTGGGGAGAAGGAAATGCCAAAATGCCAGAAGTCCAGTGTAAAGTACCCACAGAGGTTTTGGAGCACTTCATGTTTCCATCTGCTGAAAAGCTTTATGGAGATGAAGATTTCATTTTTCAGCACCACCTGCTCACAGTGCCAAAACCACTGGTTTACTGACCATGGTGCTACTGTGCTCAGTTGGCCTGCCACCTCTCCTGACCTGAACCCCATAGAGAATCTGTAGGATATTGTGAAGAGAAAGTTGAGAGACCAAGACCCAAAACTCTGGATGAGCTTAAGGCTATCGAAGCATCCTGGGTTCCATGACACCTCAGCAGAGCCACAGGCTGATGGCCTCCATGCCACATTGAAGGCTGCAAAAGGATTCCTGACCAAGTATTGAGTCCATAACTGAACATAATTATTTGAAGGTTGACATTTTTGGTATTAAAAAACTTTTCTTTTATTGATCGGATGAAATATGCAAATTTTTTGAGACAGGGATTTTGGGTTTTCATGAGCTGTATGCCAAAATCACAGTATTAAAACAATAAAAGATCTGAAAAATTTCAGTTAGTGTGCAATGAATTTAAAATATTTTTATCATTACATTATGGAAAATAATGAACTTTATCACAATATGCCAATTTTTTTTAGAAGGACCTGTATTAGATAAATCCATTACACACATTGTGACATATTTCAAGTCTTTATTTCTATTAATGCTGCTGATTGTGGCTTATAGCAAACCCAAAACAAATTTCTTAAACAATTAGAATATATCATACAACCAACAAAAGAACACATATGCTTTATGGAGAGCATAGAGGAAGAGCAGCTGTGGGACTTTATTATATGCTGTAGTAAAGTACATGCATTCAGTACTTTCTCAGGGCTCTTTTTGAATGAATGACCAATTACTGACTGGAAATATTCCACTGGATTTAAAGCAACTTGGGTTCTTTTCTCCACCATTCCTCCAGACTCTGGGACCCTGCCCTAGTAAAAAAAAGTATACTTTAGTATATTAAATTTTAACATATTTCAATTAATGTACTTAAACTGTGCTATTTTGGAACAACTTTTTTGTGCTTAGTATACAGTATTATTGAGTGTACTAATTCTGTCATAGAATTATATTAAAATATACTTCAAATATATTTTAAATATACTACTAATATATTAGTAATGTATTTAAATTACACTTAATTTTTATTTTTGATTTATTGCTATTGCTAATAAAGTACAATTTTAATTACTCATAAAAGTCTTCTTTATTCCTACTTTCCTATTTTGTACATTACATGCATAACTACACTACAATTGCATGGAAAGATTAATTACACAAGATGTTCAAGGTAATTCAAATATTTTGTTTTATTACCAACAATTTAAAATTGTCCAATTTTACTTACAACTTGTGAACACAATCAACATGAACATTTGAGTGCGACTAAAAAACAAACGTATTACTTTAAAGTACAAAAATAAAAAACTTTTAAAATTCAAAAACAGTTAAAATAAAAGCACAATTTAATGTGAACATCTCATTTCTATATTTTTTTCAATGAAGTGTTCGTTGTTACATTTGCGACAGATAGCTATGCACACCTCCGAAACTAGAATTGGGATATTCCAGTAGAGCAGCATCTGCAGAACAGAACAAAAACATTTTCATCAATACTGATTATGTTAGACTTTCTGGCAACGAACCAAAAAAACAACATGTTACATTTTGTATTTCAACAATATATATAAATTATTTGAGTGACATTATATTAGAGCAAATGTTTTAAGCTTAATTGCTGCGCATTGGTGCATGTGTTAGTAATGTAATTCAATGCCAACAAATAAACCTACCATTCTCTGACTGGATGTTGACTGCAAAGCTTGGTGACCAACATTAGCCTGCAATATTGACAAAAAAGCAAAAACAATCCAACAGTTTAATAATTTAAAATAGAAATTAATATTGTTAGAGATAACAATGAACAAAAATGAAAAAAATAATTTTATTACTTATGAAACCAACGTAAGTTTGTTTATATATTTAATGCACTGTATATAATTGAACGAAGATAATTAATAAGCAAATTTACCACCAGCTAGCAACACTTAGCATCCTTCGTCCCTCCGGGCTCCTTTTGTGACACACATTTCATTTCCATCAGTTGTTGTCCCTTTGTGTTGTCGTCTAACTTGGACTAGGACGTCACCAGCTTGAATTTACCAAAATTAGTAACTATTGTCAAGGCCCTCTCTACTTTTAAGGCAACATTATGCGAGTAAAAATGGCGAATTTGAATAGCGTCTGTTATCCTAGCGTCAAGGCTTTTCTTCTTTTTATGGCGTTTAAAAAAAGAAAAAATAGACCATCTGGTCTGGAGTATGAACTGGAGCTAATGCCGTTGACTTATAGATCTTACATCTGAAAATGGATTGGGTAAAGACAGCGTCCGTGTTTTTGTTAAAAAACTATTTATACTATCACCATTATAAATATATATATAAAAAAGACTGAGTAAATTTACAACAGAAAACTCTGAAATTTTTAGATAAATGTTAGAAATTTCCCCCCAAAATTTAAGGACATTTCTGAGTTTGAGATTTGCCGGAAAAATTAAAAAATTTTAAGATTAGTCTCAGAAATTTTGTAGAAAAAACATTGGAAATTTCTGAGTCTCATAAGTCCAAAATTTTCCACCCAAAATTCAACTTCCTCAGTTTTGGCAAAAAGATTTACAGTCGCTGGTTGATTGCTCCAATCAGAGAGGACATGCATGTGATGTGCCTCCACTTTACATGGAGGGATCCGCCCTTTAATAATTATTCTCTTATTCTGGGCAACACTGGAAGTAGTGGCACCAGGATTCAAAGTAGGAGTTTCTTAGAGACAGAGGCCCAATTTCAAGGTGCTAAATTATGAAGTCCAATTTTTTAAAAGTCACATTTAATATATATAGCATTTTTTAAACAACTCAATTCAGTTACTTGATTGTGCAATAAAATGGCACTATATGCTGGAAAAAACACAATATTAATCCTTTAAGTAATTTCATAATTCAATAATAATAATTATGATGTGATGTGTCCAATCATATATATATATATATATATATATATATATATATATATATATATATATATATATATATATATATATATATATATGATTGGACACATCTATATATATATATATATATATATAGATAGATAGATAGATAGATAGATAGATAGATAGATAGATAGATAGATAGATAGATAGATAGATAGATAGATAGATAGATAGATAGATAGATAATGTCATAGAAAACCAAAAACAGAAGACATTTCCACAGTATATTTTCCGCAGCCTAAACACTGTTGAGGAAATAGGAAGCAGGAAACAATATGGTACAATATGGCTGCAGTCCTTTGTGTTTCAACTCATAATAAGTAGAAGCCCCCTTCTTTTTTTTTCTTTTGGAACCAGAAGCGTGTCATAGCTGCAGGGCAGTGAGCCAATCAGCAGGGGTTTTACTGCGTCAGCTAGATTTAATTAGGTTTTTACTTAAGTTACTAATATAGTTTGATGAGGAACATTTGAAATATGTTGGCCTCATCCTGGAGGACTTCAGCGGTCAGTTCACCGTTAGTTTTTGTTGTTGTTGTTGTTTGTTATCAAACCACAGCAGAGCCGAGATCCAAAATGGGTCACGCACGCCTGCTCCTTTCGGGCTTCTCGTTTGCTCTCGTGTGCTTTAATGAGCTTTGATTCTAGAGGGTTAGGGACAACATTTACTCAGTTTGGGTGCACACATAATGGCGTAGCTAGAAGTGCGCCTTAATGAGTCCCAGAGTGCGAAGAGTGAATTTACTCCAGTAATATCGCCCTCGTGTTACCAAGCAGCGTGAGTGTCTTCACTCCACCGCCACGCTCTGATGTGACTTTCATTTCATGTGATGTGGAGGTATTTATTCATAACACGTTTATCATGCGTGGCGCCTTTTCACTCGGAGAGAGCTTGAGTGAGAGCGCGTATCATAACCTATATTGACAAGGTAACCACTAACTTGCACGGCTGAGGGCGTTTGACAACAAAGGCGTGTGATATCGCCTCGGGCAAACTTTTATCTCTGCTTCTGTCTTCGTCTCGCGCCGTCCTCTTCTCTTCCTGGGAAGATATTGTATCTCTGAGAGCAGCCTAATAAATCACAGCAACACTTTTTCCAATACCAACGTCTTCATATTCATACAGGCATTGATCTTTTTCCTGCAGAGGTCACTGGTGTCAGGTGTGCACACACGCACACACACACACACACACACACACACACACACACACACACACACACACACACACACACACACACACACACACACACACACACACACACACACGCATGCACACACACACACAGACACACACACTGCAATGAATGCATTTCAACCTGCAGCCTGCAAATGTGAGAAACATCCCCTGCCTAATTATCAAAGCACAACAGTAAACAGATCCTGTCTGAGTCTGTCTGAGGTAATGATGCTCTGGTTCCATAGGCAGCTTGCACAAGTACGGTATTCATATTTCTTGAACATGTTCACATTTTTGCGCTTACATTTATAAACACTGATATATTTATTGGGCTCTAATAAAATTGAGCAACATGTTTTAGTGTATACAATCTGAAAAGTGTGGCATGCTTTTTTGTTTACCATAGTGCTGTCAATCGATTAAAAATTTTAATCATATTAATTACACTCCAGCGCTGTGGTTAATAATGACTGATCATTTTGCCTAACTTTATAAGCATGAAATATGAACATGGACATAGCTGTGGTTCTTGCAAGAATGGAATCCTGGGTAAGTCTCCAACCAATTAAAATGCAAGCAATTATCTGTTGTTTTTTTGTAGGAGAAAGCAGGTAATGTAGTCTCCCAGTACTCAACAGAAACTAAAGGGAACTCACTCCACTACACACGCAAACAAGTAGTAGTGAACTTGTTCAGAGAACAACTGACAGATGAGATATATTTTATTTTTTAGCTCTTGGTTGCCCTGCCGCTTTCTGTTACCTCCCTGGACAAGCTCGTCTATGTACACGTGTATACACAGGCTGGAGACACGGCACAAGAAAGTTAAAAAACGTTCAACTTTTGTGTTTGTTGTGTAGAACTGTTCTTCACTCCCTGCTTGTCGAGTCTATAATGCATTGCTTGGAATAGGTAAACTTAAATAGATAACCCTAGAGAGGCTTTTAAGTCAAAATAGGTAGATTAATCTGTGTTATATAATATTAACGACTTAAATTTTCAGATTGACATGCATTAACGTTGATAGCCCTAAAAAAACATAGCAGAAATATGCACTTCAAGCTCACGGTTCCAATGAAAGAATAATAATTTTAAAAAAAGTCAACAGTTTATAGATGCTTTTTCAAGGCCCTATCTTTGGTCTGGCTCAGCCTCCTGCTTCCAAGGACAAATGGCGTCCACCCTGACTGGACCACCGACAGATGGGCAGGTCACCGGCTGTCAGCTGCCTCCCTTTCCACCTTCCTGTCAAGGAGCTGCAACACACCAGGGGCAGAAGAAAAGACCAGGAAAAGATTGCCTCCCGTCAGGTACGCCCAGGTAACTACCTGCTACAGAGCGAGAAAGAACGAGGGAAAAAACTGCTCCAGATGAAAGCAGAGTCAACTGCAGCTTAAAACTCGGACCACCCTTCACTTCCCCTGGTTTTTTCTCTGCCCACCGCTGAGATCTCATCGTCTCCTGGACATCTTTCTCACTTCAGAACACTTTCTGAGTTGCAGTCCTTTTTCTCCTCTGCACATCTTTCATATGCTCCTTAAAAAAATAAAAAATTCAGCTCTACCTCCATTTACTTTTCAATGAGGATTTCTTACATTTCAGGCAACCCCAAGAGAGCAGGTGTGCGCTTGTTCTATTTAGCTTTGTGTTTTGTATTCAGGTAATGAGCAACACCAGCAGCAGCAGTGATAGTGACGTGCTATTTTTTTTCGTCATCCTCGAATTGAATGAATTGTATCCTTTTACTGATAACAAAACTCGTCTGCTGGATGCATTGTACCCCCTGTCCCTGGAGACTGGTGTCAGTCGAGATATTGTTGTATTCCTCCTCTCTTGGTGGATTTTTTTCTTGCCGTGTGATGGTTGAAAGTCTCTTTCGAATTGAAGAGTCAAGAGAAAGGAGCGCTTTGCTCAGTAATCCTGAGGGACTCGCACCAAAAACACCATCTTTAGCCTGCTGCTGATGTTCGGAGAGAGATGGAAATGTTGTGTGTGTGTGTTAGCTAGCCACAGAAATCTAGGAAATCAAATAAGAAGAAAGGCCCGGAAATCTGAAATATTCGTTTTTAGATACGTTTAATAAGCTTAAACTGTTTTCAAACGAATCTTTACAAGTTCATTTCAACTGAACTGAGAAGTAGATTTTTTAGGTGGACCAGAATTTCATTCATACCTCCCCAAATAAACCGGACTTTCATGGCAAACATACTGGAGTTGTATTAAAGAGGACCAAACAGGGCTGATAGGAATGCGGCAGCAACTGTGGCAATGGTATGAGGTTGTACTGTAAGCAGTGAGTTGCCGGTTCAAACCGACATACTGCATACGTCATGGATAAACGTAAATGACTGGCTAAAATTGAAAACTTTTATACCGTCCAAGCCTCCAGGAAGCAATCGCTTCTCAATAGCCGGATGTCCAGACCCTCTGAACCAAGTGAAGTGTAGAACAAGGGGTTGTTTCCACCAGGCTAGACTTAAACTCAACAAAAAAACAGTTTCCTACAATACACTACTATCAGTTTGGAAGAAGAATTTATGAAGATCATCTACATAGATAATGTCTGATCCATCATGGTGGACCAAAAATACATAGGCCAAGTTTTTTTGTCCCAGTCCTCCCTGCATGTGTCCACCAGATCTGCTATCTTGTACTGAATTCCTTTACTTCAGATAGAGACACCATGACACATGACCAGATTGACCACATGGTGATTCCAGCTATTTGGGAAATCTTTTCCATACCAATCCTTATTTGTATACCAACAAGTATGTTTGTCTTTGGCAAAAGTGGCGACACACCTGAAAGGTTTTATTGATTATTTTTACTGGTGTGCCATAAAACCATTGAGGATTTTTTTTTCTTATCATATTTGTGTTTTTCTATTTTAATTCACTCCTGATATGCCTTCTATTGTGTATTCCACTTCATTATTATATTGTTTATTCAGTTTACAAACTATACTCCTCTCGGGGGACAACAGATATTGAACAGTGCTGCACAGAATCAACAAAAGGGGATTAGGGAGGGAAGTAGGGCAGTGATGGAAAATGGTGTTTTTATTGGCTAATGGTTGGAAAAATGAGTGAATTTGACAGAGCTTAAATGAGGTTCAGGTGAAACAATATGTTTATGACTTTGACCATAAATTGTGTTAACACAAGCAGGTTAGATGCCTAAAATGAAGAGGTTTGTATCATGAAGTCAAATAGTGTGAAGTCTTGCTGTTTTAGATTACTGTTCCATTAGGTACAGTAACATACAAAAATACCCAGAAAAAAAACATGGCTAAGTACATTTTTAACAACAATAATAAAACGGACATAGAGAACACATTTTGGTTTCTAAAGTTGAAACCAGATTTTTGCATCTACCTTATGAAAACCTACGTAATCCTTTTTTTCTGACATTGAATTAGACCAGTGTTTTTCTAAGTGAGTGGCATCAGGGGGCGCTAGAGGGGGCTCAGAAATCAGACAATTTGATCTGTTTTTCAATCGTAAAATATAAGTTAAAATAATAAATCTTACTGGCTGAGTTGATTTGCTCGTGAACTCAACTCTGAAAATAAGAATATTTTAGATACATTTTTTCAATATATAAATCATCTTTCTGTAGCATTTATAAATAGAGATAAAGAATTTATTGCTACATATGGATTTTTTAATTGTTTCTTTTTATTTCTTAAAATTTCATATGCCAACAATGTTTACTTGAGTTGGAAAACTTGTTCCTTTATTTGCTGCACTGCCCCTCTAATGAAATGCGTCCCCAGGGAGGGACAATTTTCAGAAAGTACAGATAAAATTGATGGGATTCAAAATTGTACTGAGTTTGAAATTAAATGAGCCTTGAAGTGCTCAGGAATATTATACATAGAATAAAAAAAGTAATCACTAGCACAGATGTTGATTGGCCTTTAGTCCTAACTAAATCACTGTAAGGCTTCATTTGGGTCCTAACGGATCTGCCATGCATCCAGATGTCACATGGTTAACTGAATTTACATGTTTAGTTCCAGCCACACAATATTTCCAGTCTGTTTCTGAATTAAACCTTTTAATCTATCTATCTATCTATCTATCTATCTATCTATCTATCTATCTATCTATCTATCTATCTATCTATCTATCTATCTATCAAATTGATTTCATAGCATTTTCCTTGAATCACTGTTCATCCCTCCCTTTACTTCCAGTTACTCAAATAGTGAGGTAATTGTCGAAAATTGGTTCCAGCTTGGCAGAATTAGTATTTCCACATAATGGACAGTCTGTCTTAGAGCTGGCAGGTGAAATGTATTTCCATCCTCCCTAAGAAAATCAGGAGACCCCAGCTAAAACGTCTGACTCATTTAGCATTGCAGTTTAAAGAAAATTAAGCCAGGTGAAAAAAAAGTACACTTTAGTATACTTCAAACATACTTAAATTTGTGAAAGTACACTTTAAGTATACTAAATATTAAGTGTACTACCTATAAGTATATCTGAAGTATACTAAAAATACACTTGTACCAATTACGAAATTAGAACTTTTAATTCGAAAAATACACTTTTAAAATATTAAATAAAAGTATGCTTTAAGTGAACAAAATATGAATGAATATGTATGAATTTTTAAGTGTCTTAATAATCTTTTACTATTTATTAAAATTGCATACAATAAAAAAATCATAATTCAGTGATTCTTGAGAATAGGGACAAAACAGGTCCTATGGATAAAGCACAACATTTGAATAAAATATACACAAAATATTATTTTTTCAAATATCTGACTATTTGAAAAAATAGTCAGATAACAATGGTTATGTGTTGTGCTCACATAACAATTGTTGTGGTCATGTGAGCACAACAATGTATATTTTCCAGGTATCTGCTGAATATTTTTTTATTTTAACATTGTAGTCGGTGGATGATGCCTGTAAAAGCCCTTGTCCAGGAGCAGAACTCAATACATTATAATAGTTTAAAACAATTAAAGAAATACTAAAATTATATATTATGACAATTAAGTATGAGTAGTCATATAAATAATTATAAAGGTATAAATAAATTGAATTAAAAATCATTTTTATATATTTTCCAACTCCATTGAAATTTGTCCCTAGTTTTTGTCAACACCGCCAGAAATGAAAAGAATGTAAAAAAAAAAAAATCAGGCATTATTGGGGGGCACCAGAACTTCTGATAACCCCATGACTACTTCCCTTCTCTTCCTTTGCTAAGAGGGCTAGTTAGCTCTGGTTAGCTTATGTTATTCTTTAGTTTTTACTTCTTTTTATTCCTAAGTTGTTTGCCACAACCATGATGTGTCAACACCATAACCGACAATTTACAAAACTTTGATGAAATTTTGTGAAATAAAAGCTTAATTTTGGTATAATGTAAAGATTTCATGGACCTGATGAGCTACAATATGGCCTCCTTCAGAATAACATCATATAAATTGAGGTAGTTTGGCTTTTTGTCAACTCTGTCAGATGTAAACTCCATCAGTTTTTCTGACTCTTTCAGTGAAATTGTTGTCAAATCTCACTTAAATGTGCAATTAATTCATTTTAATGTATTTTACATAAATTGCATTACTTCACATGTATGAAGTTTTTCATTTTACTTACTAGTTTGTCATCACCTTCAGTTCTGTGTCAACTCCGTCATGCAGTGTCAACTCCATCAGATGGACTTTTTGTTTTTTGTTTTAAATAATATTTATTTTGTTTCTTGAGAAGCATGTATCTGTAAAATGAGTAAAAATATCACTAATAGGGTCATTAAAAATTATTTTTTATTTATTTTTGTCAGATGGTGATGACAAGGTCAAGTCGATTAAAATTGTAATAAAAAAAAAATTGCAACTGGAAGCTTGTACCTTAGCATCTTTACATTTCCAAAACATTATTTGTCATATTTGCATACATAAGGTTGAGAAATAACAAACATAAAATTATGGGAAAATTAAAACCCATTTTGTCACTATTCTCAAGAATCACTGGATCATTATGTAATTTTTAAGAAAGTACCCAATAAATGTTCAGATGTGTGATGTAAAACCTTATAATCAACGGCATTAGCTCCAGTTCATACTCCAGACCAGATGGTGGCGGTATTGCACTCTTTCATTTATTTAAAAAACGCCGCAAAGAGAAGAAAAACTTGAACGCAGGAAAGATAACAGACGCTGTTCAAATTCGCCATTTTTACTTCCATAATATTCCCTTAAAAGTAGAGAGGGCCTTGATAATAGTTACTAATTTTGGTAAATTCAAGCCGGTGACGTCCTAGTCCAAGTTAGACGACAACACAATGGGACAACAACCGATGGAAATGAAATGTGTGTCACAAAAGGAGCCCGGAGGGACGAAGGATGCTAAGTGTTGCTAGCTGGTGGTAAGTTTGCTTATTAATTATCTTCATTTAACTATAAACAGTGCAGTAAAGATATATAACTTACGTTGGTTTCTTAAATAATTTATACATTTTATTGTGATTATGATTATTACTATAGCAATCATTCAGCTTCATGTTATAACTGCATGGAGGCTGTTTGTTGCGACTTACTCATGAATAATAATTCATGAACTAACCTGGTTTTAATTAAGCTCCATAAGACAAAGAGACTTTGATATTGTGAGGTTGTTGTTGTTCTAACTCGTTCATCAATGATTTTATCTTCAACATATGTTTGCAGTCTAACTAAGCAAATGAAGATGAAATATGAAGCCAGAGAAATCATGTGTTAGTAAACTGAATACTTTCTGTCTCAGAAGTTCTGACTCCACCAGATCACCAACCAGCTCTGAGGATGAACCTTCACATTGTCTTCATGATGTAAGTTTGTTTTATCAATGCTACATTTTCAACAACAAAAACTGCTGTGTTACCAACACTAAGTGCTTAATAAACATGATTTGATTTAAAGGTAACTGGAAAGAATGTTTCTCTTCTTGTTAATCTAACATTTATCTTTCATTTTTTTATTTGTTGTTGACTTTCAGGGCCCTGTGATGGACTTTTGACCTGTCCAGGATGAACTCTGCCTAGGCCTGTCACGATAACAAATTTTGCTGGACGATTAATTGTCTAAAAAATTATTGCGATAAACGATAATATTGTTTCAAGACCTTTTGACACTGATTTAATGGAAATGACTAATAATGCATGCAATTTCCTGCCATAGATACACTTTATTTTCAAAAGAACACATAACACTGGAACTAATAAACTAAATAAATAAAACAACCACAAACAAAAATAAAATGGATTAACATAAAACGTACTTGAATAAAAACTAAACAACATAAAGCCAAAGTGGCAATAAATACTGCATTCAACCCAAAGAGAGCAGATTATGAAGTCTGTATACTATTGGCCTTCAGTAATCACTAGATTTAGATAGAGAAGATGGGCACATCTGACTACCTAATGCAAAAGTTCATACTACACCATTTTTTGCCCCCATTTACCCCTTATTACAATCTTGGAAAGTTGGCCGATCTAACCGATCATCCTGTAGTGTGTGGTGTGTTACAGTAGATCGTCGTGGCCGCTCCGATCTAAATCAGGGGTTTTCCTAGACTGTGAGCTTAACGCTGAATGTGACAGGTAGCCAATCAGAAAGCACGGAGGAGAATCCGCGCTTTCTGAGGGAAAATTACGGAGGGGAAACCCAAACTGCTGACACGGCGCAACCCGAAGTCCAGCGGCGTATGTTCGACGTACCCGATCGAACCGTTATACCTAGGATTTCTGTCGGCTATGTTGTGGTCTCTCAGGTTTTGAAAATGGGCCGACAGTCGGCCGACAACTTGTGTAATGTGTGCTGGACATTAGACTAAGGAAATGAGGAAGGGAGGGTCAGTGGAGAGCACCGGAGCTGAGCCTTTTTGTCATTCAGTGTCATCAACAGAAAGTAAAAAGGCCGGAAGAGACGATAAAGACGATAATTAAAATGAGGTCGATAGGTTTAATTTATCGTGCAATTAATTGATTTATCGTTTATTGCGACAGCCCTAACTCCGCCTCTCATCTGATGGTTGCTGGAGATGGGCACCACCAGCCCCCCTCACCACCCTGCAAGGATCAGTGTGTTCAGATCATGGATGGAAAGATTTTAAGGTAGTTTGTCCCCTTAAGTCCACACTTAAAACAGCTTCATAGTTAATGTGATGTGAATCAACTGCACAGCAAATTCAGAAGTGTCAGATTTCCAGTGCAAGTGTGGAATGTTAAAAATACAGTGTTAATTCAACAACATGTGTGTTGGTGAGTGTTAGATTCCCTAAAGTGTTCCAAAGACCAGCGTTCCAGTCCAGCTTTAATTTTTAACTCAACACTTAATCTGGTGTTGATTTAGATAGCTTATATAGGAGGGTGCCCCATTGTTGACTCAAGGTTGTTAAAAACTTTACCAGACTGACTGATTTTAGTGACATAGTGGGTGTAAAATATTGAATAAAATGTTGTGCCACATGACTGGCTTTAATTTCACTCTTATATTTGACTTTATGACACACAAAACTACAAATTAATCGTCCTTATTGTCTCCAGGTGCATTCTGGGTAAAGCTTGTCACCAACGTCATCATCAGTCACTTGGCAGCAAATGGCAAACTAGATAGAGCTACAGAACGTTAACATGTTTTGAATTTGTGTTGTTTCATCATTAGTGACCAGTAGCCTCTTGTTTCTGTTCTTCTCTTGGTTTGTTGTTCTTCATGTCAGATGGATTCAAAATGGCAGTCGCTCTCTGTGGTGGTGAAACTTGTTAGCTCCACTGTTGCGGAGCTAACAAGTTCTGGGGAACTCATTTAGTTCTGGGGAACTAAATGAGTTCCCCAGAACAGAATCATTTAGTTTTATACTTCACTCAATCCAGAACAGGAATAAAACCTATTAGAACAAACTTAGGTTCCATAGAAACTCCTATTAGTTTATAAATTGTGGATTACTTATTCTTATTCTTTAGAGAAATTCCTATTGGGTTATAATTGTGAAGTACTTTGTTGTTCTGTTTTTTTTGTTTTTCTTCTGTTTTTTGTTGTTGTTCTACCTCTTATTCATGTAAAGCACTTTGAAATGCCTTTTTACTGAAAATGAGCTGTATAAATAAAATGACCTTACCTTACCTCTGTGAAAACTGAAAGCTTTATTAAATCAGTTTGGATCATTTCAGAACAAAATAAAAGTAACTTACCTCTGACATTCTGTCAAGGATCCGTCCAACTGGTATTAAAATAAAAGCAGTTCCTGTTCTGTTTATCTATTTATTTACTTACTTCACTTTGCCTCATTCATTGTTATTATAGATATCTTATATTTGAACAACTACTGCTTATAGCTGTGCTGGTCAAAAAGATGGATGAAAAATGTCTAAATTCCACCTTGAGTTTTGTGAGAAGGTCTTTAGAGAGCTGAAACTACAGAACTTTACAAAACTAGAGGAAACATATAAGTTGTGAGGCATAATCATATCAAGAAAATGTTTTTCCAAATGGATAAAAGGTGAAAAACAAAATCTAATTGGCAAAAAAAAAAAGAAATCCATCTTGTGTCATAGAGGGCCTTAAACATCCACACAATCTGGATGGAGCACAAAAAATATGTGAAGAAACTCATGCCATGTTGTTATATTTAAAATGAGAAGCCCATGGATTATACTGTAAAATTCTAGAATTGTATTCCAGCTTACTTTTATTACCTTAACTGCATTGATATATATATATATATATATAAGTTATCAATGCAGTTAAGGTAATAAAAGTAAGCTGGAATACAATTAAGCTGGAATACAATTCATGACAACATGACATGAGTTTCTTCACATTTTTTGTATATATATATATACATATATAAGGCCCTGATGGATTCACCATCAGTTCATTTTGTTCCATCTAACATTTTGTAAACCACTATTTCATATTTCCAATTTATTTTCCAGCTCAATTTTCTTTTTGTCCTATATCACAAATCAGCTCACTAGAAGGCTTTTAACTTTAGCTATTTTTTGCAGCATTACATAATCCATGATGTTTTATTAAACCTGTCCAATTAGCATAAATCCAACTGAGGAGAAAATAACAGTGATCAAAGGGTCAACCACAGAAAATCATGAACCTTTCCCTGTCCTTATCGCAGCCTTTGGATGATTTGCTTAATTTCACCGTTTACTGTCTACAGCACAGAGTCCAATCCTGCAGAACCATTCAAGTACAGGGCCTCGCAATAATATTCAAACCAACTGAATATTACTCATCACTCTACAACCACAAACCTCAATGTGTTTTTGGGGGGGATTTTATGCGATAAACCAAGACAAAGAAGCACACAACTGTGATGTGGAAGGAAAATGAAACATAGTTTAAAACATTTTTTAGGCTGCATATAAATATCTAAATATACAGCGTCCATTTGTATTCAGTCTCTTTTGCTCTGAACTTCCTTGATAAAAAATACAGTTAGCTGTGGGACTTCATCGTTACCTATATAGCATCCATCTGTGAATAATTTAATTTCAGTAAAACTCCAGCTATTCTGTAAAAAACTCAGAAGTTTGTTGGAGATCATCAGAGAACAAACAGCATCATGAAAACCAAAAAGCACAGCATACGGAGTCATACGGGAACCTAATCTACTTTAGACTTGTGGAGAGGTTTAAAGTGGGATTAGGTTCTAAAAGAATGTCTTGACCTTTTAAGATCTTAAAGAACTGCTATTTTTCCTACACTACACACTTGAAATTTATGGAATTGAGTCAATAAGGAAGTCATTCAAAGTGCTGTAAAGGCATTCCTGAAATCAGCTCTCAATAGCTGAATTCCCTTACAAATGTGCGCAAAACTTTGTCAATATTCCGTTATTGTTGAAAAACCACACAAGCCTTCTTAGTGTTTCCATTAATTAAGAAATGCAACTAACATCGAGTGAGTTCTTATTTATGTGATTTATGTGATAAGTCATAAAAAATATGTTGCACTATCATCTTCCAACGACTTGTTGATCATGTGACTTATGTGATGTGGAAAAAAAATCCATTCAGTTTTGTTCAATTAACTAATTTCGATATAACAAAAAACCCCACTTCATATTAGCCAATTTTATTAAAAAAAAACAAGAGTTTTTATGAAATTAGCGTTTCTACTTGGAAAATTTACTTTTAAAATGTCTGATTGCCCAATTTTATAGTCAATGTAGAAACAGCTACTGACATAGCCGCATGACAAAAGTTGCTTCATCTCCTTCACAGGGACGGTTCTCCATTTCTTGTCACCAGGCCAGAGTCGAAATGTTTTTTGCAGAGCTTTGTGCGACGTGTTGGGAGAGTTGGTCAGAAGTGTGTGGGTGAGTTTTATGGAGAACCAATGTTGGTATTTTGTGTCAACTAGTCCACTTCCACTACTCAATTTCTGTATCCACAGGAGACATGAATACTTTTAAGGAGCATTTATCAGACATGGTGATGTACTATGTACATTTGTATGATTCTTCCCGAAATACTTACAAAGATTGTCAAATAACACCCATGGATGGAAATTGCAAAGTGTCCAGAAAGGTGTGGGGCACTCTGTGACTTTTTTGTCACTTATACGTGGTGTGACGTATATCAAAGCTAAAGAGTTGTCCCCATGTTGTCGCAGGTGTGTATGAGAGGTGTGCGCAAATCGTGGGATGTTTGGTGTTTGAAATATGGGGTAGCGGTCCAAAGAGATGTAACCAGGGGTGAAAGTAAGGGGGTACGGCAGGGTACTGCGTACCCCTAAAAGATTTAGCGGGGGTACGCAGTACCTGCAAGAGAGGGGAGCGGCTGTCTGCTGTAAAGAATCAATGGGTTCACTGTGCAGCCGCAACTGCGCTCACTAATTAGCCATGACTGATTAGTTTTTCAAGAACGATCTAAAACACGACTTAATCAGTTAATCCCATATCATATTGTTTCTGAACTGTTCGTGCTTTACTAGAGCAGCGGTGCAACATGACAATCGCGGAAGGTTTTGAGTCGATCTCAGCATTAGGTGACAAACTGAACGCAGCCAGGAGGCTGAGAGCAGCACGTCCTGCTCTGACTCGCTTAAAATGTTAGTAACTTTATTAAAGAACACCAACAAAAAAATCAACAAAACGTGCTCAAATTAATGACCCAACTACAATAATAATCTCAGTGATTATTGTTTCAACAAGGTGTTGCACAATTCTGTGCGTTTCGGTTCCATTTCCAAAATAACGAGCAGAGCAGGAGTTTAAAATGAACTGATCAACCACCGCTGTGTTCATGAGGCTTATTAATGATGCAAAATAAATATCAAGCCTGAAAACCTGATATTGTAACGGACTGAATGTTATGTTTTTAATGTAATATCTGGTCGGCTTGTGGAGCGCAGGAGGTTGCCATGGCAACGGGTGTGCTTAAATGACAGAGAGACGGAGAATAAAAATGTGCGAGTGGTTTAGAGTTGATCATCTGTTCGGGTTGTTTTATCTTTGTCTTGGCTCATCACAGCCGCTGTAGATTCTGAACGTTCAATAAATGACAAACTTGAACTAATTACCTCGTTCTTTGTGACTATACGTCATTTACAACAAGCATCAAACACGGTAAATAAGTTTCATTAAGTATTTAACAAACAAATGGCTTCTACCACGATAATTATGTGAAATTAAATTAATTGTCTAATATAAAAAAATAGTTTGGTGGTGTCGGGCTCAGAGTCCGAACTATTTTGTTTTTTGCCAAAATATCAAACTATTTTGTTTTTTACCTCTTATTTAGTGGAAATATTGATGTTGATGAGACTTTCTCCAAAATAATAACCTTTTTCTACTTTTATAGCTCCACTGTTGAAAATGAGGCTCTAACATTCACAAATGACTGAAATAAAATCCAGTCCAACATCTGGTTTGAGGTGATTCCTCTGGAACCTGTTGGAGGAAAAACATCCCAACTTCAGAAGATGAGCTTTAACATATCAGAGCTTTGTGGTTCCTCCTGTCAGTATGAGAGTCAGGGTGAGGAGGCGCCATGTTAGGAAGAGAAGTGGAAGCTGCAGGATCTTCAGAACAAACGGGTCATGATGCTGGGCTACTGATTATCCCTCTGTCTGGACACAGGATCAATAGAACCAGTTTTAATAATAATAATAATAATAATAATAATAATAATAATAATAATAATAATAATAATAATAATAATACATTTTATTTGTAGGCGCCTTTCTGGACACCCAAGGTCACCTTGACATAAAAACAAGCAAATTATAAAATACATACTGGTAATAAAAAACATAAAAACACAAACAAGATTTATAAGATAGTACAAATATAATTAAAGGATGTATGCTAGTTCAAACAAATGGGTTTTGAGTTTGGACTTAAAATATTGCAAAGACTCGATGTTACGGAGATCAGGTGGGAGTGATTTTAAAAGCTAAAATAAATGGTTATATGCCAGACATGGTAAACCGGGATGCTCTCCATGCCATGATGTTCAGGATTTAGGTCTCATGGCATCTCATGGTGTCAACATTGCAGCCAGAGGGCTGAAGGAGGAAATACAGCTTTATTTTATAGCAATTCAAGAGATACCCAATTTTATATATATATATTTATTTTTTGTCATAGTACCCCCAAGAATTTTAAACTACTTTCACCCCTGGATGTAACCTCTAGTTGTGTGCAGCAAAACACATGAAAGGGTGTGCTTGTAACTAAAAAGTGAAAACGGTGTGACAACGTTTACAAGACACTCCATCTTTCATTTGTGTCTCTCATCGTGCACCAGTAACCGCCGCTTATTTATCCGGCTCCTTACTGCAGAGGTAGGTTTTGATGCTCTACATATTGGTCCTGTGATTTATTATTCACTCAGCGATGAATATTAAAATGAAAGCTCCTGCCTGACACCAGAGCTCTTGTTTTTTTTCCAGACTTAGATCTCATCCCTGTACATAAAATACATTTCTTCACATTAAAATTATTTCTGAAAATATTTAATGCACAAATGTGTTCAAAATTAAATGCTGTTTCTCCAAAGTCTGACACAATAGAATGTCTTTTTTTATACTTGCTTGACGTCTTCATGTTGATTTTAGTCATCCTTCATTAATATCCAAAGAAAAATAATTCTCTTGCTATTTCTTGGCAACGTTTTTTTTGAAAAGTTCATGTTTTGTTTGATTAAAATCTTATTTTGGATTACAACGACTCTGTTCCCAGGTTAAAAAGCAGCTGGAGATAATTAGAGTCTCTCTTGTTAATCAAAAATTTATGCCTTCATTCTGCGATTAAACACGAGGAACTTGCCAAAAGAAATATTTATGTGTGCTCTAATGTGTTTTTATGAAAACCAGACAGTAATTGCAGCAGTGAAACTCATAACTGTCAGCCTGGTGGAGTCACATTTGGAAACGTTAGGAAATTGTTTAAAATTTAGGGCCTTTAATAAACTCTGTCCGCGAAATATTAACAGATTAATTTTAGATGCTGAAGACAAATTTTGCATAAAGATTAAACCTGTAAATCAGTTTCTGATCTCCGACTGAGTTTTTTCTAAGTGCCATGAAGACCTCTCGCCATGTAAATATCGTTTCTGCTTCTTTGTAACTTGAATGTTTCAAATCAAAAAACAAATGTTAATATCAGAAAACAATAATCTTTTGTACAAAACACAATGTTCATGTGATAATGTCCCTTACTAATGGATTAAAGATATGCAAACCTCTTTAGAAAAAGCAACAGCTCCTGTGTTAAATTGTAATTTAACTGCGATCACAACTCATCCATATATTTTTAGTTTCATTAGTGATTCCCAGACCTGCTCACTGATTGGCTCTGTCTCACCACATTCAGTAGGCTAAAAGACCTCAAAAAGCAACACATCATGGACTAATCTAAAACGTTTTAGCTAAAAAAGCACCACGGAGCCCAATCAAGTACAATAAAGACTCTCACATACTTGGTTGTGAGGCGTTTGTATTCATACACATAAATGACACTTCAGTATATGTTAGAGGGGTATGACACTGCATACTTTGGAATCAATACGATGCCATGTAAATATAAAGTGTCATTTATATCAATTCCAAAACTGATATATTTTTTCTTACTAAGGCGTTTTTGTGGTTTTTCCTTTTAATCATTTTGTTAAAAGCACAGAATTCATGAGTGTCTACAAAAAACTTTAATAACTTTAAATTACTTTGTTTGAGGACCAATGTTGGGGAACACTGTCTTCTCTAAGAGAAAATATCTACAAATGGAGATGATACACAGACAATTGTGTTTATTAGAAGAATGATGAAAATATTTCACCTGTGGATATTTTCTGTTGAAACATGATTCCAAATTATTAGTGAAAACGCTACTTATTTTGAGCGTATATCAAAAATATTAAAAAGAAAATGCCAGTGTTCAGTCTGAGCTTTCTACTATCGACTCTAATCAAATTTTAAAGTAATGAATAAAATGAGACTAAACGAGAATGTGTGTTCATCAACTCCAATGTTATTGACTTATTAACCATTTTTGCTAACACTTGCAAGGGTGGATTAATAAGTTTAGGGGCCATCGTTTATTTTATCTAAAACCAACCAGGTTGGTTTGGAAGCTTTAATAAAAGGAATGATCACTTTAAATCTACTTTTTAGATTTACTGAGGTTATTATTATTTGGTGATCTGAAACATAATGTGATTAAAAAACCCGCCACAAATGGACAAAATCTGAAAAAGGGGGTAAATACTTTTTCACTGCGCGGTATGATTAGACGCATAAACTGTTGAATAATAAAGGCAGCGATCCTTATCTGAAGTCCAGTCACGCTTGGTGTGCATGGCGAGCGGCTCCACTCAAACTACTTTGATTAGAGTTGAAATGAACTCTTGCGTTAATGATCTGAGCGTTTCAGTTAAGATCTGCAATCAGCTAAATGGCTCAATTTGGAGCAACTGAAACAAAGCAAATAATTAATTTTGGGACATTTGGAAAAAAAAATTGCTTTGAGTGGCAGAGAGGTAAACGATTCATCTGAGCAGAATGAATGAATGCGAGTGATTCATTCAGAGTCGGTTCTAAATGACTCGGAGCCCGTTTTCATCCAGGAGTTAAAAATAGGCTTTCTGTGGTTATAGAAAGATCACATTCACATACACACCCACACGTACACACACACACACAACCACACACACACACACGTACATGAATGCAAAGACGCACACTGTCACCACACACACACAAACATATGAACTTAGCACGATTATATTTTGTGGGTTTTTTAATTAAAAAAACTTGCTTACACACAGACAGTGTCACACTTTCTGTCACCACCAGCCTTTTTTCCTGTTCTCTCACTTGCTGACACACAAATACAAAAGCACACACATTCTCAAACACACACACACACACACACACACACACACATACACACATTCACTCGTGCTCCGGCTCATGAATTAAAGAGCAGAGCTGGTCCAGGGGGAAGAAATTATTCAGGCAGATCTGCTCTCTGACAGAGGAGTGGGAGGGAGGGAAGAGAGGGATGGGAAGAGGAAGAAAGGAGGGCAAAAAAGAGGACAGAGAAAACAAGGGGGGCAAGAAGAAAAAGGCTGTTAATAAGAAATGCCATGATTTGACATGGAGAGGCGATCAAAACTGATGGTGCCCCCTCTCTTTTTTTCTTTCTTTCTCTCTTTCTTTCTTTCTTTCTTTCTTTCTTTCTTTCTTTCTTTCTTTCTTTCTTTCTTTCTTTCTTTCTTTCTTTCTTTCTTTCTTTCTTTCTTTCTTTCTTTCTTTCTTTCTTTCTTTTTTTCTTTCTTTCTTTCCCTGTGTGTGTTGCAGTAAATTTCTTGTCTTCCTCAGCCCAGACCTCCCCCACTCACTCCTTTATCTGTGTGAAAATCTTCACCTCTTTATTGACTGCCTGTGTAATTTATATGGGAGTTCATGTATCATCTTGCACTTTTCTTGTTTGCAGGTGTGTGACTTTTACAGATGACGTGTTTCCTTTCCTCACATGTGGCTCTGAAACAGTCGACTGAGACGATTTTCTTTTCCATTCAAACTCCCCCGATGAGCTGGAACTCAAAGGCAGCCCGATAAACCCTCCGAACTGCTCCGCGCAAACTCATACGAAGGGAAACCGTGAGCTTTGATTCTGCTCTGTTTACCGTGTTAGTTTGGAGATAATAGCGCTGCGAGACGTGACGAGATGAAGCAAACCTGGGGACAATTAAATCGACAAAAATCAAGAAAGGGTCCATTTCTTTTACACAGATAACTTCACAAGTGAGAGGAAATTAAAATAAGATTAGAAGCTTCCAAAAAAGCGGACGTTGAAAGGCCTCTGAGGCGGTCTTTTAGTCTTTCAACCTGACAATCAAGAAGGCAAATGGTTGAAAGGAAAGCTTCTGGTTGCAAAGTAATTTACCACGAAGGTGTGGTTGACCAGCCTTGCAGTCATTCTGTTGAAAAATTGGAGTCTGTTTCAGTGTTTTCTGGACTGCCTGCGAATGCCTCTTATGTGTACACTGTGAAAGAAAATATAACATAACATTAAAAAGTTTCTGCAAAAAAATATTTTTAGTGAGGAATGAATTAGAACAGTGACAGACTGGCAACCTGTCCAGGTGACCCCGCCTCTCGCCTGGAACGTTAGCTGGAGATTCACCAGCACCTCCTGACCCCACTGAGGGACAAGGGTGTATAGAAAATGGGTGGATGAATTCGAACATTTATCAAGACTTAACTGTGCAAATGTAGGCATAGCTCACCATAAAAAGTCTGTCCTGCTTTTTGGTTTTTAGGGTGTTTTCACACCCAATAGTCCGCTAGACTCGGTTTGATTGGGGACTAAAATTGCAACAATTTGAACGCTTTCACACTGCTCTGTGTCAAGAGATTCAAAAAGTGTGAAAAACCTGTTTATTGCCTCACCTGTGGTGGTGCTGCACCAATAACCACTAGACAAAACAACATGAAACCCTCTGAAGAAGACACTGAGCACAGCTTCTTTTTTTTACAAAATGTAAACAATGGAGTGGCATCAGATTTTAGCAGTGGTAGGATTTCTCTTTTGTCTTTGGTAAAAGATCAAAAGCCACTTCTCCCGCTAGCACTAAAGATGCATTTGTTTTGTTTTTTACCCAGAATTCCTTTAACTATATTTTGCTTTCTGATTTTATGGTGTTCTTTGGTTTGCTTGGCACCAGAGTTCACTTCAACCAAACTATGACCTAGGTCACAGTTTAGTACACAGACCAAAATTATATTCTTTGGTCCGATTATGCACCTCTGCCAACAAACCAGGCTTTCTAGGCAATCGAACAAGAGTTTGACTTTAACGGATATAAACTAGGGAAGTAGAACAAACTACCGGACCCAAGGTGTCTGCTTCTGACTCAAACTGGTTCCGTAAGTGTAGACTGTGGCTTCAGAAATGGTATGTACAATCTGTAGCAGATATCCGTTTTTGTAAACTCCACTTGCTATTTATGGCTAAACATGCAGTCTGGCCCACAGAAGGGGAACTGCAGTGTTATCATGTAAAATGACTCAGTGACATGCAACATCTTGGCATAGTCAAGCACATTGTTACCTTCCTGCACAACTTGAAGTTTCATTATACCATTTAATAAAAAAGTCCCCAGATCATAATGTTATCTCAATAACATTAAGACCAACAGTCTCATGTTTGGAGCTTCTTTACGAATTGAAAACAAGTTTGTGCTTTGGGTTGAGGCTTTTTTGGGTCTACCTCTTGGCTTTTTTATCCTTATGCCATCCGTAACTTTAAAGACTGTGGGCTATGGGGCTATAAATAAAATCTGTGAGTTTAAGTGCAGTTTTCAATAAATCACCTTGATTGTTTTTGTCTCTTTCTCATTCCATCTTATTTACAACCAAATCTCTCTCTTTGTTATTAGGCTTAGGGTTTAAAGTGGAATTTAGTAATTCCAGTTCTTCTCTTAAATATGAAACGCAACTAAAATCACAAGTTTGTTCAATTCATTAAAAACTCATCTTGCGCCATCATCTTCCTACCACTTCCTGTCGTCTCCTTCTTCATGGTTTTGTTAGTAATACCTGGTTGTTGATCATTTGACTCGTGTGATAAAGCTGAAAAACCACCTCATCCTAGTTCAGTGTTTCTCAACCTTTTTCAGCCCAGCGCCCCCCCAGCCTTTATCCAGGTCCCTCACCGCCCCCCACCAAAGAATCTGTAGGCTACTTTGCACTGACTATTATTTTATTATTAATGTTACTATCACTATTGTAGATGTTTTGATTTTTGTGCTTGTTTCTGTATTTATCATCAAAAATAATTTCCCAGAGAACAAAAAAGTCATGGGAATAGAAATTATTTTCACAGGCGTCTAAGAAAAATGCAATGAACATTCAAGTTAAAATCAGTAGGCCTAACAGCCAATCAGAGTGGAAAAAATATTCTTGTTCTTTGCCATTTTCTAGTTGTTAAATATTCCACAAAATGACCAGATAAAAGATGTTCAACATGCCAGTTTAAACTTTGATCTATTTGCAAACGACTGAGCTCTGCAACATTAAAACATGGATAGAATGTAACTACATTAATCATAACTCTTCTTCTCTTCAGTGTTTGTTAGTTTCTGGTGGTGCAGCTCTGTGCTGCCTTCAGGAGAATGGGACATCAGAGTATCATCCATAAAACTTCACCCACATGGCATTTATTGTTCAAACCAGAGCTTTCAGTGGAAAAATAAAAGTTCCAGGTCCTTTTAATGCCATACAAATATGAGACAGAAACATGGATTATATCTTTATATAGACCTGTCTATTGATTTATAGATTAATAGTTTTACTGGACAGAAATCACAAAGAACAAATCTGGTTCTTAATCAAATCCAATGAGTCAAACTGAAAGTGTCATGGAGTCATCAGCCTCATGACATTAACACTGACATGAACAATATATTGAAGAAATAAATATATCAAATCTAATTAAAAACATAAAAGTGATATGTTATTTACTGTTATGGTCTGTAAGATATATTTATTCTCAGTACTAGATGTGGTCTCGACAAACCCATGGCACTTCAACAATATTATTTTACCTTTTATCTGGAAATAGTGTCTGTTTATTCTTGCCATAAAGTATCTGTATTAATTATTGCTCGAAAGGTCTTGCCATACCAGTTTATTCCTCTGTATTTCCTTTAGTTTCTTAGTTTATTCTTGCATTTTGTTCTTCATTCATTTCCATTTATTTTCCTTTGATTAACATTATCCTCTCTTGGTTTATTGCTATGTCCACTTTAGTTTCTTTCCTGTTCCTAGATTTATTTTATCGTTTATTGACCATCAGTAATCTTCACTCATCACCTGCTGCGCCGCCTAATCGTCATGTTTCACATCATGTGTTGATTTTTTCACTGTTCAGCGTCGGATTCTCTGTTTTTAGGCCATAATTCACATCTAGTTCGTCGCTGCGTTTTATGTCCCGCGTCTTCTGTTTCAGAGTTGCGCAATGTGAGCCTCTTTTTTTAAAATTTTTTTACTCCCTATGGTGTGCAGCGTCCGGGAAGTGTATCGATGGGGAAAAGGCAGACTGACATAAACCTTTTAAAACAACGGAAACAATTTCTGCATTCTGATTATTGAAATTTAAAAGTGCTGTGTTGTTCTATCACCCCCGTTTCATACCGGACCACTTACAGCTCCGGTGTTAACGCTATAAAATGAACGCTCTCTATCGTGGTATCACCCATGGAGGGATTTCTTTATTTCTTTATTTAAATGGGTTCATTTTCAAGAGGGATACAAAGTGAGGGTATCGGGATTTTAATCATTACATGTTTTTAAGAGCGATTTTCTGTTGTCCTTCCATGGAAGCGGGCAGCATCCAGACGGACAATAAAACACTTTTTAATATAAGTTGCTGCTTTGACATGATCACAGAACTGCCAAAACATATGTACAAAAATACTTAATAAAACATAAAATATTAGAAAATCTGACACCAGACAAAGTGAATCACAGCAACGTCATCAGCCGGTGTAACGCTGACCTGATGGTGAAGCTACTAGCAGGAGAGGAGCTGCGCCAACAGCTACAAACACTGAATAGAAGAAGAGCTGCCATCGATACAGTTGCAGCCAAGCATGATTTAATGTTACACAATACAGTTTTACCAAGTTGCTCAAAGTCTAAACTGGCATTGTTGTGCATTTAAGGTGTAAAGTTTACCTTCGACCAAACGCCCCCCAAAGGAATCCCAGCCGCCCCCCTTTTGTAAAAATTTCCGCCAGCGCCTCCTGCCGTCCTCTGAACGCCCCCTGGGGAGCGGTACCGCCCACGTTGAGAACCGCTATCCTAGCACAAAAACATTTCAGGTAAAAAATGTGTAGGTTTTTTTTTCACATTTGCTGCGTATTCTTTAAGCAAATTCATTTTCGTAATTTCAGTTTGCGCAATTTAAAACTAAATGGAAACGCAGAATGACTTGATGCAATCTGAAAACTTTTTCAATCTAATTTGAATAATGAACTTGACTTGTTACACTGATAACTAGGATCAACTGTAATGTTTGTGATTTAACTGAACTGAATTGTTTATAAAGTGCCTTGAGATTAAATTTTTTGGTGAATTGGACCTTAAAAAATTGAAGTTAACTCACCAAATAAAGTTTTTTTCTTCAAATAATTCAGCTCCTGTCCTATTGCATAACTTTATTTGAATGAAACCTGAAAAAAAATCAACCACTATAAACATGGAAACTAAAGCTAAGGTAAATATTCAGACTGTTTAGAGTTGCTTTTGAGTAATATTAAGTGGATCAGTGATCAACATGTTTAAATGCACCTGCTCTACCTCTACTCAATTTGCAGTCCGCTGTAAATATTCTAACTTGTATGAAGCTTTGAAAGGTTAATTTTATTTCTTGTACTTGATCTATGAAAGACTAAGAGGTTTATAACTAACTTAATGTGGACTGGAAGCAGTTAGTATTAATTAATGACCGATCAGAGCAATAATGCAGAAAACCTCATACTTTATGTTGATGCCTTACACCCTCTAACGCACGCACGTTTCGCTCTGTGGATAGACTAGTCGTCTTGTGATCAGAAGGTTGTAGGTTCAATTCCAGCTTCCTCCTGCCACATGTCAATGTAGTCCTGAGCAAGGCACTTAACCCCAAATTGCCTATCGGTGTATAAATGTGTGAGCGTTTGTGAGTGCGAATGGGTGAATGTGACTCTAGTGTAAAGCGCTTTGAGTGGTCAAAATAATTGGAAAAGTTCAGTCCATTTATCATTCTAGTAATGATCAATTCTGACCAATGCAGACTAAGTGATCACTAAAGTATTTCATATATTTACACAGAGGCCAAGGGCAAAAACAGATTTGGATGATTTATTCATGTTGCACAGCATTCCAATTATTGCACAAGTAAAATATCATCATAAAAAGGCTGTTAACAAAGTGGACTGTCAGGGATTTGCTTTTACACACAATCTGCTTGAGATGATGCATTTATTTTTTACCAGCATTATAGGTTTGCATGTGGTAAAGGCACATCAAACCGAGATAAAACTATCTTTAATTATTGAACTATTTAAATAGCTGTAATACATAAATCATAACTTATCACATGAACAGGGATTTATTGGGATTTCAGTGCAAAGAGCAGTGAAAGCTCCCGGGTTAGTGGTTCTACAGTCCATCCCTTCTGCTAAACATCGACTTGAAGAATTCATAACAGTTGAAAACCAAAACTTCAACACAATGTAAAATTTTATTCATTTGATACAAAACAGTCACGCAAATTAGCACTTTAGAATTTATTCAGAAAAACGGATTCAGGGGAAGCTGAGTGAGCTAAATATTTTCAAAGTTACCAAAAATGTGAAAGTGCTTTGCTGGTGGCTCATAAACAGAAGTGTACCCTTCTTTATCACTTGGATAAAGGAAAACTGCTTGGTCAAAATGACATTGTCTTAACAGAACTAATGGCAAAAAGGAGAGTAGCTTTGTTTATTTGAGAGACAATTTTAGGTAAATATGTTGGTGTGCATGGTTGTGTGTCCTGTGTGTCTCTGTGTTGCCCTGCGACAGACTGGCGACCTGTCCAGGGTGACCCCGCCTCTCGCCCGGAACGTCAGCTGGAGATAGACACCAGCACCTCCCGACCCCACTGAGGGACAAGGGTGTCAAGAAAATGGATGGATGGATGTTGGTATTTTAACTCACTTGTGCTGGCATATGGAAACAGTGCACTCTTTTATCTAAAGTGTCATTAACTATTGGAGCTGTACAACAGGCTGTGTCCTGACAACAAGACGTTTCCTTGATGCCGCCAGAGACAAAGTTCAACTTGTTTTCATAAAAGCGTCAGTAGCTGAGAATGAATTGTAATTCCCAACCAGAAAACAACAACACTGTCATACAGAGACCTCTGTGACCAAGATGCTCATAACACAGATGATGCAGCACTGACAGAATATCTATGTGGCTTTAATCTATTCATCCATCCGATTGATTCAGGTGGGTTGGATCAGGGACACATCTAAGAGTTGCAGGACACCGACCCTCGAGGCCTGGATTTGATGAGCCCTGTTCTCCAATAAAAACATAAAAATCATGTTTCTCTATGTTTTAGTAAGATGGATTCATTGAACTGCTTTCAGCTTCTACCAGTGTTGTGTACTGCTGGTCATAGGCCATGTACTCTTCACCAAACAGGCAATAATCACAGAGACACTTATTTCCCATTAAGGCAGATAATTTATTAAAACAAAATAGCCCAACTTTACAGCTGAATTTTCTTGTAAATAACCTCATTCTCTAACTACTGATATGCAAATCCTCCACTTTACACATTGCTGGGGCGGATGCCTTAAACTGTAAACGTGTAAAATGTGTATGTGTAAAATTATTTCAGACCCAGGTGAAGACCGGACTATTTCAAAAATGAAAAACTCCTCCACCTAGTTATTTAGCAGGGCTGCACTAAGCCTTTTTGGGACCCTAAGCATATTTTCATTTGGGGCCCCCCATGCCAACATGTCCGCACCAGATGCTGCATCATTCCTAAGCTACTCTACTACAATGTGTGCAACATGCCTGTTGTCATTGCTGTTATTTGTAATCAGCCTATAACATTATTAACGGCTATTGATTTGAACTGAGTAGAAAACTGACAAAAATTTATTTTGATTTTGAAATGCAGATTGATATTTACGTGTACCATATTATCTTAAGTACTTGCATGCATCATCAGCTGAACTTGCAGTAAGTTAAGAAGTTTAATTATATTTTCCCAACAGAGGCAGCAGGAAACAGCACAAAGAAATGAAGTTATTATTTACGTACAGTACTAACCATAAAAAGAATATTGAAATTATGTTTCTATGTGTAAGAGCATTTAGTTTGTATTATTCAATGTGTAATAGTTTTCTATTTTTATCATGCTAGCTTGGTGCTCATGGGAGCAGCCACTTAACTCACATATACCTTGGGCTGGCTCTGTTAGTCTTTTATGACTTTTACCATAAAAACTATATTTCCAATTAATCGATTTTGTCAATAAACAGCAGATTTTATAGGGGAAAGTCTTAAGTTGTCCTGGCTGTGATAGTTGGTCTGGATCATTTACTGCATACATCCTTCCTTCCTTTCTCTCTTTGTTCTCTTTCTTTTCCTCCAAGCTGCTAAATGATCTCCTCTGGTGCCACAATATGGAAGGCCATAAAAGGAACCAGCACTGTCAGCCCTCCAAACAGACACAATCAAATATTTCAACTTTCGGATGAATTGTAGCAACAAGTTGCAACAAATAGACACTGGCAGAACTCTACTGATGGAGTTGACAAGAATGTAAAGAGTAAAATGATGAGGTTGCAGGTCGGTGATGTCCTGTAAAGATAAAGGTAGGCTCAACTTTAGCAGAGAATTCCCTCTGGGTTTACAACTGGGAACCTCCACAGTACCATGGGACGTTTGGGTTTTTAAAAACCATCATCTGAAACCATTTTAGTTTTTATTTTTAAGTGGGAAAAATAAACTTTTAAAATTCGGTGTTGCACTTGCCTGTTCACTGTTTCTTTGCAGCAAAGCCTCGGCCAACAACAAAAGTCTTCCATCATTTTGTACTGTGATGAGTTACATTTTAAAGTTAAATGTCTCTGAAAGTTTGAAATTCAAATTCAGCCCAGAGAACATTAATGAAGATAAAAAGTACTCACTTCAGTGCACACCCATGATGAGCGATCACAGGCTGAGTGGCTCAGAGACAGCTGTGTTTGTCACGGCTAATCACAGGTGAAATATCAAGAAAGGAATTTGGAGCAGATATTTCAGCAGATTAGAAGTGAAGAGGAATCTTATATTCAAGTAACATCTCTAGAGATCACATGGTTAGTCGAGATCCAAATCCTGTTGAAGGAAAATGTGACTGACATTTTTCTTCTGGTAACGGGTCCAGGCCAGAATAGCCAAGTCATCCGTTGTCTCCTCTGGCTCATATGTGGGACGTCAAATGACATAACTTCTCTTCAGTTCGACTCCCAGTTAGATGTGCCTGGAAAAGCCTCCACATGATGGCGTCTATTTAGCCCAGTCACTGCCTGGGCTAAATAGGATACGAGTGGCGATTCTGCTCGATTCTAATCTCTCTTCACTGCTCTGTCTGGCATTTCTCACTTTGACTTGGATTTCTCCAGTAGAATTTCCACTGGACCAAATCAGCAAACAGAAGATGTTGTGGACATTCGCATCGATTTTCTGTTTTAGAATTGTACTCTGCCTGTAGTTTCAGCAATGGCAGCAGAGGAAGTGAATAAAGTCATGCAGTCCTTGTCAGTGGCGCAACTACACATTATTCAGGTGGATGCAAAAACATAGATCGGTTAAAGTTAGCTAACTTTAACCAACTGATAAATGTGTCATTTCTGAGCCATGCTGTTCATGTACATGCACTGCAGCTAGATATTTCTGCTATATTGAACATTTAATTTTCCCAGACGCATCACTTCCATGAATGTTTCTGTAGGAACGACTGCATAGAAATATTTATATTTCTGGTCTACTTTAGGCTGCATGTGCTTAAAGTTATTGTTAATGGTAGAAGCAACTTTTTCAAGTTTGGTTCAGTAATTCATTTGAATTACTTTGAGTGTGAAATGTTCATGCATGCAAGTTAAATCTGTGAAGATCACGTTAGCTTTTGTTTCAATACTTTGGTAATACTTGGAAGTATAAAGCTTGGCATCAGAGCTAATATTATTTTCTTTTGACCTCTTGACTCTCACCCACAAAATACTTGCACTAAAGTCACTGAGTCCATGACAGTTGAAGGGTTTTAAGATAAGGAAATTTAAATATTAATATTTTACAGTTTTTCTCAGTTTGGGTGCATTTCTCAGAACAGAATTGAAATTCTTAAAGCTACCTGTTCAATCTTCAAATTACTGTCACTTCTGCACATCAAACAATGAGTTTCTCATTCATTTTGCAAGTTTTGCTTTCACATCATGTAACTGATTATGTGCACTTCTCTGTTTTTCCCCCCATTTTAATTTGGTTTAATCGTGTTGATCAGAATATGTTAAACGTGTCTGTTGAATTCTCAACTTCCAAAACAGCATAAGTTCATTGTGTAAGTCTTAACATGAGTAAGTCTTGAAGTTGTCATAATGTCAATCATATTTTAATTAATTTCTATACATTTTTTTTCTAAATCTGTCCTGAATTGGTAAATTGCTCCCAAGTGAGTCCTGAGTTTCTCTAACAGGTCAATTTATGAACCATTAGCTCATCCAACGATCAACCAGTTTTCTGAAATAGATTGAAGGTGCATCTGTAAACCATCAGTTGGCAACAATATGGTCTATATAGCCAGAACACAACACAATGTTACATTTCTGAGAACTGATGAACAAGTATCTGGACAGAGTGAACAGCCAGAGAGAAGAAGAGGAGTGAGGCTGAGGAGGAAACAGTTGGGAGGGAAGCAGAAGAGTCAGAAGAGGCTGAGGACATCTGCCAGCTTCCATCAGTCCAACATCAGGATATGACTGCAACCCACAACATGATGTTGATGGAGGTTCTCCCACCCTACTGTTCATTCCTTAACCCACTGAGGAACCTTTGTCAGCATGACGATGGAAATTAAAATGTAATGTAATTTCTACAGCACTGCACAGTTTTCCATGAGGAGATTGTCCTGTGGTTCCTTTTCTACTTTTTTTTGTTCTCTGCATTTGTCTTTTTCTTTCTGAAGCACCATGGCATGGTCCATCAATGAATTACAGCAAAAGTGTAAATGTGAATTTTGTAGTCTCTTCCCATGATTAATCCATTTGACTGTCTTATCTGTACATAGAGAAACTATAACTTATTATTTTGAGTCACTGATATGTGAACTGACAGAATTTTGAGAGCTGAACTAAGGATTTTGCAAGCAAACAAATGCTATTGTTGCTGTTTCGACAAATTGTTTTGAAAATGCCAACAATGACTTGAGAAATGCACAAAAAGTGACTGAGAAAAACTAACAGAATAAATTGTCTTAAAACTATTTGTTTGCCTGTATGAAGTGTACAAATTTCCAGCTTTGTTTCTGCTAGCTTGCAGGAATTATAACTTACATAAATGTTTGAAGACAACTTATTGGCCTTCATGAGACTCAGATAAATGGTGAGTATCTATTTCATAAATTGCCTAAAACTTATATTTGTAACTTTTAAAGTCAATTTGTGTATTGAAATTTCTACATAAGTTGTTTAACATGTTACAAGGGTTCTCTCTGTTTGGGGACTATTTCAAAAAGAAGAAATAACCAAAAGCACTCTTGCCAAACAATAAAAACCTTGATCAACGTGTACATTTCATTCATAAAATGCAACATATCTGTGGAATGAAATCCAGACGACACATAAAAAACGGCTCCAGGCACCATCAAAACATCCATAGAAATACTTGCGTTTACCTTTAGTTCATGTCCTGATTTGTGCAACGTTTTCCACATTATTTGGTGTTTATAATTCAGTTTCATTTGTAAAAGGCCACCTACTGGCAAGACCTGGTATTTTATAACTGGGCTCATAGCCTATTAGGTCAGATGCATGTAATGGACCCAGGTTTAACAGATCCAGGTTTAACAAACCCAGGTTTAACAGACTCAGGTTTAACAGACCCAGGTTTAACAGACTCAGGTTTAACAAACCCAGGTTTGACAGACTCAGGTTTAACAGACCCAGGTTTAACAAACCCAGGTTTGACAGACTCAGGTTTGACAGACTCAGGTTTGACAAACCCAGGTTTGACAGAACCAGTTTTAACAGACCCAGGTTTAACAGACCCAGGTTTAACAGACCCAGGTTTGACAGACTCAGGTTTGACAGAACCAGGTTTAACAGACCCAGGTTTAACAGATCCAGGTTTAACAGACCCAGGTTTAACAGACCCAGGTTTAACAGACTCAGGTTTAACAGACCCAGGTTTAACAGATCCAGGTTTAACAGACCCAGGTTTAACAGACCCAGGTTTAACAGATCCAGGTTTAACAGACTCAGGTTTAACAGACCCAGGTTTAACAGACCCAGGTTTGACAGACCCAGGTTTGACAGACCCAGGTTTGACAGAACCAGTTTTAACAGACTCAGGTTTGACAGACTCAGGTTTGACAGAACCAGTTTTAACAGATCCAGGTTTAACAGACCCAGGTTTAACAGATCCAGGTTTAACAGACTCAGGTTTAACAGACCCAGGTTTGACAGACCCAGGTTTAACAGACCCAGGTTTAACAAACCCAGGTTTAACAGACCCAGGTTTAACAGACCCAGGTTTAACAGACCCAGGTTTGACAGACCCAGGTTTAACAGACCCAGGTTTAACAAACCCAGGTTTAACAGATCCAGGTTTAACAGACTTAGGTTTGACAGACTCAGGTTTGACAGACCCAGGTTTGACAGAACCAGTTTTAACAAACCCAGGTTTAACAGATCCAGGTTTAACAGACCCAGGTTTAACAAACCCAGGTTTAACAGACCCAGGTTTGACAGAACCAGTTTTAACAGACCCAGGTTTAACAAACCCAGGTTTAACAGATCCAGGTTTAACAGACTCAGGTTTAACAGACTCAGGTTTGACAGACCCAGGTTTAACAGAACCAGTTTTAACAGACCCAGGTTTAACAAACCCAGGTTTAACAGATCCAGGTTTAACAGACTCAGGTTTAACAGACTCAGGTTTAACAGATCCAGGTTTAACAGACCCAGGTTTGACAGATCCAGGTTTAACAGACTCAGGTTTAACAGACTCAGGTTTAACAGATCCAGGTTTAACAGACCCAGGTTTGACAGATCCAGGTTTAACAGACCCAGGTTTGACAAACCCAGGTTTAACAGACCCAGGTTTAACAGACCCAGGTTTGACAAACTAATATTTAGTCTGATGGAGGGGTGCTCTGCTGGGGACTGCTGCTCCAAGACGGAGCTTTGTATAAATGGGCGGGGCGTTGCATGAGGAAGCATTGAAGCACTACCATGGTTGCCATGGAGATCCGAGGTTGTTGCAAACATGTTTTCATGAGGAAATGTCTCCTCATGAACATGGAATTATAACAAGATATAAAGCTCAAATCTAAACAACTGATGGTGATATACACACCAAATAAAGGCTGTTCACTTTAATTTATCAACCCTTTGTTTTTGAATTTTTGGGGATTTTTTCTTTTTGACTTTATGTTGTTGTTCTTGTGCCATCTATCCTGAATTACTGATCAAAAAGTAAAACATTGTAAAGATAAAAATGTTTCTCCCAAAAGAAAGGATGGAGATGGAAAATTCCCTGAAACAACAGGTCTAATTTTTATTTATGTTTTTTGTTTGTGTATTTTGTCAGGTTGCAGAGAGGATCACATCTGTCGACAACAAACAAAGGTTTAATATCTACTGACTGTTCAGTCAGAAATGATCACACCGCCTGGTACCAGTCTCCATATGCAAGTCATCAAAGGTGAAACAAACATTTAAGCGAATGCTGAATTTATATGATGTTCATGTAGTGCATCTTTCTAACTTTTGCTTTGTTTGATTTCCAGCAGGAAACACCTGATTGACAACATCTCAACCTGTAACGGGGAAGATCATAACCATAACCAACACCATCCTGAGCAAAGTCTGGACTCAGTGACTTGTGACTCTCAACCCAGAACAAGAATCCTTTTAGTTTATCTCTTATGTGGACACAGGCTGTTGTTTTTGTTTGTTTTGTTTTCCAGATCTCAGTGATATCGTGAGGAAACTGGACAGAAAATACAATCTGTTCTTTTTTTAACTGACTTTTTAAATAGACATTTTTTCTTTAAATGGATTTAAGTGGATAATAATTTGGAATTATTTTCTTTATAACTTTCCGTATAGAAATGCTGACAACTTACACTTCCTTGTGTGTTGTACTGTAATTTTTATGGTAAAATTCTGGAAACAACAGCTACCGGTAATTTACCATAAGGTTTTTTTTTTGTTTTTTTTTACAATAAAATGTCAATATATCATACAGTCTGGCCATGTTTTTCACTTATGTAGATATTATGCCTCAGGCAGCATGACCGTATTTCCTACAGCAAAACCACATTTTCATTTTTTATTTTACCATATTTTAGGAAATACGATATTTTACAGTATATTGGGAAATACGGTAAAATACTGGCAGTTTTGGTTGCCAGAATTTTACCGTATAAAGATGGTAAAATTCTGGCAACCACAGCTGCCATTTTTTTTACTGGAATTTAAGGCCGTATTTTTTTTACAGTGTACAATAAAACGTGTCAGAAAGGTTAAAGTAACTATCAGGAAAGCTTTATATACAAGCAAAGATTTTTATTTTTCTCAGTAAAACAAAGTATGTCAGATGACTGCAGGAGGTAGAAGATGATGAAGATTACAGTATTTTTAATCTTCTATTTTGGGCCACAATACCATGCGTATGCCATGGCAACAACAGAGACGTATAGAGGTAGTCCTGAAAGCTCATTGTTTAATTTTTTTCTTGGCTGAATCTACAGTTGGACTTATCGAAAAAGAAAAGTTTCTTAGAAAATGAGATACTGCAAAGAAGTTATTTTTAAAATTATAATTGCGATTGTGATGGGAGGAACTGAAGTTTGAATATCTCTGATCTAATAATATTGTATTCTTTGTTTTCAACAAAATATTAAAAACTCGCCTCATGGTTGTCAACCCTATAGGGTTACTCGTTACTATAGTAACAAGTTCTATGCCGTCAAGTCTGACTGGATTAAACTGTATTATAATTACACCTATTACATAAATCCATAATCAAAACAGTGATAAATCAACATCCATCAATATTTTAAAACATTAGTTTGATTATAGTGGTTTAAGTATTTTTGTCCTTGTGTCCTCTGACATTTAAAAATGAGGGAAAAAAGACCAACTCTTACGGTGTGTGTTGTATTTAATTTCTGTAACATTTCTGTAAATCTTTCAAATGAAGTTTTTTAAAAAAACAAAAACTTGTAAAGTAGTTCACTGTTTGGAAATTCAAGGATTTTCTCTTGTCCTACTGATTTCTTGTTTTTAAAGATCCGTTTGAAATAAATAAATGAAAATAAAATAGGACACCATTATATATTTTACAGACTTAAGGATAAAATGAAAGAAAATGGTAAAAAAAAGTTTCAGTTTGTCAAAATGTATCATTTTAGCTCACATGCAGATTCCTGCATGTGGCAAACAGCTACAGGGGTTACTGTAGCTAAAATCTGCAATTGAGACTGCCTCTAAAAATGCTTATAGCGTTTTATTTTAATAATTCAATACAAACATGTAGAAAGAAAACAACTTTTATTTAGACATATTACAGCCAAAGTAACATAAATAATAAAGGAACTGAGGCAGACAAAACAATAGGTTGATTATAATGGCAAAACATTTTAAAATAAACTGCAACAAATCTTATTTCAAATGGTTCGGCATAGAATTAGACAGGATAGATCTGCCCTTATGGATTGGGAACGTTGTCGTCAATTTGTTTTTTCAACATCGGGATTCATACAGAGATTGGATCGATGCATCTCCATTACCATTACTAGCCCTAAACAAGTTTTAATCAGCTGGACTGAGAGCAAAAATGTCTCTGGATTGTAAATGTTGCAGACAACTAACTAAGGGAGACAGAAGAAAAACTCAAACCACACCTTTTACATTTTTATTTGCGAAGAACAAAAAAGAAAACAACTTATTTTTCCATCTAAGAAAAACTTCATGTACGTCTGTGGATATTCATGCAACAGGGCCTGGAGAACCACTGAGCCTCACACATAACCTCTGACCAGCGACTCTAGAACCTGTGCTTCTTTCTCATGTGGTCACCAGCTGAGTTCGTGACAGCAGCTGAACCCTCACAGTGAGAGGGCAAGTGGTCATAATAGCACATGAATCATTTTCTATCTTTTTCATTCTGTTCTGAGTGTTTCTTCCAGCAGAGACTCAAGGTTGACACACAACGGCTTTTTCAGCAGCTTTCAATATCAAAAAGAGCCGAGAAGGAAACATTCCCCTTGAAAAGTATGACCCTGGGCACCGAGAGAAATAATGCTACGTGGGACCTGCCACCTTTCTACACGGCATGTCCTAGAAGTGTTGTTTTCCTCCACGTTTAAAATGAATGTGAATGACTGTGGCCCTCAGAGCGAGTAATGCAGCCGCTTACTCTTCCAGCAACACGCCAGAAAACATTAAACTGTCCGACCAAATGTAGGCAGAACGCTTGATGCATTACGTTGTTTTTCATCTCCACTCACTCATGTTTCTTTCCTTCCCTCCCCAAAAAGTGTTGTTTTGGATTGCACTTTCGAAACCTCCCTCGACAATCATTCTGCCCTTGAGTGAAGTGCTTCACCCGCAGCAGCTTCATCAACCAGTAGGGCTGTACTGGGCGGCTTCCAGAGCTGTAAATCCAGAGGTGATCCGCAGGATCGATGCCTGGAACAATCACCGCTTTTTTTTTTTTCTTTTTAATGGTTGCTATTGGCTAAGTGGAGCCTGCCAAATCCATTTTCAGTTAACCTATTGTGGTCGGGGTTGCCCAGCTGCCAGGAAACTCCTCGTTGTGCTCAGTTTTTAAAGGCCAGAACAAAAAGCAGGCAGCAAAACAAAGAAAGTAGTGGTACGCATTTTATAGCTTCACACAGACATAACAAAGCCCTTCAGGTTGGAAGAAGTCACATATGAATTATCATTTTACAGGTGGGTTCTGTTGAAGACTTTGCTCCTGGCTTCAAATTGTTTAATCGTATTATTTTCTGTAGCTGATAAGATGCATCGGTGTGAAAAACGTAGAATCTTCCATAACATTCGATTTAGTTGCTGATATTTTCTGAAAAAGAAAGCTTTAGGGAAAACATAATGGAGGTGGTACTGTTTTTTAAATAAGGAAGGTTTGAAAAGTTTTCTAAATTGATAAAACAATTTGATGCGACAGGTTTTGTTTGATTGAGCTACATTTTTCCCGTACACCGTTATTCTCTTTCCTTGGGGAAATATTAGCACATAGTGCATTCTGAATGCTTTATTTGATGCGTGTTTTGCCCTGACGTTTTGAACTTCCTTTTTCCATATTGTATCTCAATTGCTTTTTGTCTGCAGGGCACCTATTGCTGAAATGTCTATGTTGGAAGAGGGATGCTTCCTAATCTGGGAGAGAAAACCTCTCCCTGAGGTTCTGATTTTCTCTGCCTCTGTTTGTTGAACGCCCCCGAACACAGCAAGAAACGGTGTGTAAAGATGCACTTCATCTTTGAGAAGGCAACCTGACTGCCTGATGACAATATCAATATCAGATGATCCAAAAGAATATTACAATTTGTTTGGTCCTGTCTTAGCTTCTCACACTACATTATGTTTGACCTGAGGGATTTTGTCTAATGATTAAAAAGTTTATATTTGCAGGGTTGACAGTTTTCTACCTTTCCTGTTTACAGTTTTGTCATTAATGCCCCTTCATATGTATTGAACATTTGTTTTTGTGGAAGATTAGAATTCTGAGGATTTATACCAAGAGGCATGTTGGTGAATAAAGCAGGGGCAGATCTAGAAAAATATTTATGGGGTGGCAAGAGGGGGGCAGGGATTTTTTCAGGGGTGGCAGCATATGCCAGTGTGTGTGTGTGTGTATATATATATATATATATATATATATATATATATATATATATATATATATATATATATATATATATATATATATATATATATATGCAGTTTGAAGCCAACTGCAAACCACTTGCACAAGTATCCATCACATGTGGCATATACCAAGGAGATACTCTGTCCCCACTGCTGTTCTGCATAGGCCTGAACCCTCTCAGCCAAATCATCAAGACTGGCTACGGATACCGACTCAAGAATGGGGCCACGATCAGTCACCTCCTCTACATGGATGACATCAAGTTGTATGCCAAGAGCGAGCGAGACATCGACTCACTGATCTACATCACCAGGATCTACAGCACTGACATTGGGATGTCATTCGGACTAGAGAAGTGTGGTCGGATGGTTACAAAGAGAGGGAAGGTCGTCCACACAGAAGGGGTCTCACTCCCAGAAGGAACAATAGCAGACATAGAGCACAGCTACAAGTACCTGGGAATACCACAAGCAAATGGCAACCTCGATGAGGTCACAAGGAAAGGAGCCACAGCCAAATACCTCCAACGAATAAGGCAAGTCCTGAGAAGCCAGCTCAATGGCAAGAACAAGATCCATGCAATAAACAGCTATGCCTTACCTGTAATCAGATACCCTGCAGGAATAATTAGATGGCCAATGGAGGAGATAAAGACCACAGATGTTAAGACTTGGAAGCTACTAACCATGCATAGAGGGTTCCACCCCAAATCCAGCACCCTGAGACTGTACACGAGCCGTAAGGAAGGAGGCAGAGGACTAGTGAGTGTGAGAGCCACTGTCTAGGATGAAACATCCAAGATCCATAAATACATCAGGGACAAAACCTCAACAGACGATGTGCTCAGCGAATGTCTCAGGCAATGGGGAACAGAAGACAAGGTGCTGGAGGTACCATCATGGGAGGACAAGCCCCTACATGGGATGTACCACCGACAAATAACTGAAGTGGCTGATGTCAGGAAATCCTACCAATGGCTGGAGAAAGCTGGACTCAAGGACAACACAGAGGCTCTCATCCTGGCTGCCCAGGAACAGGCCCTAAACACCAGAGCAATAGAGGCTCAGATCTACCACACCAGACAAGACCCAAGGTGTAGGTTGTGCAAGGAGGCCCCTGAGTCAGTCCAGCACATAACAGCAGGGTGCAAGATGCTGGCAGGGAAAGCGTACATGGAACGACATAACCAAGTGGCGGGCATAGTGTACAGGAACATCTGTGCAGAATATGGACTGGAAGCCCCGAGATCAAAGTGAGGACCAAAGGTGGTGGAGAATGACCGAGCTAAGATCCTGTGGGACTTCCAGATCCAGACAGACAAGATGGTGATGGAGAACCAACCGGACATTGTGGTGGTGGATAAAGAACAGAGGAAAGCCGTTGTGGTGGATGTAGCAATACCAAGTGATACAACATCAGGAAAAAGGAGAAACTGGAGAAATACCAGGGCCTCAGGGAGGAACTGGAAAAGACCTGGAAGGTGAAGACCACAGTGGTGCCTGTGGTCATCGGGGCCCTCGGGGCAGTCACCCCCAAACTGGAGCAGTGGCTCAAACAGGAACAACATCAGACATCTCAGTCCAGAAATGTGCAGTTCTAGGAACAGCCAAGATACTGGAGGAGAACCTCAAACTCCCAGGCCTCTGGTAGAGGACCCGAGCTCAGAGGATGAAACAGACCACCCATGGAGGGTGAGAAGGGAATTATATTATATATATATATATATATATATATATATATATAAAATGTTTCATTCTCATGTTTAGCTTACACAGACCTAACATTGGATTTAATTTACTTGATGCAAAATATTGTTAACTTGCATTGTTTCAAAATGAGCTCCATATAGCACTGAAATATAATTTCTTAATATAGTATAGTTCATTATTTTTATGTCTTTCATACTCCTGCTAATTGATATGTGTTACTGGATTGGACAGCGCCTATTAGTCACTATGTGATTTATTGAGTTATGTCCAGAAAACCATTTTATCCCAATGCAGGACGAGCAGAAATCTGTCACAAAAATATTCGTAGCGCCATCATTTGTTATCAGATATAGGAGAAAACTGATGTTTGATCAATTCTCCGTGATACAAATCTATAAACAATTTTGTTTCTGTTAGTTCTGTCAAGATGCAAGAAGGGGCAAATTTCTCTTATTTTGGTCAATCGTTTTATTTTAAATATGCTGTAGGAGCCGTAGTTTAATGATTAGTTCAGTTTTTGTCGCTTGTTTAACTTTAGAAATTGCAGCGGCTGCAGTGGCGCCACAATAAAGGTACAATAAAGCTGATAAACAGGTGAAGAACCAAACACCACTTCTATTCTGCCTTTTGTCGCTCTGTGTCGACTGTACACGGACCCGTTGCCATGGCAACCGACAGACAACAGCTCAACAAGCAGATAGAGCAGAGATTACCGATCAGGGGAATCAACACCATAAAACAAACATTTCCAACACAAAAAGTAGCAAAAACACCAAAACAACATCCAGTCTGTTGCATTATGCTGTCAGCTTAATGTCTATATTGTCATTATTAATAAGTTTTCACCTGAGCACAGCGGTGGTTGATTAGCTGATTTAAACAGCTGCTCTACTGATGACTTGGTGGGTGGGTTAACCTGTTTTAGTGCTAACAGAACCAAAACACTGAACTGCGCAGCACATGTTAAGGTTATCAAAGTCAATAGAAGGTTAGCAACAGTTAGGCTAGCATAACTGACCCACTGCTCACTTTTTCAATGTTTTCTTTAAGTTAAAACTTTTTCCTCACCTGTTAAATCTGAAGCCCTTGTTACTATTATCTATGGTTGAATTAACTGCTAAATATTGCGTCCATTTTTCAGATTTTTTACGTGACTGTGGTATTTTCCTAACCACTCATAGTGTTGACTCAATGGACAGCAATGGCGCATGTGTGGCGCATGATAAGTCACGTAATGTCCAGTCCAGTAATTTATATCCATCCATATCAATGCTGCTGCCTCGCGCTCTGTCCTTCTTCCCGCTACTCAGCAGTAGGTGTCAGGTTACATTGTGTTGCTTTCAATGTTGTCAGAAAAAAGAGATTCATGCGCTTAATGTTCGATTTCCTATAACTATTTATTGAATTCATAGTCGCCAGCTGGGGTGGCAACAAGGGTGGCAAGAATCTCATTTGGGGTGGCAACTGCCACCCCATGCCACCCCAGTAGATCAGGCCCTGGAATAAAGGATTTGTCTTCGGTGGTGCTTTTTTTTTTTTTTTTTCAACTACCTTGACAATCAGAGATGTGGGCAGTGTGGTATAGGCATTGGCCGATGATCGACATCTTTCACAAAAAAACCTCACCATAAACACAAAAATTATCTGTTTCCGAAATGCGTCTGACTACTTATAAAGCCACCAGTGGAGACAGTAAAATCCTGAGTAGCTGTGAGTTTTCACATGTGACAAAATGGACAATTCGGGATGGCGAGGTGTGGAACAACATAATCTGCATTTCCATTAACCATAAAATTTGACTTACAAAAGCTGCCTAATGAAAACATGTCAATTTTGAAAAACATGTTTTTTTGATTAAATATTTGAGGGGGTTTTCAGACTTATTAAAATTGGTGTTTTGCGAAACTGCAGTTTAATCACTTTTTAATGGCAGTTTATATAAATTAGTAACATGTTTATTTGCTCCTTATATAATGTGCTGCTGGCTCCAACAACTCACAGGATCTCACAGTTCATCAAAAGGTCAGTTTGTCATTCGGAAGTGTTGAATCCATCGCTCCTCTGTAAAATTGTCGGCAACAATTTTCCCAAAATGCCACAGATTTTTATTTTTTTATCTTACTTTATAAAATTTATGGCTACTCTTCTTGCTGTGAGTAACTTCATTGAATGAAGAACAAACATATTTTAAACATAGATTTATGAGACACAGATACACACTTTATGTCAACGTGAAACTTCTTGTTTGTACACAAACTTTGTTTTAATTGTAATTTGCAATCTAGTCTGACCGTTGAGCTATATGGAGACCATCTGAAATACAATAACAGTCGACATTGTCACAGGAGGCACTACTGCATACTCTGTTCCTAAATGTAAATATATTGCCTTCTGTAAGTATAAGATTCCTAAGTTTTAAATAGAAGAAATTGAAAGTTCTTTTTCTAGAATTTGTTATTTTCTAGTTGTGGTATTCATCTGTATTATTTTTTTCATTTATTCTTAAAAAAATTACCACAACTTCATATCTTTGTTCTAATCAGTCATAAGTGCTATAAGTTTTTATGTGGCCCTTTTGTACTCAAGGCATACATTTTATCTAATTCTTCATTGTACGACTTTAAACATATTCTGATGTTTTGTTCCTTTAACCTCCATGGTTTGAATGGTCAGAATCCTACTTGTGAAATATTTCATTTAATTCCAGACTGTTTAAAATCCTTTCAAAAAGATTTGAAAGACATTTCCGGACTTTTTTCTGTCTTCCCCATTACCGCCCACTAAGCTAATCAGTTAGCTGAAAGAAGGAAAACACACTTTTTCCACATCGAAAAGCCAGATAAAGTCTGTGAAAATTTCCTGTAGCAAAAAACAACAAAAGTTGTGATTGAGAACCTCAACAAGCACACTATTCTCTTCATAAGGTAATAAAAACCAGTAACGTAAGAGATAATCATGAAAGACAGATGTAAACAGAAAAGAAGTTCCCCCTTCTTGGATTAACTGTGACTGAGCCGTGGTAGAAAGGTTCAGATACATTTCATGTTTTATTGACTGATTCTCTGACCCTGACTGAGTCATCAGGCAAAGACGAACTTTACTGCCAATATTCCCCTTGATGAGCTATAAATTTTTACCTCTCTTGCAAACCAAAAATGTAATTACCATCTCTGGTTATTCTTATACCTAACAAAAAAAACAACCCTCAGCTGCTCTTGTGGATTAAATGTACTTTCAGATTGTCCCTTTGTTAATCTTAGATTTTCTATTATCCTGTAACAAGTTGGAACTTCAAAATATTATAATCCACTCAAAAAGCTTTGCAAAAGCTACCAGACTACTAAATGTAACTAACAGAGTATTTCTTCATTTCTGCCATTTCCATTGCTGACCAAGTGAATTATCCCAATGTAAACTATTTAAGCTTTTAGCTACTGGAGATCCTTCCTGTCCTTAGCATCACCATCCACAATCAAGAATTATGGCAGCATTTACTTTCCCTTTAAGATAAAGTATTTTTTAACTGAAAAGAGTAATGTTCAAATTGCTATCAGATCTGGAAAACACATCAAAATATTATCTTCAAAGTTTCTGAACAGCTGACAGCCTGACAGGAAAATTTAAAAGTTTAGTCCACTCCAGTGGGAGCAGACTGACAAATCTCTGCAGATCTGGCAGATTGATGGAACCGGCAGCCTCAACCAATGGAAAATCCACACAGGAACGCAAACGTTTTCAGCTGAACAACAGTCTCAGGCTTAGCCATCTGTTGTGAAATTCTACGCTGCTAATATCCCTTAAGATATGTTTTATCTCACTGATATGAACATTTCAGCTTGAGTTGTTTGCTAAAGATGGCTAGCTACAGATAGCGTCTGACTAGCGGTTAGCTCCCTCCGTTCTGAAGACTTTTCTGAACATGACCATCTTTCTAGGGACCAACTGTTCACGTCACAGAACGTTACTTCACAAAAACTGAACAGATCCTTTAGATCCTTTAATTTCACACAATGTTAAAAAAAAAAAGTTATTCCTTTTTTTTTTTGATAAATGTTCAGTGCTAATCTTAATCATATATCAGGAGTGTTAAACTCAATTTCACTTTGGGCCATATCAAGATCATGAATGTTCTTAAAAGGGCCAGTTGTGACAATATAATGGTAAAACTCATTAATGCACTGTTAAAATATTTATAAATAACTGTCTGCATTCAATGAGTCCTTCTTAAACGCAATTAATATTCAACGTCTTTTCACACCGATCAGTCGCTCCAGGATTTCATGATTGTTTTTGTGATTTTTTTGCAATCGAAATCACAGATTTTGAGGATTTAGAAATATTTGCAAGGGAATTTGTAATATTTGTGGGTACTTTCCATATTGATCCCGAAATATAATTTTAAAGGTAGCACCTTAATAGACGTAAAACATGCTGCCACCTGCAGGTGGGAGGTAGAATCACTTTGCAATAAAATTTCCGATAAACTCACAATTATGCTTTAGTGTGAAAAAGTGCAGGGGATTTGTTGACTTTGTGGAATTGCAAAAGACTGAAGGGACTGACTGATATAATCTGACCTCATACAGATGCAAACTGCTCTGATATGATTGATAAAATAACATTTAAAGGGGCAGCAAAATCAATTTTTTGAGCTTACATCTTATAATGTTATTCAGTTATGGTTTTCAGTTATTACAACTAAAAACCAGCGATCAGCCCGAAACCTGGGAGTAGTGATGACCTCTGACCTGAACCTTCAGAGTCACATTAAGACAGTCACAAAGTCGGCCTTCTATCACCTGAAGAACATCTCTAGGATTAGAGGACTTATGTCTCAGCACGATCTAGAGAAACTCATCCATGCGTTTATCTTTAGCCGCATTGATTACTGCAACAGCGTCTTCACAGGTCTGACTAATAAATCAATCAAACAGCTGCAGCTGATCCAGAAGCTGCTGCTGCTGTTCTCACTAAAACCAGGAAGATAGAGACATAACACCAGTTTTAAAGTCCCTACACTGGCTCCCTGTAGCTCAGAGAATAGACTTTAAAATACTGATGTTAGTTTATAAATCACTGAACGGTTTAGCACCACAATACATTAAAGATCTGTTATTGTTGTACCAACCGTCTAGACCCCTCAGATCTTCTGGTTCTGGTTCTGCTCTGCATCCCCAGAACCAGAACCAAACGAGGAGAAGCAGCATTCAGTTTCTATGCACCACAAATTTGGAACAAACTTCCAGAAAACTGTAAAACAGCTGAAACACTGGGTGCCTTTAAATCTCAACTTAAAACCCACCTGTTTAGAGTTGCTTATGGCTAAATTAGGGTTAGAGTGCAGGTTTTGATGTCTTTGATGTTTTTAATGTTTTTATCTTTTTATCTATTTATTAATTTCTTTTTATTTCTCTTTCTCACTGTTTACACTTATGGTGGACCAAAACTGACATAATAATAAATAAAAGAATCAATATAAAATAAAAGTATAAATATTTAAAGAATAAATATATATACTACATAATAAATAAAACAATAAATATATAAATAAAAGAATAAATATATATTTTTGATAAGAAATAAAAATATAAATATATACTTTGCTTTGATTTTTTTGCTTCTTCCTTTTCCATTTGCTGTATTTATTTCTGTATTTATTTCTGTATTATTTGCTCGCTGTATTTCTGCTGCATCGTTATGTTAATGAGGTGGGCTGGCTTCTATGTCCAGCTCTTCTACTATTGGTCAATAAACAGGAAGGAGAACGATCCGTGTGCAGGTCGATTGTGAATGGCTGCGCTGTGGTCCTGTTCAGAGCCTTATAGAGCCTTTTCACAAGACGTCTGTTTAACATCCTAACATCCACTATCTATACCAGTGTTTCTCAACCTTTTTCAGCCCAGCGCCCCCCCAGCCTTTATCCAGGTAACGGCTCCGCCCCCCACCAAAGAATCTGTAGGCTACTTTGCACTGACTATTATTTTATCATTAATATAACTATCACTATTGTAGATGTTTTGATTTTTATGCTTGTTTCTGAATTTATCATCAAAAATAATTTCCCAGAGAACAAAGTAATGGGAATAGAAATTATTTTTACAGGCATCTAATGAATGAACATTCAAGTTAAAATCAGTAGGCCTAACAGCAGCCAATCAGAGTGGAAAAATATTATTTTGTGTCATTTTCTAGTTGTTAAATATTGTACAAAATGACCAGATAAAAGATGTTCAACATGCCAGTTTAAACTTTGAACTATTTGCAAAATGACTGAGCTCTGCAACATTAAAACATGGATAGAACTGTAACTACATTACACTGGACGAAAAGTGGGATTTTTGACCCTGTATTCTGAAATGCAGCTAGTCAGCGCTAGTCAGCGACAGTTTGCAGGGCAGCGCAGTCGAATCCTGAATCCTACAAGGGGGGAGGGGGCTAGAGGTGCGGGGGGGGGAAATTACAAAGAACAAATCTGGTTCTTAATCAAATCCTAATGAGTCAAATTCAAAGTGTCATGGAGTCATCAGCCTCATGACATTAACACTGACATGAAAAATAATATTGAAGAAATAAATATATCAAATCTAATTAAAAACATAAATAAGTGATCAGTTCTTTACTGTTATGGTCTGTAAGATATATTTATTCTCAGTACTAGATGTGGTCTCAACAAACCCATGGCACATGTTTTTCACATCATGTGTTGATTTTTCACTATTCAGCGTCGGATTCTCTGTTTTTATGCTATAATTCACATCTAGTTCGTCGCTCCCTTTCATGTCCCGCTTCTCCTGTTTCAGAGTTTTGCGCAATGTGCGCGTCGTTTTTTTAACAAAGTGCATGAAGTTTGTGCTCAGGTGGGAAAACCCTGTGGATCCCATGGTGGGACTTCTGCTTCAAACTGCTCACTACAGTATATTATTGTCTCTGTCATCCACCAGTTCACTGCAGACTGGCACCAGTTCACTGCAGACTGGCACCAGTTCATTGCAGACTGGCCCCAGTTCACTGCAGACTGGCCCCCGCCAAGGACCCAACATGGTCGTCTTCTTAAGTTGTAAACCCTGAGTACATGTTGAAATAAAATTAATATGCCTTTTGTAAATACATTTTCTCTATCAATGACTTAAATTGTTAACTGTGATAATTATGTTTGTGTAATGTAGTAACCATGTACAGTGTTTAATATTATTATTAAATAGATGTTTTAAAGAAACAGCCACAAACCTTATGTCTTTGTTCCACAATGGCAGCTTTAATTTTAGCATTTCCTCTCCTCCACATACTTTGTTGCCAGATGTGTAAAATTTACAAAAAGAAGCAATTTAAATGTAAAAGTTGCACATATGTAGATTACTCAAGAGAAGTTATTAACAATAGTTTTTTTTACAGAACTCTACACATTAATTCATTTATTAATAAATACATATAGATATTAATTACAGAATAGATACACAAAGATTTCATTTCTAACAGCTGCTAGCAGTAGTGAGTGTTCATCCAAGAAGTGTGACTTGCAGGAGCAGGGAGGCTCTGTACTGGTTTGTCCTTTTAAATCAAGAGGCCCATGATACTTTGACTAGGCAGCAGATGTCACACAGCTGATTGACTGAACCTGCCATGGACAGAGGAACACGACCATCTCAGATATGGCAGGTTGTTAGGTCGGCTACTGTTGAGAAAGATGGACAACAAAACAAATGGAGAAATTATGAATGACATCAGAATATGGAAATTATTTGACAGATGGCGCTTAAATCAATATTTAAAATGCTTTTTTAAACAACAGTGTTGGAAAATGTAAGTGATTTTAGTGAAACTTAACAACACAGCACTGAAAGGCAGCGGTGTACGTGTATGCTTCCTAACTGTGGCTAAAGCTGCTGCTAGCTGGTTTACTCTCCGATCGGAGGCTGTTTATTGTATACAGTCAGAGAATGGTGGATTGACAATGAGTAATAACGGTTATCTAATACTGAAATGCTGTATTATTAAAGTTGATAAATAAAGTGAATCTCTAAACGTTACAGCACTGACAGAGCGGTGTATATTCTTCTTAACTGTGGCAAAAGCTACTGCTAGCTGGTTTACTCTCCGATCGGTGTCTGTTTATTTTATACAGAGTGAGAGAATGGTGAATTGACAATGAGTAATAACAGCTATCTAACACTTAAATGCTGTTATTAACCTTACCTTTTATTGTACCTTAAGATAACAAGTATTCGTGAATTTTTCAGTCAGGTTTCCGGAGGACTGTTGAACTGATGCCGAAAGCGCCAAGTAGGTAGGCATTCACAATGGACCTTACAAAGCTTCACCCAGAAACGCCCCTCGAAAGTCCCACGTGACTTCATGTCTCACATTAACCTCCTCACAGAGCTTAGCTTCTATGGGATTTTTCGTTTCGACTGACTCTCTGCAGAGTATTTCTGAGTCGATTAGTTTAGCATTTCTGCCGGATTTTCACAAAATATCAGCCACGACAATGGACAAGGGAACCAACAAGTTCATGTCATCTTTTTTGGACGACATCAAGGTGTTTGAGCCACGCGATGCCTCTAACATTGTGCGAGTTGCAGCTAAATGCTACCAGTCGATGAGGAAAACAGCAGATCTTCAGACCCTCAGCATAAATATAGCTGTGGACAAGAACCCTGATGGCTAGTGTTCTTGCAAGGCTGGGTAAGTCGGACATTAATGGTTTTGAGGGTTCGAATGTGCCTAGGACTTATACACGGTACTCGGTGCTAGCGTGGCTAACATGATTACTGTTTACTAAAAGCTAGCATGGCTAACACGATTACAGTTTAGTAAAAAGCTTTTTCAGGTAAAATAAAATATTTAATGTATGTCAGATACTGTACACATTGCATATTGATCTGTTCAGCTAACGTAAGGCTGTAACAGACAGGCTTCAAGGTGTAGAAGTTGTATCGGTACTGCCATTATGCTGTACTTGGCTAAAAGGTTTTCATAATGGATGTGTTTATTATTGACTTTATTTTTTTCATTCACTAAACACAAAGAAAGCAAAGCAATAATACTTACGCCAGCAGACACTCGTTTGTTCTTATTGATCCTACGACGGTTGAGCTGCAAATGCGGTCGTGCACAAGCGTTAATCCAAGCAAGGCTTTACGTTTCAGATTTTGGAAATCTGTGAATTTTAGTTCCACAAACACGATCAGGATACCTGACATCGCCTGTACAGGTACCCCACTGACGGAGAACCATTTATTTTCGAGTCCTGACGCAAAAACTTTCTGTCGGTCTGATAGTCAACAATGTACATTAGCATGAGTTTGTGAGCCAGTAACCCACGTGGTAGCTGCGCTGTGACGTAAAATGGGCATTAGCCAATGAAAGGCTGCCCCTTTGGTATGTCCATCGATCTGCACACAGATCGTTCTTTTTACTGTTTGTTGACCAATTGTAGAAGAGCTGGACATAGGAGGCAGCCCACCTCATTAACATAACGATGCAGCAGAAATACAGCGAGCAAATAAAACAGAAATAAATACAGCAAATGGAAATACAGCAAACGGAAAAGGGAGAAGCAAAAAATCAAAGCAAAGTATATATTTATGCTTTTATTTCTTATCAAAATATATATTTATTCTTTTATTTATATGTTTATTGTTTTATTTATTATTATGTAGTATATATATTTATTCTTTTATTTATATATTTCTACTTTTATTTTCATATTTATTCTTTTATTTATATATTTCTACTTTTATTTTTATATTGATTCTTTCATTTATATATTTCTACTTTTATTTTTTATATTGATTATTTTATTATTATGTCAGTTTTGGTCCTCCATATACGCTGTGTTTAGTTTTAATTATCTAAAGCCCCCTGCAGAAAACGTGGGTTAGAGTCCCAGTTAAATGACGTTTAACTGAAGTCCTAAAAAGGGTGCGGGTTTTAATGTTTTTATCTTTTATTTTTCAAAATCTCTTTCTCTTTCTTACTGTTTATTCAATGTCACATGCTATTTTTTAATTATGTAAAGCACTTTGAAATGCCTTGCTGCTGAAATGTGCTATACAAATAAAATTTGATTTGATAATGTTATTCCCTCATCAAAATCATATCTGGGGTGTTGCCTTGATTATTTCAAGCATGTTTGAGAAATCATTTAACCTCCATTATTTGAATGGTTATTTAACTGTGCAAAACTCTTTGTTGGACATTCAAAACACAGCTCTCAGGAGGAGCAGGACATTTTAAAGAGACAGACGCTCAAATTCAATGTGTCAAATTGTGAAGTCAAATTTCTTTTAAATCATGTGTCATATATACAGCATTTTTATAACAACTGAAGGCAACATAGTTACTTGATTGTGTTATAAAAGGGCAGTGTGTGTCTAGAAAACACATAATACTGTCACTATAAGCAAACAATGGTTATCTTAAATGTTTTATTTAAGGCATTGATTTTACATCTTACATGGTTCATATAATCAAACCATGTAATGTGCTAATGATACATAGCCATTTTATTTATGATCTTTTAGTGATGTAACACAGTGTTACATCAGTGTGAAAACAGCTTCAGATCTTTTTAGTTTTGCAATGAAAACTCAACTTATGATGGCAGTAGGAGTTTGGGTTCATATTTGGATTGGCAGCAGAATATTTTGATGAAAAATAATGAGTAAGTTCCACATCTTCTCCTTGAACACATCCTTACTTTTCTATGTATTAAGATTTTGTCACAGTGCAGAGTAATGCTTGCCTCAAAGCTCCTTAGGAACTGTAATGTGTTCCAGCATCGTGACTGCCTCTACGCTCCGAGTATCGGATTTTATCTCTCCACAGATTTGACAAATACTTTGAGAGGTTTGAAGATGGGAAAGTACATAAAACAAGTTTGTGGCTGCTCATGTTTCTGTCCCCATCATCACCCATCTCATTACTTGGAGCATTATTCATCAATACCCCCCACCTACTTCCACCTCTTCCTCACAAGCAGCACAAATATACCCCTATTGGGAAGGATGGCAGCCCCTGACAAGCCCAGAGTAAATGGGCACCTCACTTTAATGCAAATGTGTGTGTAGGTCTGTGTGTGTGTGTGTGTGTGACAAGTGCTGACAGTCGAGGAGTCTGGCCTCGTACAAGGTCAGCATCTGTGAGCCTCATCAGTGTGTGTGATTGTGCGAGTGTGTGTGGGTACAAACAATATACCACCTGTGCCCCCCTGCCACGTCCACAGTCAGCAGATGCTCTGAAAGTCAAACTCGGTCTTACACAAACTCACGCACACGCACGCACACACACCATCATAAGCTTCATGTGGAGTTATCAAAGTCAGCTGAGGTTAGTTGTAGTCTTATGAGTGTGATAAATATGAAAAATTATGGACCATAAAGCCAGCTTATACAGAGAGGAGGGGGACGTCCTAAAGACTGCAGGAAAAACACATCTAGAGGGAACAGTCAGCTTTTCTGGATCTCTTTCTGTTTAGGTTCTAACAAATGTTACTAAGCCATATTATATGGAGCTAAATTAGTGTCGAAAAGATTCACAAAGCTTTCAACAAGATTTGTACGCATACAAAAAGATCTACAAGTGTACAAGATTTGAACGTGTACATCATAACTGACAGATGTGTATGACAATACATAAATGTGTAACTCAACATTCACGTATATTCACAAAAACTTCATCGCACAAACAGACAAGTATGCAAACCAAACATTCCATCATAAACCTTTACATGAGGAAAGCAGACGGAGACGGAAAAGTGTTGTATAGCAACGAAGTAAAAACACTTCACTACTTTATTTAAGTATATTTTGGAGTACTTCATACTTTCGAGTATGAAAATTTTTTGATAACTTTCACTTTTACTTCACTATATTTCCGAACTTAATTGCATACTTTTACTCCGATACATTTTCAATGTGTGGTTTAGTTACTCGTTACAAAAAAGTGAGAGAGAGAAACGCTAGTGTTTTGACCCCACCTACTGATTGACTGCAACAAAGTCGGTAGCCTACTTGCCTGGGCTTGTTCATCACCACCAATAGGATACACCTGTTTCGCTTCTCCCATTAAACACAAAGCAAGTCTCGTAATCAGTAGCAGCCACATGGAGGAGGAGACGGAGACCACAACGACTGCAACTACGTTGGACACGGCTCCAGGGGAACCACCAGCTGGTGATGAGAGCCCATGGGCTTATTTAAACACAATGTACTCTTTCGTGGGTGTTAAAGATTCGTCGTACCGTATGAAATGTATGTTATGCCTGCCCAAAGATGTGGAAATTCTATCTTACAAAAACTCCCCGTCCAACTTGAAGAAACACATTGAGGTAACTTCTTATGAGATGGTTATAATCCTCCTGTTTCAGTAACTATAGCTTGGTCACTAGGCACTATTGTGAAATCTTGAGCATAACGTTACCTGTATAAATGAACTTTGTTTGGCATTGTTTCAGTTCCACACGTGGTGTATTTAGCTTAGGCCTAATGTTGACTATAGCAGGCTACCTAGAGTCCTCTGTTCAAGGGGGACGGAAGCCATAGTGATCGCAATTTAGACTAAATTGAACAAACATAGGAAAAGGCATGCAAGTTCAAAACCACAAACCATTAACATGTGCTACTCTTTAAAACTGGAACAAACATTGTGTGCGCTTCTGCTGTCTTAACAAAGCCAAGGTTAGCCGACCTTGCAGTCGCCACAATAGCTATGTTTACATAATGTTCAATGTTCAATACCAATCAGTTTACTTAAATAACATTGTACTAGATTAAGTATGTTTTGTTTGTATTTATGTTGCAACCTAAGGAAATTAGTGTTTGTAACGTGTGTGGGTGTGGGTCAATTTGTGTTAAATTTTTTTTTTGGTCTTTCAGAGAAAGCACACGCACCATGTTCAGAAATACATTGAATTGACCACAGCAAAGCACAAAAGGGCCAGTGGACCCCCGCCAGCAAGCAGGCCACATTGACTCACACCTTGGCCATGACTCTTCAGAAGAGTGTTGAGAAGGCCATTGTCAAATATGTTGTACATGGGCTGCGACCCTTCTCAGTAGTCGAGCAGGAGCCATTCTGAGAATTCATCAAGGACCTCGTCCCTAATGCCAAGATGCTGTCACGGGTGACGCCAACATCCAAGATCGAAGATGGCTTTAACGAAATGAAGGCTGTGCTGATGGAAGCAATGAAGGGGGTCGACTACGTAGCTACTACTACTGATTGCTGGTCAGTGAGAAGGCGAGGGTTCATTGGCATTACGGCACACTGGATCGACCCGGATAATCTTGAGAGATGTTCAGCAGCCTTCGCATGCCGACAGCTGAGGGGATCCCACACTTTTGATCTCTTGGCCAAGCGTTGAATGACATCCACGCAGAATTTGAAATCAGAGGCAAGATTGTGAGGACAGCCACTGACAATGGTGCAAACTTTGTGAAGGCTTTTCAAGTGTTCGGGGAGGACGAAAACAACAATGAAGAGGGAGTTGAAGCTGAAGCGCAGTCTGAAGATGAAGGAGATACTGGAGTGCCTGAGGAAGATGTGGAGTACATTGACACTGCAGCTCTGCTGCATGAAGATGATGGGTTTGAATTCCAGCTGCCAAGACACCAATGCTGTGCTTGTCATATTCTAAACCTCATGGCCAGTGAAGACTCCACAAATGCAAACTCCAGTGATGCGTACAAGAAGCTGCACCATGCAACGTTTGCCAAGTGTTATGGCCTGTGGAGCAAATGTGGAAGATCCACACTTGCAGCAGAGATGGTTGAGGATGTCTGTTCTCTTCAACTGCTAAGGCCAAATAAAACAAGGTGAAACTCGTTGTTCATGGCTGTGGAACATCTAACTCAGGATTTGTAAAGAGAAGGGAGAGGGAGCCTTAAGAGCTATTGCCACCGACCTGAAGGTCCCAATGTAAGTAGGTCTAAGGTTTTTTTCTTAAGTAAAAATAGAACAGCTGCAGATAAACAAATGACAATGTGAATAACAGTGTCTATTCTAAACAAAAATTACTGGAAATCTATCAGAAATGTCAATTTTCTATTCAGCTTTATAATCCTTGGTTCAATCTAACAAAAATCCGGATGAGTCTTCTTTTTTTGTCAACACAGGTTCAACCCAGCCGAACTCGCATTTCTCACAGAGTATGCTGCTGTAATGAGCCTTGTCGCCCAGGCAACCAACAAACTGCAAGCAGAAACCAATGCACAAATGGGTTGGCTACTTCTGACAATTCATCTGCTACAGATTAAGCTCGACAAAGTCAAGTTGCAGCTGAAGTACTGCAGGCCTCTTGTTGATTCTTTACAGTCTGGAATTCAGAACCGATTCGGGCACATGTTCAAGGATGCCGAGCTGGTTGCAGCTGCAATTCTTCTTCCCAAATTCTGAACGACATGGACGAAGGATGATGCCACCATTAAAATGGGTAAGCTTATACATTAATTACACGCATCTGCTTCAGTAGTGATGGTACATGTTGACATGCATGTTGACTGCATTCATGCAGCTCAAAACCATGTCAGTCCCACTACCATGCGTTACTGTGAGCGTGGGACACTTTTCTTTTTACTAACTTCACCAACACATACTTGACACCATCTAAAACAAATGTGTTTATCTTGGTGTTATCAGACCACATGACACGCTTTCAGCAATCCAGTCATTCTGTCTCCGAGACCATGATAAACACATTTGTTTTAGATGGTGTCAAGCATGTAATGGTGACCAAATGAGAAGTACAAAGAAGTGTCTCATGCTTAGTCAAGAATGATGGTGAGACTGACTTGGTTTGGGATTGCATGAATGCCGTCAACACATTGGGAAGCTTTCATGCATCAATAGATTTGCTTGTTAGTTGGTACACGAAATAATTAATGTAGGGAAGAAAAAAAATCAAATGCTTTATTTCACTACTGTAGACTATGGCCACAACATGGCAGAAAGCTGCATCGTTTAAGTGCTACAACTCTTCTATATTCCTGTATTTCAGGAATTGATTATATCAAGCAGCATCTCGAGGATCCCTCCATGCAGCCTGGTGATGCGACCAGGTCGAGTTCTTCGGATGAAGATGACTTCTTCTCGTCTCTGCAAGCATCAAAGACCCAAGATGGCGCCAAACAATTTGATGCCTACCTGTCCTGCTCAGCTGACCACATGGATTTGCTTAGGTCCTTTCCTTCTGTCTGCAAAGCTGTCTGTCAAGCTCAACACGCCCCTCCCAGCATGTGCAGCTTGCAAACGGCTGTTCAGCATAGCAGGTCATTTGTTCAGCCCACAAAGAGTTCGGCTAAATTCTAGGCACTTTGAAAGCCAGCTGCTTTTGAAGATGAACAGAAGGTTTTACAGTTTCAAGTGATAATGGGGTTTTGTGCAAGGATGACCACAAGGGAGGTTGAAATTTGGAGGGGAAGAAAAAAAGTCAAGGGCAAAAGTGTAGAGGGGATGGGATGAGGGGCTTGTGTTTGCAAAGTGTTTAAGATTTAGTTAATAGGCCTGAAGTGCCATAACAGTATCATCTTTTTTTTTCCTCTGGTGAGATGTACACCTCATTTCAGCACTGCCTTTTTTTACGTTTTAAGGTAGGTTTACAAAAAAGGTCTCCCTCTTCAGTTGCCAAATAAGCTGCATTTACCTCCCAATTATTTTTTTCTTTTGCATAATGACCAGTTGTGTGCACCAATAGTTTGTGAAGTAGAGTAATCCTAAGAGGTTCCATTGTTGCCAAAAAGGCTCCAGGGCGCCCAACAAAGACCAGCAAGCGCCAGGACCGTCTCTTAAAAGTGTTTCAGCTGCGGGATCGGGCTACCAGCAGTGCAGAGCTTGCTCAGAAACGGCAGCAGGCAGGTGTGTGTGCAGCTGCACGCACTGTGAGGCAGTGATAACTAACTGGCTCAGGGAACAAAACATATGCCCCTTTTCCACCGGCTCTACTTCAACAACCCGGTTCGGCTCGGCTCTGTTTTTGGAGTGACCGTGTTTCCACCCTTCTTGGCTCTGTAGCAAAGTACCGCCTCCTGGTGGCGGGGGGTGTAGCGCCCCACCACCAGGCTCTATGTGTTGCGCTTCGTTACATGCGACCTAACGCGAGTTGTTGTTTTTCTGATACAACAGAAGAAGAGAGCTGAGCTATTTTTTTCATACCCTGATTGCATTTTTCTGAGACTTCAAGAAAATGTGACAGTGGGAGGAAAGCTGCGATGTGGTGAGGAGGAGCTGATCTCCGCCCTGCAGCGGGAGGAAAGCAGGTGGCTCAGACGGTTCAGATAAGCTAACAATAATTTTTGTATTAAACTACGATAAAACTTGTAATAGTCCCGATTATACATGAGCTAATGTTAGTCACGGTGTTGCAAATAATTAAAAAATGTAATAATTCATTCATAATATATTCCAATGTGTTTTCATGTTGGCAAACTGCCGTCGCAGACCATCGTGGTTCTTCGTGGGTTGTAGGATCTCATCAGTGTCCGTCTTCCTGCCAGTCGGTGTTGACCTTCAGGATGTCCAGAGACCTTCACCTTCTGGAGCAGGAATCACATGAGCTCAAGATGCTGATCAAACATTTCTGATAAAAAAAAAAAAAATTGTCTGATGTTCTTACAGAGTTGAAGTGCATTAACAATCTGTTGTGTTTAACTTCTCAATACGTTTAATTATGATTCACCTGTGTCCAAGTTATACTGAGAACAAATAAAGCTTTATTCCTTCTAATCTGACTGCTTCCTCTTCCATGTTTTCACATTTTGGTCACTAAGAGTTAAAAGTTTAAACTCAGTCTTAATCATCCATAAAAATTCACCCACATGGCATTTATTGTTCAAACCAGAGCTTTCAGTGGAAAAACAAAAGTTCCAGGTCCTTTTAATGCCATACAAATATGAGAGAAACATGGATTATATCTTTATATAGACCTGACTATTGATTTATAGATTAATAGTTTTATTGGACAGAAATTACAAAGAACAAATCTGGTTCTTAATCAAATCCTAATGAGTCAAATTGAAAGTGTCATGGAGTCATCAGCCTCATGACATTAACACTGACATGAAAAATAATATTGAAGAAATATATAAAATCTAATTAACATAAATAAGTGATCAGTTCTTTATTGTTATGGTCTGTAAGATATATTTATTCTCAGTACTAGATGTGGTCTCAACAAACCCATGGCACTTCAACAATATTATGTCACCTTTTATCTGGAAATAGTGTCTGTTTATTCCTGCCATGCAGTCTCTGTATTAATTATTGCTCTAAAGGTCTTGCCATACCAGTTTATTCCTCTGTATTTACTTTAGTTTCTTAGTTTATTCTTGCATTTTGTTCTTCATTCATTTCCATTTAGTTTCCTTTGATTAGCATTATCCTCTCTTGGTTTATTGCTATGTCCACTTTAGTTTCTTTCCTGTTGCTAGATTTATTTGATCATTTATTGACCATCAGTAATCTTCACTCATCACCTGCTGCGCCGCCTAATTGTCATGTGTTTCTCATCATGTGTTGATTTTTCACTGTTCAGCGTCAGATGATCTGTTTTTATGCCATAATTCACATCTAGTTCGTCGCTCCGTTTTATGTCCCGCTTCTCCTGTTTCAGTTTTGCGCAATGTACGCGTCGTTTTTTGTTGTTGTTTTTTTAACCCCCTATGGTGCGCAGCATTCAGGAAGAGTATCGATGGGGAAAAGGCAGACTGACATAAACCTTTTAAAACAACAGAAACAATTTCTGCATTCTGATTATTGAAATTTAAAAGTGCTGTGTTGTTCTATCACCTCGTTTCATACCGGACCACTTACAGCACCGTGTTAACGCTATAAAATGAACGCTCTCTATCGTGGTATCACCCATGGAGGGATTTCTTTATTTCTTTATTTAAATAGGTTCATTTTTCAGAGGGATACAAAGTGAGGGTATCGTGATTTTAGTCATTACATAACAGCGATTTTCTGTTGTCCTTCCATGGTAGCAGGCAGCTTTCAAACGGAAATAAAACATGTTTTAATATAAGTTGCTGCTTTGACATGATCACAGAACTGCCAAAACATATGTACAAAAATACCAGACAAAGTGAATCACAGCAAACATCATCAGCCGGTGTAACGCTGAACTAATGCGGTGAAGCTACTAGCAGGAGAGGAGCTGCGCCAAAAAGCTAAGAGAAGCTACAAACACTGAATAGAAGAGCAGCTGCCATCGATACCGTTGCAGCCAAGCATGATTGAAACTGGTACTGTTGTGCATATACGGTGCAAAGTTTACCTTCTTCAACCAAACGCCCCCCAAAGGAATCCCAGCACCCCCCTTTGGTAAAAATGTCTGCCAGCGCCCCCTGCCATCCTCCGAACGCCCCCAGTGGGGCGGTACCGCCCACGTTGAGAGCCGCTAATATAGAGAGTGATTTAGATGTTATAAGAGGAACCAATGCCTTATTGAATTGGTGGATAAACACAGAACATAAACACATTTTTAATCCAATAAGAACATATAGAAAAGGGTGTGTTACTACTCATTGGAAAGAGTAAACACTCTTATTTTCTCCAAGGATCCATTCCCATTAGAAAAGAGAGCAGATTTTAAGTGAGTAGGTGAAAAAAGGTTGGTTTGCTGCCAAAAACACTTTGGTGAAAGACTTTTTACCACAGAATTGTGGAAATACATTTCATGCAGAATCTTAGCTTCAAGGAATGGGGCAACATAAGGCTGAAGGACGGAGACAGAAAGCAGGTCAGGCCACATCTCCAACACAGCTGCCATGATAAAACATAAAGCAAGAAGAAGTGTTATTTTATTGCAGTTTTTACTTTCTGCCTCATACTCTCCTCCAGCATTTGACTACAGCTGCCATCTGATTGTTTATCAGTGTTTTAATGTCTTTCATTATCTAAACTTGTAGCCAGTGGCTGTTTTTGATATGGGCCATATGGGCAGTTGCTCGGGGTGGCATCAGAATCGGGGGGGCTCATGAGCATCAGGGAAAAAAAAAATCTTTCAGTTGTACCTTAAATAAAGTTTTCTATGCATAAACAGTGAATATGGAGTTGAGAATAGGGATAGTATTTTACGTGTTGTGTGTGAGAATGCAACACATTTTGTCCTGACCTCTAATACAGACAATATAGCATTTTGGTCCATAAAAGGCCGTCGCTCTACAAACACAAAAGTAACTATTTCTAAAAATATTTCAGAGTTTACAGTTTATAGAAGCACAGTGTAGCTGAGTGAAATGTTCAAACATACTGGACATACAGTATTCAACTGACAGACAGCTGCGTATTAAATTAATACCATACAGAAAAGCACAACCAGAATTATGAAGTTGAATTGTTTTTTCTGTAAAGTCTAAAAATAGTTGTTCTATTAGTTTGATTCAGTTTATCTAAATATTCACAAGAATATATATATTTTAATTATAACTGAATGCAAGTCTTTTAGGTGAATGTTTCAGTCTTTGGGCATTCGTTAACTACACCAGGACTTTTTTTGTTGCATTAGTAATTTGTAACTATAAGAAAAATATCTCCAGCATCAATGTTCTGCATCAAGATATGTTTTCCAGACGTTGTTTTAAAGCTTTTTCTTTTCAATACAAAAAGGCTTGTAGATGAACACTGACATACTGTCATTTACTGTGGGGTAGAATTTAGTTTAACAATCCCAACTAATTAAAATGAAAACATGCTTCATTCTCACTAAACAAACCATTTTAAACCAATTCTAATTGCAGAAAGACTTTGTTGTGATCTGTAAACATTGGTCCAGATCAATAGTCCTCCAACCCTTCTGGACATGTCATGAAGTTTTTCTTTGGATGAATTGTTTTCTTTTTTGTTTGTTTTGTTTGTTTTTTTTCCCCACATTTTATTAACGGTAAATTCCATAAACTGTGGAATGTGTTCCTAAAAAATGAGGAAAAAAAGTTGGTATTTGCTAAACTTAAAAAAAAAAGCAAACCTTTTAAAACTGTCCATAGTTGGTAAAAAGGTTCCAGTTAGAAATTGGTTCGTTGCTCAGTTTTTTTAAAATAAATGCCATTCCTTCCTCTGCCTGTTAAACTGTAACATTCACTATTAGATCTCCAGCCAGCCACTGTATGAATGTCCTCACTCTGAGACACTGTCCATGTACAGCTATCTGCTACATGATGATGCTGGTTCGCAAAGGTATTTAACACCTGAATGATACATAGGTATCTAACTCTGTAGAAATGTTAAAGAAAATTATAGAACATTTGCATCACCATCATGTTGTTGCATAAATTGCGGCAGTTCTTCGTCTGTCGCTCTTAGATTGCTGTGCTAATTTGAGTGGTTTCACCAACTCAAATGAAAGACTTTATCCTTAGACAATAAGCTAACATGTACACAAAATATAGAAAATAAAAGTATGTGAAAACCTCACTAGAATGTAAATAGTACTTTTCCTCAGTTTTTGTCTCAAAGATGTAACACATTGGTCCGTCAGCCGAAGCGCATGAATTGCATCTGCGGAATAATTTCATTCTCACTAAAAGAAGAAAACAGGGTTGGATCAGCAGATTAACTCAAACCTGCTGATTAAAAATAATCAACAGGTTTGATTATTTTTAAGATGATCAAGGTGCGTATGCAATCACACGCAGGGGCGCTACCAGAAATCTTGGGCCCCCTGACAAAAAATTTGATTGGACCCCCCGCGCAGCTGCTGTTACAATTTTTTGAGTCTATTTGACTTATAAAAAGCGTAACATTTTAAAGGTTTGCATCTGCGTTGCTTTCTTTTGTTTATTAAGAGAATAAAATCATTAACTTCTGGCTCATTATATTCTCTTGTGCTCCCGGATTCAATGATTCCATGCATGGAAACAAAAGCCACACAGAGATGACAGCGTCACAATAATCAGCATTTATTCAAAACAGATGCAGACTATCACCAGAAAAACATATCACACAACATCAGAAAACTCAGAGCACAGACAACACATGAATTTACCTGAGAAAAGGAAAAAGACAAAAGATGGAAATGACGTCAGCAAAGACGTCTTTGGAGAATTGCAAGAGCAAATCTGATTTGTTACTCTGTGCGGAAAGTTTTTATCTCCGTTTCTTTAATTTATTCAAATAAGGCGTACCTTTGCTCATCCAACCAGGACCTGTCTCTGACCCTCTCTCTAAAGCTATTTGTTCCCATTGTCTAAGGAGAGCTTCTCCGAACTCCTGCTGGTTTATGGCTTTCACAGATCAGTGTGAAAAGCTAGAACTTCCTACTGATTGTTTCCCAGACAGACAAAGGGCAGATCAGAGATCTTGACAAACAATCTGCTTTAACTACAGGTAAAATAAAGGTCAATAGGCTAGAATAAGTTATAAATTTTAAAACTATAATTAGGCTATTTCAATCAAGTCATGTTAAATTTTAAAACTAGCTTATTTTAAATTTATTTTTTTAACAGGTTCTATACTGATAATTAGCACAATATTTACTGCTGATGAATTTATCATCCAGCAGTCCTCATCCAGTATGCAAGTAGGTTGCTTAAATTTTTTCTATTAGTTTTAGATACTGAAATGTCTCCCCATGAGCAACAGTCAAAAGCAACGTGCAAATACACATAAAGCAATCCAGACTTCTAAAAATGCTATGTAGTTGCATTTTATTCAAACTGCAGTACATAACTTTAATAAAATATATATTTTCTCCATATTTGTTAAAGCTGTCACGATGTTGTAGCAGTTTGTTATGAGACAGATAATCTGTGAAAAGATCAATCTCCTCCATCTCCTTCCTGAATTACTGGTTAAAGTAATGCACCGTTCTGACCAAAACAACCAATCAGAACCAGTAGGACGTTCTTGGCGCTGTCAATCAACTTCATTCACTCACTGCTAAATATTCTAATGGTGGAGAAACAACTTATCATTACAAGAAACCATTTATCTGCCGTCATTGGTAACTATGATTGGTAGCGGCTCAGAGTAGAGCCGCTGCTCCTCCACGTCGAGAGGAGCCAGTTGAGGTGGCTTGAGCCACCTCAACTGATTGGTCAGGATGCCTCCTGGACGCCTCCCTAGTGAGGTGTTTCGGGCACGTCCCACCGGGAGGAGGGGAAGACCCAGGACACGCTGGAGGGACTATGTCTCTTGGCTGGCCTGGGAACGCCTTGGGATTCCCCCGGAGGAGCTGGAAGAAGTGGCTGGGGAGGGAAGTCTGGGCTCACTCACTCATCTGTTAAGTGGTAAAAGGCACAGGAAACAAGTTAAATATATGAATATGTTGGTAATTTTTTTCCTTAATTCATGAAATGCTAGTGAAATGGAGGCAAACAGTAGTTTATAGCTAAGCTAACTGTGCTAAATGGTTGATAATCACACACAGTCTGCCCACCTCTCTTGGAGAAAAACTGGGTTATAAATTAACACTCTGGCCTTTTTTTCTCTTTCTCCCTCTCTCCATTTTGTTTTTTAAAACCTGATTTTATAACTTTTCTTAGCAGCATACCCAGGTGGAAAAAAAGTATAATTTAGTATACTTCAAGCATACTTAAATTTGTGAAAGTACACTTTAAGTATACTAATTATTAAGTGTACTACCTATAAGTAAATTTGAAGTATACTAAAAATACACTTGTACCAATTTCGAAATTAGTACTTTAAACACACTGAAACATAATTGTACCAATATAAACTTTTAATATATTAAATAAAAGAATAATTTAAGTGAACAAAATATTAATGAATATGAATGAATTTTTAAGTGCCTTAATAATCTTTTACTAATTTTTAAAATTGCATACAAACGATTATCGTGAAGTAATTTTTAAGAAAGTACCCAATAAATGTTCAGATGTGTGATGTAAAACCTTATAATCAACGGCATTAGCTCCAGTTCATACTCCAGACCAGATGGTGGCGGTATTGCACATTTTCATTTATTTAAAAAACGCCACAAAGAGAAGAAAAAACTTGAACCCGGGAAGATAACAGACACTGTTCAAATTCACCATTTTTACTCGCATAATATTGCCTTAAAAGTAGAGAGGGCCTTGACAATAGTTACTAATTTTGGTAAATTCAAGCCGGTGACGTCATAGTCCGAGTTAGACGACAACACAACGGGACAACAACCGATGGAAATGAAATGTGTGTCACAAAAGGAGCCCAAAGGGATGAAGGATGCTAAGTGTTGCTAGCTGGTGGTAAGTTTGCTTATTAATTATCTTCATTTAACTATAAACAGTGCAGTAAAGATATATAACTTACGTTGGTTTCTTAAATAATTATTTTATCAATTTTATTGTGACTTTTATGATTATTACTATAGCAATCATTCAGCTTCATGTTATAACTTCATGGAGGCTGTTTGTTGCGACTTATACTTTAATTTATAAACTAACCTGGTTTTAATTAAGCTCCATAAGACAAAGAGACTTTGATATTGTGAGGTATTTGTTCTAACTCGACCCCAGATAAGCGGAAGAAAATCTTCAACATATGTTTGCAGTCTAAGCAAATGAAAATGAAAGAGGAAGCCAGAGAAATCATGTGTTAGAAAACCTAAAGACTTTCTTGTCTCAGAAGAAGTTCTGACTCCACCAGATCACCAACCAGCTCTGAGGATGAACCTTCACATTGTCTTCATGATGTAAGTTTGTTTTATCAATGCTACATTTTCAACAACAAAAACTGCTGTGTTACCAACACTAAGTGCTTAATAAACATGATTTGATTTAAAGGTAACTGGAAAATTTTTTTCTCTTTTTGTTAATGTAACATTTATCTTTCTTTTTTTTATTTGTAGTTGGCTTTCAGGGCCCTGTGATGGACTGGTGACCTGTCCAAGGTGAACCCTGCCTCTCATCTGATGGCTGCTAGAGATGGGCACCACCAGCCCCCCTCACCACCCTGCAAGGATCAGTGTGTTCAGATCATGGATGGAAATATTTTAAGGTAGTTTGTCTCCTTAAGTCCACACTTAAAATAGCTTCATAGTTAATGCCAACATCAACTGATTCTATGACATTCCTGACTATTTTCTTCTACTTCTAACATAAACAGGCAAAGAAGAAACCCAGAAATGTTTTTACGCCCCAGGCATCCGGTCCCAATCATCATCAGTTCTTATGATGTCACATACATGGCGAGTCCACGTCTTAAAATTGCATTATTTTTTTATTTGCCATTTTTCTGTTCTCTTTAAATACAAATGCTTTCTCTGTTTAATTGCTCTATTGTTCTTTTTTGTAGGATTCTGTAAGATGCAGTGAACGGGAATGTTCTGTCGTTGATCCTCACTTTATGTTTTATTGTCACTTAGATTTTCATGTTCATGTGCTCACTTTTGATGTGTAAACTGATAATTTATGTAAAGTTATATTTTTAATATAATTCTGAGACAGAATTATTACACTCAAAATATAATTATATGAAAATATAATAATAAAGCTCTGAAGTATATTTAAAAAGTATACTTTAAGTACACTATAAGTACACTAGAAGTTGTTAAAAAAAGTACGTATAGTATACTAAAATATGCTATTAGTTGTAATTTAATATTATTTAAATACTACTAAAGTATACTAAGCACAAAATTAGTTGTTCCAAAATAGTACAGTTTAAGTACATTGATAAAAGTATACTAAAGTATGTTAAAATTTAGTATACTAAAGTATACTTTTTTTTCACCTGGGTAGTAACTGCCACAGTCGCCGCTGTATTCAGCTGCAGCTTCTACTGACTGCAGCTACATAGGTCACTGTTAAACTACAAGCAGGAACAAATCATTTCATGCAGATTCAAGGGGGGTTCAGGGCAAAAACGGATGTGTGTTTTTTTGTCTGGGAGTGGTAACAACATTTTTACTGCTAAAAACAATCTTTATGCATCCAATTTTTTTTGTGCGCTGCACTTTTCTAAATTTTTCCAGATGCCAAGTTTTAGTGTGAAAACTGCACATTCTTTTATGCATGAGGCCCCTGATGTTGTCATTGGGTTGGTGTTTTGTTTGTCCGAACATCCAGGCAACAGTGATGTCATTCAGTGCCAAACCAAACTGTGAGTGAGTTTGTAATTCAGAGCCGTTGCTCTGCCCACAAACACTGCAGTTATTCACTACTGAAGAAACGCTAAGCAGTTTTGAACAAATGAGAACATGAAAAATACTCATTACAAATCCATCAATATTGAATATTGAATATTTTAGATAAGCTCCACACACACACGCACACACACACACACACACACACACACACACACACAAAACCAGTGATCAAGTAAATTTCTGGTAAATGATGTGGAGATGTCACAGAACCATCTACAAATAGGTGAATCCACCATTACTGACCAGCGACCAGGTGGGTCTTGTTAGCATCCTTTATGCTAAACCTGGTTTTCCTTTTTCACACACTTTGTTTTCCCTTCCAGGTGCTTTTTCCACTTTAAACTAAATGCAGTTGTTTGCATGTGTCTGTCTTCTCACACCACTCTTTGACAATTCTTTACATACATTACAAAGTGTTCATCATTGTCAAGATACTTCCCCTAACCTACCATGACCTGTTACAGTGGTGGTTTGTTTTGTACATTATTGAATAAAATAGGCCATATTCATGTTTTAATAGGTCTTCTTTTTCCATTTCAGGGGAATTGATTTGGCTTCTGGGCGAGTTAAAGGCCTGTACTAATGTCTTTGTCCATTACAGTCCACATCCTGTAATTTCCAGGTGGTTAAAATGCCATTTGGCATAATGAGTTAAATTACTGTGTAGCGTGGTGAATATCTCTATCCAGACCTTTCCCTGCAATGGTAATCTGGCTCAGACAGCGCTCTAAAGACAGTTCTTGTTCCATCCTCCAAACAAGCATCACACGGGGTGACTAACAGGCCACACTAAGGTTGCCGTTGACATTAACGTCTCCAAAAATCACCAAGCAGAGGGCGGGGCCGTGAACGCTCTGTCGCAGTATCACAAACTGCTGTAGAGAAATGTCTGCAGTCCTCATATTCACACACACACACAGAAAGCTCATTCTCTATTCCAGTCGCTCGCCGTCTGGAACTTATCGATGACCGATCAATACTTTCTGATCGATTGAACCTATCACCATGGCAACCCCCCATTTAGCCCACTATCTTGGTCCATTCATTATAAAAGCCATTAAAGCATGTATGTGTATGTGTGTGAGTTATTGCTGTCATTAGAGAAGAAAGGGGGCTCCTGCTGTCTCTGCACCGCGCTCATAGAACCGGGGCTCTGAATGCAGTCCAAGCTGTTTCACACACAATGTATTCATATTCATAAAGTGGACAAATTGTGTTTTTTCCTTCTGTTTGTTTTAAACACACTGTACAAACAAATGACAACAACATTAAAAGCAAAATGCAATAAAAATTTCCTGAGAATTCTAAATTGCATAAAACACGGGAACATTTTTCTCCAAAATAAGAAACATTTAGGGAAACGTCAATGAAAACAAATAAGTCTGTAAAAACATTATTGCGTAAAAATTATTCCACAAATTACCAGCAACGATTGAACAGTTACAGTCAAATGTTTCTGTCTGGTCACAATGTGGATGAAAGTCATGCTAATTTTAGGTTTTTAATTATTTATTCTGTTTATTTATTATTATTGCTTTATCAATGAGATTGATAAAACATAAACACAGTATGTTTAACCACATGCTGTATAAGACTAGAACAGATCAAACTAAGACATAAGTAAAAAATAAAGTATGAAGAGCAAAAAACAATAACAGCAGAATAAAATGTGCTGCAGTAGTCAAATAAAAATAGAAACTACAATGAAGCTGCTGAAGCTGTGTCAGAAACCACTGAAAACATGTTTCTCAGAAAGACCTAAAAACATAAAGAAGTCTGTCTAATATGAAATGACAACTTGTTTCATAGTTTGGAGCCGCGACTGAAAAAGAAAGAGTCTGAATTTTAGCCCAGGTGGTTCTACCAGAAGATCTCACCTCTTTTCTTTTCATTATGTGTTTGCTAGTTTTGTGAGATAAAATAGTTTAGTTTTAGTTTAGCTTCTATTAATTATAGCAGTAATTATAGTTTTTTCCAAAAATGTATTCAGTTATTTTTGATCTACCAACTGACTGGTCTTTTCTCCCAACCTTTGCTGTCGCCATTTTGCGGATTAGCCAACAAGTGATGTAAACTGTTTATGTGGGAAAAATAAATACATTTCACATCAGTTGTACTAGAATAGATTCATAAACACAAAAACAAAGAGAATAACATCTACAAATTCAGTCTACACTTTCATTATTATAGTATTTATAGTTCTAGTTAAAGTTTTTCCCTATTGATTGATGTTTTCATCTCTTTCAATTAGTGAAAATGTTCTCAATTTCAGTTTACATGATTTTGATAGTCTTAGTTAACTGTAATATCCAATCAAATAATTTTCACCCCCGTCTTGCCCAAGAGACATTTCCAAAATATGAAGAAGTGGTGAAAGCCCCGGCCGTTTAAAAGGGGCTCCAACAGTTTCTTAGTGACTTTGACAGCCCTACTACTGTGATCGTTCTGACTAGATCTTCTAGCCCTGTTGGTATCAACCATGTTCAGTACTGAAGAATCCTTTTGGATGAGAAATGAAACAAGAAACAAGACAGGTCCAGTTTCCTTCAACTGGAGAACTTAGTGTTTCCATGTCCTGGACGACTGAGTGTCAGTTTCAAAGAATCTTTTTGACCTTTCCATGAATTCCTTGTAGAACAGAAATCCTGAAGTGCTCATGTTGCATATTGATTATCTTGTCATTAATGCATGTGATTGATCCTTTATCCCATCACTCATGCTGAGTTGTGGTGTAACTTGCAGTTTTTGTCAGTATTTTTACAAGCAGCAAGCAGGAAGTCTATTAAAACAATCAATATGACTCTGACATTTTCACTTCACTTTGTACATGTGAGGTTAATTGGCCTGCTAAGCCCCTCCTGTCAGATCCCAGCTGCTTCTACGGATCACAGAGGATCAAACCATGGAGAGAAAACAACATCACTCAAAATGGCAGTGGTCAGTTTTGAACCTCTTTAAGGAAATCGTAATGTCTTCCTCCAGTTCTCATTGTTCCATTGCTATTTCTGCTGGTCTGCCATGTCTTTGCTGCCCTGAGAGCAGATGGATGTCCAGCTGTCACTGTCGGTTCCTTCTGTCAGGATTTTGTCCGGAGCAGGGTGCGATTAGATTTGCTCTGAATATTCACAGATGACTCATGTAGCATGTGGTGACCTCCTAAAGCGCCCCCGAGTCATAAGGACAAAGTTTAACTTTATAGTTCAGAAATATATTATTTTTCACAGAGTTAAAGTTGCAGTATGTAACTTTTATTAAAAATATACATTTTTTACATATTTCTTTAAACTGCTGTTATGTTGTGACAATGCAATATGAGGCAGATAATTGGTGAAAAGATTGGTCTCCTCCACTTCCTCCCTGAGCTCCTATTACCACTTAAAGAAATGCACCGGTCCTGACCAAAAACAACCAGAACAAGGAGGGTCTTAGCGCTGTCAATCATCCTCATGTAGTCACTGCTAAATGTGCTAATGGCATTGAAACAACTTACTATTACAGGAAAACTGTTTATTCACCGTCATCTGTGGCCATGCTAACTAGCTTTAGCATTCACAACAGGCTCTGCTAGCTGTAGCGTTAGCATTACAGAGAGGAGGGGGAGAATGAGAGAGGGAATGAGCAGATGAGATTGTGATTGAAACTTAACTTTTGGCTTTTTTTAATCTGTATGTTCAACAAAATATTTCATAAAAATAAATGTTTGTGTACTTTTCAAGTATAACTGTTAATATTTGTTCGCATTTGTTGTTGTGGTTTCTCAGTTTTGTTTTCTCTCTGAAAATTTGGAGGCAGGCTGCAACAGTTTTGTCTTGATTCTCCTCTCCTCCCATCTTCTTCCCTTTTAAGCCTTGTCTACCTTTCTTTTCTCCTTTTTCCTTCTTATGCTCACTACGTTTGAAATAAACCCAAAGAAATTTATAATAAAGTTTTATTTGTGTATTAATTAGAGCACCATGGAGAAAGCCGTAAAACTTCACTCGAGCATTACGGCTTTGAGCTTTGAGCAAAGTAAATTAGTTTGGTCTCACCTTAACACTCGGAACAACAATTCTGAATGCAACACTAATAGGATATGTAAAAAAAAAAAACCTTCATAGTGTTTATTGCTTTTAGTTTTGTAATTCCTTTAGTGTAACAGATTCCTTGATTGGTTGAAAAAGTAGTCAAACTGATCACATGACAACCAAACTTCAATATATCTGAAAAAAAAAAGTCAGTCCAACCAACAACTTTGAAAAGTTATCTTATTAACGTACAGATTCCACCTGAGAGTAATTTCATCTCAGTATAAATCCAACGGTTCTGTGCAGGGCTCCGAGGTTTATTATAGAACATTAGTGAACAAACAGCAATAATCAGAAAAGAAGCCAAGAGGCCTGTGGTCCACAGCTCTCATGGGGGAATCTAATCAAACTACATTTATTCGGGAGGCAATCAAAAAATCTGGCCTTTATGGAAAATCAGTAAAAAGAAAGACCTAGTTAAGGGAAACCTCAAGCAGATTGCCTGCATCCCTCTGTATTATAAGTGGCAACAGTACAATGCTTTTCTTCAGCATCTTTAGCTCTACGGAGGGATAAAAGGGACAGAATTCTAGTAATATGTCATTAAAAACCATGAAATAAATACATTATAGTACAATACAATAAATAAATGCTTACATAATTTATTTAACAGATAATTTATAAAATTTGTCATTAAATCGTTGAAATGCAAACTTCTAATATGCAGGTAGTTACAGAGCAGCAGGGCCTCGCTTAGAAAATAAAAAAAATTACAAGAATAAAGTCATAAAATTATGAGTATGTTAATCAAGTTGTATTACGATACTAGTCATAATATTATGACTTTATTCTTGTAATGCTATGACTTTATACAACAAATATGCAAAACACATTTTTTTCATAAACACTATATACTGCAGCTTTAAAGGTTATTTTCAAAAGGTGGTAATAATCTGACAAATGGTCTCCATCTGAACGGAAGTTGAACATGACTGTTATGGATAAATGATTCTGTGTTTTCCTCTGTCTATTTTAGCTCCTCGCACGCACACACACACACACTCACACGCATGCATGCACACACACACACACACACACACACACACACACACACACACACACACACACACACACACACACACACACACACACACACAAGGATAAGAAAAGACAACACAGGGGAACACCCTCTTTAAGGCATGTAGCAGCAGAAATCTTTGTGTTGTCCCTTAAGGACGCCTGCTGGTGGACCAGCTCTGAAACAGTAAACTATTTCTCTGTTGTTCCTAATCAATGTTATCATTTATTTGGCTTTAATAAGTTGGACTGATGATTTGAACTGTTTTCATGGTTTTTCCAGACGATCCCTCTCAAATAAAGAGTCCGGGGCAACATGATTGTATTTTTTTTCTGTAATGGAGCATTTCCATTAAAGTAAAAAATAAAATCATAAAAACAAACAAAAAACATATTGTCCAAATCTCCTCTTGATCTTATAAAGCCAAAATCATGAACTGTTTCATTTTGTGAGCTGGACGTAGTTAAAATCTGCATTTCTATTTCCTATTAAAAACCAGCTCTTTGTTCTCTGCTTCGCTTCCTTCAGAAGCTCTGGGCTCTCGGCCTTCCCTGGAGGCGTGGACTCCGTCAAAGTTTTACATTTCACCCAATCGCTAACGTTGTGTCTGTGACGGATTAGTGCACTAATTCCATGCTATGAAGCTTACCGGAAACTGAATATGCTGTCAACAACCGTCTTCCCGTGCGAGGAGGGAAGTGCTCAGTCAAAATAGGTGATTATTAATATTGATTCAATATTTGGAAGTGTGGCCAACATGAACTGAATGACTTGATTCACTTCCTCCGTTGCCTTTGCTAAAACTACAGGCAGACGACAATTCTAAAACAGCTCAGAAAATTAACTTTATTGCTGATTGGCCCCATTAAATCTACTTCAATGCCATACAAGATTTGAATCAAAGGTAATAGCATAGGAACTAATGCCCAGGTTAGCATTTCTAGTGTGGATAAGATTTTACAGCTTGGGTCCAGTGTCTTTGTTATGAGTCACAAAAGATGGGACATGAGGGGAGCATGACATTTGTTAAAAATGGCAAATCCTGACAAAATATTTCTTTGTCCTTAAAGTGATTCTGCAGAAATCTGTTCCTCATTATGGAGGATGAGAGTGTGTGTGTGTGTGTGTGTGTAGGTGTGTGTGTGTGTGTGTGTGTGTGTGTGTGTGTGTGTGTGTGTGTGTGTGTGTGCGTGTGTGTGTGTGTGTGTGTGTGTAATTCAGAGGAGAAAGTGGGAGGAAATGAACGTCTCTGTCTTAATCTGCCTTGTTTCTTCCTACTAATACATCCTGAATAGTTCAGTTATGATGAGGAATTTCAAACAAGATGCTGTCCTTTTTCTTGGGATAAAAAAGAGCTTAAGACGGCATTTAGTCTCACCAGTAGATGAAGCTAACTGGACATGTTGGCACGGACAGAGGAGAGACAGCACGTTTCTGTGTGTCACAGTGGGAGCTTGTCATGCCCAGTTGTCCATGTCCGGCAGATTTCTGCTCCCGATGGGATGCTCTCACACACTCGAGGACACACTGTTGTCCAGTAACACACACACACACACATACACACATAGGTTATCTTGCTGACATTGCTTTTTATTAATATTTCACTACATGCAGGGCTGGCCATATGCTGCCCTGTCAAACACCTACACACAAGCACACACACAGAAATGTGAACACTTGCACATTTTTCTATATTTCCATGTGTATCTGTGAAATACTCAAGCCAACACTCTGTCCTGAATAAAAATCCTCTTTGGAACATTTAACAGCAACAAAACCTGCTGCATAATGAGATCAGCTCTTTTACTCACCAACAAGTCTTATAAGCACACATATAAATCTCCCACACACTCCTAACACCTACAGTTTGTTTTCTGTTACACTGTAAAAAAACAAAAAAATATATATTTTTGCTTCAGTTCTTAGAGGCTGGGTTCTCACAAATTCAGTCCGTTTACAAGTACAAAGAATGTAGAGCAAAACTGCAACGACTTGGCCTCACCTCCTGAACATGAGAAAAAAGTTGCAACTTGTTTTGAGATTTTTTGGGAAAAAAGGGTGAAAATTTCTACATTTCTTGTTACTGGCCACTGCTGTAAAATAATACAGCTTTGGAATTCAACTTCTTGTAGATCTTGAAATTTTCTGTACAAAAAAAGCTAAATAAATTTTAGATTAACCCGTTTAAACAAGATAGTTGCATCAAAACTTCCGAGAAAATTATTTATAAAAATGGCTATGAATATCAAAGGCAATTATTAACAAAATGAATCATTTACTATAGATAAAAATTACCAAGTCAGGGCACGACTTGATTATCAGAACACAATAGCCATACAGTTTTTGTTTTGTTATTTTTTAGCCAAAAATGATTGTGTTTGAATAAAAAATAAAAACAGAGAAATTGAATAAATAAAAATATTACCAATTACTAATAAAAATGATGCAATGGTTTATACATTTACACCAGAAACTGTAAATGTTGGAAAACCAGGTTTACTTAGAGGAATTTAAAAATGTGTCAGAATTAGTTTTCAACTAATTAAGATTAGCTTGCATCAAAATATGTTATTACTCACACAGTGACACCGAAATATGTATTAGAATGAAATAAATAACTCATATAATGATATATAGTAATATCACAGCCCAGTATGCTTGAAGACCAAGGTTAGTATAAAATGATTTTGAAAATTATGCAACATTAGCTTTAAGCCGATTATTTTAATGACCTTTAAACAAATGTTTTAAGAAAATCTAGCTAAATTTGATCTTATTTACTTTTTATAATGTGAAAATCTGATGTAAGGAAGGAGAAACCAACAGCCTGAATTTATTTGCCTGTACAACAGAGGATGTAACTCATCTAAAGTTAAAGTCTCCCTCACCAGAAGTGCTAACTCTGTAAATTGAAACTTTTTAGCTCATAAGCCACTGCAAAAAAAAAAAAAAAATCTATTCTAAATGAATTATTGATATGAGGTCAAGTCAGTATTAGATTATACTAAGAGCTGGTGGGGAATCTTTGAGCTTAAAACAGAATACTAAAGCTACAGAGGACGCATGAGATGCATGTTTGTGCTGGTGGGGAGGTGCAGCTTTCTGCCCTCTTTCCTTTACTCCATGTTAGACAAATTAAGGCCTAATTCTAACACTTTCTGTGTGCTTGGTTCTAAAGCAAGAATGAGTCTGTTATGAGGATATCACATTCTGTTTAGGTCTGCCAGCCTGCAGGGCCTCATACAGGGGCGGATCTAGAAAAATATTTATTGGGTAGCAAGAGGGGGGCAGGGATTTTTTCAGGGGTGGCAGCATATGCCAGTGTGTGTGTGTGTGCCTATACATTATATATATATATATATATATATATATATATATATATATATATATATATATATATATATATATATATATATATATATATATATATATATATATATATATATATATATATCCTCTAAAAATTAGAATATTGTGATAAAGTTCATTATTTTCCATAATGTAATGATAAAAATTAAACTGTCTGATATTTTAGATTCATTGCACACCAACTGAAATATTTCAGGTCTTTTATTGTTTTTCCATTAAGCAAATTTATTTTTAAAATGTCAAATTGCAAAATGAAATGACCAATGGAAATGCAGCTTGAGTTTGACATCATCTTAAAAAGGGACCCTGTTGGCTTTTATTTAAACCAAATGTTTAAGTCTCTGACCAATGCCAATGTTACTAGAGCTCTTTAAGCCAAAAATAATGCACATTTTTCAACTATTTAAATATGTTTCTTTTACCCTTGTGGCAGCAGTGACATCAGGGACACAACAGTTTATGGCTGCAATACATTGTACAGTAGAACTTTAACAAGTTCAAAGTTCAATTTGCAAGTTTAAACTGAATCTTTCACCAGGGCTATCAGACGTCTCAAAGTCAAAGAGTAAACTAGCCAGTCCTGCTTGCTCGACTCTCAGTAGCTGTTCCTGCATATGCAAAACAAAAACTGCTGCACTCTGAATTGAATGTGCTGGAATAAAATGAGCAGATCCAATAAATCCATCTCACTCTCATCATGCCGTAAGCTGACGATTGATCTCTCTCCCCGTCCTAGATGCGATTCGTCTGCGTGGGAAAAGAACAAAAAGGCAGAAAATAAGTCAGGCTTCTCCGTCTTATTAAACAGATGAAACGGGAATTTCAAAACGCAACTCCTAAGAAAAGGCCGCAAATCTAAGTTGGCAGCATTAACAGCTCATTTATTGAGCGTTCACGGCCCGGCCACGGCTCTCCACAGCTTTGACTGATGGCTGTAGGAATGATGGAGAAAGGAATTATAAAACTCCCAGCTGGCCCCGCCGCTCCTAGCAAGACCAAATAAATCACAGTCACTATGAATCACAGAGTCTTGTCATGCTCTTGACTCCAGTTGGAGACTTCTGTCTCTTGTCATGTGCATTTAATCTGATTTTATTTTTATGCTGATCTGCGGCGGCGCCACTGAGGGACACAAAGACAATAATGCCTCCCTCTGGCTTTCGCTGTCACAGTATCGCCTCCCTCTGAGCGCCGCCGCTTTCACCCTGCTTAAAATTCAAACTATTCAGTTTTGACATACTAGAAGCTTTTATTGCAGTGTTAATAAAATTGTAATCAATTTTTTGTGCCTGTTAAAGGGCCCTGGTCCAGAATATCTGTTAGACTCATAGGGGGAAAGAAAATCTGAAAAATATATAGAATTTTTTTTGTGATTTAAGGTGGTATTGATCACCAGTTCCTCAGGCTTTCTAAATGTCCTTCATTATGCTTGGCCTGCATTTCATAAATGTTTTCATTAATTCACTGTAAAACAACAGAATATGGTATTTAAAGTTGCAGGATGTAACGCTTACTGAAATGTTTTTTTTCTGTATTTGATAAAACTGTCCCCACACTGTGGAGAATAATATGAGACAGATAATCTGTGTAAAATTCCATCTCCTCCATAAGCTATAATTGCCGTTTGAAGAAATGACCCAGTCAGAAACAACGAGTCAGAACCAAGAGGAGGGTCTTAGCGCTGTCAATCAACTCATGTACACACTGCTAAATGTGCTAATGGCAGAGGATCAATTTACAGGTACAGAAAAACCCTTTCGCCACCAGTGGATGTGCTAACTAGCTATAGCATTTGTGGCTGGCTGTGATGTGAGCTGTAGCAGAAAGCAGGGTGAGCAGCGCTTATATGAGTGACTAACAACACTAAGTCCCTCCTCCTGGCTCTGATTGGCTGTTTCTCACCAAGTGGTGTATTTCTGAGTTATTTCTGGGAGTACTGGGAGAAGGCAGAGGAGGTTGATTTTTTTTCACAGATTATTAATGACATTTATTAATGATTATCTGTCATTATCAATGATATAATTACATTTTTTAATAAAACTTACATACTTCAGCTTCAAGAATAAAATCTTATTCTCACAAAAGTTTCAGTCACACTGTTTTGTATTTTGTATGTTGGAATATCTAATAACTGTGTTTTGTTTATCTGAATGTGAGGAAACAAATTCTCCGGAGCAATAAGTTCTGTCATGAAGTATATTTGTTGTGTTTTTGATGTCCCCTGTTTCTTACAGAGTCATATTCAATACATTAGAATACATTTCCTGATGAATCCCATTTGACATATTAAAAGTCCATTTTGAAAATGACAACCTTCAAGCAGACATTAAGAACATATTAAGCATGTTTTATTCTTTTATTGGTCTGATGTAATTTTCTAATTATAAATATCCTGCTTTCAATAGCTGTAAGCGGAAAATTATATTTATTAACAGAAATAAAGGCTTTCAAACATCAATCTGTGTGTAATTAATCTATATTATGGATTCACATAGCCAAAGCTCCTGAAATAAATGAACTCAGATAATATTATAATTTATTAAATGGGTCTGTAACCATTCAATAAAATGATGAAAACTGTAAAATTCACAGTGCTTCACTGCTTCAGAATGGATTATCATCTTTTTGTTACTTAAATATTTTTCCAGAATTAAGGATCAAAATTCTAAGTTAACACTAAGCATTTAGCATGCAGATGTGAGTGAATCTTCATCAGTCTGACCATTAGATTATGTAACGTCATTAGGAGGCAACATTTAAGTAGAACTTCTAGGGCTGTTTGATGCTTTCAAAAAAGCACATCAGAATATTTTACATATACCAATATGTGTATAGTTTAATAATTCTAATATGTTGTATGTTCTACTTTTTGCTCTGGTTAAAAAGATATTTACTGTTGCATATTATTGATACTCAAGAAAAAGCACGGAATATGCATTCGAAATTATATGGTCACAACATTCTAACAAGAAGAATATACAAATTTATCTCAATGTTGTTGTGGAATGTCACGGCAAAACGAGGAACAAATCCCCAGAGGACAAATGGAGAAAAAGAAGAAATCAATTTCTAAGAAAATAGTGATTTATGTATTTTTGCTACATCATCTCCTCAGTAAAGCAAAAGGAAGTCTGGGAAAAGCATTTTATCTGAAAAAATAGAAAAACTAAACGACTCTGTGAGTTAGAAATTAGGACAAATCCGGCAGTTTTAAAGCTTTAAATCTGGGGCCTTTTAATTACATTTTAAACCAATGAGAAGTTGTTTCTCAGAATCCCCTAAACATTACTTTATTTTTATTTGTTTAGATTATGACTTTCAATTGAACACATGATATTTGATGAATAACTTGCCTTGTACAGTAGTTACAATAAGTGTCAGCTAATTAGTGTACAATTGCTTTATTCAACAAAAATATAAAATTTGTTACTTCAAATTATATTTTCTGTGATTTATTTCACTTATGAACCCCTCCTCCCCCCCAAAAAAAAAAAACAAAGATGATATTCTGGGCATTATGGACATTTTCAAAGCTTGAAACCACAAACAGAATCAAGGCTGTTTTTGAGGGAGAAGAGCTGCCAGTGACATAATTACAGTAGTAAGAAAAAAAAACAGGCGGATAAAAACATATTTATTTACAGAAGTTAATCTGGAGTGCACTGAAAATATTAGTGCTGCGGTGTTGTCATGGAAACCATGAGGTCTTCTTGTAGTGATGGCCAAGTCAACACTTGCGTGTTTAAGTGGAAAGTCTGTGAACAGGAGCACCGTAGTTGGTTAGCCAACTTTTTTTTTTTATCATTTATTGAAAACCAATAAATGGGACTAGAATACGTTATTCACAGGTCTTACATTTTGTTGTGGCTTCATTATTTTAGCTCATATTTTATGTAGTTTTCTTGTCTTTTAGGACTTTACTGCTGTACAAAACTTTGAGTAGAATGCAAATATCTTCATTGTGTTCAGTGACTCAAGCTGTTTGTGGCCATTGCTAACCATCTGCTAATTCACCCTACCTAGCTGTCTAGGTAATAAGGGGTAAAACTAGGTAGCTTTTTTATGTCCATTATGGATAAGTGCAAATTTATTGCCAGTTAGCTGAACACTGTTGATCTTAGCCATTGGCTCACTTCTGTTGCCAATCCATACGATTTATTTCTTTGCAATTTTCTTTTATACATGATGCAGGTTTTAAATTCCTTTCACAATGGTCTTAAATGCTGTTCAGTTTCATCGTTTACGTTTAAGCAATAAAATATTAAAATCATGAAAAACATCGGTTTGGTTCTTCTTGGTCTAAATAACACCGAATGTTGTCAGACTTCAGTGTATTTAGGTGAGTTTTGACGCTTCGTGGTTTGATATTGTCCACAGAAAAAGTTTGCGTGGCTGCCGCATATTTTCACGCCAGGGAAAAAGTGTGCCTATATTTATGCAAACCTTGATGTAAAGTTAATTTTTATATATGCCGACTTTTGCGTAAAATATGGGACCGCACATTTTTTTGTGCGCACGCCGCTTTATTCATGAGGCCCCTGAAGATTTCACTATTCAGCACTTTGTCAGCTCGGTATCATATAAAACATTTCCTCATCTTGAGTTTATTTGCAGTTGGTAAACAACAACTGGTGGGCATTAAATTTAACATATTAACCTAAATCAGCCGATCCGCACAAACATTTCCCCCAAACCACAGAGTCCAAAACAGCAGAGTGCTGTTCTAAATGTAGTAGTTTGATGTAATTTGTGATCAGTGCCATTCTTTGTGAAGCCAGTAGTTTGCAGGCACGTGCAGAGGGGGGAGCTGAGGGTGCTTGAGCACCTGCCCCTTTTGCTCCTTGCCCCCAAGTGCCCTTTTGGTCAATTTTTAGTTTCTTTTTTTGTATTATTTTCTAAGCCCTCTTCTGGCACATAATAATATGTACTAAAATTATTAGTTTTTTTGTTGGGTTTTTTTTTGTACAACATAATAAGCCCTCTGGTCACCTTGTTACCTTTGACCTTTTGCCCGTGACGCATGACGCAGTTGCCTCTCGCGCAGTGAGATAAGGCGGCTAACTGGAGCTCAACGTAGCGAACGTTCCAGATTACAGATCAGTTTTTGGTGAATAAAGTGGAGTAGACTTGCTTGCTTGTCAGATGACGGAAAACATTGAAGTATCGTTTCTGCTTCAGCTCGGAGTCGTGGTTAAAGCAGAGAGGTAATGAAATACAACAGACACTGACAGGCCTCTGCGTCTGCCTTTCTATGAAGAACTACTGAGCGGGAGGAGACAACCAGGTGAGGAGAAACTGTTCTTATCTATCGATTCAGTATTTTTATCATGCAGACATTAGGCTGTTGTTGTGCTATTAGCTAGCTGCTAGCTAACAACTTTGCTAGCAACGCAAGATAACAAAAAAGCTTCTTCCCTGTATCTTTAATGATATCAGTCATTCTTTAGTATTGCTTATGCAATAAGGGCACATCGCCCGTCCAAAACCGATCATCTCCATAATGAATATATGTCCGATCTTCTAATTTCCTTTGCTACATAATGTACATTTTATTTATTCTGGCGTTAGGTAAATGTATCTTGAAGGAGAATAACACTTAAATAAAAGTCCAACAACAATTTAGAATTAAAAATAACTCACCCTGAATTACCATGATAGATATAATGTATGTAATAAAAGTGACATTAATGAAGGGGAAAAAACTCAATCCAGACTTTAAGTTTAGGGTCTGGTTCACAGAGTATGAAGTTATATACATATTTCCCCCAATTATTCAATGAAAAAAAAAACCTCAGTTAAGTAAAATTTAATTGTAATCAAAACTTGGAATTGTAATGATTTCTTTCTTTTTTAAAAACAAATCATTTTGTTTAAAAAACTTTTTTTTTAAATTAAATAACAAATTTTTGTCCTGTGAACTTAAAAAGTTATTTACCAAACAAACATTTATTTGCACACATCAGAAATCTTTTGTTGTGATTTTAGGTCCTGCTCAAGACGTCATGTGAGAATCACAAGCTAAACTTTGAGTCACAAACAAAAACTTTAAATAGCAAGAAAAGATTTATGACATGTGCAAATAAGTTTGTTTTGCAAAAAAAATTCACTTCATGAGAGAAATGTGGGATTTTAATTTAAAAAAAGTTTTTAAGCAAAACTCAGTAGGTTTTTCTCATGGTGACATTCATTAACAATTACATTCTTTTTTCCTTTTTCTGCAGTTCCACATTAAAGTTTGCTGCAGCTCTGCTTTCCTGAATGGACCGTCTTCATCTCCACTGCAGCAAAAAGGAGGCTCTTTTTATAGATTACAGTCACTAAAAGGCTGCATTGTGTCCTTGTTTATATTTTAGTAGTGTAATTCTGTAAAGACAAAATATGTCTGGTGGTCCAGCTCTGATTTACATATCTTGCTAAATTGCGGGTTTGAATATTGCAATACTTTCTTATAACAAAATAGACCTGCAGAAAGAAATTACTAATAAAATATCTTACATAGGCATAGTGTTATGCTCGATACGGAGATGTTTGTTAGCTTTGATTGTATATCTCACAATTTTGTAATTTATCATTGTTTATTAAACTCTGAAAGCTGAGAGGCTTTAATATTCTGTCCTAGAATGTGGTTAGATGGGCCCTTTTTTTGTTGAGCACCTGCCCCTTTACTGGTCTCTGCACGGCCCTGGTAGTTTGTATCAGTTTGTCTCTGTAGCTGACTGTATCGCTCCTCCTCTACTCTGCACTGATGGAGGCAAAGAGAAACACGACAGTAAAACAAGGGAATACAAGGCTTCTAATCATCTCTAGGCTAACAATGTTGTTAGAGTTAATGTTGTGATGATTTCCTGAAGGCGGAGCTTCTGAGAAAGCAGGAGTTTCTTAAAGAGACAGGTGTTAAATTACAAAGTATAATTTTTGAAGTCATGTTTGATATCTATATAGCATTTTTAAAACAACTGAATATAACATAGTTAGTTGATAATGGCATCTTATAGCACAATGTGCCTGGAAAATGCACTATGCTGCCCTTTTAACATGTCTTACTGGGCCAGTTTTAGACTCAGTTTCAGACTAATTTCACTTTTAAATTAAATCAGAAAAAGACTGGCCACGTAAAAATATATTTTCCATGCAAAGGAAGCAGGAAAGAAAGAGCAAAGCTGATGTAAATATGCAGAGACCAGACTGCAGGCACAGCGTGATGATGTACTCTGTTATGCTAATTAACACATCAGAACACATCAACTGACAAAATGACATTTAACCAAATAGAAGTAGGAGTGTGTGCATTCATTTCAGCATGTATTTATAGTTTGATCCTGTGTGGATGAGAGAAAACCTACATTAGATTTTTAAAACTTGTTCCTATGTTATGTTTTTAAAATATACTTCCTCATAGCAACACGAGTTTTATCCGTTAAGTGATATTAAAAACTATGTATTATTTTTCTCCAAATTCACTATTGTGGCCTACTTTCACAAAAAAGTCATAGTAAAACATATGGAAATTTTGTGAAGTTCAATGTTAACAAATGCTCTTATAAAGAGCTCTGGACAGAAAACAGAGGAAACTGTTGAAAGATGGTTTCATGAAGACTTGAGTCTTCTCTATGTTTTATTTGCTGGAAAAGTTAACAGGCGCTGCTTGATTTAAATGCCATAGGGACATATTTTCCTCCCACAGAGGATCTAATTAAAGTCAGAAAGTGGGAAAAGTCCACATTAGAAAAACGAGACATACCTAAAGGTGAGTCTGTTAGAGAAATGATCAAGAGCCACATTCACAACATGTCAAGTATGAAATGAAACACCTTGTAATTATTTCTACTTAACAGTTATTGATCTAATGCTGGAACTGCAACTTTTACACATTTATCAGAATGCCATAAATATTTCTGACACAACTCCCAAACCCCATTTTGTTGGGAGTGGAGCAGGTGAATTATACAGAGACAATTTAATATGTAGGAGAGTGGGGAGGATATTCCCCACTTTACTGATTGTCATCGGAATAAATACAAACGTTTCCACATTTGTTCAGTGTTTTAGTTATGTTAGTTAGTGCATTTTATGTTACCATTATCTTGTAAAGCACCACCATAGGGTGTGTTCTAGACGATGGTCTTAAAGGAAAAAAACAACTCATTCAACTACAACACACTGAGTCAGTGTAGCACATCTAATCATCCTCATCTCCATGACAAGGGGGGAGATTTTACCACACCAGGGGCCTCATGCATAAAAGAGTGTGTAGTTTTCACACCAAAACTTGGCATAGGCTACGTAAAAATGTAGAAAAATGCGGCGCGCAAAGAAATTCGGATGCATAAAGCCATGCTCACGCTCCTTTCCTTTGTACATCTCAATTTACAGTAAATTGAGCGCAGCTGCTGATCCGCCTGCCGCCACCCAGAAATACATATGCAAATTAGTATAAATACCTGGAAGTCTGCCACCACGTGGGCAATAACCATGGCAACGTCCTTGTTTGTAGCAGTAAGTATTTATACTAATAATAATTATATATTTTATTTAAAAGGTGCTTTCAGGGAACATAAGGTAACCTCACAAAAATAAAAATAATACATTTTAAAGAAAGAAAAAAATTCAAATACTAAAAATAAGAAAATTAAAAGATTGTCAAATGCCTGTTAGAACAGCAGCGTGTTCAGCCGGGATGTAAAGACAGAGTCTGAGTGAGAATATGGATGTGAGAATTAAATCACCACACAGATACATTTCATGCTCTTCGGTGCACAGTCCAATCTTTGAGTCAAAAACTGAGGAAATGTATTATTTACATTCTAGTGAGGTTTTCGCATCCTTTTATTTTTGTTTTCTTGATTTTGGGGGCGTGTTAGGTTATTGTATAAAAATTAATGTGGTTCAGTTTCATCGTTTACGTTAAAAAATAAAATATTAAAATCATGGAAAAAAAACCATCGGGTTTGATGCTTCCTGGTCTAAATCAGTGTTTTTCAACCTTTTTTGAGCCAAGGTTCATTGTTTTAATTGAAAAAATCACAAGGCACATCACCAACCAAAAATGTAAACAAAGATACTCTGTAGCCGCCTTTATTACATATATAGTCATTCTTATCAAAGTGTCTTGAATAGGAATCAAATAAACACAAAAATTAATTTTTATCATATTTTACATTTCTTATTTCAAATTGCACTTAACATGTCCACTTCAAAAATACACCTGAACAGCCACAACACTTTTGATGATTCATCCATCCATCCATTCATCCATCCATCCATTTTCTTTACACCCTTGTCCCTCAGTGGGGTCAGGAGGTCCTGGTGCCCATCTCCAGCTAACGTTCCGGGCGAGAGGCGGGGTCACCCTGGACAGGTCACCAGTCTGTCGCAGAGCTGTTGATGATTCATGCATCGCTAATTCTCTTGTTTTAATGTAAAATGCTGTGTACCTACAGCCATCTAGTGATGAAATTACATGATTACACCGCTAGTCACTACTACAGCAAAGACACTCAAAGATGGCATTATGTGCAGATAATTAATTTGTTTTCAAAAAATATTTTCAGACCAATTACCGTATTTTCCGGACTATGAGCGCACCATACTATAAACCGTACATTCAAATTTTTTTAACCCCCCGGTAACTTACATATATCAGCCGCACCGGGCTACAGGCCGCTGGTATCTCTGCCGCTCTCGGTTTCCCATAAGGACCCAGCAGAGGGCAGCAGAGAGCTGCGTCCTAATAACTGCTGGATATATTAAGGACGCAGGTCTCCGTCTCCAAAACCGGTTTTGTTCACGCCGAGTTTACATGCAGTGGCTCGATTTCCCTGCTGTGCTGCCAGATCGATACTCCTCAACTTAGAAGCTGCATCATATGAGTTTGAAAACATTTCTCTGTTGCAGCTGCTGCTAGCATGTGCTTGTTCTAAATGAAAATTAGCCGTTCTTTGATTTAAAATTTTGACTTCCAATGATTCACTTCCTGCTAGAGAGCCCCCTGGTGGTTGAAGAAAAATCCACAGAAAAGCCGCATGTTCAAAGTGTAGGAAAGAAGTTGCAGCTTATAGTCCGGAAAATACGGTAGGATAGGCTGCCCTAATTTCCACGGCACATCTGACGTTCACTCACGGAACACTAGTGTGCTGCGGCTCCGTGGTTGAAAAACACTGGTCTAAATAACTGAATGTAGTCAGATTTCAGTGTTTTGATGCTTTGTAGTTTGATATTGTTCACAGAAAATATTTGTGTGGCTGCCGCACATTTTCACGCCAGGAAAAAAGTTTGCGTATATTTATGCAAACTTTGACGCAAAGTACATTTTTATACATGCCGACTTGTGCATAAAATATGGCGCCGCACATTTTTTGTGCCCTTCATGTATGAGGTCCCAGGTCTGTTTCTCCCCATCTTTAAAAAAAATGTATTGTCTGCTAGTTTCTTATGAATACGGAAAGATAATGAAATAAGTATTCAGCATTCCAGATACATTTCTTCAACTATTTTTTATTTTATTTTTACTTATAGCATAAAATGAAAGCTGATTAAGCAGATTTTTTTTCATCATTCACTGATCCGCCTGCAGTGCAGGTCAGACGCTAACATCATCTTAGCATCTCTTTGCTGTTGTATAGTGTTGGGAATGTAAATCCGGATCGATGAACCATAATTTGTATTGACACACGGAGCATAAAATCAGCCAAGAAAAGCATTCAGACTTTACTTATTTTATTCACTTTCCCCTTTTTGGGCTAATGTTGAGACGCTTTACCAGGTGGAGAAAGAGTCACACGCTGTTAGACAAAAGGCCCACAGTAAAGAGTTACATGTTTGATTCTGTTAGACACTGAGGCTCATTCCTCAGAGAAACAGAAACTTATCAGGTGTGATTTCAGGGAGTGTCTTCAGTCCATATAATCAGCTGCCCTCCTCCTTCTCCTCAGACGCTGCAGACTTTTTAGAAACTCTTCTCGGATGTAATGGTTAAAGTATCTCCTTCCAGCGCTGAAAGTGAATAAAATAAGTAAAGTCTGAATGCTTTTCTTGGCTGATTTTATGCTCCGTGTGTCAATTCATCGATCGGGATTTCCATTCCCAACAATAGGAATGAGTTGGGGGGGAACATCGTTTACTGCTTTTTAATAACTGGAATAATCAATTTAATGATTTGATTTGGAGGGATGACCTAATACAGTGTCCAGTTTGTAGTGCTTTATGTATGATTATGACATGAAACATACAAGATTTGTCAAGTAAAGCCTAACAATGTGATTTGAGTGCTTTTGTTTTTAACGGGATGTTTGTTTTTTTTTACTTTGTTTCTACCTTAATATTACTTTTTCTAATGCTTTTTTTTGTAGTTTTTAAAGTACTTTATTAATAAACTGACATTTCCATTGAACATTTAATTGTGCAAATTGGAATTATGAAAATAAATTTGCTTAATGTAACACAGCGATATCGAAAACATTTACTCATTTGTTTTTCAGCTCTGTTGAAATTAACATATTTAGCAAAATTGCAATGGAAACACTTTTTGCATCACACGAGTTATGTGATCAACAATCAAGTGTTACTACTGGCAGAAAAGACAAAGGAAGGGGCTGGAGCACCATGGCGCTGCATGTTTTCAAGTCACTTATTGCATGAACAAACTTATTCACGTGTGATTTCAACTGTGTTTCTTATTTAAGTGAAAAACTGAAGTTCCTAAATTTTATTTTTTAAACATTAGTGGAACGTCAACAAGGTTTTGCACAGATTTGTAAAGGAAATGCAGCTCCTGATATTCTTCTTCCAGGGTATTTTAGAGGCATGAAACAGGAGTGAAGTGATGGAAATATGTTTATAGGAAACTTTCATGAACTGTGCTTGCATGCCGTATTATGAGGTTTAACATATTGGACTTTTTCGGGATACATTCAAGGACCAGACTGAACATTATTTTTTTTCTAAATTGGCATGTTTCCTTTAAACAAATTAATTTTTGTAATTCCAATTTTAAGGTCAATGGAAACAGCTCATGATGCATTTCCATTGAATGGACACACCAACTGATGCATCAATTGATGTGATAAACACGCTTAAGACGTTATAAATGTCTTAAACGTGCTTAAGATGTCGTCTTGAACTCTCTCCTTGTGAGTTGAGCAGGGATCTGCTGCCTCTGCTTCTCCAGCACAACATCATGGCATCTTTTAAAGAGGTCTTAAAATAAAACCCCTCTTCTTCTGTGTAAACATCACGTGTTTCTCGGCTGATGGAGAGAAAAGAAATTTAACAACTTCATGATTATTGTTGCCTTGAACATTCAGACAAACTGCGTCACTTCTGTCTTCATAAAGCTTTTGCTACGTTGTGGTGTGTGGGCGAGTGGAAGAAGAAGAAGAAGAAACAGTAGCCCTATTTACAGAGTTATCTCCATGGTAAATGTCAATCTTTTGTCTTTAGCTTTTGCTGTTGTAATTAACTTCTATCTAGAGTACTTACCAAAGAAAAGAAAACAGAAGGAACCGTTGGGTAAGTATTCCTATGGTTACAGAAACATTAAAACCCATTGCCACTGTATAATGGCTTGTAGAGGGTTTCTAGATGATTCCTTTTTAACATTTTGCAGTGGGTGGAAATGGGTTGTGTTGGGTAGTAGTGGTTACACCAATTTACTGGAGATTAAGAAAAAAAAAAAGTACACGCAACTCTCCTAATGCAGTTAATCATGAGCCATAATAATGAATCAACAAATCAGGGTACATTTGATTTTCAGTTTTGGTAAATGGCTCGTAATCGTCTCTGAAGAGCACATCAGCCATCAGAAAGGACCACTTTGAACTTCATATCTGAAACTACACAGCTTACATTTCATAGGCAGTAAATGGAAAATGTCTTAAGAATATCAGTCAGGACAGATTTTAAAGGCAAGATAACATAATAAGTGAACATGATGGGTATGAAAATAGCTTCTTGTTATTTTCTTTCTTTTTCTTGCCATTTATGAAGCAGGAGTGTGTTATTAAGCATAAGGTAGTTACTGATTCAGAGAATTAGACATTTTCAAAAAAACTTACTTAAAAAAAAAAGCAAATTTATGTGAAAAGCTAGCAAAATTGCACTTTATTGTACTGGTTGACTGATGGACATTTTATGATTCCGATCATTACAGTCAGAATATATTCCCGGAAATCCATCGGTTTCCACTGTTGAAAATGACCAAACAGTTCTGAGAAATCTGCTTTTGGAAGAACAGAAAAATGGTTACTGGTCACTTACCAACAGTACTTTAAGACGTGTTGTCGAGTGTTTTTGCTGGCCTCCAAAATATATTCACTTATAAATTCAGCACAACTCAAAATAGCTGATGCTTAATTGAACACAGATGCTTGCCCAATTCCAATTTTCATTTAAAAAAATATGAAGCACTTCACAGCTGTGTAGTTTAACCAGTGCTGCATGTTAGAATATGTCTGTTCAGACCAATTTTAGATGCACAAGGTTCATGGAAATTACTGCATGTTCATGAGCGTACACTTAGAAAAATGACTCAACAAATATAAAAAGGTCTTCAAAAGAAGAAACCTTGGTTTTATTTTAAAAAAGGATTACAGCACAAGTTAGATTTGTAAGGACCCAAGATTCCTGGACAACATCCTTTAAATATTCAGCACTAAAGTAGTAATATGTGTCTCTAAAATGCTGTAATGACAGAAGTAAAAATATTTGATACAAATAATCTTCTATCTTCAAATTCATAAGTTTACATACACCAACATTATTCTGTCATAAAATAATTTAGGACAGCCCAGATGATGTCATAGTTTTGTAAGCTTTGAATGTGTAACATTATAGAAAAATCAAAACAAATCAGGAAAGATTTCAGGAAGAGAATTGTGTTCCTCAAGTCTAGTTCATCCCTACATACAATTTCTAGATGCCTAACTTTGGCACATTTATAGGTTTAAACAATAAGATGCTAAAATAGAAGAGAGCAAAAATCTTTTGCTAGGACGCTGGCTGAAGCCGTCAGCAGGGTCATTATCCACAGTGAGGCAAGTTCTGTACCAACACAGCCTGAAAAGCCACTGAGAGGAAGAAGCCGTTACTTTAAAGGCAACTTAAAAAGTCAGATTTTAGTTTAACCATAAAATAACAATTGCAGGTTGCACCACATTTTAGTTTTCAGTTGCTCTGAATTTCAACAAGAGAATGTTCTTTTTTTACATAATTTCCTGTAAAAGTCAACATCTCAGGAAAAAAAGTCTCCATTCTGATTTTGTAAAAGTGCTTCTTTATTTTAAAACCTAATAACACAATTAAATTGGTGATTCTATTTAAATAACATTTCTTATGGTAGATTTCTTGTACAGTATATTTATCATAAACTTTTCAAAGGATCATGTAATATTTGCTGCCCTGACGAAGTGGACTGAGGGCAGAAACATCTGAGTTGTAAAGTTTGCACATCCCTAGAGAGAGAGAGTGAAATGTCTTGCAGCCTGTGATGCTGGCAGAGCCCAAACATAAGAATCAACTGATTTAGTTAAAGATTGTTCACACTTATACAACCTGGTTATGACACCTTTATGTTTCCCTCTAACAGATTTCTTTGTTTTCAGTTGAATACTGCAGGAGAAATATATTACAGAAATGGATTTGAGATGAGTTATTGTGACCTCACTTTTTAAACTCTAGAATAATTTGACATTTTAAAAGGAGTTCATAAACTTATAAAAGCACAAGAATAAAATGAACTCGATTTATGGATTTGACCCTCTGGTTCCTCTTATTCTTGTCAGCCTGTCAGACTGAGCTCAGAAGTAAGCAGAATGAAGTCAGTCACTGGCCCTGCTCCTGCCTCAGTAGAAACAAGTCTAATTATTGATCTGTGATCAGATTATTGCTCATCAGATGTTTTCTCCCTGGCAGGACAGCAGCACGTTTAATTAACGCGGTTTTAAATGGTCACAATGCAGCAGCAGCTGCAGCAGCTGCAGGGCTATCCGCAGCGCCTGCAGCCGCTGAAAACCCTTCAGCCTTGTCACAAAGCCACATCAGAGCGAAGCAGACTTCCTCAGGTAATTAACTGGGACCGCTCTCAGCGAGGCCATCACACAGCTCATCATGACGCCGGCAGGGGAGTTTTGTCACGTTCCCTGCAGCCTAAGAAAATACCTTTGTCCTGACACTTTTGACAGCAGCCGCAATTTCAGGGAGATGAAAAGTAGTTGTCGACCGTCGCGTTTTAATAGATACACTGACAAGCCGATGTTCAATGTGGGGTGTTCTCCGACAGAGTGTCTGCTCTCATTTGGTTTCGGGCCGCATCATCATTTTCTCAGGCATCAGTAGGTTTTGGATCACATTAGTGCAGCCGGAGAGAAACTGTAATTGAAAAATTGAAAAGGGGTAGAAATAAAGACGCTTGATGAAAGAAAAAAACAAAAAAACAAGCCGTCATCTCAAACCGTTTGTTCTGGCCTTTCTGTTCTTATACATGTTCAGTATTCTCTTCCATGTAAAAAGTCCAAGCAACTTAATTCATACATATTGAACTAGTTTAAATGTTATGTTGCAACAAGCTTTAAAGCTTAAGTATGTAATAAGAATGTCTTGGTTACATATTTGCTATCACCATGTTTTTCTCCACCTCCTCATTGAGCGACTATTGCTGACTGAAGAAACACACCGCTCACGTCTAAAAACAGCCAATCAGAGCCAAGAGGAGGGTCTTAATGCTGTCAATCAACTTCATGTACTCACTGCTAAATGTGTCAGTGACAGAGAAACAACTTTCCATTCCAGGAAAACCATTTATCTGCCGTTGTTGGTGGTCATGCTAACTAGCATTAGCATCCACAGCATGCTCTGCTGATTGAGATAAGCTGCAGCATAAATAAAAATCTACTAAAAATGGACCAATGAAAATGAGGCATTGTCTTTCCTCTGGCCAGCACTGCTTCCTGTAGATTTTATAATTGTCAAAAAAAGTGATTTTTCCCTCCATTTCAGTTTTTACTACTTTGCAAAAAATACACGACAGTTTGTAGTTTTACAGTGAAAAAAATATGATGGGGTATGAATACTTTTTAAAGACAGTTTATCTCTTATATAGATGAATTGTTCTGGGACTGACATCATGTAAAGGTTTGATTTTGAGATGCGACGGCACTGGCTGCGGAGCTTTAGGGAAAGTAAATATTTTAAATCTTGTGTGTCATAGAGTGGTTGGTTACGGTGAGGAAGTGGACGCGGGCAGACCAGGATGAAGATGGAGAATGATGAATTTAATGATAATTAACAAAGAACAGAACGGAGAACAGCACGAGGTAGAACTGAGGCACAGAGAAAACAGGCTGCGCATGACAACATCAGACAAGGATCCAACGAGGAACACAGACAACAGGTGAGACTAAATACACACGGGGTAACCAAGGGAACGAGACACACCTGGGAGACAATCAACGGGGAAGACGCAGAGAGAGACTCACAGGGAACAGGATCACAGAAAAACTCAAAAATAAACACAGAAACACGGATCATGACTGTGTTTCATAAGCGTCCCATGACAAACTCTGGCTTCTCGCAGGACAAATGATTAAAATTCTGCTTTAAAGCATCTTTAACACTTGCAGTAATCTTGTAACTAAAGTCACTGATACTGTTTGAGTTAAGAAACTTATTTGAAAAATACTGCAGCAATACTGCAGCTTTTAAAAATGATAAAATATCTTATGTTACAAGTTTCACATTATCAGCAGGTTGACTATTGCAGAAGCAGAATTCAGTTTTCATGGTCATCTAATCTGGAACAAAACTCCAAAAAAACAACAAAACTGCTGAAACACTGATCTCCTTTAACTCAAGTCTAAATGCCCACCTGTTCAGAGTTGTGTTTGATTCATACTAACTGGAACACTGATTAATATATTTGATTTATATTTCCTTGATGATTTTCATGATACGTTTGACAAATTGTAATGTTTATTGCTTGTTTTGAAACTGGTCACTGCATGTTTTTATGATGATGAAGAACTTTGATCTGCCTTGTTGAAATGTGCAATGCAAATAAACTTGACATCTACCGTTACACTGATTTATGCAAATATGTAAAAGATATATAAATCAAATCTAAGAAAACTAAATTAGTCATGTGACCAACGGATTCATTAAAATACATAAACCCTCCTGGAAGCATTTCCTGAAAAATACACAAGTCTGGTTGGCTTTCTTTTTTATTAGTTTTAAAGAACTTTACTTGTTCATTGTTTGGGTTCTTTCTTTATATTTGCAGTGACTAATTGCAGTCTGAACATTTCCCTTGTAAGCTCTTTGCCTTAGGCGCAGAGAGAACAGGTGCAGAGATTCCCCTTGCAGCCTATTTGTGGGAGCAGGGCAGGAAAAAGGTGAGGATTCTCTCACTGTGCATATAGAAATGCTTTGATCAGCAAGGATAAAAAGCCTCTGCTCTGCAGAGAACGCATTATATGAAGAAGGTCAGAGAAAAATAAACTAACAAAAAACCAAGCCGTATTGAGGATAAGGAATGAAAATAATAGAATACTATGAAGACAGAAGTTTCTGAGACAAATTAACTGTTCACCAAACCCTCCTGTTGTTTCCTGAATGTGCATGCCAGACAAACAGTGCTATTGCAGTTGTTAATTTGCTTGTGTTGTGGTTGAAGCAAGTTGAGTCTTGACTACTGTAGTGACACTGATGGACTTCAATGGTTTCTGTGAATTCAGTTCAGACTAAGGGTGTTTTCCCATCTGATGGTCCAGTAGACTCAGTTCAATAGGGTACCAACATTTTCAAAATTTGATACATTTTCATCTATCATACTGCACTGTCAATTGAATCAAACTGTTTGATAAAACCGTCTCTCCCCTCGCCTGTGGTGGCGCTGCACCACAATCCAGACGGAAACAACATGGAATCATCTGAAGAAGACATGAGCGCAACTTCCTCCTTCACAAAATGTAAACAAAAAAAAGAGTGTCATCAGATTTTGGCAGTTGTAGAATTTTTCTTTTGTTTTTGGTGAAAGACCAAGTAATTTCTCCTGTTATCAGTAGACTGGTGTTTGTTTTGGTTGCATTTACCCAGAATGCCCCGTGCCATAGTCCTCTTCCTGCTTTGCCTCAGTCTATGGTCCGCTTGGCATTCGTATATGCATTCAAACCACACCAGTTGAGTTCACTTCAGCCAAACTGAGACCGAGGTCTGTAGACGGATCAGATTTTGCTTTGTTGGTGCGCATCAGAGTTGGATTGTGCATTCTCACCTCTCCAATGAACCTGACTTTCAAGACAGACAAACTAGAATTGGATTAAAGTGGAATAAATGGGCCTGGTGTGAATCCACCCTTACTCTAAAATCAGAGGTTCCAACTTTTTCATTGAGCTGAATTCCTTTCCAAGTCACAACTCTACTGAAGCGATCGCTTGCATTATCAGGAAACCCCTTGTTCAGTGACGCTTGCTGACTTTTGATTGCATTAATTGGAAAAAAATTTCCCCTATTTCAAAATTGTGGCTGAAGTGGTGCTTGTATTTAGTTTTCAGAGTGTGGATTCAGTCTCCACATCAACATCAAAACCCCGGTGAAAAGTAATCTGTTTGAAAACCTCATGACAATATAGGGAACCAGCCTGCCTGAAGCGCCTGTTTGATTCAGGTCTATGTGCACCAGGAGGACATTCAGGCCACAAGAGGCAAATTGTAATTTGATTAGTTTGATTGTTTATATGTAGTTACTGTGGACCACAGTCAGGGGTTTTTATCACATTGAAGAAAAAGTTATGTATGTTCATCTGCTTGATGCGTAACAATATGATGTGGGTTCCATGTCCAACTTGATTATCAATTAAACCAAATGAAAATTCAAAGCACTGAATTTGTCAGTATTATTTTAAAAATTGATAGATTATGGCTCTTTTATGACCATATTTTTATCAGTCAAAATGACCGTCAAAAAAACATGCCACACAACATCTGGTTGGCAGCTTTTATTTAGGGCAATCAGAACAAAGACAGCACAAGTACATAGAGGTCTACACATCTCTGTGTAAGAAAAAAAAACATGTATCATTTTCCTTACATTTGATCAAACTTCACTCTACTTTATGTTGCTCTTTCACCAGAAATCTGAATAAAACTTATTGAAGTTTGTGGTTATAAAAGGATAAAATATGAAATGTGAAGTTAAAGGGAATGAATATATTAGCTAGTTACTGCATTGGAAACCTTTGAAGGCCTGCATGAACTCACTCCCTGCCTCCAAGACAGAAATTACAACAAAAACCTTTACCTCGGTTAGAAAGGCACAGATAACCAAACTTAGGGTTAGGAAAGTGCAACTTTTCAAAATATATTCCATATTTTCTTCACTACAGGGCGCACCGGATTATAAGGCGCACCTTCAATGAATGGCGTATTTTAAAACTTTTTTCATATATAAGGCGCATAGAATAGATGCTACAGTAGAGACTGGAGTTACGTTATGCATCCACTAGATGGAGCTGCACTAAAAGGGAATGTCAACAAAATGGTCCGACTCCAGGCGGCGAGGAGAGCCTTCCGTGACTGGGCCGGGGCGTGGCTGGACGACGGTCACCCTTCTCCGTTTGCGTACAGCATGTTCGTGGAGAACGTGGTGCTGAATGACCTTCAGAGACTTGATTATCAGGTTGGTAGATAGATATCAGTCAAATTTTATTAATAAATTACAAACCAGCGTTCTGACAACTATCCCAGCATGCAAGGTGCGCTTCTTCTATGGGTTAAAATGAAGTCGGCGGCTGCTAACCATAGTTGCTAGACCTGTTGTGGCTCAATATTGGTCCATATATAAGGTGCACCGGGTTATAAGGTGCACTGTCGGCTTTTGAGGAAATTGAAGGTCTTTAGGTGCCTTATAGTGCGGAAAATACGGTACACATATTTCTAATAATTGAGCCAATATACATATTATACATGTGAGAAATATTAGCTATTTAAAAAGTAAATATGGAGGTCAAGAGGTCATCTCAGGCATTAATATAACAATAGAGATTTATTTGAACTGTGATTTAAAGAGTAGAACTATACAATATGCAACTTTTATATATATACAAAAACTTAATTTAGACAGATAATATTTTATTAGGTGATTTTTTAAAAACTATGTATTGGATTTTATTTAAAAGGATGCAAGATTAGTCGAACATGTTGGCCTAAATATGTTGTAATTTTCTTATCAACTAAAAAAATAGCTGTTTGTGATACACCAAAACTCATGAATTAAAATTATGGGAATAGCCAAAATTGTATAGCTTTTGTTTATTTTTTAACCATGGAGGTTGCCATTTTTTCACCCGATGGGTTGATGATGCGTTTTGGTCCATTCTATTCTGGAGTCCACAGAGTAAACACAGGAGGGCTAACGTTCTGTGAGTTGTTTGTCATATTATGTTTGCCTGGTGAAATCTTAGATAAGGCCTAGCTTTGTCACTGTTAGTTTTTTTTTGTTTTAAAAACAGCTGAGGTAAATCAGCTGTTTTGTCAGACTGCTGATCTGACAACAGCATACGTTGTCAGATCAGCAGTCTGACAACGTATGCTGATCTGACAGAACACGAACTGAACACAACTTCCAAAGATAATTTGTCATCTCATCATTTCTCTCCACAAGACTTTGTCATTTGTACGAGCAAACAAGCTACAAATAAATGCCATAGCACAGACTTTATCCACAAAGCGCCGCAACCTTGCTGCCTCCGGAACGAAAAACGTTGGAGGAAACATCAGAACATTTGATGCTCTTTTAAATGCAAATGGAGCTCTACGCCAGTAGTACTGGCGGCACTACTGCTACCCCGGACAAAGGCCGGACCGGACATAGAGTTATAGAAATACTTACCGGATCACACACTCTGACCAGACGTATGTGTCACTCATCATGTCGTTTACGAAGCTGAAGGCAGCAGCAGCAGCAAAACACCAGCTCCTGTCCCCAACTCTGTCCTCTTCCTCCGTCTGGTCCTCCTCATTTTCGTTATGTCTTGTGATTTCTACATTCCCATAATTTGAATGCGCTCCGGTTCAAATTAAAAAGGCTTAATGACGTTACTCATCGCTGTTTTAACTGGACGGAGCTACTGCAGTTGGACCTTTAGACTTCATTTACTCAGAATGCATTGCAGCATGAACAACATGGTGACGTTTGTGTTACAATGTTTTATTAAAATGTATAAAAACTAAACAGTCTACAATATTATTACTGTATTGTTTTTACAAATAAAATAAATATTTCTCAAATAAAGTATTATTACAACTAATCATTGGATCCTTTTAAATATGTAAAATCAACTAATTCCAGTGTGAACATTACATGAGCTGCTTCTCAGTCCAAAGCAGCTGAATGGAGCAAGTAGTAGTGATGACTTCCTGAAGGTGGAGTTTCGGAAAGAGCAGGGGTCTTTAAAGAGACAGATGTCAAATTTCTCTTAAATAATTTTTGCTTCTTGCAACATTTTAATGCAAACAATACAGTTACTTGATTATGCCACAAAATAACATATGTGCCTGGAGAACACATAATGCTGCCCTTTTAGGGCATCACAGGAGGCCAGTTGAGCACCAGTTCACAACCAGTTCAGACTATTTGCGATATAAAAAAAATGCTGAATTTCCCTTCAACAAATATGAGTTGCTTTGTGTTCATCTATCACATAAAATCCTGCTAGACTAGATCAAAGTCTGTGGCTATATGGTGACAAAATGTGAATAAGCTCCAGAGTATACTTTGGTAAGACAGTAAACGTGTTTTTCTGTCATTCTCATTTCTTTACTTATGGCAGATCTGTATCACAAGATTTTTATTTCCCTCCCACAGGAGGTTTCTCTTCCAAGTATTTTCAATTTCTCTCTTCTCAGGCATGAGATTACAGGCGAAGACGGTGAAGCTACCAGCGGAGCACGTAAACACGCGACAAGCGGCACATGTACATCCGCTTCAGTGGGCGCCATGAACATGGATGATGACACACAAAGAAGAAAAGAAGGTGCCGACTGGAACAGTTAGCCGAATGGGGGCTCATTTAGATGGAATGGCCTTTTCGCTCCCAACCTGCCTCTGTGTGTGTGTGTGTGTGTGTGTGCGCGCGCGTTTGTGTGTTTTCACCATGCAGAGCTTTGGGAATAAGACACTATTACCTGAGCAGGTCCATGAGAGGCAGTGTAAATATTGACATAGAGAAGAAATAAGAGATGGGGAGGAGATATGAACCTTGAGGGGGTTGTGGATTGATAATTTAATGGTTTCACTGGGAGAGGAGATTGGATTGAGAGTAGAGAAAGAAGGGGGTGGTGGGTTGGTTTGTGTTTCCATAGCGACATAAGACTGTAAAGCTGCAGTATGCAAATTTCATTAAAAATATGTTTTTTACAGATTTGCTAAAATTATCATGATGTCGTATCAGTATAAGATGGATAGATTGTGGAAAAAAAGATCAAGGTTCTCTGACTTATCCAGTACTAACGGCAGAAATACACAACTCAGTCAGAAACAACCCATCAGAGCCAGGAGGAGGGTCTTAGTGCTGTCAATCACTCTCGTACCCCTTCCTGCTCTTTGCTAGACTACAGCTGCTTCATCACAACATAACCCGCCATGAATGCTAATGCTAATTCTCATGGCGACTGACTGTGGATAAACAGTTTTCCTGTAACGGTAAGTTGTTTCTCCACGGTTAGCACATTGAACAGCGTGTACACACAGTTGATTGACAGTCTTAAGCCCCTCCTCCTGGCTCTGATTGGTTATTTTTGGTCAGTGCATTTCTTCAGACACCAATAGCAGCTCAGGAAGGAGGAGGGCAAGACTGATCTTTTCAGACAACTGTCTCATTATATTCTGTCACAACATGGTAACAGTTTAAGAAATGTAAAAGCCATATGTTTGTAAAAGTTACACACCGCAGCTTTAAGAAGAGTTCAACTGTAGGCAGCTGCAAAGAAGATGCATGGAAAACAAAACAGTCAAGTGTGACCCGGCAGCGGCATCACCGCATCCAAAGCAGAAATACATACAGCAAAAATTATTAATTAATTTTTATGCATTTTAAATTAGTCTTCTCAGAAAGTCTGGGTGGACTTAAGGGCATCTATGGACCTACTTGTTGTTGCTCTTTGAAGGACAATTAAATGTTCCTGATCAAAAAGGCAGAAAATGATGGGTTCCATCATGTGGTGGGGTGATGGCAGGGAGTGGGGGCCCCATCAGACTAAACACTGTTGAGAAAAATTATTATTTTGAGTGTTTAACACAGTTTAAACATTTTAGAACGAATTTCTTAAGTTTGAACAGGTTTGTGTGAGTGATTTAAAACCCGAAGAATTATTGCTGGGTTAAGTGTTTAAAGTACAAAGGAGAATAGAGGATCTGCAAGAGAATTTCGGCTCAGACCCCTGGAGTCTTATCATTAAAGACAGGAGGTCATAAATTAACATATGCAGGAAGGTGGAGGACAGTATCACTTGAATTACTGTGAGAAAGGGAACTTTGGTCAGTTCACGTAACCAGGATGAGAAGTCTTCCAAAACTAACATCTGACATGGTGCAAAAAACTGAATATAACATAAAATGTTTTAAATCACTAACATTTAATTTGTAAGACATTTTTCTTAGTTATTAATAACATGTTTTGACTAAAAATTCTATTATCTTGTTTTAGAATTAATTTAGTTAATGATGAATGTATTTGAAATTGTATTATTTCTAACTATATTAGAATCACATGAAAATGTTTTGTTTAGTATTAGAAAATACTTAGGTTTATGGTGAATGAATGTCTTAATTCTTATTTGTTTCTAATTCCTGCTTTTGGTTTGATATCAGGACTAAACTTTGGAGATGCTGAGTGCAGAAGAACAAATTGGGTTTCTGGAGAACTTTTCATTGAATTAAAAGTACAGTATTAAAGGTTTGTTCCTGGCAGAGCAGAAGAGAAACCAGAATTTCACAGCTACCTGTGAGGTTCCTGCATCTGTTTCTCTTGGCCCAGATGGCTGTAGAGTCACAGGAGGCCGGATACTGTTAAGAAAATACATTTAAAATAAGTTAGTTTTAGAATTTATCATGACTTGATTGAAATACCATAATTATAGTTTTAAAATTTATAACATATTCTGACCTATTGATATATTTTACTGTAGTTAAAGCAGATTGTTTGCCAAGATCTTCTGATCTGCTCTTTGTCTGTTGGGAAACAATCAGTAGGAAGTTCTAGCTTTTCACACTGATCTGTGAAAAGCCATAAACCACCATGAATTCAGAGAGTCTGCTTCCACCTTATTTAACAAAAGGTGTTTGATCTTGCGACCAAACTGCGGGACTTTTTCTAAATTAAAAAGGGCCAGAGATGTCTTCCAATTGGTCAAGTAGAGATACGCCTTATTTGAATACATTAAAGAGGTAAACACACCTACAGGTATAAAAGTTTGTGCACCAGGGAAACAATTCAGAAAAAAAGCTGATTTATTTGACTTCTGCACCAGCTCTTTCTCCAAGGACGTCCTTGATATTTCTTTGTCTTCTTGTCTCAGGTAACAATGTTTGTATCTGTGTTTCTTCAGTTTCCTGTACTATCTTATATTTTCTTCTGATTGGATTAAATCCTGTAATTCTGTGACGTCAACACGCATTGTTGTGTTTTTGTCCCCGCACGTGGCCACGCGAGAAAACCCGGGATCAAAAGGAAGTATCAGAGCCAGAGTTTTGCTAAATTTACCAGTAATATAAAAATTCTTCCTTAACACCCAACAAAGGGTGGGGGTCACATGTGGCATCTGGAGCACAGTCATTTTTCACATTTTAAACAGGCTTCAACATCAATACGCACAATTTGCTCCTAATCAATTCATGAAATCTGTTTTATTGATTGACAGAGGGGTGAAAGCTCAGCTGCAGCATTCCCAGCCTCACCATTTAGTGAATGGTGCGCTGCAGCAAACTTTGTCATAGTTCCTTGATGCGTGGATTTTTGGCTTGCAGTTATTCTTATGGGTTATTGTGTTTAATATTTTCTGCTGTAATTGTTTCTCCTGTCATGTACATTCACATCGTTCACTCTGGAGTTTATTCCATCATGTCGTTCTAGTGTCAGGCTGCATTCACACACTGCAGCCTGAAGTGACCTGATTCCGATTTTTTTGACGTAATGTGACCTGTGTCTGATCTTTTCATGACAGTCTGAACAACACGGGTCAGATTTTTTTCAAATGCGACCCAGGTCACTTGTATATCTGATATGTACCTGATTCAAACGTGACCCAACGTCCAGGTCGCATTCACTGACACTCGACAAATGTTACTATTCAGCATCTTGTTTTTCTTCCTCGCCAGCTGGAAGAAAAGCAACAACCATTTCGGACTGTAATGAGGATTAGTGCTGGTTCTGGTTGGACAACAACTTCAAAATCGCAAGCTATGCTCTACCATTAGCATCCATGTTTACCTCTGAGCACCACTTCTTTATGGCGGTTGGCTCACTCTCTATGTGTGACATTATTGCACCCGCTACTGCACATGCCGGACACTTTCAGGTCGTTTGCCTGTTCACACTGGAGAACACACACAGGTCGGATATATTTGCCACGGCAAAAAAATTCAATTTGACAAAAAAATCAGAATTGGGTCACTTCAAGCTGCAGAGTGAACACAGCCTTAGTGTCTTCGTTTTCTTCTGTTTGTTGTTCATATTTTGTGGCATATATAACAAAATATTTTCTATTTATTTTTTCCAAAAATATCTTAACAAAAAGGTTCAACAACAAATCTAAAAAATATAACAAAATGGGCCCAAAAGAAATCCACTAAGGCAACATAACGAAGAGGGGTAGGGAAGGAGACAAAGACAAATAATGTATAAACATAAATTACTAATTTAAACTAAAACATTTTAACTTTATCACAACTTTAAAAACCAAAATAACCTAATACCAAAAAGGTTTTAGCAATTATGCTATTAGTGGAGAGAGGCAGATTGTTTCACATCCTGTCCCCTGCTTCCAGCAGCCTGATGGTTGTTCCACTTCCTGGTTCTCTTTTCAGCCAACCACCTTCTGCCAGCCAGTCCTTAAACTCGGCAAAACAAAATATTAATGATCTTAAATAAACATAATGTGTTTACTAAATGTGTGCACCCAAATTAGTAAACAACCTAATGCAAGAACCACCACCAAAGAAAAACCACCAAAGAAAAAGTGAAAATCTAAATATATTTTATGAAAACATTTAAATAAATACCAACACTGAGGAAAAGGTGGAGGAACCTCCACAGTTGTTCATATATTCTGGGTACATTAGTGACATTATAACTTGCTCTGCTGCAGCCATTGCTGAAACTACAGAGAACATTCTGTTCACTGATTGGTCCGATTGAAATTCTAATCAAAATCAGTGGGAGAAAGTCCAGAATGAACTGTAAGTGAGATTTGAATAGCACAGCAAGGCATTGAGTAGCTTAGGAAAATCCCTGCATCCCAGTCAGACTGGAATGCCCTCCCAAGTCAGATTTCCCACTAGGAAAATTGGAAAGTTCATATATATGTAAATTTGGGTTTAATCTGACTGTGTTTTTCTCTCTTTATAATACCATCATTTAGTAAATCTGACATGGGTGTTTTTAGTGTTAATTGTTTGTAGATGTTCATTAGAAAGACGCATGAAGAACTCTGGAAAGAACTTCAGTTCACACTAAACTTTAACGCACTCAGAACTGGATGCGCGCGCGCGCCATTGACAAATGTTGCAGCAGCAAAGATAAGCAGTAAATCTGGAAAATGTGGGTTTTACTTTGAGAGTTACAAGCCCATCTGAGATCGACTAAAGACTTTAAAGAGCCTGTTAAGCCGGAGACGTAGAAGTGCCGAGTGCCATGCGGCTTCGTGCGTTTTACCGTGTCAGCATGGAGACAGTATTTCCCCTCCTGCAGTTTTAGAACACATAATTAGTCGGCGAACGGTAAGTGAAACTTACCTGCGACGTTTCTTTTATATTCAGCTTTACGTCCGTCGGCAGCAGCTTTAATGATTCCTTCTGCGGTGATTCTCACCTCCTCCCAGTCAACAGTTTGGTCTGAGTGTCGTCTCACATCAGCAGCTCCTCTGCTAATGAGCTGCCGCTGTGATTGTCAGGCGGCCTGAAGAGTTTCTGGAAGTTCGAGCTGAGTGGTCGATTTCAGGCGAGTCGACACCGAGGCTCCCAATATGTTTGCACCAGAGCTCTGCTTTTTGTTTGCTCTTTTTTTCTTTTTTTTTTTTTTTTTCCTTTTCCTTAAAGGTTGAAACTCTACAGCAAAACGATGAATCATCTTATCTGTAAAGCTCCAGAGTCAACAGAAATACCAGGATTTACCACATTATAAGATTAAGGCTCAACCTCCAATATCTAGTGTGGCTTTGATTATATATATAAAAAGAAAATGGCTTCTTTATTTGTTTCTGTAAATGGCAGAAAACAGCAAAAAGCTCCAAGAGCTGAAATAACATTTTAAGTTCAACAAACAGCAAAAGGAAATGAAAGTTGTTTGTTCAGCTCTTCGTTGGACACGTGACAATTATTTGATGTTTGTTTGCTTTTTTCCTGAAGACTGAAATAAAGAAAATGAACCAGTTCCATCAGACAGATGGTTCTCATCATTTGTTTAACCTGGCAGCACATCGCAAAGTATTTGCCCTTTACGTTGTTCTTATTTGTGAGACTTAAATGTTACGGATCGGCAGTGGTGGGAAGTAACGAAGTACAAGGACTTTGTTACTGTACTTAAGTACAATTTTCGTGTATCTGTACTGTACTTTACTCCCCTGGAGGAGCTGGCAGAAGTGGCTGGGGAGGGAAGTCTGGGCCTCCGTTCTGAAGCTGCTGCCCCCGCGACCCGACCCCGGATAAGCGGAAGAAAATGGATGGATGGATGTACTTTACTTAAGTAGATTTAATAATGGATACTTTCTACTTTTACTCCACAACATTTAACAGTTAGTATCTGTACTTTCTACTTCACTGCATTTCTACATAACTGTCTCGTTACTCGTTACATTCAAGTCGCGTTGAGCTTTTTCCCGTTAAAATGTGAAGTTCAGGGACTTAATGTGGCGCCGTAAAATCTGAGCAATAACGTGACTTAGTGTCTGTTGTCACCCATCGGCTCCACCTTTACTCGCACGCGGAGCTCCAGACATGCGCAGTGGTTTCCTCTGAGCGGGAGAAGATGTCTGTCTAATCATCAGTAATATAATAGCTGCATAAATTGATATGGCGACATGTAAAATAAGCAGCGCTTCGCTTTCACAGACGGTGGGACTTCGTCCAACTTTTAGCGTCACTTGGAAGGAAAGCTTAAAGAAAGGTAAGATCTGTGGACGTGATGCTAGCTAAGCTAGCTGTACTGAGACACATGTTGCATCTGCGATGAAAAAAGTTGTCACTCATGCACTGAATTATTGTGTGGAGGTTTTGACTGAGGTGTTGCAAATATGGGACAACGCTGTGACCAAAGTGCAATATAGTGATATGACATTCAGGAACGATCCGATTCTTCTGCACAGATCTTTACTGATTAAATTTATTTCAGCTCTTAAGTATTTAATATCTAGTTTTTTATGGGAATGTGGATCTTTCAAATCAATTTGAGAAGCAATTTTGATAGGTAAAACTTAGTTTTTTGTGTCACGTAGCGCGGGGTGCTGGTCTTGACTTGGTCTTGGGTTGGTGGTCTTGACTACAACTCTGCTACTGGCTCCTTGGTTACCTGTCCTCTCCCACCCACCTTCTTTCCATCCTGTTTCTGTTGGATTTATTTAAAAATAAATGACACTAGTGGCAAAAATAAAGTGAAGTTCATCTTATGTTAGGACAGGAGACGAGATGTTTCCATCCCTGAAATTATTATGCATAGAATCACATGTCTAAGTCTAAACTATGTTACAGAGTAAACACAATAAAAACATGCTTTATCTGTGGCATTGTTCATTAAAATAGCAAATTTCTAAAGTATTAAAATTAAATACGATCGGTTCACTTAATGATATTAGCAATTAGGTAATCCATTCAGCAAATACTTTTACTTTTAATACTTAAGTATTTTTAAAAGCCAGTACTTTTTAACTTTTACTTAAGTACAAATGTTAATGTGGTAGTTTTACTTTTACTTGAGTACATTTTTGTCTGTGTATTTGTACTTTTACTTAAGTACATTTTTTGAGTACTTTCTCCACCTCTGCAGATCGGATAACAGTTTTCATATCAGACAAAAAGCACCTGAGGAAATATAAATCAGAATTTTCTCAACAAAATTTGTACCTGTTATGTCTACCACCATTCTGTGGTTAACCACATTTTGTAAAGATTTCATTAATGACAGTCATGGCCGATTACTAATATAGTATCAATAAATCACTTAAACAGAACCTTTCAACATGGCTTCCTTGTTGTTGTGTTGTGTTTATGGGCCTGTTAGCAGTTGTTTTGAATTTCCTCCAGCTGCAGATTATTTCATACACAGTGGAAAAGCCCATTTTACATTTTTTAGACCTCTTTAAAATTTTACCACATTCAAAAACTGCTACATTCTTCAATCTGAATGCCTCAGGTTGTTCTTTCTGCCTCAGCATGGTGATTAGTCTCACTTCAATAAGCACCCAAACATAACAGGTGGGCAAACATCCTTGAAAATACTAAGTAATGATCACTTCAGGAAATGTACTTATTTATTCCTCACATGTTACAGAAAATTTTAAAAGTTTTTTTCTTAAAATTCCATAATTTAGTCATATTTCTTGACCTTAAAAGTGTAAACTTGTTTTTGAATTATTTCAACACAATTTTATGGTCAATGGAAACACAGTTGTTGATGTAATCCCGATTCCTTTTTCTTGTCATATTAAAATAAAACCTTTTGTTTATTAAAATGAGACATTTTTCCATCTCGCATTCCCTCTTAGCATTCTGGTTTTAGCTGCACAGCTCTCTCTTGATCCAGCGATGCATTATCTCGGCAGGCAGACACACAGGAAACACGCTGACACAATGACAAGAATAAAAGGGCCTCTCAGTGGAAGTATGATGGAATCAGTGTTGTTGATTTGTCATTTGGTCGGCACACGGCAGGCGGCTGCCAAACTGCCACTGATACGGTTGCCATGGAAAGAGTGCCGGTTTGGTACGTGAGGCAGAAATCTGGTGGGCTGCTTTGATATCCAAACTCTGCAAATTCAAGCACTGAAAAACTGAAAAGTGAAGAATCCAGGCCTTCAAAAATGTGTCCTTTTTTTGTCCTTTCGGAGCACAGCTGTCAGTGAGCGATAATAATAATTAAAAAAACAAAAATTGAGACGTTCCTGATAAGGAGACAATCAAATCTCACCGAGAATACCTAACACACTCGATGTATTTACCTATTATCTAACTGGAGATACAAGATGTGATAAAGAAAAAGGAAGAAAAATATATTTCTCCTTCCTCTCCTACATCGGCCATTTTCCATATGACAAAGCAGTCCCAGTGACCTTTTGTAATCTGCATCCATGATTTAAATAAGTTAAGTACAGTCTAACATTCAGGAGGCTGACTGCTTTATGCAAATGGAGCAGAAAGTTTTGTCAGATCTGTATGTTTACCACATGCTTACATAGGAAACTAAACACTAGTCAGCTACAGCACATAGTGAGGTCCTTAAAACCAGGGGGGAAAATTCTACAAATCTATCAAGATTTGTAGAATTTCTGGCACTATTATAGTAATACAAGTATAGTCATTTCCACAAACCATTTCATCATTCAATGTTGGAAGTAATACTTTTTATTTCAATTAATCTGTCAAAGAAATTAAGAGGTTATTATTTGGTAGAAAATATGTGTAAATCCAAAACTTTTTAATGAAAAGATTGAGATATAAGGAGACAGAATTTTGCACAAGGTTTAGGTTTACATGCAGAAAGCTGGATGAAGTATTTTTCTGTTTTGCTCCCAAGAAGCCAGCTTTGTGTTACAGTATTAAAGTGTTCTTGATCCTTTCAAAGTTTATCTTTGACCCTTAGCACCTTTTCAATCCAGTCCTATCAGCTGCATTAGCATGGTGAATTACCTACAGCCTATCGTCTTAACAAGACTAGACAAATTATGGAAAAAAAGGACATAGCAAACTATCCAATCAGCCATGAAGTGACACTGGACCCAAGCCTAATGCTTCAGTTCATTATCTACTCTATGCAGTCATTTTTTAGCCAATAGCTAAAGTGTGTTTTTGTCAAAGCTATAAAACAGTATCTAATTTAATTTAAGATTTCTTATTTTCTCTCAGCAGCACTGATTCATTACACAAGTTTAGTTTCTATTCTTTATGAATGTCAATGTCAACTTTATTTATAAAGCACTTTACAACAAACAGGTTGTGCCAAAGTGCTGCACAAGACGAACAAAATCATTGACAGCAGGAGGCAAAAAGAACAAAAAAAACACACAACATAATTAAAATAATGCTTTTGCACCAAACAGTAGTTCATACTACAACCATTTTTGAAGTCCTTGATGGGGGTGCTTGAGAGTGGTTCTGTTGGAGGATGTCAGTGCTCACGTCAGTAATGAGAGTGAGACTTGAAGGGATGCAACTGGGTGGAAATCCACCTCCAATATGAACTTGAGCGGTGTATTGTTATGTTAGACCTTTATGAATATAATTTCTAGGTCCAGCCAAGATGTTCAGGGATCTGCTTTGGTGCTCTCAGAATTGCTTCTCTGCTTTTTGCAGTTGATGTGGTCCTATTGGCTACATCAGGTCATGACCTACAGCTTTCGCCGGAGCAGTCTGCAACCGAGTGTGAAGTGGTCGGGTTGAGGTTAAGTGCCTCCAAATAAGAGGTCATAGCAAGGAAGGGGTTTAGTGCCTGCTATGGGTTTTGTATGAGGTCCTGGCCCAAGTAGAGGACTTTAAGTAACTTTCCATTCATGGGCCTTGTTCCCTCATCACCAAGCATCACCAATTGATGGGCGGATTGGTGCTGCTTAGTGATGCGGGGGCTGCACCGATCTGTCGTGGTGAAGAGAGAGCTGAGTCAAGAGGCAATGCTTTCGATTTACTGGTTGGTCTACGTTTCCATCCTCATCTATGGTCATGAGCTTTGGGTAGAGACCGAAAGAACAAGACCACAGCTACAATAGATAGGGTGAGAAGCTCAGTCATCCAAGAGTAGAGCTGCTGCTTCTCCACATGGAGAGGAACCTGTTGAGGTGGCTCTGGCGTGTGGTTAGGTTGCCTTCTGGATGCCTCTCTGGTGAGGTGTTCAAAGTACATCCAACTAGGAGGAAACCCAGAGGAAAACCCAGGGCATGATGAAGGGACTATGTTTCTAGGCTAGCCTGGGATGCCTTGGGATTCCCCCAGAAGAGCTGTGGTTGGGGCTGGGGAGAGAGAGGTCTGGATGGACGGATGGATGGAGCCAGACCATTAAGACTCTTCAAACAGTCAACAGTGTCTGCCCCACCCCTCTGGTCAATTAAGTAATTGAAATTTGGTCATTTACCTGTTTTAAATCTTGACCTAAAATGTTATTAATACTTATGCTGACCAGCAATTGATAAAACTAGATTATGCTGGCAAAGTGTGCCCTAAAAACTCTTCACTAGCAAGTACCACGCCACAAACAGATACGTTTAAAGATTTATTTATGAATGCATTAGGGATGAAGAGGAGAGGGAGGAAGGGGAGAGGGAATAAAGGATGAAAGGATGGAGGGGTGAAGGGATGGAAGGATGAAGGGATGGAGGATCTTGATTTGGTCGTCTGGGAGAATGATGGAGGGCTTGGGATGTGGACACTGAGTGGGGGTATGTCTTCGGGAGGCGATTCCTCTTATTTATTCCCGAGCCAACGTAGGAGCCCCCAGACGAGACCTACAGCAAAAGGAAAAAACAATGCACGGTTATGGATAAAGAAGTGTTAAAGGAAAGATGTAAGGGGTAAGGGAGTGAGGGTTTGACAAAACATGACAGACTGAGTAGAGTGGATGAGCGGAGTATAAATAGGCCGCTTGATAAGTTGGAGGTGTGGTTTGGGCGTGGCCCTGCTCCCGAAATTAAGTCAACACGTTAACTTCCCTGCGACAGACTGGCGACCTGTCCAGGGTGACCCCGCCTCTCGCCCGGAACGTCAGCTGGAGATCGGCACCAGCAACCCTCCCGACCCCACTGAGGGACAAGGGTGCAAGAAAATGGATGGATAGATGGACGTTAACTTCCACTTAATAGGTTAATCGGGTACTTTATTAACCAGATTGTCTAGCCACATATCTTGCTAACTTAGACACCATCAAATAAAATGTGTGGTTGTAACTCGAAAGCATGAAATTCTAAAAGGCACAAATAACTGCAACCAAACCTATTGCTAAAAACCTCTAAAGAAAAAAATCAAGGAAAATAACCAGCAAAATAAAGAGAAGACGATTGAATGGCTCATTAGCCATTTATCTTGCTAACGTACATCCAATTTCAGCCTTCACTCTGAAGTTTAGCTCCAGAGTGTGAAGACGAATAAAAAAGTAATCTGAGCTAAAGATATCCGGACATTCAGATCTGCAAAGCAGAAAATCGCACAAATGCAAAAAATATTAACTGTGACACAATTAAGCAGCGCATGAATCTTTAGTACCGTTGACATGACAACATGTTGACAATGTCAGTCAGAGTTCAAGTAGTTACAAGACAGCAGAAGGCGACGGTGCCCAAAATGATGATGTGAAAATAGAAAGTAGAGGGAGCAGAGGGCACAGAGGAGAGCAGACAGATGGAGGTGAGGAAGAGGAGGAATCTCAGGCAGGAAATTTCGATCATAAACTCTAAAGTTGTTAGTAGTTTCCAGATGTTCGGATTGCAGGTTCTTTCAAAACCCAAACAACATGTCACACAGTTAAAAGAAACACGACAGAAGGTTGACTGTAAATAATTTAAAGAAATTATACCGTATATTTACTCTCATTATTCAGACTCAGCGTGCAGAATACTAATGGTGTGCCGACAGGTGGAGCTGAGGACAGAGGGAGCTGTTTGGTGGAAATTTGTGTGAAGAGTTTGAACTTGAGCTGAGGTTGCGGGGCAGCCAAGCAACATGTCAGAGGGTTGAAAAAGACCAAGAAACAGAAGGTTGAAGGTAAGTAATTTGGAGGAATTATAGCTTAATGTTCACTCTTATTACTTAGGCAGAGCATGCAGAATGCTAAAACAAATCCTGATTAGTGTCCGGTGTGCGTCGTCCAGAATCTCCTGAAGAAAGCATGTTGCATAAAGTTCGCAAGCAAGTTCCACAGTATTACGCATTATTCCTCAGCATGTTAAATGCCACAGCCGGCAAATGCTGGGGTAATATCAATCTGTGCACACAGTGTAAAAGCAAAGTAAGCTTATGCAATTACAGCCTCAATGGCACAGAACAGCAGGAAAGCAGAGTTGGTGGGGGATATGTGAGGGGGGACACAATAACACATAGAACGTTCTTTCTAATTTATAATACAACAATACAACAGCTGTGCAGAAAAATCTGCTCCAGCGATCCTGCAGCGCTGACACTGGGATGAGCCTGAGCTACAGAGGGGAGGACGACTCAATGTGTGTGTTATTATAACCCCATCATACTGCTGCTCATCTCCATTACATTTCAGTAGAGTTCAAAGATACAGGGTTTTTTGAGTAAGTAACAATTCAGCAGTGCCTTTGTATTTAATGGCACTTACTGGTACGGACAATATGACATAAGTGCAGTCCGGGGTAACTGGTTTATTAAAATAAAACAATTTTAAATCATTTTTTTTTGTTTAAAATTGTTTTTAAAAAATGTAAGCTCCCGGGCAGGGGAACCCCTCCTCACTGAGATTTAAACTCCAAAACTCCTGCAAGGATCCTTTAATATCCACGAAACCTCCGTAGACGATCATGGCAGATCGGAGCACCGCGCCACGTTCTTCCTGGTTGCTCAGCACTTTGTCCTCTGGAAACACAAAACATCAGTTATCAATGAAAATCTGTGCGTAAATGTGCTACGTTGCAGTTGCATAATCAGAAAACTGCCCAAAAATGCAAAAAAGAAATAAGAAATATAAACAAAATCCAATCTCCAACTTGAGCAAATTTATTGAGTGGAACAAAAATCTGATGTTAAATACTTTTGATGAAATCCCAAGGTTTCTTCTATATCTGGATCTTCGGACTGGAATAAGGTTGAACATCTGCCTACTGAATTTGTTTGAGATTTATCTGT